>NC_086157.1:5707500-6438125 GCF_035149785.1 Candoia aspera
GGTGACCTTGGACCAGTCCCTCTCTTTCATCCAGGCTTGGGTGACAAGCCACTTGGTTAATTCCTGTTGCAACCAATGGGTCAACATTCAGTTGATCTAAAAAAAGGGGACCCTGTACCTTCAGGAAAAAAGGAAGGAAGGAAGGAAGGAAGGAAGGAAGGAAGGAAGGAAGGAAGGAAGGAAGGAAGGAAGGAAGGAAGGAAGGAAGGAAGGACAAGCCACTGTGAATCTGATCAAAATATGTTTACAAAAATGTACATTGGATCGATGGATGCAAGAAGGTTTTGCGAGGTTAGAAAACACTGTAGAGGTTTAGTGAATGTTGTTAGCATAAACTTTACATTTTCTTTTCTCTTCTTTTTGCTCACTTGTTAATCCTTTCCAGCATTTTGCTTTGCTTACAACCCAAAAGGGAATAATGTGATGCATGTGTGTGTGTGTGGGGAGAGACAGAGAGAGAGAGAAAGCATGCACATTTTACTTGTTCAAGAAGGGCCAAAGTAAGATCTTTCCAGATCTGCTGCAGGGAAAACAACAATGGGAAATCAGAAAAAGTAAGAGTACTAGTATAATTTTGAAGGAGAAGAAAGTAACTACACACATCTGATATATCTTATTTGGGCACCAGTCTGATTCTCCTCTAGGACTGTAAGCTAATTAAGACATAAGAAACTCACTGTCTGCATTCACACCACAGGTGATCAGACAGATCTCTTTAATAAGTGTCTATGCAGGACGTTCATGCTGAAATTTCCTTTTGAAACGGTCCTGTTTGAAAACAGCTATTTAGCAGTCAGGGACAGAGTATCTGAGAGGCTGTTAATTTCCCCCTACTGGTTTCTGAATGTTGCCCCAATGTCTAGATTTTATTCATTTCTTTTTTGTGCAGAAGGAGTAGTCTGCTTATGCACACGGAGTGCAGAAAGACACTGGGTGTAGTGAAACGAGGGAATGGTTGCTGTTATTGCATTGTCTAATAGTATGGATAATCAATCAAGTTGACATGAGTTTGCAGAAGTACTGTAGGTTCCTAGGTTTCGACCCTTGATTACATTTTGATTAACTTATGGGTGGCCACCTTTAAAAATAGTTCAGAAGCTTTAGCAGCTCTGATATGAAATGAATACAGGTAGTCCTCACTTAACAACCATTCATTTAGTGATGATTCAGACTTACAACAATGCTGAAAAAACTGACTTATGACTGGTCCTCTCACGACTGTCATGTTCATCGTTTCAGTGTTCTGAATACATCGTAACGTTTCGCATGTCACTTTCCTGATCCGTGTTTGCGGAGTAGAGATTTCCAGCCGTGCAAGGCTGTAATCTCCTTACTGTAACTGTGGAATGTATGTTTGGGTTATTGACTGTGTTCAAGGTTACTTTCTCAGGCCGATGTGGGTGATAGTTGCTAACACCTGGGAGGGGGTGGTTGCTAAGCGGGAGCAAGGGCAGGACCGGGTTTGAAGCGAGGGTTTTTAGTTTGTATTTGGTGCGCTTTTGCTCATTCTCAGCTTTCTTTGTATTTGCACACTATTCTTTCAATAAATCAGTTATCCTTAAGCACCTGCTTGTGAGACTGAGTCTGTCAGAATAGGCAACCATTACAACGACCGCCGCAGTGTCTCGTAGTCATGTGATCGCCATTTTGACCTTCCCAACTGGTTTCTGGCAAACAAAATCAAGGGGGAACCATATGATTCACTTAATGACCACATGGTTCACTTAACAACTGTGGTGATTTGACTAACGACCGCTGCAAAAAAGGTCATAGAATCAGGTCAGATTCACTTAATGACCACTTCACTTAGCAATCAAAATTCCAGTCTCAATTGTGGTCATTAAGCAAAGACTACCTGTACTTGCATTCTTTATAAACTACTGTTATGCTTTACATATATAATATCCTCATATAATATCCTAGTACGCTTTATCTATCTTTCCATTCTAGCTGATCAGAAAAGTCAAACAAAGGGAGAGCAAAATATGAGCTGAAGAATACAGATTTAACCATCAAATGGCACCATTTAGAGTTAATAAACAGAAACTAAACAAAACATCCATCACCACTGCCTGCCTGGTACTAACAAACCAGCTTTATTTCCTTGAGAAATACAAAACAAAAGTGTGCAAGCCAGGAATAAATTGGGAAGCAATACTTCCAGCACAGGTACTGTGAGCCATGGACTATAAAAGTTGGAAGCATGGCAGTAGAAAGCTGAGATTCTCTTACAAAGCGCTGTTTAGAATCTCCCAATACCCTTTTGTCTACCTGGCCAAAGATAAGGAGGACCTCCCTCCCTGTTACATGAGGCCTCAATAAATGCTTGCTATATTACATATAGAAAACTATATGTTTTGTATCAGGATGAGGGTGCAGCTACTAGGCTGCTGGTGGGGTCGAACTATTTATTTATTTATTTATTTATTTATCAATCATATTTTTATGACCGCCTATCTCCCCTGCAGGGACGCGGTGGCGCTGCGGGTTAAACCGCTGAGCTGTCGATCGGAAGGTCAGCGGTTCGAAACCGCGCGGCGGGGTGAGCTCCCATTGCTCGTCCCAGCTCCTGCTCACCTAGCAGTTCGAAAACATGCAGATGTGAGTAGATCAATAGGTACCGCTTCGGCGGGAAGGTAACGGCGTTCCGAGTCGTCATGCCGGCCACATGACCCAGAAGTGTCTATGACAACGCCAGCTCCAAGGCTTAGAAACGGAGATGAGCACCGCCCCCTAGAGTCAGATTTGACTGGACTTTATGTCAAGGGAAACCTTTACCTTTACCTTTGATCTCCCCTGCATGGGGGACCCTGGGTGGTTCACAATAAAAACATTTTAAAATTCAATACAATCATAAATAGTACCAGTTGTCAATAAATATATAAAATACAGTCAAATACAAGTGATGGTAGATCTAATTCCACCCATAAGGGGATAAGACCACTCCCAGTAGGACTAGGGAACCAACCAGCCCCAAGAATGGCTCTTCCCCTCCCCACTCCAGGCAAGGTGGCAAAACCAGGTCTTCAGCTGTTTTCTGAAGTCCAGGAGGGAGGGGCTAACCTCCCTTCCGGGGGAAGGATGTTCCAAAGGGCAGGAGCTGCTGCAGAGAAGGCCCGCCTCCTGGACCCCACCAGATGGAATTCTCTTGGAGACAGGGTCCGAAGCATGCCCTCTCTGCACAACCAGGTGGGACTGGTGGATGAGACGGTCCCTTAGGTAACCTGGACCCATGCCATGTGCAGCTTTAAAGGTGATAACCAACACCTTGAATTAATACATACAGCTCAGATTATATTCTAGTTTCACTGCTTGCCCAGATGCCTTAACTGTTTGGTAAACAGGTCATTTGGGAGGCTTCCTATATTTGCCTGAATCTGGCTGATTTCTAAGATCTGAGGCCCAAGCTCAAAATCATTCAGCACAAGAGACAGAGCCTTTTTAGAAGTCTGTTTGGACTTGTCTCCCAAAGGTAGTAAGAGATGTCTCTTCTTCAGCCATTTGTAAATGCAAGTCCAAATATTTAATGCTCTTAATTAATGAATTGGGACTGTGCATATTTATGTTTTTTTGTGGACTAAAGGCTAGATGGGGGAAGATCTGTGAACAGCTTGCAGAGTTGTTCTCTCTGTTCTGGAAAACAAGAGAGAGAGACACGAGAGAAGGGTTTGATGTTGAAGCGTAGCTCCCTGGAGAGGAAGTGGTATTACTGTCCAGAGTGAACATTCGATCTTTCAGTCAGAGTATGGTTGACTGACATGTTAAGCCTTTCATTTTCTCTCTGAGTCTGTTCTTGTTGTATGTATCACTGACATTTCCTTGTACAAAAGAAGAAAAATTGGCCATCAGAAGGAAGGAAGGAAGGAAGGAAGGAAGGAAGGAAGGAAGGAAGGAAGGAAGGAAGGAAGGAAGGAAGGAAGGAAGGAAGGAAGGAAGGAAGGAAGGAAGGAAGGAAGGAAGGAAGGAAGGAAAAAAGTATAAGACTAAACACATTAGAAAAAATAACTGCCATCAAAACGTTAAGAAACAGGAATATTTTGGAAAGTTCTTCCTTCTTCTCCCAGCATGATTTTTCACTGCTAGTTGATTTCGAAGAAGCAGTTTTTCAAGACAGATCATTCATATTCTCTGCCTAGGGGGTGGGGGTGGGGGTTAAGAAAACAATTCTCAGGGCTTTACCTCTTATTCAAGAATCATGATGAAACCAGTTTTTGGTTTCTCTCACATATAAAATCCTTCATTTAGGCTTCCCAATCTAGGAAAAAACCTTAGAAAGCATTATTTTAAAATTGAAATATATATTTTTTCCATTAAAGGTAGAGCAGTTAAATTATAACATATCAGTCTTCTACAATCCAGCAGCACAGCATTAAACATGATTACTCAGAGGTAATGCCTTCCAACTTCAGTGGAAGCTTTAAAATGTAAGTTCAATTCCTGATGGCTCATCATATATACATACCAAGTTCTACACAGTAGTTTCAATAAAGGATTACCATAATTCATTGCAATTCATAATATACATCTCTAAGGTTCGTATGTTGCAAGTAACATCAGGTCTTCAATCCACTGAGTAATTGAAGTCATACATTTATCTTTCCAGTGTCAAAGAACTAGTCCCTTAGCAATGAGACTGTGGAAAATCCATTCTGATTACCAGCCATCAATATGGATATCCAAAAATAATAAACCCTGCCTCAGAGTCTAGTTAATATGTGTGATTACTTCTTCCCAGAACATTACAACCTTAGGACATTGCAAAAAAGATTATTTACTCATTCCTTTCTATACTAACACAATGGAGTCCAGAAAGTCTGAATAGTAGTTGTTGTTATTGTTATGCCACTGTCATTAGTTTTCTTTTGTTTGTTTTTATTGTTATTGTTTTCTTTTTCTAGAAATCAGGAGACCGAGAGTTCTAGTCCCGCCTGAGGCAAGAAAGCCAGCTGGGTGACCTTGGGCCAGTCCCTCCCTCTCAGCCCAAGAGCCAATCAGGCGTGGTATGAGAGTTCTAGTCCCGCCTTAGGCATGAAAGCCGGCTGGGCAACCTTGGGCCAGTCCCTCTCTCTCAGCCCAAGAGCCAATCAGGCGTGGCATGAGAGTTCTAGTCCCGCCTGAGGCAAGAAAGCCAGCTGGGTGACCTTGGGCCAGTCCCTCCCTCTCAGCCCAAGAGCCAATCAGGCGTGGTATGAGAGTTCTAGTCCCGCCTTAGGCATGAAAGCCGGCTGGGTGACCTTGGGCCAGTCCCTCTCTCTCAGCCCAACTCACCTCACAGGGTTGCTGTTGTGGGGAAAATAGGAGGAGGAAGGAGCATTAGGTATGTTCCCCACCTTGAGTTATTTATTAAAAAATAATAAAGGTGGGATAGAAAATAAATAAAACAAAACAAAACAAAAAATATTTTCCCAAGCCCTCAACTCTTAAAAACTTCATGGACATTTATTTATTTATTTAATTTCTATCCCACCTTTAATATTTTTATAAATAACTCAAGGCGGTGAACATACCTAATACCCCTTCCTCCTCCTATTTTCATATCTTTGTAGTTTTCTTGGCAGCTCCAGGATAGTTAATCTCTCCTACAACCCTGCAATTTCCTGGTAATCTCCATCCAAATATTAAGTCAAATCTGTTCAGCTTTTCAGGTTCATCTTGGTACTACCATCTACAGTAGGCTAGAGGGAATGTACAAAGCCTGTGATAACATTTGACTGAAGCATTTGCAGATTAAGAATCTCCACTGGTTTTTAAATTGGGATCTAATTAGCAATAGAAGAGAAGATATGTAGCTCAGGTTGAACTGTGGAGAATCTGGTGTTCCCTGAGCTTAGTTGTTTGCTTGCAGACATTTCATTACCCAACCAGGTAACATCGTCTAACATCAGATGATGTTACCTAATCAGGTAATGAAATGTCTGCAAGCAAACAACCAAGTCGGAGACCACCAAGGACTCTAATTAGCAAAGGTGTGCAATTGGGGCCATTACCTAAATATCTCTAACTTTCTACATCTGAATGATTATTGTATGCCATAGTTCATTTGCTTACAGAGTCTGATTAAGATGCCTTCAGAGCCCTGGTTTGAACTACCTATTCTGAACCTAAAACTCTGATTGTAACATCCTGAACCTTTCAAAATTAACTTGAACTTGGAGTCTTCAGAGGACATTTTCTTCCAGGGTGAGAGTGTTCTCTGAATAAGAATGATGCATATTAATTGCACTGAGATGTGTTTGCTTTATTAAAATACATTTGTATTCAGTAGTGTTTTCTTATTAGAAAAGTTGGTCTCTGGTTTATAGGTGTTGTTAATTAAATACGAGGGTGTTAGCAGCATTTCCAAGTGCTCTATATCCTTAGAAATTCTGCTAAATCATGCAAACAACTGCATTGGTTGACATGTTTCAAGGGATGAATTTGCATTTTTCTGGCTCCATGCCAGTTTATCTGAACTGGAGCAAAATTGGATCTTGTTTGTTCAGTGTTGAGGCTTGTGGTTGTCTATTTTCCTAACAGCATTAGAAAAGTCATTAAAAGTCATTAACGGGACCAATCTTTACTAGTCAACAGTTTGCAATATTTTCATATTGCTGTCAGTCCGCTAAAGATGAGCATGAGCATAAATCACCTTGATTCAATATTTGTGTCAAGCTGTTCTTCATAGAATTTAATGATTTGAATAGTAGAATCCATTGCATAACATGATCTTTCGTGATGGTTTGCATTAGACATCTGAAAAAGTTAGCTATAGTATGAGCCTGTTTAATTCAGAATTCCCTTTGAAATGAAATCAGTCCTGAAATAAACAGAAGCCAAGAATTCGAAGAAGTGCTGGAGTTTCTTTTCAGTACAAGACATAATTTTCTTCACTTTTGAAAGCATTTAACTTGGGGGGGAGGGGGAAAACCAATACCCTTTTTCTGAGAATCTCTTATTTAGAATATCCACTGAGTCATAATCTGTTAGAAGTTCTACTGGCTGTTTCCAAAGCACCTCAATACTGAAAAGTTAGCAATAATCACCTAAAATATATGGGCTGTGAAATTGGAACAAAGAAATAAAATACATTAATTTGGCAATAGAACTAAACTCTGTGAAGTACATCCTCATAATGTAATTTTAAAACACAGCAAGAACATAAGGAACGCCCTGTAAAAGAGAAGCATTGTGTCAGTCAACAATATTCAGAATCAGGCATCTTTCAGCATGTGATCTATCTGAAAAGATTAGAACCAGCAACTTTAAAAATGTGTAATCCTTTGGTAGAACAATAAGGCCCATCCAGAGCCTCTTCTGCTAAATGGTGTTTATATTCAAATATTTGTTTTTAGTCAAGCATTAGTCCAACTAATTAATGCCCATTATTTAATCCCTAACACTCCATACCTGAATAAATTGTCAATCAACCTTTGGGAATTTTGGGAATGGACACTGAATTCTACAGTTACCTACTGTACATGTTGATAATCCAAGTCTAATCCCTTTAACTCACAGGAATAATGCTAGAAATTTCTCTTTGCTTGGTTGCCTGTATATTGTTCACTTTCCATAATCAACGAAAGTATTGTATAGGTTTTCTTTCACTTGTACCAGACAGAAAACCTTTAATCTTTCTCAATTAGGTAGGGGCACCACAGGTTGCATGAGAAAATTAAGCTGGCATCCTTTCACTTTGGCTTTTTCTAGATATTTGATAGTACCAGAAATCTCAATACAATTGTCATTGCGGCCTGAGAAATGGGATTAGCATTAGAGTTTTGTGCAGAGGTCTTCCAAGGCTGTTGGATTAAAAAAAAATAATATATACTAATATACACACCAAAACAGAGAAATATGTAGCACTCATCTCCAATAATATGCAGTCCATACTTTAGATTTTTTCACACTGAATTAGGAGAAAAATATCTGTGAAGAAGGAAGCCCTGCCTAATCTTTAAAGGAAGGTCAGGGCCAGTTAGTACTTGGGAGACCTTCAAAGAGTTGTATGTTAGTATTGTAGGTTAGGCTAGGAACTTGAAAAAGACAACCAAACTCTTGAGTTTGGGTGATTTGAATTGAGTTGGATGGTCTCTATGCAGTTCAAAGATTTAAGTCAAAATAATTCTTCAGACTGATTTGTTCCACTAAAATCTCAGATCAGACACTAACTTAGGAAGCATCTGATTTTGTCATCCTCCATGAACCCACCATGAAAATTGGTCTGCTCTCATGAAGAGGATGAATTAAATTTTCTTTGAGTGAAGCTTAATTCATGCTGCCTTCATGGGAATTTTCTTCACAA
The DNA here is from genome assembly GCF_035149785.1 of Candoia aspera. Lineage (NCBI taxonomy): Eukaryota > Metazoa > Chordata > Lepidosauria > Squamata > Candoiidae > Candoia > Candoia aspera. Next base: position 5,715,782 of record NC_086157.1, read on the forward strand.
CAAGCCACTTTTCTATTGGTTCACGGATAATGACAAAATCAGAAGGCTAGCTCCTTCACTTTCTAGATTTTATAAAATGCCAGGTCTGGAATGCATGAAGATCTCAGTGGCAGCATGTCCAATTATCAGTATTTTGTGTTTCATTCTTAATACTGTGATACTGAAAAGATGGTGGCCTATCAGTTTCAGGTGAGGTTGTATAATGGGATTGTTTAGATTCCATCCAGTCAGACTTCTGATGGCAGAGATACCTTTAACAGCTGCAACCCCATCTGAATAAAGTCGATTCATGCCTTCATCCACCCCAGCTTGCTAGGACAAGCTTTCCCATATTGCATCCACTGAAAATCCAAGCCATTATCAGACCCATAATCTCTACATGGGGCTACATTTAAACAGTGTTCATTAAATGGGCTTTAAGAGGCTATGCAGTCCTATGATGTATTGATTATACTGATTGCACCACATTTCCATACTCAGTTTGAAATATTTGTGTTTACATTTAAGCCTCCAAAATATATTATATAAAGGGCCACCTATAAATCTATAAACCTCTAACCAAGGTCAAGCATAGAGGTCCTTCATTAAAATCATTAAAATTCTGGGATACAAGATCAGATTCTTCAGCACTGATACAACTCCAGTGAATTCTTCCCCATGGAAGGTGGATTCATCTCCTTCCCTGCCTAGTTTCAAATAGGCCTTAAAGAATTGAACTAAGTGCCAAGTCCTGTTTTGTGTTAATAATTTTATAGATTTTGTTTATGTCTAATACATGTTTTTTGTTTGTTTTCACAGTGAACCCTGCCTCTGACATAACCTAAATAAAGTTGCTTCTCTTCCCAAAGTGGAAATAGAAAAAAGGAAATTTGCAGCATAGAATGTGCGATCCTTCTTACATTGTCTGTGCCTACCATTTTTCTAATGGAAATCTCTCTCTTGCTGGATATGAGCAAAGTATGAGCAATTTACAAACATTAGGTTGGAGCTGTTTGATCACAATGTCTGCTTCTCAGTCCTCTCTCTTAACTAAATGTCTGATGTAATACTTACCTATTCAAAGTTTGAATAACACTAGATCACACTAAATCAACTTACAGGCTTTATACTCAATGATCAACTTGGTTGATAATGCATTCTATTATGGATTCTTGCAGTTTGCCAGCAGTCATGAATGCATTAGCATGCTGTTACTGAAATGCAATGATATAAATGAAATGAACACTGTTGTAACAACCTCCTGAAGCAATTGTTATAAATCAGTGGGGAAAGCTCTGCTCATGTGCCTGGAACCAAAAATGTACTATCCAAACAAGAGAAAAGAATCGAAGCTGGGGTAATCCTAACATTCCAGTTTTGCAAAACAAAAGCAAAAGTTTAAGGAATGAAAATGTTAAAGTTGTGATTCAAAAAATTACCTTGTAATAACATAATATTGCAGGGTTTCTCAACCAGGGTTCCGTGGCACCCTAAGGTTCTGCAAGAGGTCGCTAGAGGTTCCCAGGGAGATCATGATTTATTTTTAAAAAAATATTTCAAATTTGAGCAACTTCACATTAAAGAGGTAAGTTTCATTCTTTAGTTTCAGGTTAAGAACACTGCTAATGCATGTATGCAGGCCTACCCATGAAACGAATATAATACTTTTGTAACTTCTGGCCTATACTTGAGCCTGAATGTGCAGGGGTTCCCCAAGGCCTGGAAAATATTTCAAGGGTTCCTCCAGGGTCAGAAGGTTGAGAAAGGCTGTGATATTGAGTAAGCAAATAAAGGGATAAGAAGAGGATTGAAGAGAATGGCTAGAAAGGGTGTGTGTGTGAAATGAATAGATACAGAAAGAACAGAGAGAACTGTCTCATTGTTCACAAGGTCACATATTTTTTTCAAAAAGAAACTTTTTTTCCCAAAGATTTCTGAATAGAAGGAGAAGGAGAAATCCAAGTTTTGGTATCAGTGGAATTGGATAACATTGAGTAAGAACAAAACCATCAGAGGGAAGATAAACAGAATAGCTTTTTAAGGACTCAGTGGCCCCAGACAGTTTTAAAGGAGTTTGGATGGGAGTACTGGAAGCTCTGAGCAGAAGCCCTTCACCCTGTAACACTTAGTTAGAGGGGCCCATTTTTACTCCACCAGAACCAAACCAGATTATGGGTTGGAAACTAGTAGTTGCTAGGTAATGTTGACACCTAGTTGTTCAGTCACAGCTGTAGCAATGGGTAAAGAAACTTGACCATAAATAATATGAACATAGACTTTGATGATGACCACCATTTCCTATTCACTGGACAAAGCAGCACTCCAGAAAACCTAATTGCTACCTCAAAGATTGCTCCATTAGAATACTGTTAAGTTGAAAGCAAACCATTACAGCCTTTTTCGCATTTAATGTTGAGGTATAAGAGGATTTGGTCAGTTTTGAATTTATAGAGTTATTTGAATTCACCAGAATGACACAGTACAGGATCTGTGAAGTACAGTATTTCTGTAGTTCCAAACAGGGGAACAGAATGGTTGGCAAAGCAATTAAATGAGAGAACAAAAATGCGATATGTTTCTTTATATCAAAAGGTAAGGTAACAGCCTTCATCATCCATAAGCATAGATAATACTACTGCCAAAATCAAAGCTTAAAAACAACATCCAGCAAAAAGAAAAAAAGCCAGTCAAACAGCAAAGGACAAGAATGTGATTAGGCTGACCTTAAGCTATTTAGAGTTTAAAATATAAACTTTTTTAAATGGACGTCATAGATTCCCTGTGGCCTTCCTCAGTTAGAAATCTGGCAGCCATGTTTCCAACCTGTTATAATTTGGGAGAAATCTTAAAAGACAGTCTTGCGAAATGTGTAGAAAAATACAATAATTGAGTCAGGCTATGATTAAAGCATGAATTACCTCAACCAGCTCATTAATGTTCAGAAATGAGTGTATCAGATAAACAGATAATACAATCCATATTCCAAATATGACTGGGAAAAGTGGATAACTACTTTGCCTAAGAAAAATGGGCTAAATTTGTTTCTTTCTTTCTTTTTTCTTTTCTCTCCTTTTCTTTTAGGAAAAAAAAAGAATATAATGCAAAAGCTTGCTGTCCTCTCCCTAGGAGATTTTCAGTAGAGAACATCTTGCCAGAGATAAAAAGATTAAAAATTATGTCAGAGATAAAAATTATGCCAGATTCCTTGAAACTGTTGAAATATGTTGCTGTAATTAGTCTATTTCTGCATGCTTTCTGAACTATTTTGTACCACAAAATTTGAATTGCAAGGTCCCAGATCACTGAGGTCCAAGAACATACCTTTTATGGGGGGCAGGGGGGGAATAGTCTATAGACTCAGAGTGGACTTCTTTCACTCTTTGTGAAATGCTGCAGACATTTAAACAATTCTTATCAGGAATTTATGGGGTGGATGATGAGACACTGCACTGCACAAGACAGGACAATAAAATGCCTATTGGCCTGCACAAGCTGATTAGAAACAAAAAACTGCTGATAGTCTTGATCAGAGATTCGCCAGCTTGTGACTCCGTAGTTTTTGCTAATTTGCTAATGTCACACCCTCAACTGAAATACTTTGGCCACATCATGAGAAGACAGGACACCCTGGAGAAGATGCTGATGCTAGGGAGAGTGGAAGGCAAAAGGAAGAGGGGCCGACCAAGGGCAAGGTGGATGGATGATATTCTAGAGGTGACGGACTCGTCCCTGGGGAAGCTGGGGGTGTTGACAACCGACAGGAAGCTCTGGCATGGGCTGGTCCATGAAGTCACAAAGAGTCGGAAGCGACTGAACGAATAAACAACAACACACCCTCAGCGGCTTCTGCCACTCCCATTACTTCTAAGAAAGGATTTAAGCTCCTCCGTGATATATATTTATGCATCATCACCATTTACAGAGCTGAAGTTTAAAATACAATAAATATCCCAAAGGCACCCCATTTCCTGGAGCGATGGGAAGCTCCCAGTATCCAGATCTGTTTCCAGTTAGAGGCAAAGGGGGACAGAATTTAGAGAACATTTTCAAGCAGGGAAAAGTTAGGCTTCTAGTTCAAGCTGCCTAGTCAGCATTTGCCAAACAGCAAATCTGTTTTTAAATACTTAATTATGAAATTATGGTATGCATGTTTGGAAATATCAGCTTGATATTTCCATCCATTTTTACAGGACAAAATAGAACATTTTTTTTAATGTTCTCTGGGTAAAAAAGCTCCAGTGGAAATCCATGTGCCAATTCCATCTGTGCACCATTTTCTAGGGTGGGTAGCACTGCAAATTCATTACATTGTGATAACTGAAGCAAAGCTTCTAACCTTTGGCATTATTAGGAATAATCACTTCACCAATATCTTACAGGAACAAGAGGCAAGCAAAAACTCACAGAGGCAGGCAAGTTAATTGCACCAAAATGATTTTCCTAAGGCAAAAGCAGAATGCCCATGAAACTGCCAAACAATGCTTTTGCTGGCTAGCTCTCAGATTTCCCCACTATGTTTTCTTCAAAAACAATGAGGAGTTTAGAAACCTCACTGTACTTTTCTCTATTCCATAGATGCAGGTCCAGAAAATAATATTATTTCTCCTTCTTCAAAACTGGTGATGCGACAGTGTTCTCCAGGACGCATTTAAGAAAGCAGGGAAAGTGGTGAAAGGTGTGTTTCACTACTTCGATACATCCTCCTTCCTTATATACTTGCATGCATTGTTGTGACTCAAGTACAAAAAGACGGAGCTTGTATCATGATGTCACAGTACCCATATTGTCATTTTGGCATCATCTAGGTTAAGAGCAGAAGCCTATGGCAAGACTGCTTAGGGAGTACAATATGACTCCCAGCTTTCTCTGTCAACATCTTGCAGTCTGCTTTTATTGTTGACTACTGGAAGCATCCGCTTCACCCAGCCCCCAGTGCTAGGATAGGCACTGCAATTAAATTAGGGCCAACAAACAACTTTACCTAAAGAGAAACAACAAATGGTGCTTTTTATTTTTTTTTATTTTTTTATCCCACCTTTATTATTTTTATAAATAACTCAAGGTGAGGAACTACCTAATACTCCTTCCTCCTCCTATTTTCCCCACAACAACAACCCTGTGAGGTGAGTTGGGCTGAAAGAGAGGGTCTGGCCCAAGGTCACCCAGCCGGCTTTCATGCCTAAGGCGGGACTAGAACTCTCATGCCACACCTGATTGGCTCTTGGGCTAAGAGACAGGGACTGGCCCAAAGTTACCCAGCTGACTTTCATGCCTAAGGGGGGACTAGAACTCACAGACTCCTGGTTTCTAGCCTGGAGCCTTAACCACAAGACCAAACTGGCTCTGTACGCTAAATTTGCCATCCCACCATATAAAAACTCAGTTAATAAAACAAGGTAGTTATCAGTCTACATATGCTTAAGGATGGATCCAATCCACAGGAATCATCATCATCATCCTAGGTTCTTGGGAAGCAACATCATCCTAGGTTCTTGGGAAGAACTCAGTGTGAATGAAGGCTGACACCAGCTAAAGAACTGGCAGATATGATTTCATGTTGTTGTGTATAATAATAATAATTCAGTTGTAAGTTTCTGTGCAACAAAATTCAAATGTGCCCACATTGATCTTGGCCATTCAGTTCCACATTCTAAACCAAGTAAATTTTATTTCTTTCCTTCATATGGTTGTCCTTGGTAACTAAGCATACAAATAGTCTTGAGAAGAAGTCATTGTGGCACATGTAACACAAGCACACAAGCCATGGTTCCCTTAAGCTGAAGAAAATCATTGTGTTCACCTCTGCAGTTTCAAAAAAGAAGCATTTGGGACTTGCCTTATTCCTGCTTATGGAAAGTATTTTTAAAGCTAAAACTGGAAAGGCAAATCTGCAAAGTATTCTAGAAGATGATGGTTCTTGAGCTGGATTCCAGATTCCACAAATCATGAACAACAGTCATTTAAGCTTTTCCAATACAATGTACTTCTTTATGCTTCTTAATGTCTCTTATTTCATTTCATACAAACCCACACACTCAACATGACGCTTATGTTCCTATGTAATACATCACAAAGGAAAACTCATCCACTAACTGTGATTTTTAAAACACATAAACTTCAGATTGAAAGTATTCATACAAATTCCATCATAAAAACTGAAAGTGATAGGAAATTTAGTGTGCCTACAATGCCACAAAATAAGTGTGATTTCAACCAGAGAGGTCAATTTCATAGAAATAAATAGTACATGGCTGGTATGACTGATCTTGCACTGAGAATTAACCCATGTAAGGTTTTTGTTCTAAGTGCAATGAAGTCAACCTGAGGTTCTGCTGTCACGTAAGAGACTTAGAAATCCATGTCATGAACTAATTATTTGAATGGACCCTTATATTAAATTTCATAGTGAGGTTGACATTGATGAAACAGCATCCAGGTAATACAACTGTCCCTTCAGACAAAACCTCCTTCTCACTACAAATACTTAATTCCATTCTTCTATACACAGAGACTATTTCAGACACTTTACAAAATACAGAAAATAAAGCAAAATAAAGGATGAAGAAAACTGAATAATTGAATGGGGAATATTGGTGCAGGAAAATGAAGATACATTTGTCTAAAGTGTTTCAGAATACAATTCAGACTAAACTGGCTTTTCAAAATGTCAACCCCCACAACCCCCAACATAAGAAGGATGTTGTTATTGATTGCTGGGGAACGGCAGATGTACACCATCAAATATAACTTTAAAAAAAAATCTGGCATAGATTTCTTGAGAGAAGATGGGGGAGTGCACTTAGAACTCTTCTCTCTAGTGTCATTTGGACCAGAGCCCACACAACTTAGCCGTGCAAGGGAACTACGATAACAGAAAAAGCTGTAACAAGATTAATTTGTAAAAGATAAAATACAAGAGAAGAAATAAAGACAGGAAGATCAGTTGAAAAATCAGTAGCATGCGTGAGTGAGCCAGACCTCCAAGTTCAGGCATAAAATTATGATGTGAATTTGTTGTCTGCAAGGTTTCCTAGAGGCAATTGAAACAGTATCAGAGCAGAACTAAAGAAATTCTGACTAAGATGGTTTGGGACCTCATCTAGAACAGGCCATGCGATATTTGTATCATCAAACTCAGAAATACATTTTTGTTTCACCAAAACTCTCCCCGCGACCTGAGTTCTATCCCAACGGAAGCTGGATTCTCTCCCGGGCAGCCGGCTCAGGTCGACTCAGCCTTCCATCCTTCCAAGGTCGGTAAAACAAGCACTCAGCTTGCTGGGAAAGGCAATGGCAAACCACCCTGTTCTATCGTCTGCCAAGAAAACGTCACAAAAGCTGCGTCCCCCCAAAGGGTCAGGCATGACTCGGTGCTTGCACAGGGGACCTTTCACCTTTCACCTTCACATGATCTTCTTACTCAAGAAACCAGTTTCTACAAGCAGGGAAGGACAGCTGTTCGGAGGAAGACAATCTCATATTACTAACGGAAATATTCCCCAATAAGAATGGGAAATTGGGAAAGTTCCAGAGCAGATCATAAAGTAAACAATTTATAAGTACATTGAAAATAATGGAGTAATAATTTAGTTTGCAAAGAACAGTTTTTACTGGAATAACCTTATTTTATCTTTTGATTCAAGTCACTTCCTTAGCAGATTGTAGAAATTCCATGGACTTAATAATTTCAGTCAAACATTTGACAGATTGCTCTGTGACATTCTGATTAACAAGCTAGTTAATCTGGATGGCAAATTTATTTGGCTTAAAACCATACTGAGCGTGTTCATCATTTATTCATCAAACTGAAATGAGGCACCAAGTGAGGTATCCAGAGTCAGAAAAATTTCTCGGTCTTAAGTGCAGTACTTTTTTAGTATCTTCATCCATGATTTGGACAAAAAAGTGGAGGGAAGACTAACTGAATCTGCAGATTACACAAAAGTGATTGGGAAAGCTAATACTGTATTTTAGAAGATAGAAAGCCAATTAAAACTGATTTTGATGGATTAGGGAAATGGGTGGAAAACAACAATGAAATTTAATAGAGAACATACAAAGCTTTTCACTTGGAAAAAATAAATGAAACAGAATGGGAATTATTTGGCTTGGTAATAATATGTGGGGAAAAGATTTGGGAATTGAATCCAATCACACCATGAGCTGAATATGAGTTCACTATATGTCATGGTGGCTAAAAAGGCAAATTAAACTTTACATTGGATCAGCAGAAGTATTTTTCCCCAAATCACAGGAAGTAATAGCTCCATTTTATTTTGCATTGGTCAGAGTCTGGCCACTGCACTTTAAAAAAGGATTCAAAGAAACTAGGGCAGGTTCAGAGAGTTACAAAAAGCATGATTAGGGGAATAGAAACTAAGTTCTGTAGAAAGGGATTGAAGGAACTGGGAATATTTAAGCTTGAGACAAGAAGAGTAAGAGGAGATATGAGATACAAATACTGTATCTAAAAGCATGTCCCACAGGAGAAGGTCAAGACCTTCTCTGTCTCATTCCTGAATGCAGGACATGGAATAACAGATTTAAGTTATAAAAAGGCAAATTCATAACAGTAAAAATAGCTTGCAAGTTACTCATACTGTAAATGTGGTGGCTTTCTTTTCAATGGAGGAGGCAGAAGGTCAACAGCCATCTGTTGGAGATGCTTGAATCAGATTCCTGCAGTGAGCAGAGGGTTTGACCTGACAACCTCAATAGCCCCTTCCAACTCTTTGGGGAAAAGCCAATGTTATTAAGAAGATTTACAGATCCTGAATAAATGCCAGTGAATTATAGCAAGTGAGACAAAGCAGTTGAGGTGTCTGACGTGGTCCATGGAAACTGAAGTTCAAGTTCCTTTTGAGTCATGGGAGCTTGCTAGATGACTTTAATCCACTTCCTATATTTCAGCCCACCTACAAGATTATGGCTGTGGAGGTTTAGTGCATAACAGTTTGTGCCCCTGTAAGATATACAGGGTATAAATTAAATGAATGAATATCTGTTTATAACCGTTGTACATAACTTTCAGGTGGTTGCCTTGTGAAATGTTGCAGTTATGTTTGCTGAATAACTGGGTGCATTGTTCTTTCACTCAGCCAGGGTCTCTTTTTACTTTCATCTCAATATATTGTTCTTCTCTTTTATCTGTAAGCTGCCCAGAGTCAGTAAGGAGTCAGACTGTCTCTAAACTTGGATAAATAAATAAAATAAATGAGTACAGTCTCAACAAAGCAAAAAAAAAAATGTGTTTTCCAAAACTGTGTTCCTATTTACATTATTTTGGCACAAATGTGCAACTTCCCCCCCCCCCGCCTTTTCAGTAAAGTGTACATAACCCTATGAAGCTTTTTGCATAGTTCCAGTGATTTGGGAGAAAGTGTCAGCAAAACTGGCACATATAAAATCCCATAGGTGTTCCAAAGGTTATTTCACCTACCTGCTTTGCCTATTGAACTCACAAGTGAAATTGACCAGAGAAAACTGGCTTATTCATCAGATGATTGCAGCTGCCTTATTCCTGTAGAATAAAAAAATTAAAACATCAACTGGATAAGGGCATTATTAGGAACTGCCTACTATTATAAAATTGACAAGAAGGTTTCAGGGACAATTTTTCACATTGGACAGTAAACTCAATAAAAGTAAAGTGGCACAAGGAAAACCACAGCCTTTGAGTGTGCCATGGTATAAGTTTAAAGTGAATAAAAGTTAACTTGAGAATTAGAGCAGAAACTTTTAAGATTTAGGAAATTCAATGTGTGCAAGAGCACTGCACAATGGGAAAGGTTTATCACAGATGGAGGGTAGTCCAAGAAAGCTAGCCAAGATGTTTGTTCCCTAAGGAAGGTCTGAATAGAAGCTTTCTTTGCAATCAGGTGATGAGTGAAGTTTCTCTTTCTATCTGTTATATATTTGTTGTAATCAATGCTGATAATCCATTTGGATGGAAAATGCAGAGGAAAATGATTTGATAAATTAATTAAAAGAAGCTGCCACCATGTGAAGTTTCCAGTACCAAGCAGATACCAGCCCAGATAATTGATCCATAGCAAGCCAGGTTTTTGCTGAATCTGAATTTATAAAGTGTCAGATGGAAAGGAAGTAAAAATAAACTCTCTCTTGAGTCAAGCTCTGCTCCTGGTCTGAATGGGCAATTTTTCAGAAGAAAACAGTTTATGGTGCAACTGCAGCTACCTGGTATTGCAAAATCATAAACCTGGTTAAAAACATAAACCTCAGCTGTTGGAAATGTTTGTGTTTAGATGAGTGACCCATTCTAGGGACTTCTACCTCTTTGTTGACAGAGCTTTTGAGAAAACGTCTGTTAGAGAGAATAGTTAAATTTGAGAGAGAATGAGAGAGAGGGGGGGATAGGGAAAGATAGAACACAAAGATCTTCCAGAAATCACAACCTAGCAAGAAACAAAAAATAGCAAAGATTCCAAAGGACCAGAGAACTGTGAATGATGAGAAGAAATCTTATCATCACATCAGGAAGACATTGAGTTGTTACCAATCTGCATGGCAGAGCCATATATTACTTGCAAGCAACAAATCTGATTTCAAAGAGGCATAAGAAAAAGAATTGTTAGCTCCTACACAACCTGTAATGCTACTCATGGCCAAAACTTTCAGCCATCAAAGTGGTATCATCTGCATACCTGAGATTGTTAATGTTTCTTCCAGCGATTTTAACCCCAGCCTTGGATTCCTCAAGCCCAGCATGTCGCATGATGTGTTCTGCGTACAAGTTGAATAGGTAGGGTGAGAGTATACAGCCCTGCTGTACTCCTTTCCCAATCTTAAACCAGTCCATTGTTCCGTGGTCTGTTCTTACTGTTGCTACTTGGTCGTTATACAGGTTCTTCAGGAGGCAGACAAGATGACTTGGTATCCCCATAGCACTAAGAACTTGCCACAGTTTGTTATGGTCCACACAGTCAAAGGCTTTAGAATAGTCAATAGATGTTTTTCTGAAACTCCCTGGCTTTTTCCATTATCCAGCGGATATTGGCACTTTGGTCCCTAGTTCCTCTGCCTTTTCTAAACCCAGCTTGTGTATCTGGCAATTCTCGTTCCATGAATTGCTGGAGTCTACCTCGCAGGATCTTGAGCATTACCTTACTGGCATGTGAAATGAGTGCCACTGTTCGATAGTTTGAACATTCTTTAGTGTTTCCCTTTTTTGGTATGGGGATATAAGTTGATTTTTTCCAGTCTGATGGCCATTCTTGTGTTTTCCAAATTTGCTGGCATATAGCATGCATTACCTTGACAGCATCATCTTGGAAGATTTTGAACAATTCAGCTGGGATGCCGTCGTCTCCTGCTGCCTTGTTATTAGCAATGCTTCTCAAGGCCCATTCAACCTCACTCTTCAGGATCTCTGGCTCTAACTGATTGGATGGGTCTGCTGTTAGGAAAAGCTAAATGAAATAGTAGTTTGCTGATCTCAAATTGCTTTAAATTTTGCAAAAGCTTGCAAATGAAGCTTGTTTTGAAATTGCTACTACAGTGTACAGTAGTAGGCTGAAGATATAGAAGTGGGCTTCTCTTCTTTAGCCTTCCTGTTTCACAGTGCAGAACTTTGGAAGGTTCTTTTAAAAGAAAGGTCCTTTCACAGCAAAAGGTCTCATTCTCACACTTACTTTTAGCAGAACCTTTTATGAGGATAGCTTTATTGCTTTCATAGAGATTTATTTCAAAATATTTTATTTAGAGCTTTCTCTGGCTAAAATGTCTAAGTCCTGCTTCCAATATCCCCAGTAACTTTATTTAGTAAAATAAACTTGTGATCCATATGAAATTCTAGATCATTTAGCCATGAAAGTATGTACGCACAGTATGTGTGTATGTTTCTAAAATATAAACCCAAAATATAGTCAAATATGCACAGGTTGACTCCTTTTTTATATTGAAATCCCTCCACATATCTGGAAGTGGGCAAATCCATTATGCTAAAGAAACTCTTTGAAAACACAAAGAAAAGTTTAGTCTCCTGCAACAGGAAAGATGAACCAATAGCAGTAGTTGTGACAGGATAGTGAAAATAAGATTACTACTGCTACTATTATTCTGCAATTATATGCAAGCTTTTTACACTATTTAGCATTGAGATGCATTTCTTTTGAAGCAACTTTCTAGACAAGTGTGCATCACTGAGATCCAATTTCAATCAGTTTTATTAAAGAGTTGAATCGCTTTGATTTGAATCGAACAATTCAGTTCAAATTGTTGATTCAAATCAATGCATGCATCTGGCTTGATTCATTAATTCAGTTCTGACAAAGGAAAAAATTGGGTATGTAGAAATGCACACTGAACTGATGGCTCTTTTCCAATTTACTTTTATTCAGTCATATGAAAATTCAGTTTGAAGGAGTGGCTTGATCAGATTGCCACTAAATCTTTAAATTAACTCTTCATGGACCAAGAACCATATTATATTGAAACCATATTTCACATTCCAAAGCATATATTTATTATGTAGGTTAGTAACAAGGCCTTTGAAGCAAGCAAACTCAGAAAAGAAGACCATTTAGATTTCTAGAAAGATGTTTATTGTAGTCAGGCAATGTAACAGAAACTTGAAAGCCTTTCAAGGTAATTTTCCAGGTAAACTTATATCTAACAGAAACTAGGATAGAGATACTGAATCTCAGGTAATCTCCTTTTCTGTAATGGCCTGGCTGCTTTCATGGTCCCTCCTCCATGTTCCCAGCAGTCTGTTAGACATTTCATCACAACTACTGTACACATGAGAGAACTTGAGATTTTTTATTTGTTTGCTTACGGACAGCAACAACAGGGAACTTCTTTAAAGTTGCTCAATTGCCTAACTCATTGCTTTAGTGAAGTTTCTGTTTATACCAAGATACAATACAGTAACATTAAAGAACTAAAGCTTCCTTTTTCTTGATGTCATTAAACAAAGTAAGAAATGCAACATTATCTCAAGTGTAATCATCCTAAAGTAATGTCCTGTATGTAGTACCGAGTCTTGGTTTTTCCAAAATGTGTTATAGTTTCTTCTTCCCAGATATTCCTTCTGATAAATGTTCTTCATTCACTAACGATGCCAGAATAGCAGAAACTGCAGGTGTATTTCTTCTGTACATAAAAGCATGTGGAGTGACCTGCTTCATTACTAGTGCTCCATTACCCTCAAGGATTTCCATTTATATACTAGTCTATCATTTGTATGTAAGATGATAGTACTCTCATTCCTCAGTCATAATGTATTTTCTTTTTACAAACTCTCTTATATATCCCCCCGTTCATTTAACTGTAAAGCTCCACACCACTAACTATAAAGAAGTGATTATGGAGAGTCCTATTAAAAAGCAATTCTGCAGCCAAAAAAAAAAAAAAACCCTAAAAGTGCTGATCAATAATTTAATAGTACTAAACAAACATCTGTAGTTTAGTTTTATGCAATGTGTGTTTGATAATTTTTACACAATTGTTTCCCAGTTTATTACACAGGAGATATCTGTGTTACAACATGACAGGTTTGCACTCCAAAAAGGAAGCAAACCATTTGAATTTTTGGCAATTACACCATGGTCCATTAACTATCCTAACGTTTTGTGAAACAGCGTGTCTTTCAAAAATAACTTCTTTTCTAAAGGTTTCTCCTGGATTCAAATTACTTACACTGTCTAGACTTTTACAATAATAATACAAAACAATTAAACACTGAGGTCCTTCTCACTCAAACCAATCTGTTCCTACTGTAGACCAAGGGTTCAAAGGGTTTAATGTCAGTACTTGCATGATTTGATATCCTGACATTTCTGCGTGCAGTATAGCCCCTTTGAAGAAGCCTACTAACTTGGTTAATATTTGCTCAACAGATAACAAGTCATGCTCATCCTCTGCAGGTTTCCATGCCTAGATATTCCTCATGAATATCCTGTAGAATCTCCCACTTCAAAGTTTCTGAATTACTACTCTGTATTTTCATAAATACCCCTTATATAACAAACAGACCCAGCCTGGCATATTCTGCAAATCGTTTTCCTTTTTCATTAAGAGAACAGAGGCAGCAAAGTTTCATCTGCTTCTGTTGTCCCCCAGCTGTAGATAAGAACGAATTTCACTAAAACATTGATATGAACTTGATGCCAGTCTTCACTGAGATTTACTTTGCCACATGCAAGTGAGTATGATAATGCATCAGCCAGCACTAATTTATTTCCAGATTGATAATATAATTGAAAATCATTTGTTTACAAATTGAAAGAACATTCTGTACAATCATGGAAGCATGTCTGCTAATTCTTTTTTAATAGTGACCAAAGGCTGATGATCATATGCCTGTCCATATGTATGAAACTTCTTGTAAGTACTTACTCATGCTAAGGCTTCTATTTCCATCTGATTTTTTTTATTATTTTCTGCTTCAGTTTATTTCCTATTTGAGCATATTAGCATATTGTAGAAACCATTGCCCTGCAGGAATATATCACAGGCATTCAGCATCTCGGTATTTGTTCCATTGTTTGTGATACTGAGATGCAACTGAAGTTAAGTGGGCCTTTTTTTTTAATCATACAATTTTAACCCTAGTGCAGTTTCAATTAAAGGTTCTGAAATTGTTCTTTATGCTGAATATTCGAATTTGTTTGCACAAACAGCATTCTCTTTCTCTTTATGTATGTATCTCAAGTTTGGAGTGTATTTCCTATGAGGTTTATCATCCTCAAATATTTCTATAGTATTCTCGCAAGCTGAACATATATCATCAACAATTTGTACTACCTGTGGTTCAATTTCCAAGCCATATATTTTTAACCTTTCACCTAAATAATTTTTTGTTCTAATCTATGACTATGTTTGTTTTACTTAATCCAATCCAGTGTCTATAGTACTGCCATGTGCAATCATACTCTTTTGGAATACAACCCCAAATTATAACATCATCAATATCCCCTAAAATATTATCCATATTTGTTTATGACAAACTTCAGGTGAAGAACTCAGTACAAATGGCACTTGCTCAAAGTCATTAGGGACATCTACAGTTGAATCTTTTGTTCAAGTCACTTGTCCAAACCAATCCTCTCCAGTTGGAATTTTGAAATGCTTCCAGTCCTCTTAATGATGCATGAAAGGAATAAGGAAGGCTGTGACTCAGTGTGTGCTTCACATGCCCCAAATCCCAAATTTAATTCTTGGCATCTCTAGAAAGCATTGGAGAAATTTCTGGAGAGCCACTTCTGGTCAGTGTCATTAATACTGCCCAGACAGGCTTGAGATATAACTTCCCATAAATTTACAGTCAGACTTCATCGTAGTGGAAATTTCATCCATTCTTGAAGACTTCCATTTGAAGTCTTCTCCTCAATCATCCAATAATTCTTCCAGTTTCTTCTAATTTATCTGCCTATCTGAAAAATCCCACTTCCTAATGTTCTGTGAAATATCTCACAGTAGGTTCTTTGCATCCAAAAAGTTTCGTTTGGAGCCTGTTCTTAGAGGGAGCTGTTTTCCACCAAATCAGACAAAACTCTGGGTTATTACTTCATTTGTTTTAATAAGTAAATGAACAAATATAGGATTAAGTATCATCTTTACTAAAGGTAAAGGCCTTGAAGTTTTGGAAAGAAATACAGAAAAGAGCCCCAGTTGCCAGTATACTATCAGGATGAAGACATGAGAGAATCAAGACATAAATTGAAGCATAAACCATAGATAATCCCAATATCAAGGATTGAGAATTTAGAGCAGTTGAATTCCACTGGGGATGCTGAGTGGGTGAAATAGTGGGTGATTCATTTAAAAAAGGACATTTCTTGTCCTTCTCCCATTAAAGTTATCTTGTTTCAGGTTATCCTGGAACTCTCAATTTTCCTCTGTTCTTTCCTTTATTCTTCAGTGCTTAAGCATGTCTAAACTTCTCTCAGCTCTAGGACAGACAGATGATGGTTTGCACCTTTTTGAGATACCATTTGATTACATAAGAACTTTCTGAGCCTTCTGTGATTAAAAACATTCTGGGATTCTTCTTGTTTGTTATCATTGGTTCTTGGAAGCACCAGAAATTCCACAATAATTTATTCTTCTCTATCTACATCAATGATACAAACTTACTTAACACTTCACAATGCTTGAAACAGGCACAACAAGCAAGAGTAAGTATGAAGAGGTTGCTCAATTTAAGAAAGACTACTGGTGACACTTCAGGAACATCTGGTATCAACTACTGTGATGAAAGAGCACCAGTACAATCATTCCATGACTGAGAACTAGGGTGATTAGTTAAAAACAGTTTTCTCATCTTTCAGTTGTCTTTAAGACAGTGTTGGAGGTTCAGAAATATATAAAGATGCAGCTGGAGGAATACAATAAAAACATCTTTCCAAAGTTTCTGAAGGAATCCAATTTACTTTCAAAGAGTCCAACTTCACTCTGATACAAGTCCAAATGCTTCAATACATTCTATGGTCTTCATGCACCAGTTAACAGTAAGCAATGTGCTGGAACTGATGACAATATAAATTATTATTATAATAATAATATCCATCAGTTTCCTTGTCTAGATTAGTCCAAACCCTAAATTTTAATTTAATCTAATGTATTAATTTCGACTCTTACTAGGAAGATTATTGGCCCAGAAGCAATATAAGTATTTTTCTTCCCTCCAATCATTCTTCATTATATAAAAACAAATAGTTAAAAGGGGGGATTGAGATCTGTATTACAATGCATTTATGTGAAAGAGGAACATGATTAATTTGCATTTGATTGCAAATCTCCAAATCCAGTTCAGTTCCTGGTAACTTTGTGGATATAACCAGACAGGGTTTTTTGGCAATAATATGGAAATAGTTTGCCATTACTTTCTTTTGTTTGTGTGTGTGTGTGTTTTTCCTCAGTTGTCTAGCGTATGTTCTATAATATCCTGGTGGTCTCCTAATCAAGCACTTATTTTAGTTTCCAAACCCAGAAAAAGTCAATTCGGTAGTCAGTTAGATGGGGCACTTGCTGAGATAGTAGTAATAAAAGAGAGGGGAAACCATTTTATGAAGCTGCCTAAAAGCCTTGATATTTATCCTTGATATTTTTGCAAGATGGGTTTCAGCCCTTCAAGGTAGGTTAAGCTTAGACACCAAAGTTATGAATATAAAAACTATTTTTATCATAGGGATATAGTAACAGAATCTTACAAACCTGAATGTCCCTTCCCCTTCCCTGCCATTATCCTAAAGAAACTAGGGATGGTCACATCTGAGATGCTTTCTCAAATTACGTTTCTGCTTTGGACTCAGGTTTCTCTTATCTGGCCATTGTCTTGGCTTTTCCTCCGGTCCCTCAAGGTTATTTTCACTGCCCATTACAGCTGCCTGCAAATTACCAAAAATCAAAAGTACTCTTATCTACAGTTGGATAATAACTTTTATTTATTTATTTAATTAAATTTATGTCACCACCCATCTCCCCCAAGGGGGGACTCGGGGCACTTTACAATCAAATGACACTAAAAACATATCTACCTAATTTACCATTAAAATATAAATAGAAAATGAATATAAATATAAATATATAAATATAAATGAAAATATAAATATAAATGAAAATGAAAATGAAAATGAAAATGAAAATGAAAATGAAAATGAAAATGAAAATGAAAATGAAAATGAAATAGAACAGGGGCTTACTTTTAAATATTGGGCAGTGGTTTCCCATGCCCAGGGGGTTGGAAAGCCCACCAGAAACACAATGTTCAAATAGGTTCAAAATATTCAAGGGCTATTAAGAAGTTCTTTTACACCAAAAGAAGGAAATTAATACTGGCAGCCCTAAAACCGTTCCTTAATAGAGATTAGCAATGAATCTGTCACTAAGGAGCTCTAGGCTCGCTATAGGTTTACTTCTATCATCTGGTTTTGACCAGGCAAAAAATACAGTCCTTCAAAGGTTGAATGATACTGAATACTAAATTAATGTTAGCACCGTTTCCTGGAACAGCAGAGCCCTGATAGCAAAAGCACATGGAAATCTACCAGCTATTGATGTACTTTAAACTTCCCCAGATTAAAAAAAGGAGGTTTTTTAGAGCTGGGTACAATGTGTTACCATCGGATTTATTATAGGGCAGATTCTTCAAAAGCCCACAAACAGAATGCACCTGCCCATTGTGATTCAGGGGACAAAGAACTGTCCACCATGGATGGTTTCACTGATTTTTTTTAAGGAATCAGGGCAAGAATTATCAACTACCCCTGTTGCAACATCTCCCAGGAAGGAGAGAAGTGTATTACGCTAATCTTCTTTCAGACTGAAACCATGCTACCACCAACACAGTGGCCAAATTTTGTGGTGCTGCAGTGAAAACACAGCAGCAACTAGTGCAAATATGACAAATAGGTCAATCTAGACTCATACTGCTAATTTTATCTTTTGGGGTTTTTTTTAATATGCTGATCGTTGATTGTAATAAAATAATTCATCTTGTTTGACTTACATTATATACTTATGAAGTTTCTCTCCCCAAAGAAACCATATACTGAATGCTGACCCAAAGCAATAGCCCGTAATGCAGGTATGCCTTTGAAATTCACAACTGTTGTTTCTATCTTATCTCATCCAATGAATTACAGCGGTTGGATAGCTATCTGGAAGAGTGCATTTAAACATCTCTGGAAATGAATTCTTCACCCATCATTATAATCTCTGAATGGTTCATCTACCACTGCTAGACACAGGCCAACAGACTCAGAAAGGAAACAACCATACACAAGTCCCCCAAAACAATAAGTGTGTTTGTGCCAACTCCAAAGAATCTCCCCCAAGTTTTTCATATTATTATTTATTTATTTAGCATATGGCACACAATGCCAGGGAGTCTACAATGTTTTTACACACAGTAGGTGTTCTGGTGCCGATAGTTACTAGTTCTTTGTTGCACCGGTGCACCACAAGAGGGCAAGCTAGCTTTGTACCAGCTGGCCAGCAGCGTTCCCAGGGAAGTCGGCTCATCCAGGGCTTTTCTCCACTGATCCTCCACCATTCTCATCCAGGCAGATCCAGCACCAGGTCCTGCTCCCGCGCAGAGTGCTGCCAGCATTTCCCCCCACCAAAATGGGGGTACCTATTTATCTACTCGCACATGGTATGCTTTCAAACTGCTAGGCGGGCAGGAGCTAGGGACGAAATGATTTCTGTCACATGGATCTGGGCTCGAACTGTTGGAATGTCGACCATTTCTGGCCAGCAAACTCCAGCGTCATTAAGCCGCTGCACCACAGCATCCCTAAGTTTTTCATAGTTTGAGAAAAACAGCCTAAATTGGACTTGTTGTATAGTACTCACATGTCATGAGTACTGATGGTGAGCAGGAGGGGGCCCCTATCCAGGGGGAAAAGCACATGCATAGTTTAGAGGCTTTGAACTTTCCTTCAAAGAAACTCAAAGCAGACCCGCCTTGAGTTTTGGGTTTATCTGTGTGGGTTTCCCACGGTCTTTCAGTTGGCAGGATTTTCTGTCTACTAGAGTAGCTCAATAAACACTAGAGACCAAGATACCATCTCAGCATGGTTCTTTGCCCTAAGATAGGGCATCATAGATTATGAACTGCAGAAAAATGGCCCAAAGAGAATAATAGCAAGATACAAATCAGACACCCCAGGTTAGGTTGTTCAACTAAATCAGTGTTCCTCAACCTTAGCAACTTTAAGATAGATGGACTTAAACTCCCAGAATCCCCCACCCAGCATGGGGGTTGGTTGGTGGGTTGGCTGGTTTGCTGGGGGGCTGGCTGGTTGGCATGCTGGCTGGGGGATTCTGGGAGTTGGAGTCCACACACCTTAGAGTTGCTAAGGTTGAGAAACACTGAACTAAATGATCAAGAAAATGTAAATCTCCGTGGCTAAAGGGCCAAAGCGCTTAACCTGCCTTTAAAACATTTAATAAGTGTCAGTGTAGAAAAACTATTCATGAGTAAATGGAGACTATCTAGAGGGCTTTCTGGAATGCACTCTTCTGTTTTTATTTGGAAGATTAATTGCCCTTTTACGATGCATTGCAACTGATAGTATTTATGATCTGTGTTTCACAGTGAGAAACCCCGGGAGTTGCAGGAAAAAAAAAATGGATGTTGCATTATTAAAACAGAGCAGAAGCTTGTCTGGGGCATTTTTCTTTCTGTCATTCAAAAAAGGGGCAATCTTCTTGCTTTTTACAATTCTTTTTTGGCATCTTTTATTGCTGTCTGTCTGATCCATGAAGGACTTCTGGTGGCCCAAATCTTTTTGCGATTTCAGGCACCTGTGCCAAGAGAGTAGTCTAAGCTTTCAACATATGTCCATTAAAATTAAAAGCTGTTCAAATATACATTAGATTACAATCTTGCTTTTAGAGCCAGTTTTTGTCTTAATGTTTCATAACTGTGATTCACAAAGAGGAGTGCAAATACTGTGCAGATGGCTATAAGATATATATCTTATCTATTACCTTGTGACATTGAATGCACTTCAATAATTTAAGGGACATCTCATAGAAGCACTGAAAGCTAATAAACATCTCTTCTTCCTTTCAGATTTATTTGTTTACACTATTTTAAATTACGTTAGATCATAAAGGATAAACCTCCAGCCTACACAGTGTGACCTCTCTGAATGAGTCTTGACATAAAGAACACACACAGCAGCATTTCACATCTTTATGACAATGTCTGCCTGTTCTTTCAACAGCTTGCTGGCTTCCTAATGATCCCTTTTCAGCTTTAGTTCTTCAGATCCATTTATTTTCTTGTCTACAGTCTCTACCATGATGTCTGTTTAGAGAAAAATGTTGGTTTAAAAACTCCCAAAGACTTACAATAGACAGTGAAGGAAAAAGACATTTTCTTTAAAAAAAAATACTGCACAGTAATAATAACAACAACAACAAAAACCAACAACCCTGATTCAAGCATAGGAGTGAAGCAATGAAAACATTAAACAAATGACTCTTGAATATGCAAGAATTGCATTGTTATTTGTAGTCTATTTCTCTTCCCTATCAAGGTCCAGTAAATATAAAGAGCATGTGAAGCCCACTTCAACTAATTAACTGAAGGATTCCAGAAAGTCTGTCATCAAAGTCAGGTGAAACAGTGCAGGTGCTTTTGCTAAATCACAATGTTTAGTACCTTATCAGCATACAAAGAATATATTTTGTGTAAGTGTGTGTGTGTGTGTGTTTTGTGGTAGGCAAATAGCTCTTCTAAATGTGCACCAGCCACCAGAAGAAACAAGAACTGGAATTATTGGCTGCCCACCACCCAGTTCTTCAGCTGCTTATATTGTTCAAGAGAACTTACTTGGGAATCCAGAATCTGGGTTTTGTTATGTATATGATCCATGCCTAGGAAGTTTTAAAACTATGGTCCAGGTACTTACTTCCCAAAATCCAAAGATCAGAATCAGTCTTGCATTCCTGCTTATTTCTGATCTCACCCTCAACATCTTAATCCTTGTTTCCCAGTGGCCTACAAGACTTACAAGGTATATCAAGGGTAGGTCCACTCTGGAAGCAAATTGACACCCATAAAATAGCAGCTATCGGAGTGGGACTTGCTTATTTGCAAAATAGCTGCCATGGTGGGCATAGCTAGTCATTTAAATCCATTTGCCAGAAGGATGGTAAATGGGTTTCAATGAACTGTCCACACAGGGTGATCTCTTCCACATTACTTTACTCCTCTTTGTTTTGGGCAAGAAGAGCACACTTCCAAAAAAGGGGCTGGGCGGAAGTTATCCACTTTTTTTTTCCATTAAAATTGCTTATGGGGCACATGTTGGAGACAGGAATATTCTTGTAAATCGTTATAGTATCAGAGGTGGGAACATGACTTTGCAACATGCAAAGTCCTGTTTAATTTTAACTAAAAGATTTTTAAGAGGCAAAACAAACGTCAGATGAATTAGAGAGAATTTAAAACACCCCCCTCCAAAAAAATCTTGCCTACATATTGCAGTCTTGCTTCTCTGTCCGATATCTTTGCCAGTCAACCTATGGCAAGTTATACTGCTGACTGATTATGTGCCATCAAGTCATTGTTGACTCATAGAGACTACAAAGTCATTTATGCCTCAAGTGAGAAATTTGTGTTGATTTCTTCGATGTTCCACTTGTTTTTCTTGGCTGTCCATGGTATTCTCAGGAGTCTTCTCCAATACCAAACTTCAAAAGTCACAGGGTGGCATCCAAACTGAATAAATAATTAAATTAAAGGCGTCCAGCGTCTTCAAATCCAATTTTCACTTCCATAGTGTGCCACAGGGAATACCATTGCCTGCATTATTCTGATCTTTGTAGGTATAGACACATCATGGTATCTGAATATCTTTTCCAAACCCTTCATGGCTACCTTACCAAGTTCTAGTCTGTGGCATGTTTCTTGACTGCTTGTTTCTTTGGTTGACCTAAAAGTCAAAAGCTATCTACCACTTTGATACCTTTACTGTCAATTCTAAGGCTGGTTATTTTACCTGCTGCTATTCGTTTGGTCCTTTTTATACTTAATTTTTGTCCCATTTTTTCACTATGCTGCTTGACTTTCATTGCTAAGGGTTGAAGATCTTTTGCATTTTCAGCTATCAGAGTAGCGTCATCACCATACCAGTGGTTATTGATGTTTCTTCCTCGAGTTTTAGAACATGCTCATCTAATTAACCTTCAATATTTATGCAGCATATACTGTACTAAAATAAATAAAGAGAGTGTATAGCCCTGTCTTACTCTTTGCAAAACTGAAGTCAGTCTGTTTCATGTTCTGTCCATACTCTTGCTTCCTGACCTGTATTCAATTCTCACATGAGGACAATGAGATGTTCTGGCATTCCCATTTTTCTGAGCACATTCCATAGCCTGCCATCTGCTTTTCCATGCAGGGCACTAATCTGCATTGGATGATCCTGAGAATTATTAGGCTAGCATGTGAAATGTATGATAGAATATTGCATGATGGTTTGCACACTCTGTTAAGTGTTGGTATTGGTATGTAGATTGACCTCTTCCAATCTGTTGGCCTCTGTGTTCTTCCGATTTGCTGACACAGCTTCTCCCGTCACTTGTCGTATTTCTGTGGGCATTCCATCAGTCCACGTTGTCCTCTGACTTGATAATGACTGGAGTGCTAATCTAACTTTATCTTCTAGTACCAGAGGTTCTGGTAAATAGGAAATATATCTTCTAAGGTACCTTAGCTGTTGACATCTCTATTTTACAGTTTTTCAGTATATTCTTTCTTATCTTTCTTTGATCTTCTTTGAATCAGATGTTATCTGTCCATTGGCATTCTTTACATATGTAACTATCCTTTGGGGGGAGATGGGCAGTAATAAAATTTGATAAATAAATAAATGGTTGGAACCACCTTCTGACTTCAGAGATTTTTGGAAGGCTGTTCTTGTATTTCCATGTACTGTATGTTTCCTGTTTGTTGTCTTTACAGTTGTTATTGTAATACTGCTTCTTCTCTCTTCTAACAGCTCTTTGAAACTCTTTGTTCAGTTCCTTCCTGAGATTTTTGTCTTTCTCGACTTTGGCTTCTCTTCTTAGCAATTTCCATGGTTTGCTCCAACATCCAGTTTGCTTTCTACGGCAGTGACTTTTTACATCCATCCTTAACAACTTCTAAAAGTTCATTCCACAGTTCCTCTAGTTCTCTATCAGTGAAGACTTCAAAGCAATTCCTGATGTTCTCCTACATGCTCAAGGTCATATTGTGGAAAGTGGTTGTCTTTCTTCTTCTTTAGTTTAACTGGAACTTTCACATAAACTGTTTGTGATCTGTTCCATGGTCAGCACCTTGCCATAACTTTGATGCTATAATTGAGCTCCTCCACCTACTTTTAGCAATAGTGATATCAATTTGATTTCTGTGTACTCCATCTGGTGATGTCCATGTATACAGGCATCATTTTTGTTGTTTGAAAGCAGTGTTAGCAATGAAAGTTATATTGCTACCATGGACTTCAGTCTCAGCTAGTAGTTCTTATGCAGATGGGATTCAATCTGTTGTTTTAGTGTTCAGGATGAGTATTAATTACAGAGAATTACCGTCTTTGGTCTTGGATGGGGTTGCACTGCCCCAGACAGACCCTGTGCATAATCTGGGGGTTCTCCTGGACTCACAACTCCTGCTCAAAGAGCAGGTGGCAGTCGTGGCCAGGAAAGCCTTTGCACAACTACATGTTGTGCACCAGCTATGCCCATTCCTGGACTAGCAGGCCTTCTCACAGTCACTCATGCCCTGGTCACCTCCTGTTTGGACTATTGTAATGCTCTGTACATGGGGCTGCCCTTGCAAAGTATCCAGAAGCTTCAGTTGGTTCAAAATGCAGCAGCCCACACAGTTTTGCACAAGCCTAGACTTGCCCATGTGTCACCTCTTTTGCGGGCACTGAATTGGTTGCTGATTTGCTTCTGGGTCCAATTCAAGGTGCTGGTTGTCACCTTTAAAGCCCTACATGGCTTGGGGCCAGGTTATTTGCCAGACCACCTTTCCCCAGTTACATCCACCTGGCCCACCAGAGTGGGGAGGCAGGACGTGTTGCAGGTCCCTTCAGGTAGGGAGGTACATCTAGTGGGACTGAGGAAAAGGGCCTTCTCCGTAATGGCTCCCTCCCTTTGGAACATCATCCCCCCAGATATAAGACTGGCCCCTTCCTTGCTCCTGTTACAGAAGGTGGTTC
Source organism: Candoia aspera (assembly GCF_035149785.1). Lineage (NCBI taxonomy): Eukaryota > Metazoa > Chordata > Lepidosauria > Squamata > Candoiidae > Candoia > Candoia aspera. The sequence continues at coordinate 5,740,450 of NC_086157.1, forward strand.
TGTCAATGGGCCTGAGAATCCCAGGCTGCTTCGGAGCCAATCAAATGGCTGGTATGGATGTGTTTGCTTCCACCATAGGGTGTGTAACATGTTTTTATGGTTTTTAATTCTGTAAGCCACCCGGAGTCACCAGGTGGGAGTTGGGTGGCCTTATACAAATCTGTTTAATAAATAAATAATAATAAATAATAAATTAACAGCATACCCCTGACCTTGGGTAATTACTAGATGAATATGAGCTGATTTACAAAAACTTTAACCAGACTTTGTTAGTCAATTTTCTATGTTTCAACCACTGAATTGATCCCTTCCTTTGAAAACCATTGTTTGAGGCAAGGTGAAGTTACATGAATGTTTTATATGTAGACATTAATCTATGATTGCTTGATACTACCAGGAATAAATGTTTAATTTGAATGCATGCTTTATCCCTTGACTGAGGAATTCACTCATCCTTTTTTCTATATTGTTATTCCATAATCAGACAACTCTGAGCTGATTTACTTCTAAAGACTTGTGGGAGACATCCAAAACAAAACTCTTACTTAAAAGCATAGTTTATCCCTCTGAATTCCTTATGCTCAGCTAAGAACAAATACTTTGTGTAAATTATAAAATGGGCAAACAGGTCATACAAGTGCATGGTACTAGCAAAACATGTAGATAATGGCAATAAATAATTTGAACCAAGCTGCAATATAGTATCATAAGTCTGGACATACAAAGTCTGAACTCTGAGTTCATCTCTCCATTTCTCCCCTCTCACTCAATGGTTTAAGATTAGTCAAGATTTTCAAGATAGGTTCTGTTGACAGGCACACATTCCCAGTGAGTATTTTTCCATGTGGGTAACTGCTGTCAAATATGGCTATCCTTTAAAAGGACGTATCTATTTATTGTTTCTATTATTTTGTCCTGAGATCCAGGCAATTTATTTATCACAAGTGTCAGAATACCCTGGGTCACAAAAGGGCAAAGAACTGTCAATCCCTGTCTAAAGTCTATTATGGCTTGCAGCTAATCTCAAAGAATACAGGTGCAGGCTTTTTTTCAGCATGCTGCCTGAGTTTGACCAAAGATATCCAGATTGTACTTGGACCTTTTGCAGGAAAAGTTCCAGCTTTGCAGCTGAGTGGGATCTTTAAAACATGGATTTAAAGGAGGCTATGAAAGGAACCTAAATGTGAGCTTCTTTTAAGATCATCCCCTACCGCTAGTTGTACATCTTCCTTTGAACCCACCAAGGCTTTTTACTGAATAAATCTGCTGCTGTTTTACTTTGCTTCAAGCTTTCTGTAGCTTTTATTTTTTAAAGGTGCTCTTCCCAATAGGTGTTTGTTATATTTTGTTTCTGTATATAAAAAAAAAGTAGGTAGCACCAGGCTGGCAACTAGGGTCTGTGTCACCCAGGGCAAACATGGATTCCGTGCTCATTTTGGTGCCCCCACAGCACGGTGCCCAGGGTACATGCCCTGCTTGCCACCACCACCCCAGTTGTGGACCTGGGTAGCACAGCTGGAACTGCATCCTACAGTGTTTGTACCTCATTAACTAACCATACAAAAATGTCCTTGGATGAATCTGCAATAGTGTGTGGTTGGAAAGGAGTATTAATTGTGCTTTCTTTTAGACCTTCTCTGCATTAAGTAGTATATGATAAAACATGAAAGACAGTGTGTTTTTTTAACCATTTATTTGGTCAGGAGCCACTGACTCAGATTCAACTCCTGGTGACCACATAGATAATCATTTGCCATCTCAGCCTGTTTCCTGTAATATTATCTAGCACTTTCTAGGACAATTTTTCTATTTAAGAATCTGATCGACTCCATCCAACTAAGACTTTCCTGTTTTTTCCTTTTCCATTTTGGTCCATTCACTCTTCCTCCTTATCATTGCTTTATAATTGAATCCTCATTCATTCTTTCCACAACAGGAAACCACCACAATGTTTTCTGTTGTTGTTGTTGTTGTTTGTACTGGTCACTAACTTTTTCTCTTTGAGATTTCTCCCACTTCAGTTTTCAACATGATTTTTTATATCTTCCCCTATCTCCTCATGTTCACTCTTAAATAATTCAAATATGCTAAATCTGCCCCTTGCGTTCATCATATATTCTGACTGTCTGCATGTTCTTTATGTTCTCCAGGTTAAATCTTGCTGGCACACCTACTTTCTTTAATTTTCTAAGATTAATCCATATATTTGACGCTAATAGTTCATGGTCTGTTCCACAGCTGGCACTGGAATGTTCTTGGATGACTAAGTTGCACATCCTCATCTTCTGTTTTCTGTTATGAAGTCTTCTTCATTCTGATGTTGTCTACCCAATAATGTCCATTTGCAGACCCTGTGTTTTATATTGCTGGAAGCCAGTGCTGACAAAAAAACAAAACTACAGGGAATGCTCTTTGCAAAACTCTATTAACCCATCTCCAGCATTACTGACTTTTCCAATTGAAATCTTCCTGTGCAATAGATGTTCCTCTATTTTTTTTTAAGAAAATAGAGTGAGACAAATGAAACATATCTTTTACATGCAGAATTTTAACTTTTCTACAGAAGAAGGAGAACTGTTAAACCCCAATGAGTATGCAAAGGATGGATATGTAGACTTTTTTCCAGCTATCTATTCATCCACATTGACAATTATCCAACACATTGCTTTATCTTCAAGAGCTCCAAGGCAAAATTACAACTGAAACATTAAATGACGACTTCATTCTGCCAGATCAGCACACGGCAAGCAACACAGACAAGCTTAACTTCTAAAGCACCTTCACAACCTAACTTGATCTTAATTATATAGTTTTACTCTTGAACTCAAGTTGTACTTTTTTTCTCCAAATGCCCAGCATGGGAAGGAAGTTTTATCCTTTTGTGCCGCTACTACTGTTGCAGTTCACCTCAGTCACAAGTTCTTGTATGTGAAAGGAAAAAAAAAAAAAAAAACTCCATTCTACTGCAGAAGTTTTAAGGGTGGATTGAGTTTCCCCTCCTTCCCAGTGCCATGGATATTTTATCAATGGCTCTATCAGGGAAGCTAATTGTCTCTATGCACTGAGTTGACTGAGAATACTTATTACCCTTTGAAAATGCCAGCACTTACCTTCCTACATACTTTATACTAATTCACATTTTGCTAGGCATTATATAAAGATCATTGTCCAATACAGCAAAAAAGAACCAAACTAAGATGCAATAAGTTGGAAACCAATTTACCCCATTTATCTGTCAGGCTGGAAGATCTGCCTGATCTGCCCAGCAACCTTTCCTGTCTCGAAAATTTAAGCCTATACAGATCCAATGCTGAACGTTTAAGAGGGAGCTCATGGGTCATGAAAGGCATTTAGATGTTGAAGGTGGAAGGAAGGACTTATTCTGCTTTCCATTTCCCTCCATCCAAAGATTATCTATCTATCTATCCATCCATCCATCCATCCATCCATCCATCCATCCATCCATCCGCACAGTGTGTGTGTGTGTGTGTGTATACAGAGATAGGGGATTAATATATTAGATATCAAAACAAAATGGCTTGCAGACACTGTTTTTGAAAACAGTAACAGATAAACAGTATTTATCCATTCTTGGTTTAAAAAAATCCAGTTTCCCTAAATCCAAACTGGCAACCAGTCTAATTCAGAACACACTGAGGCTTAGATTGCAATTACAGCTACACCTGATTAGAATATGTTGGAGGGGCAGTTTTGACCCTGAAGGGAGTTTGCAGAGAAGGTTCAGAAAGTGAAAGCTCAGTTCCTCGGTTATGAACAGCTAATTATTCTCTTCCCTACTGTTGCTACAGAGTCTGAGAATAAATGTGTCCCTCAACTCTGTAGGCCATGTGAATGATGGTGGAAAGGCTGGGCAAGGAATGGATGAGAACACAGATATAAATCATCAAGAGTCAGAGGGCAAGATACTTGATAGCTTAGGGCATAAACAGCTATTTCGCCCAGGTGGAGAGAAATCTGAGAGGAAGCTTTTCAAATAATTCAAAGAAATTCTGCCTTAATTAACTCACTATGAATAAGAGTTGGTAATTCCTCTTATCTTCAGCAAAGGATCGTTACCTTGCCCTGGTGCTGGAGCTTGAGAACCTCAATGATGCCATGAGCTAAACAGTGAAGGGCCACCCAAGACGGGAAGGTCATGACAGAGAGGTCAGACTAAATGTGATCCCTGGGGAAGGTAATGGCAACCCACCCCAGTATTCTTGCCATGAAAACTAAATGGATCAGTACAACCAGAGATATGTCAGTATACCATCGGAAGATGAGATCCCCAGGTCGGAAGATGGTCAAAATGCTACTGGGGAAGAACAGAGGATGAGTTCAACTAGCCTCAGATGTGATGACGTAGCTAGCTCAAAGCCGAAAGAATGGCTAGCAGCCGACGGTGCTGGTGGTGAACGGCAAATCCGATGTTCTAAGGATCAACACACCACTGGAACATGGAATGTAAGTTCTATGAGTCAGGGTAAATTGGATGTGGTTATTGGTGAGATGTCAAGATTAAAGATAGATATTTTGGGCGTCAGTGAACTGAAATGGACTGGAATGGGCCACTTCACATCAGATGACCACCAGATCTACTACTGTGGACAAGAGGACCACAGAAGAAATGGAGTAGCCTTCATAATAAATAGTAAAGTGGCTAAAGCAGTGCTTGGATACAATTGAAAAATGATAGAATGACCTCAATTCGAATTCAGGGCAAGCCATCTAACATCACAGTGATCCAAATATACGCCCCAACCACAGATGCTGAAGAAGCTGAAGTAGAGCAGTTCTATGAGGATCTGCAGCACCTACTGGACAACATGCCTAAAAGTGATGTTATTTTTATCACAGGAGACTGGAATGCTAAGGCGGGCAGTCAAACGACACCTGGAATTACAGGTAAGCATGGCCTGGGAGAATAAAATGAAGCAGGACATAGGCTGATAGAATTTTGCCAAGATAACTCACTCTGCTTAACAAACACTCTCTTCAAACAACATAAAAGATGGATTTTTCTTGGACTTCCCCAGATGGACAACACCGAAATCAGATTGACTACATCCTTTGCAGCCAAAGGTGGTGGACATCTATACAGTCGGTAAAAACAAGACCTGGAGCAGACTGTAGTTCCGATCACGAACTTCTTATTGCACCATTTAGGATCAGACTAAAGAAATTAGGGAAGACCCACAGATCAGCTAGATATGACCTCACTAATATTTCTAAGGAATATGCAGCGGAGGTGAACAATAGATTTAAGGGACTGGACTTAGTAGATAGGGTCCCGGAAGAACTCTGGACAGAAGTTCGCAATGTTGTTCAGGAGGCGGCAACAAAATACTTCCCAAAGAAAGAGAAACCAAGAAGGCAAAATGGCTGTCTGCTGAGACACTAGAAGTAGCCCAAGAAAGAAGGAAAGCAAAAGGCAACAGTGATAGGGGGAGATATGCCCAATTAAATGCAAAATTCCAGAGGTTAGCCAGAAGAGATAAGGAATTATTTTTAAACAAGCAATGCGCGGAAGTGGAAGAAGACAATAGAATAGGAAGGACAAGAGACCTCTTCCAGAAAATTAGAAACATTGGAGGTAAATTCCAGGCCAAAATGGGTATGATCAAAAACAAAGATGGCAAGGACCTAACAGAAGAAGAAGAGATCAAGAAAAGGTGGCAAGAATATGCAGAAGACCTGTATAGGAAGGATAACAATATTGGGGATAGCTTTGACGGTGTGGTCAGTGAGCTAGAGCCAGACATCCTGAAGAGTGAGGTTGAATGGGCCTTAAGAAGCATTGCTAATAACAAGGCAGCAGGAGATGACGGCATCCCAGCTGAACTGTTCAAAATCTTGCAAGATGATGCTGTCAAGATAATGCATGCTATATGCCAGCAAATTTGGAAAACACAAGAATGGCCATCAGACTGGAAAAAATCAACTTATATCCCCATACCAAAAAAGGGAAACACTAAAGAATGTTCAAACTATCGAACAGTGGCACTCATTTCACATGCCAGTAAGGTAATGCACAAGATCCTGCAAGGTAGACTTCAGCAATTCATGGAGCGAGAATTGCCAGATGTACAAGCTGGGTTTAGAAAAGGCAGAGGAACTTGGGACCAAATTGCCAATATCTGCTTGATAATGGAAAAAGCCAGGGAGTTTCAGAAAAACATCTATTTCTGTTTTATTGACTTTTCTAAAGCCTTTGACTGTGTGGACCATAACAAATTGTGGCAAGTTCTTAGCGATATGGGGATACCAAGTCATCTTGTATGCCTCCTGAAGAATCTGTATAACGACCAAGTAGCAACAGTAAGAACAGACCACGGAACAACAGACTGGTTTATGATTGGGAAAGGAGTACGGCAGGGCTGTATACTCTCACCCTACCTATTCAACTTGTATGCAGAACACATCATGCAACATGCTGGGCTTGAGGAATCCAAGGCTGGGGTTAAAATCGCTGGAAGAAATTTTAACAATCTCAGATATGCAGATGATACCACTTTGATGGCTGAAAGTGAAGAGGAACTGAGGAGCCTTATGATCAAGGTGAAAGAAGAAAGTGCAAAAGCTGGCTTGCAGCTAAACCTCAAAAAAACCAAGATTATGGCAACCAGCTTGATTGATAACTGGCAAATAGAGGGAGAAAATGTAGAGGCAGTGAGAGACTTTGTATTTCTAGGTGCAAAGATTACTGCAGATGCTGACTGCAGTCAGGAAATCAGAAGACGCTTAATCCTTGGGAGAAGAGCAATGACAAATCTCGATAAAATAGTTAAGAGCAGAGACATCACACTGACAACAAATGTCCACATAGTTAAAGCAATGGTATTCCCAGTAGTAACATATGGCTGCGAGAGCTGGACCATAAGGAAGGCTGAGAGAAGGCAGATCGATGCTTTTGAATGGTGCTGTTGGAGGAAAATTCTGAGAGTGCCTTGGACTGCAAGAAGATCAAACCAGTCCATCCTCCAGGAAATAAAGCCAGACTGCTCACTGGAGGGAATGATATTAAAGGCAAAACTGAAATACTTTGGCCACATCATGAGAAGACAGGACACCCTGGAGAAGATGCTGATGCTAGGGAGAGTGGAAGGCAAAAGGAAGAGGGGCCGACCAAGGGCAAGATGGATGGATGATATTCTAGAGGCGATGGACTCATCCCTGGGGGAGCTGGGGGTGTTGACGACTGACAGGAAGCTCTGGCGTGGGCTGGTCCATGAAGTCACGAAGAGTCGGAAGCGACTGAATGAATAAACAACAATAAAATTCCTCTTATAGTTCCCTGGATGTCTTTATGCACCCCATGTAGCATTAAAGATCCTACTGAAATCTGTGAAGTTGTCACTTCCATGATCTTGCCCAGCCTTTTGGGGCTAGCCACACCAACAGTGCAAGCTGTCCCAAACAGTTATCCATTGGTTCTTCTCTGCAGTCTTGGCCACTTCAAAGGAAGCTGGTAGGCTGCCATTTTTTTCCACATGGCATCATGTTTTGGTTTGGTTTTCTACCAAAGTGGGGGATAAAAAATAAAATGTTCAGAATCAGCCCCATCATATGCAGAGTCAGAAGGAGACTTGCCCTCTTGCTTCTGTTCTTTTGCACACTGTCCAGCAAGTCTGCATGGAACAGTGACAGAATGTCTACAGAGGTCCTGTCTTCATATGGCCTGTCTGTATGAACAGGAATTGGCTCACATTTGTTCCAGACAACTGCTCTCCATGAGTTTGAGCACTGGGAGATGATAGGACTAGCCATCTAGCTTGCAAATGCAGCGAAGACTTTTAAAGGACACTAAGTTTGCAAACCTCACTTTCCGATCACTTTTGAAAATTGTCTATTAACCATCTTAAAGCTATTAGAGACCTTCAGAATTACAAGTTTGAAAATGCATGGTGGGTCTGCCTTTAATCCTGAACAAACTAAAATTTTAATCATAAACTTAGGAATTTAAAGAATCTGAAATAAATAGCAAAAAGCTAAATAAGATTTTGATCTTAGAAAGCTATAAATGGACTAAGAGTCCAGAAAAAATTGGAATATTGAAACTTTTACAATAAGATTTTGGAATTAATTATAAAGAACAAACAGCTTCTCATGGGAAATAGATTCTGTTTTGGTTTTTATACGACACAACAAAGATAAACAATTTCATGATTTCAAAAACTGGACACTAGAGGGGATTAAATGTTTTAGGTAGAGGAAAGATTTACAAGCCTGTGAAATGTTGCAAAACATTATAGCGATGAAAATACTGAAGGAGATTTTGAAGAATGGAATCAGAAAATAGTAGCCACAATATCAACAATGTCAGTAATGATGTCAGCTTCTATGGACAGACTACAACAATAGTTGAATGAAGTAAAGAATAAGACTGTTAGAAGTAAAACGAGGAATATAAAGTTGGTTTATTTGATCAAGATTAAAACAAGATGTTTTATGATACTTCTGGCAACCCTTTATGGACTTTCTGCTGACACCAGGACTGAAAAGATGATGCTTCATGGATTTGTTTATAGATAAAAGATGGGACATGGGATGAAGAGATAAATGTTTGTGACCTTAGAAGGGGTAAACAGTCACTAAATTTGTTTATACTTGTGACGAAGGTTGGAAGTTACTTATTTATATATTTCCTTTTTCTTTTTTATTATATTCCTACTTTTCTCTTTTTCCTTTTTCCTTGCACTTTTTACTCCTTCTTTCTATTCTCTTTTCTTTAAGTTTAGTTTCCATTAGATTTTACTATTATAATCAAAATGCTTAATAAAAGATGGATGGATGGATAGATAGAGACAGACAGACAGACAACAAAACAGAGTGACTGGTAACAAGACATTCTTTTTCAATGGTGGTTTACCATAAAAACTAAGCCTAAAGAAGCCAATGGTTTCTGCATTATTGGAAAATAAATAAACTGATTTTTGCTTCATTTAGCCCAATAATCTACAGAAGATCCAGCACAGATCAGGTTTTTATCTCTATCTTATAAGAAAACCTTCATTAAAAAATCTGTGATGTCAGTCTCATGAAGTAGAATGCATAGCATAAATATCCTGCATCTTCCAACAAACATATAGCAACTTATTGAAAATGCACCCTTCTGCGGTGCAGTCCAGTCAAAATTAGTGAATAAAAAGTACACAAAAGTTTTTGTATGATTAAAATTACACAAAAATGATGGAAGCAATACATGATGAGTTTACAGTCACAGTATATATAGCTGTATACAACTGTAAAATCTTAAAACTATAAACCTGATGGTCAAGCCTATAGTATCTACTCTCTGGTATATAATAGAAGAAAGATTTCTCTTGCATCATGCTATATTTAGAACACCCCCATACGATACAGCCTTGTCTGTATGCACTGCTGGGCTCATATATTCCCCAAAGTTCAAATTATTGCAGAAATAGCTGTCCCATTCACAGCTTAAATAAGGTCACTTCTGTACTTAAACAAGGTGTCAACAGATCTCCAAGTCCAAGGAGCTGAGCAAAATCAATAAATTCTACATGCCTCCATGCTGGAAAAGGCTCCACCCACTGAATTTCTACATAGCTCTCAATAAAGATACACAAATAAACCTTGTTAAAGGGAAGAAGACTAGTGGCCCATCTCCTTCCCCGAAATTAGGAGATATAGAGCAAACAACAGAAGACAGAAACAGAACAGAGCATAGAAGGAGTATGTTAAAGCTGCAGAACCTGTGTGAGGATTGGCATGTTAATCTCACTCAGCAGAGTTGGAGGTGTATTCGTACAACCTGTGAATTCGGTCAGTGAAAAATCTGGGTGAGCACTATATGCTAAGTGTGGTTACTTTTAAGCGTGAGTTAGGAAGAGTAGGTGGGTGGTTAGCACATTGTGCAAACTCTCAGTTCATTTGGTTAATTAAAATAATTCAACTTACTTTGTTTTTTTGGTCAATTTCTTATTAACAGTATCCTGAGCACCAGCCATACGACCTTGGTAACTCCTTAATCCACTGGCTGATATTACATTGTTATATTTCAGCAGCATCTTTTGACATTTTTTTTAAAATGCACTTTTCTCTTATTGGCAGCTTTGTCCTTTTTTCTCTTCTTCCTTTCTGTTAGTTCAGTGGCTCTTAGCCTTGATGGCAGTGTGGGCCATCTGCTAGGAGACAACTGGGCTTCCTTGTGCAGTTGGTTGGCCAATGGGACAACAGACCGCTGGACTAGATGGACTGCCGATCTGACCCAGCAGAGCACGGCAACATGTTCTTATGTTTTTGTTTCTTGTTTAAGAGACTCTTTCGTAATTCAGTTTCAAAGGCAGAGCTCATTCCCATTGCATGGGCTTCTGCAGGTACATTGGGCAGAAAGCAGCAAGGAGGTAGAGTTCCTTGGCAAGCAAGCTCTGTGGCTAGGTAAACACTTGAGCCTGGGTCTCTTTAGCCACAACCCAACAGTTGAAGCGCTACACATTTACCCTCCACACCACTTAGAAGGACAGTTAAAAGTGAACTTATTCAACACTGATGTTGTATTTTCCATTTTAACCCCTACATTTTCTTTTCTTCAAAGGTATGTTCTCAATACATTCAAAGAACATGTTGCTCTTTCCTAGAGTTATATTCCACTCAGAAGCTTATACATGAAAACATACGAATCAAGAACGTTTCAATGATGAGAGTAAGCTGGAAGTGGATCATCTTCCAGCTTCTGTTTGATATCTTCCAAGTCCTTGCAGCACTGGAGACATGTGGCATATGGCAAGCCATTACTGACTGAGAAACAATAGCTCCCATCCTTGATTCTGCAGTTCTGGACTTATAGCCTATTGTGATCCCTTAGCCTCTGGGAGCTGTTCAACCGGTAACTTGCAATGTCCTTGACGTTTATAAGACACAAAGAGCTGACCATATTTTAGCAGTATTCAACCTAAATTCTTCCCTGTTATCCATTCCACAGACTTTTAAGTGTGCCTATTATTTCCCTTGAGCTAATAAGGGGATGAAATCCACAGGGATCGAGTTTAGTTAATTAACTATTTATTGTTAGCATTTAGCCTGGTTCTCAGAGGAGGTCTCATTTTGTTTAACTTTAATACCCAGCTACACTACTAAAGTTTAGCAATTTGAAGGAAAATAAGTGAGAATAGGAAAGAATCAAATCAGGAAAAGGCAAATTGTTGTTTTACTTTTCCTTGGTACAGAAATGTTTGGGCTGTCTTGGGAAAATGCATCAGGCCATTTGTGTATGAACAAAACCTTCAGAGAAAAGATCCCAGCTCAGTTAGGTGCTCAAAGAAAACCCTGCTGTACAAAATGAATGATGGACAGACTGCATAAGGGAAGCGCCTGATTACACAGGAAAAACACCTTCCCTTTTCCCTCTACTACCCAAAATTAGATCGTAGGGAGATAGATTAGAGAGAGACAGAGAGGGAGGGAGGGAGAGCATAACAAAATATTTAACTATGCAGCAGCTAGACCAGGGTTTCTCAACCAGGGTTCCATGGAATCCTAGTGTTCTGTGAGAGGTCACTAGAGGTTCCCAGGGAGATCACGGTTTATATAAAAAACTTTCAAATTCAGGCAACTTCACATTAAACAGGTAAGTTTCATTCCAGATTTTCAATTTAAGAACACTGTTAATGCATATATACAGGCCTACCCATGAAACAAATACAATAATTTTGTAACTTCTGGCCTATACTTGAGCTTGAATGTTCAAGGGGTCCCCAAGGCCTGGAAAATATTTCCTCTAGGATCAAAAGGTTGAGAAAGGCTGAGCTAGAGGAAAGCTGTGACTTATCTTCTGTTGACCCTCTATACTTCCAGTTTATTCTTACTTTACAGCAAAACTTAATTTCCCAAGGGAGGGAACTTGGGTGAGTCTGCTCTAATTTATAGTATCTCTTTTGGTGAGTTTTCTTTAAGCCAAAGGGCAAATGCTCTATTAGCAACCCTGTAGGCTTAAATTAAGGCAAGAGGTTACATGTTCAGATCATATTATTTTAATTGGAATATATATCAATCAATAAATCAATTTTATTTCAGTCATAGACCAGCATGAATATACATCCATCTTCAGACTTAGTTCAGAAATAAATTTCTTTCTCTCACAGAAAAGGGGAGGAAAGGAAACAGTGGTAACACCTGGCTAGCTTTTGTGTGCTCAGAAGCTAAGGAGTCAGGCTCAGTTATAATTTTATGGGACATTGTTTGGAAATACCATTCATCCCTGAAGATGTACTGCAGGGATGTTTCTATGATATCACCAGGGGTTGGGCTCATGTTGATAGAATTTGAACCAAAATAATTATATCTAACGATATATTATAATGTCCACATGTTAATCTTTTCTTCCCTCCAAATTCATATTTTTTCTTAATATTTTAAAATACATTTGATTTTACAATCACATCTCTATTCAGTATTGCCATGAACAAACAGCTCTTTGAGAAAATATTGACTAGAGATACGTCTTGCAAACAGGGTCATTCTGGAGATACAAGGATGTTTCATATAAAAACACCAAGTATATACTTCCTTTGATTTTTTTAGAAAAGGTTTCTCACATGTAATTTACACATGAAGGTAACAAAACCACAAAGCCCTGTTTGACAAAGGTTTCATGTTGAATAACACAGCACTTCAAGCCACTTTGGAAAATATAGGTTTTTGTGCTCGAAAGGAAAACCACAGCAGAAGCACCTCTATCTCTTGTGTGAGTCAGACTACAGACATTTTCAGTGTCTAATATTCCATACCTTTTAAGATACAAGGACTACCTGGACCAATAAATTATCCTTCGATTGATACAGGCAATGTTAGCTTACATCCAAGTGATGGAGAAGAAGATTGAATCCTTAGAGCTTTGCAAACAAGCACTAAGGGATTCTACACCCTGCAACTTCATATCCATTTTATACAGGTTTTACTCTTGAATTTAGGAATGTTACTTTCGGCAAAGGCATGAGGATTGGGTCTGACAGATTCCTTGCTTATTTGAAAGAAATATAGTTTCCCTGAGATGGAAGCATCATAAAACCAGTTTATTTATAGTTGTAAATACCATGTCTGAAATGCAGCTTTTAGCCTAAAGACAATGTCCCATTATGACCACAGCAGCAGAAATGTGCTGTTGCTTAGAGGGATGAGTGATGCCATTAGCTCGTGATTCCTTTGTTCCTCCTTCTAGCCTCTATGTAGATTATTTCTCTGGAGATTACTATGAGGGTCAATGATGGCACACACAAATTAATCCTTTGCTAGACAGTTTTTAGTCTCAGGATTATTACCCACTAAGAGCTTGAATCCTAACAATAAGATGTGTGCTTTGAGTCAGGCTTCCTGCAAAATGGGATGGAAACATATCTCAGTAAGCTTTGAGTTCTTTCTTGTACATGAGAAATAGGGCATTGAAGGAATGGCAATTGCCCCTAAAATATTCGAAAATTCCACACAGCTGCAAGATATTGCTGGAAAAGTACAGAGGACAACTTACGTTTTCTTTTTCCCATTAAAAGGAACTCTGGCCCAGGAAATGTGACCGAAAAATGGTGACATAATGCCCTCTTCAGCACAAGTTCATTCATAACATTTATATTTGAAGTACAAACACCTTTTACAGAATCAAATAGTGAATTTACAAGAAAGCATGGACTTCCTAATAAACGAGTTAGTCTCACTGATCCACATAAATCTGATAATGTATTATTTATTGAGTGATGAATGTGGATGTTTCAGTGCTCAACATTTAAATTAATTTATTTGTGTACAGGAAGAATAAAGCTGTCATGCCTAAAGGCAAACAGGTGGCCTATCAGATGGGCCAGGGAGAGAATATTGAATAAATCTTTGTTCATCAGATTTATAAATGACATCATTTGTAAAATGATGAACCATAGACTTTTCTTTTTAAAAAATATCAGTCATAGAACAATGGTGAAAGCACAGACAAGTTAAACGGAGAGCTGAGAAACCTTAATAATACATATGAACAATTCTGTCACATTAAACCTTAAGGTAAGGTGCTTAATTCTAGGAACTAGTCTCAGCATCTCCTGTATTGTGCCTGGTCATTTAAGGCTAGATACCTGCTATGAACTATAACAGATAAATGAAAAAGAGAGAATGTAATAGCAGAGGGAGGGAGAGAGATGATCTTCCAAAGTGCCTTAGTTAACTGCATTTGATTGTTCCAAGGCCTTGAAAACAGGAAAATAATTTAATCCCTTGAAAAAGGAGTCAAGTCCAAAGCATTAGGCAATACCATAAAAGCTTCTCTAAAGCATGTCTAAACATGAATAGAACAGAACAGAACAAACTTTTATTATCTTTCCATTATACACCAAGGTGCACATTAAAATGAAATTTCGCTGCAATTGGCTCACAAAAAATAATTACTATAATATATAATATATATTCTTCACCATTCCACTCCCCTAATCATTATCCCTAATAAATATCACGGTCCTACATACAACATATACCACCATGAAGTAAGAGGGGATTATTAAGAGTTCAGGAGCCTCATGGCCCAGGGGACAAAACTGTTACCTAATCTAGCCATTCTGCATCAAATACAGCAGAACCGTTTCCCAGAGGGTAACAAGGAGAACAAGCAGAACTGCATATGATGGACATCATTATTACAGTAGACTCTCAGCCCGAACTCAAGCAACCAGCAAGAAAATTTAATAAGTTATACAGTAGACTCTCAGTTAACCAGAACTCACTCTCAAGCAACTGGTAAAAAAATCAAATAAATAATACTTTAAATAAAATTTAATAGTAACCCTCAAGCAACCAGAAACTACATTTATCCGGCATCTACCAATCCCCATCAGTGCCAGTTAACTGAGAGTCTCCTGTACATAATGAACTCTTATTCCTTCCTCCACCACAACCTATTTTGGAGCGTTTGAATAGCTGTACTTCAAAAGATGGCAAGTGTTGTTGTTCACAGTCACCAGAAGCTGAAACTGATTTGATGTGCTAGCTTTAAAAAATGGGGTCTAGAAGAACATTTAAAATTAAACCACAGTGAGTTTAACTTAACCCAATTAGTGTAATTGCTGTCCATATGCTTTATATTGCAGTGTCGCTGTTTTGTGTGTTTGCAGGGACCATGAGACAAGACCCACATTCTTCTGAAGTCACATGCAGCCTCCAGTGTTTCTAAGCTAAACCTTCATTTGCTATCCTCTTCCCCACCCCCCCTCAACAGCTGAAAGATAACTCTTGAGAAAGTAGAAAGGGTTTTATGGCATCGTGTTTTTCAACTAGCATTTATCTTTCAGTCTGTGTAACCCACTCCAATCCATAGTTACTGGGTGGTAAGTACTGAGCAGGGCAGATTTCTGTTGCAAACTTGTAGACCAAATGTTGCCCAAGTTTTATCCTGAACATAGGTCCAAAGAAGTGAATGCATAGCCACATCAAGCAACGCAGATTTGTTCACATATACAGGAAATTTGACTCCTTTATCTATTCTTTTCCTGCTTCTTCTCTATTTTGTCTTTCACCTTTAATCTTTGTTTGCTGAAATAAATGGCTCAGGACTGGGTAGGAAAACTCCTGGAATAACTCTTGGGAATATGTTTCCCAGTAAGTTCCTTGAATAAAAATTATTCATCCATTAGATTATTTCAGATATATGACTATACAATAGAAGACCCTTTTTCTATGGGTGATACATCTTCCCCCAAACACACGAACAACATTTTGGTCATTGGGGAAATTAAAAGAAAAAAACTGATTTGAAAAAAAATGAGCAGCTGGACTATTTTGACAACAGAAGAGGAATTATATCTCTATTTTTATTGTATTTATTGTATTTGTAATTGTTCTGAATTTTAATTTTGTTTTTATTGTAAACCACCCAGAGTCCCACTGTGTGGGGGAGATGGGCGGTGATAAAGTTTGATAAATAAACAAATAAAATAAATAAAAATTCTGTGTATATACTAAACATTTGGAAAGACTGTGATGTGACCAAACAGATTCATTGGGATATCTCAGAGGAATTCTGAATACACACACACACACACACACTTAGACACATACACACACGATGAGTGGAGAGGGGAACTAGACTAAATACCCAATGAGCAGTCTAAAATGTATAGCAGGCCCACAATTGTAATTCTTTGTGAGTATCCTTCATGTTTCCATTAAATATTACAAAATCCTTGAACTGTGGAAGCCACACAGTAATTACCCATCTTTAGAAAGAAGTTAATTGTAAACACATTAATAATTAGTGGCCCATCTCAAATTTGGTCTACTATATGCAAATTGCTAGCAGACCAAATTAGAACTTGCATTTGGTATCCAAAATAGATTATAATGTGTTGACAACCATTTATGAACATCCAAATAATCATTCTGCAATTAAACCATCAGTGCCATGGGTCATATTTATTATTAATAATGATGTTAAGTGATTAATCACTTTGACTGGGCTTGCTTTACAATCACTCAGATGCATAGAATAGGCCTGACTGTATATTTAATCAGATTACAGGGTCTTAAAGGGGAAAGCAAAGAGAGATCAGAAAACAGTGGCCCAGAACACACCTTGAAAGTATGTAACTTATATGAGCAAAATGTCATTTCCTAATTAACTGGAGCAGAAATGCTGGAGATACTTTCAAAGGCAGTTGGAAGACGGTGCACTGTTGTGAACAAGCTGGAAGTTTACACAAACTGGCACAACACAAGAAAGTTTTGATTGCCTTTCAGTTTCCTCATGTAAATTAAAATGGTTTTCCCAATAACCAAACCTGGCAATAGTCATCTCCATAGGGAAGGTGTGGCCAAAGTTACAATCTATGCACTGACAGACCGTAAGCTCTGTATTTCTGTTTCTTGCACTCTGTGCTCCATTTTGAATGTGGTTGAGTTCTCACAATAGACTTGGGTTGTTGGATTAACGCATTTTCTGGATTTGTAGATACATGTAAATAAATTAATTGAACAGTTTGATTTCACATGCTACAAGTCACATACCCAAAAGCAACAAAATCTAACCAAGTGTAGCATGTTGCACAAATACAGTTCTGAGTTTTTAACTGACTTGCTTCGGCATGAGAAATCCAAATAAGTGTCTTCATTCCAGGACACCCTCCACATTCATGAGGGAAGATCATTTATCAAGGCTGTGTCAGCTCTGATGGGATTTTGCAGTATACTTGAGCAGGTTCAACTGATTCAGATCAGAAGGGATTTAATCTTCCTTTGATTGACTGTGATCTGGAAATCAGCATGACAAAATACTCACAGTTAATATTAAGCGAATTTTAGCCTTCACTATTCAAATTAGATTGTTGTATGTTTACAAGTTAGCAAATAAAATTACAAGTTTTAACAAGATGGCATGCTATTTACAAATTGTTCAGTTTATTTGCCTGAATTGAGCAGATTGCATTCCCCTATGACATTCTTGCAAGCATCTTTCACATCTACTGTGTGTTACTTTCTGCATCATAGTCAACATAGTGTTATATACAGTAAAATAGTTGCCAAAACTAATCTCTATTCAGACTCCAGTTATGATCCTAAATAAAACCTTGTTTGCAATTCTGAGCTGAAGCAAAAAGGTTCCTCTTGGAAGCTCTGAAAGGCATTTTGAAAGGAATATTTTTCCTATACCCCCTTTTTCATTATCTATATTGTCACATGAAAAAAAAAAATCACAGAATGGAAACAAAAGTTCATTTATTAGTTTGGGATAGTTTGAGAAAAGTTTGACCTCTGGATTCAATACATTCCATGCAGCCTACTCTGGAATTTCTCCTGATGTAAGCAGTAGGAAAATATGCTTTGATACAAAAATTATCAACTATGTCTGAGAGATTTCCTAATGCTTATATTCCAGCAAGCTTCCCTTGAACAAAATGTAATAATACGACTGTGTTTTATGATGTTATATAAACGGTGGTCCTTGACTGTCTCCCCCTCAAGGATGTTCATTTGACCTCTCAGTTTAGTGGTTCTTGTTCATCATCAATTTAAGGTCGCAAGCTAGGGTTACCAAATTCAGAAGCTGAGGTTGAACTGGTCACCCAGTACATTCTTTCTGCGCAACGGGGCTAAAGAATAGCAACCTTAGCTTAAATCAGCTCCTGCGGTAGAATACTGTGAACATGATTGTAAAAGATGAAAGAAATGATGCACTTATTGTATAATGCATCTAGGCCTTAGTAAGTGGCCCAAAATTCTCGGTTGTTTCTGTTGGAAAAGTTTAACTTTAGAATCTATAACGCTGCAATTTGTGAGAGTTCCAGAGTGCTTTTGTGCCCTGCATAACAAACTGTCCTGCCAACAACCACCACCCAGCAATTGATTTAACCCTTTCCTTCCACTGTTGCCCACAAAAACAGCAGTTGATGTGTATGCAAGCCATTCATCTATATGGAAAAACAGAAAGGAATGTAAGTGCTCAGAACCAAGATGAAAAGGAACTGCCTTGACATTGTTGGTCATCTCAGTATCTAGGAACTGGTACAGATTGGCCTTCCTAAAAACATGAAACAGGGGGAAAAAAATGTTCTATATGCAGAGAGCTGCCATCTCCAACTGAAACACTGCTACAAATCTCCCCTCCCACCAATGAATGAGTCAAATGAATGCTAGTATATGCATATGCAAATTGTAGGTGTGTGCATATATACCTGTTTAGAGCCACAAACACATACACCGAATAAAAAACAGGACCAGGAGACTGAGAGACATGCTCAGAGGGAGAAAGAGGACTGCTAACTACTGAGTAATATTAATTGCCTGTAAAATAAGATACTCCATTTACAAAGTCAATTTATCCCCATCTGTGTGCATAAGCCATACCACTCTCACATAGGAACGTCCAATCACAAGTATTCCTTCCCCCTTCCAGCAGAAACAGCTGGGGGGGAAAAAAGGAGAGAAAGGAAGGTAGAGATTGGAAAAGATGAAGGAGTACCTGTGCAGGAGGAGGAGGAAGAAGGGAGTAGAAGGGTATGGAGATGAGGCAGGAGAAGTACCAGGATAAGGAAGGAAGAAAAAGAGAATAACCCCCTTTTGCCATTACCAAAAGAATTAAATTGAAAGCAGGTAGCTTCTCCAAAACAGCAGCTAACCCTCAAAGATATCCAGGTGCATCTGTTATCACATCACCTCATGCAAATTCAACAGTTTCTTTCTGTTCTTTTTGCCCACAGTAATTTGCGAGTAATTGTTTGGGGAAAAAACCCATCTTCCTCTTTCATGCCTAGGGCATATGCTAAGCTCCTTAGAAAATGGTTCAGAAGCTTAAATTACAGTAAAGCCTTATGGGAGGGAAGATTAAAGCCAGACCCCGACTGAAACCAAACTGATGTAAGAGATGTAACTGACACCATTTGCATGATTACACAATCGATAGCATTTGCATCCATTTACAGAAAACTATGCAAATAGGGTTGATTATGCAAATTGTATCCATGACATCATTACCATTGTATTATTACACAAATCACAACTACATCATTCGATTGTTACATTTACATCAACTGTCCAGGCAGCCTCCGAAACAATGAATGTTGGAGAGAGAACTAAAATGCTCTCCACTTCATCTGAGGTCCACTGACTGGAGTCTGCAACATCAAGTTTCTGCATATCACACTCATAGTGAAATAACTTCATTAGCTACCTCTTCATTTCTAGGTCAGTACTTTTCTTTAAAATCCTAAAAGTCTGGAACCCAAACCATGAAAGAATGTTGCTCCTTATGCTTTAAGAAATACTGTTGGGGTCTTCACCAGCTGTGTCCTTTTGGTAGATTGGGGAACAAAACAGGAGATTAATCACTGTTTTCTTTATTTTTTCTTAGTTTTGTTTTATGTCATTGCTATATTGTGCATTAGTTTTGTGGCTTTATGATCTAGTTATTCAAATGCTATTTTAAATATACCATAGGTGTTTAAATAGTTTTTCTTGTATCACGTAGGTAGCTGAGAGCCATTAGAATGCAGCAGGATATTATTGAAATATATGAGTAAAATGGCTGTCATGCCTGGTTGTCTGAAAGGGAACAAAGGTAGAATCATCATATTGGTTCACAGGAATTGTGTGCTCGTTTTCCACTGAGGGAACTTACTCTATCAGTGAAACGGAAGAACAGGGATATTCCTTTCTCTCTTACAAATCCCTTGAGAGTCCTCAAAATCTACCTAGTTGGGTTGGAGAATATTCTGGGGCAAGTCCCTGAAGGCTGGAGCTACAGAGAGAAGAGAAATCCAAAGTTCAATTGTTAGGGGCAGACTTTGTATGCAGCCTTGGATCCCATCTATTAATTATGCATTCTGTTCTACCGCTCTTTGTAAGCTTCCCTCCATGGATTTTTCTCCACATAAAATCAGAGTGAGCAACTGACCTCAGAGATCTGTAATGATGGCAGAAAATTCCCTACTCGAATACCAATAATTAAGAATACATTTCTATCTTATACATAAATTATCATGTGGGTTATTTCGGACATTTATAAAATCATATTTGCCATGCATTTAGGAAATATTAATGCTCAACAGTATCTTTTTTTACTTTTTCATAATTGGAAGTTGTTTTATTTAACTATTGTTTTATTCAGCAGATTTATATGACACCTGATCTCCACGGGGACAGCTTATAAACATTATAGCAATGAACAATGATAAAATTCAAACTTCCAGTTAGAATCACAAAAACCCAGCAACCTAAGAACATAAAACTCTAAAACAGCATGGATATAAATATGTGTGGTAAGCCCCATCCAACATTGTACATAGAGGGGGCCAGCCTGTTCTCCAGTTTCAATTTTTTTCTATAACATTGGTCCTATCCATTTCAGGGGGAGTGGGGAGAGTTGCTAGTCAAGTCCTCTGTAAGATTTTTTTCTTTTTTCATTCAGTAGCTGTAAATTTCATCCATAAAATTGTTACTTGGAATTCCTTCCTTCCTTCCTTCCTTCCTTCCTTCCTTCCTTCCTTCCTTCCTTCCTTCCTTCCTTCCTTCCTTCCCAAAAAAGGTTTTATTTTTATTTATTTATTCTCCACTGGAATTCAGAGTCCAGATGCTCACTTTCTGATTATGCAGAAAACATAATGATGACCTGTTCAACACTCACAAATATTTCCAACTGAAATAAATCAAACAGAGCATTTTCTGTGGGAGGGTATGTGGGAGGTATGTGACAATGAGAGGTTCAATCTTTTAAAAATAGCTTTTTTTTAATACTCCCCTATTTAAATATAAATAGCGTTTTAATATTCCCTTTTTAAAATTAACAATATAATCCTGGTGGTAGATATTGACCTGATGTGATTTACTCCCATTAGTTGCAAAGACACAGCAAGGATGTGCAAAACTTCATATTTTCCCTAGAAAGTTCCATTTTTCTTCCACAACACACTGATCCAGCTATTCTGGATAGACTGTTAACTGTTAATAATTCTTCCTGAACAGGGCATCATTCACCATGTTCCAGATGTTGCTCACTGCATCTGTAAATGAACTTCCAACCTGGCTTCCAAGTATTGTCCAGGCTGAAGTTGATGGAATAGACACAAAGTCAGAACTGCATGGGGCATTGTTTGTTGTTTATTCGTTCAGTTGCCTCCGACTCTTCATGACTTCATGGACCAGCCCACGCCAGAGCTTCCTGTTGGCTGTCAACACCCCCAGCTCCACCAGGGACGAGTCCATCACCTCTAGAATATCATCCATCCACCTTGCCCTTGGTCGGCCCCTCTTTCTTTTGCCTTCCACTCTCCCCAGCATCAGCATCTTCTCCAGGGTGTCCTGTCTTCTCACTATGTGGCCAAAGTAACTAGTTATTGTAACTATTACTTGTAACTAGTTATATATTACTTGTAACTAGTTATATATTACTTGTAACTAGTTATTCCTCTAAAAAAAAGACATAACTGTGGCACTAGTTTGCGTTACATTAACTGAATTTTTACTGCTTCTCACGTTCAGCCTCATTCAAGAAAAGCTCAGTGCAAGCAAGCAGTATGTTTCTCATGGCTGTTTGTCTTCTAATGTTAATACAGTGTTCTGCCAAGTGTCCAAGCAGTGATCAGGTGCTCAGGCAATTGGTTCTTTTAGATCCAGAGACAATAAGCACGCCAGTGGATGAAGAAACTTTGAGCTTTATTATAAACTTGAGCAAACAGAGTTAAACAGAAACACAGTTTAAACCAGAAACACAGCTTAGGCAGATTAAACAAAAGCATAAAAAGCATAGCATAAAGAAAGAAATCATAACATGCCTGAGCAAAGTGATGCCTTTATTCCCTTTTATGTTGCCAGGAGCCTCCTGACCAAGGCAACAGGGATCCCCAAAAGGCTGGCTTTCTTTGGTCTGCAGCACCCCAGCGCTAAAGAGTCTGAACAGAAGCTCCCAAACCCCAAGAGCGAGCCCAGGAGTTTTTATCAAAGTCTGGCCCTCAAACCTCGTGACCATGTTTCCATGGTGGCAGACTACGAAACCTGACCTTGAACAGGTAGCTTCCCAAGACCCAAAAACACCTGTCTCTGATATCATCCAAGACCCTGGGAAGTCTTACAGATCTTAACAAAACAATCTGGGGGTTTTCTCTTATTTCTCTCCCCACTCCAAACAAAGGTATGTTCTGGAGGACTGTTGGAGGAGTGGACTTACAAACTTTCAATCCTGTGGTTTTATTTTATGTATTTACCACATTTTTATCACCGCCCATCTCCCCCTCAAGGAGGGACTCGTATCCCCCCCTCCATGCCAAACAGAAATAAAAAATAAGCCAATTAAACATTAGCATAACTCATAATAAACTCTAATCTTCTTTGTGTGAGGGAGAAAATCAACATATGTCACTTAACTCCTCGAAATAACAATGGTCTTCCACATTGCCACTACATACAGAAATACACAACTCCAAGAACATATGGGGAACCTTCAAGGATATGCCTTCCTTTCCTATGTAGCCATAGGGAGGTTCAGATAATTGAAATCAATCCATTCTGGAATTAGAGTCTGGGAAAATCTCCTGCAGAACTGCAATTTTCAGCAAGACCAGTCAGTGGAAGTAATGAGTGATTTGAGTCCAAAAACATTCCTTTATTCCCTGGCTGAAAAGTGGGGAAACATTGCTTTGGAAAGTTCCAAGGTTGTGGAAATGCAATCCTAGTGGAATATTGAGAGGACTGCCAAAACATCTACATCACACATACAAATGGACAGAATAATCCCACCACTCTCTGAAGCCAATAAAGGAAGTGATCTGTAATACCTGATATTGTTGATATTTTACTTTGAGGAGTGTATTATCAGTTACGGCCACAATTCATTCTTTTTAGCAGACTTTCTATGAACTGTTTGGCTGAAAAGTTGTATGCAAGTACTGCAAAATTCATAATTCATAACGTTTTAATGATTTCACTGTCAATATTTCAATACTAGTCCTTAGAATCTCATTCCATTCTTCTCTCATTTAGCATATACAACGTTGATTTTTTTTTAATTAATTTGACTAAGGGCCACAGTTGAGTATTATAACAGCATGCCAAAAGAGCAACAAAAATTTGATTTAATTTTATGTAAGACAAATTTAATTAAATTACATTAAAATTATATGAACTTCCCATAGTTAATGATTACTCCCCATGTCATGTTAAAAATTATTTGCTTATATGATTTACCTCCAGCCTCAGACTCTAAAATCTGGTGCCAACGTTTGAAGACATTGTGAGCCAAATCCAAGATTTTAGCGGGCTGCATGTACAGTAGGGCTGGGGCTAATTATATGTCACTGTATTTAAGGACAAAGATCTGTGTTGAAAAATATTATTTAAAGCATTCTGGGGCACCACTTTTAATCATTATTAGAATGGTACAGAATTAGGATTCTTTTCCTCCATCTATTCCTATATTGTATAGACAGAGTACCAAGGCTTTTAAAACTTACAGGAACAATACATTTTTTGTCCAGAATTTATAAAATAAAGTTTACAAACTAATATAAAGCTGTCCAGAGTCACCATGTGTGACTTGGGCAGCCATATATAAGTGTTAAATAAACAAACAAATAAACAAATAAGGATTGAATTTACCATGAAATGGAGATCCACAAACTGAAAAATCCTTCAAAGGCTAAAAGTGGCTCTTTCAACATAGCCACATTATTATCATTCTAACCAAATTAAAATGACTGTGTTTAAATTAAGAGGTGTGGCCAGATGATTGCACCTACATGTAAGAAAATCAGTGTGTGTGTGTGCATGTGTGTGTGTGTGTGTGTGTTCAATTAAGTGAACATGTTCTAGTACAATGCCTTCAATCCTCAGACAAATGAAGCTATTTAGGTGGAAATATACCACTAACACAGTCAGGGATGTAAAACAGCGAGGTGAGTGTACGTGGCAATTGCTTGTCATTTCTAATCTAAAAGAAGAGTAAGGAAAAAGCCTTTCATGGAAAGATAATGTTCTCATTACTTGCTCAGACATTGAAAAGTGGATGGGCTCAGTTCAAAACATCCTGCTTCCATCCTGCCACTGCAGACACGTAAAGTATGTTCATGCCCCGAAGGCAATGCAACAGATGCTGATAAGGATGTA
This sequence comes from Candoia aspera, assembly GCF_035149785.1. NCBI lineage: Eukaryota > Metazoa > Chordata > Lepidosauria > Squamata > Candoiidae > Candoia > Candoia aspera. Next base: position 5,765,029 of record NC_086157.1, read on the forward strand.
AACGAAAGGCAGAAATAAACATTGCCGCAATCCTCCCAACTCCAACTTTCATGTTTATCAACTACAAAATTCTGATGCCATGAAATTTAAGAAGTATCTTTACTGTGACATTGGTGATTCCTCGCAAAGCTCTAAAAGAGAAATTCAAATGACTCCCTGAACACTGTGCTTCCTTTTCTCTATTGCTGGCAGATGGTTTTTAAGCTGTCTGTTTCTTCTTTTCATCTCCTTTTCCATTTTTAATATTTAGCACCCTATGCTGAATTTCATTATTCCATTAGTTTGTTATTGTTGTGATGAGCTACCTTGAATGCATGAATGGAATGGAATAATGACAGTTTTAAAAATAACAGATTAGAAAGTATTCAGGGCAGACAAGGGAGACAACGAGAGCGGTCCACAGAAAGTGACTGAGCAGCCTATTTCTATAAGCAGCCATACAGCTTACACTGCCTTAAGTCAAAGTCAAATCTAGTAATTAGTAACTATTCCTGACATTATTGTCATCAGAGGGGTCTACAAAACGACAGCCAAGGCTCTGTTGAGGAATACAAGAATGGAACGTGAAAATGATGACATCCTTCATACCTAGAGCAGATTGCAGAAGGTTTAATATCATAAATTCCCTGCATGATATAATTACCCTAATTGGTTTATCAGTCTGTTTCATTATTGCATAGATCTTCTGTGGTTGTTACTGTTAACGGCCCATGTGGCATGCAAGCATAAGCAGGTGGAAAGATCCATTCTTATGGTTAAATTAAAATACAGTAAGCTTATTTAAAACAACAACAGCAACAACAACAACACCTTTAAGAGCTTGCTTGCATCTGTAGCCTTGTAGGAATTTCTGTGTCTTGGATACATACCCCCTATTTTTACCCCCCATACCAGTGGCTTATAATGACAGTGGATAAAAGTGATTTTTTTATATGGGCATGAGCAAGAGATAAATTTGATACGTGCAAATTAGAGAAGCCAAGAAGATGTAAATTATTCTTTACACACATTGGATTGGATCCAAAAACTTATGTTAGATTGACCAAGGGACTACAGTGCATGCAGAGGAAATTTATATTTCCCTTTTCATTTAAGGGTGAAATGTTCCTTCGTTCTGTCCCTAACTCTTCCAGATGCATGTGCTGCTCAGGAGCCACTTTACCTGTATGAAGACAGTTTGCCTTGTAGTATGGAGGTGGGAGTCCGATTCAGGAAAAGCCAAGCTAAAATCTCAAATATAACAAGTTACTGAAGAAATCAGTTGACAGTTTCTCTTTATTAGAAATTGTTTCAGGCCTGGCTTACCATGTACTTTTAAGTTTTGTATTTGTGTTTTTATTGGTCTGGGAGTGTAAACAAGTAAATGAGCAAGTTGCATATTCTGTAAACGCTCTTTCTTAGAACTTAGAACTGTATGTAACAAAGCATCACCTCCCACTCAAATACCATTTACATGTAACTTTTATGTCCAGTAACCAGTAGCCATCCTCTCCAAGAAAAAATACCCTCTGATTTATATATTTTCCTCTTAGTAATTTATAACATTAACAAGATTAGAGGAGCAGCATTTAACTGTGCATTCCTTATTTTTGACAGCCCAAGGTAGGCAGAACGCTGGTCTGATTTGGAACAACTGTTTTCTTAACTTTGTTCTGTACTGACTACTATAATAAATGAACATTTCACCAAAGGCCAAAACTTTGTTGACTGGTCCAGCAATATTTTGCAACAGCTGAATCTTTGCCATTGTCATGCTAATGCCCAGTTTAAAATCATGCCTCTGAGCCTTCCACTGGGGTTGTGACATTCAATACTTCAGCTTCAGTGTAATTAATTTTCCATCCTGATACTGCACGATCAATATGAAGTTTGGTGATTAGACGTGTCAACAACCTTTGAGGATAGAAGAGATAGGAATTCATATAATCCGCATAAAAGCCCTATTTTTTTTTTTTTGATGTCTTATTTATATTTATAACCCTTCAATTCCATGAGACCCAACTGCTAGGGCAAAATCATCATCATCATCATCATCATCATCCATTGTCAAGACAACTTTAACTGCAAGCAGTGTTAACTAATGTTAGCAAAGAGTTATCTGGGGAGAACTAAACACCTTATGAAAGGAAACTGTATTTCAGGGAATAAGATTTTAGCAATGAGGAAAACAGACAACACAATGGCCATCTTTTAAGCATTGCTGATAAATTTAAAAGCTCTCCTGGAAGCCAACAAAACATATCACTGAAAGCATAATCCCACACCTCTGGTTCAGCCTTGTTTGTTGTGTTAGCAATTTACTACCAAGAGAGAGAAAAGACTGCCACCTGCTGTATCAAAGTGAAAACTGACAATCTGAACAACTTAAATCTTGCACACTCCTTTATAGAACATAATTGTTCCTAATAAAGATATTACTAAGCTGTGGATGTTGAGTTTTTTCCTCTCTCATGAACCAGGACAATGTGTGATACTTCATTCTTGCTGATTTAAACTCATGAATTAAAATAATAACCACAACCTAAAATTGTTCAACTCAATGGCATTCCTTGGAATAATAAATCCACCAGACTGCATTTTGTATTAATTATCCATAATTGCTTGGCAGATTGTTATTTAAATTATTTGCCAAATAAAGAATTCATCTTGCCTTTTTGCAATATCAGCTGACACTGAAAAGTGGCCCTTTTCTTGAAGTGTCAACATTCCACAAATACCAAAAGAAATAGGGCTTCATCTCCATGCAAGATATATTTTAATTGCACTTGGAGTTCATCAGTGTAACACATGGATCTGCTGTGCGTGGTCCTCTAAAGACAGGTTTTCAATTTCTTCTAGCTTTCAGTATGACTGTGTGGAGAGTATAAATGTTGGAGCTGTCTAAAGAAACACTCTTAGGCAGCTAAAGTTGCAGAGACTACTTATTTGTTTGCTTGTTTGCTTTTAAGTCTGGATCCTTGGGACTGCCTGGACCCTGAAGATTTCTTGGCAAGATTTTCAGAAGTGGTTTGTCCTAGACTTCTTCCCAGGGCAGAGAGAGAGAGACTGGCCCAAGGTCGCCCAATTTTAAGGAAAAAAAAAATGTCTCAAACCAGAGAAAATCCCATGTAATGGCAGTTTCCCGCCTTGTCAACCTAAGATTCCCACATCCAATTGAGACCAGTCCTGGAGATTCCCCTGAAATGAAAAAAAAAAAAAAAAAAACATTTAAAACAAGCTGTCTGTCCAAAAGTTTCCAGTGTCTTTGCCCTAAATGCACTTATTATGGGGAGCAAATAGGGAAAAAATAGAAATCTTAATGCAGGAAAATAAATACAAATCAGTTGGTACTACTGTAGTATCTTGGGATAAGTCACATTACTGGAATGCAAAGACTGGCCCAAGGTCACCCAGCTGGCTGCATGTCTACTAGGACTCAGAGCCTCTTGGTTATACCCTGGTGCCTTTAACCATCACCCCAACCTAGCTCTGTGAATCTACATTACACTTCTGGATGAAATACAAAGTACTGCTTATTATCTCTAAGGCCCTGTATGGCGTGGGGCCAGGCAAATTAAAAGAATGCCTCCTTCTGTATGATTTGAATTTCTCATTCCCATGTGCTCACTGAGATTATCTGAAAAGATTGGTCTGTACTGATAGGGGTTAATTTTGCAACAGTTCAAGTTCAGCCTTTCACTAGAGCAACCTCACTTAGCAAACTTAACTTTAACTTAACTTTCACTATAGCAAACTCACTTAGGCATGAAAGCCAGCTGGGTGACCTTGGGCCAGTCCCTCTCTCTCAGCCCAAGAGCCAATCAGGCGTGGTAGGAGAGTTCTAGCCCCGCCTTAGGCATGAAAACCGGCTGGGTGCCCTTGGGCCAGTCCCTCTTTCTCAGCCCAAGAGTCAATCAGGCGTGGTATGAGAGTTCTAGTCCCACCTTAGGTGTGAAAGCCAGCTGAGTGATCTTGGGCCAGCCATTCTCAACTTGGTGCCATGTATACCAGCCTCCTTGTGGTGCACCCTGGGCAACATGACTTGTTACAGCTAAATAGCCTACACATCTGGCTGCTGGACCTCACAAGGATTTCCCACAAGAAAAAGCAGCATGAACACTGAACTGCTATGCCATACGATTTAAAAAAAAACAAAAAACTCACTTCTCTGGAAGGCACTTCCTTGCTTGGAGAATATCTACCGTCTACAGAGTTTATTTAACTTAAGGTACCATGAACTTATTTCAGAAATCAGGTAATATGAGAAGCATAGGAATCTTCTTATTTAGGTAACTCCTTTTACTGGCTAATTTACTTAAAAGATATACTGTTTATTTTTAACAATGCCGTTATTATGCAGTGCTATGATGCCTTGATCTTGATCTCTTAAAATTATTTCCTCAAAAAAATCATTAAATTTCACACACAATGAACTCCCAAGGTTTAAGGAAAATCATCTCCTATCACAGTAGAAGCAGGGAAGGAAGCATTTATTTATTATAAAAGAGTTCACAACTGTTACTTGTTCCTACAGAACAAAACAACTTGTTGTTAAATTATATCTCTGGAGGCAAGTAGAGAAAAGGAAGCTAGAATTGTGCTCTTCAGCTGAAGTATTACTGTGCCAAACTCCATATAGGAAGGCAGGTGGTAGCTCCATTCCTCTTTTTTGCTTCTTCAATTACAAAACCTTATCAAGTTGCAGCTTTTTGAAATACTGCACTTGGGGAACCTTATTCAGCACAGAAGGAGCTTTAATCAATTTATTTCAGAAATCTATAAGGGAAGCATATCCAGCCAGACTACATCAAATACTACAGAGGAAATGGAAAGCTTATACTCAAATCTCATCTGATATTCAAATTTCCTTTGCTATTGTGCACAAGATGGAAAATGATATTACGGATCTTCACTGAGCTTGGAAGAAGAAAAATCAGATTGAGCAAACTGTGTCAGAACCTTTAAGTGAACTACAACTAAAAATCTGGGTTTAACAAAATGTTATGTCTGTTTGATCTTCACCTGGAAGGCTCTCCAACTGGTCTGAACTATTACAAAACACTATTGTTATTGTTATTATTGAATATCATGATTGTTTTGTTACTATCAGTTCCTGCATCATGAAACTAAAAGTATTTACAAGGAAGAAAAATGGCCCTGAATTTAAGACACAGGTCCCAAAAGGGTCTTTTTAAAATGTCTCAACCCAGAGAAAATCCCATGTAATGGCAGTTTCCCACCTTGTCAACCTAAGATTCCCACATCCACTTGAGACCAGTCCTGGAGATTCCCCTGAAATGAAGAAACAGAACAAACTTTCTGCCCAAAAGTTTCCAGTGTTTCTGCCCTAAATGCACTGATTATGTGGAGCAAATAGGAAAAAAAAAAACTAGAAATCTTAATGCAGGAAGATAAACACAAATCAGCTGGCACTACTGTAATGTGATGGGATAAGTCACATGAGTAGAATACAAAAAGACTGAAGGGTATAACTTATACAAAAGGAACAGACCAGACAAGAGGGGAGGAGGAAGAGTGGCCTAAAATATGAAGGAAGTGGATGTATATGTAGAGTTCCTGGAACTTGAACAGAAACATCCAGGTAGAGCATTTGATTAGAAAAGGGAGAAGACTCAACAATTATATTATTTGGATTGTGGTGTATGTTTGTGTGTGTGTGCTATAGACCACCAAGATAGAATGAAGATCTGGATAAAGCCCCCCTGGACCGCAGTTACAGGTCTTAATATGGAGGAGACACAGTTATAACAGGGACTTCAACTACCTGGACATCTGTTGGATAACCACTTCATCCAGGACTGCAAAATTCCTCAAGATTCTTACTGACTGCTTCATTTGCCAGAAGGTTGCAGTAGGGAAAATGGTACTATCCGGATTACTGCAAAGCACACTGAATTGGACTTTCCTTGAAGACCACTTGAAGTTTCAGCTGGTTCAGAATATAGTGGTGTGGTTAGTTACAGGCTCACTTCAATATTTCTATGGAATGCCACTACTTGGTGAGTTGCACTGGTTCCCGGTAGGCTAAATTATAAGACATAGGGATTTGTAATTGTGATTAATAGGCTTACTCAAGACATGTTTAGAACATGGAAGTCACATAAGAATTGTTTCATCCCAACTGTATGTCCTGTCACTCCTCTCTTTTTAAAGGAAACTGAAGGAAACCATGTGTTGGCTAGAAAAGGAAAGAAAGCCTATATTATATAAAATGTTTTACATATATATTTATTTATATTCTACTTTGCTTTCTAAAGTTGTATTTGAAGGGTAAATAGGGACCTAATTAAACTAGTAACAATGGATGCAGATTATGGCTTTTCTGAGAAAGCCAATGGCCCACTTACAGAATGTGAACAGAGGCTTATTAATATATACAATAATGGTACAAAATAATACTCCTCAAATTTTATAAATTATTCATACAATCAGAAACTTTGAAGGAGATATATGTAGTAGTTTTTTGAGAGAGAAATAACACAAAAATGAATGGAAATGAGAATGGGAGAAAAACTATTTCTAGGTTCTTCCTCAACGACTCCACAGGAAACACAAAGAGTTTACATTTTTGGCATATTAAGAGTTCATACATAATAAAAACAAGTACAAATAAATGTTGGAGGAAGTGCTAGAACAAAGGTTTTAAGTATACATATTACATATGTGGTGGTCATTTTATTATTTAATTATTTATTAAACAAATTTATGGTCATGTCCAAAATCAGTAAATTTTAGAATAAGGTACAGTATTTCAGGAAAGTGCATTAAGGGAAACATCATATCTAGTTTTTCTGTCATTGTTTTCTGGTAAGAATATAAATATGAAAAGGAAGACATTTAATGTTATTAGTAGCTGCTACATTCATAATAGCAAAATATTATAAACATCTAGAAGGGACATTTAAAAGAAATTGATATGGTAAGGTATAGTCTTAATGAAAAAAATTAACATATACATTGAAACCAGTTGAAAAAAACAAAAAAATATTTTTTCTGTATTGTATGATTTTTATGAAATAAAAATGAAAATAGTAATCAACCAGCCTCCACTCATTATGAGAGACTATAGAAGAGATAAATGTGAACTGAATTCATATGTGATATATTTGCATTAATTTGCTTTGTACATTTTTTTTTAATATTAATTCAAATGTTACTGTTCATTGTTAACATAAAATAAATTGAATTGTCATTGTCCCCAGAAGCAGACCAGTTTCATCCAAGCGTCCTGAAGTAGTTTGCAGAGATGATCTCGGTGTCAGAGGACTAGAGAAGGAAAAATACTGCTTTTATCTTTAAAAAGGAAAGAAAGGAGGATCAGGGTGTTTATAGACCAGTCATTTTAACACTGATAGTGGGCATAAATCTAGAACAGATTATTAAGTAGCTGATTTGTGAGCATTCAGAAAAAAAAAAAATCATTGCTTGGCAGAAGACAGCATAGGTTATCAAACACAAGTACTAACAAATTAACTAGATCTCCTTATCTGATACAGTGACCAATGTAGCTGGCTGGGGAATGTGGTAGGCTAGATTATTTAGCATTAAACATTTGGCAAAGTATCCCATAATATAGAAAACAGCAAAATGTGGGCTGGATTATGAAATGGCTTCAGATCTGGTTGAACAACTGTGCCCATCCAGTCTGCATCAAGGGCTCTTCGTTAAACTGGAGCGAGGTAAAGACTGGCTTCCCCAAGGTGTTGTCCTAGGCTTTGTATTGTTCAACTTATGTATAGATGACTATTATAAGGAGTTACAAGATATAATTATCTAATTTGTGGACAACAGAAGTGGGGGTGGGGGGGAGAGAATAGCAACCACCTTAGAGGGCACTATCAAGATTCAGGAATGAAGGAAAGAAACCAGAACAATAAATTTCAACAGAGACACGTGCAAAGTCCTACATTCGGGTACAAAACTCAAAGGCATCAGTGTAGGATTGGGGCGGAGGAGGACTGTTCTGGACTGCAATAAAGGTGAAATGGGTCTGGATGACAAAGTGAATGTGAGTCGGCTGTTGCAACCTGAAGCTACATCAACAAAAATAGAATGTCAGGATCAAGAGAAATAACTGTTTCTTTCTATCCGGTGTCCAGTTCTGCACACCACATTTTAGGAAAGACATTGACAAACTGGAGCACATCCAGAGGCCAAAGATTAGACAAAATACTAATTAAAATTAATTGCCTGTAAAACAAGACACTTGAAACTAATTGATCGGTATATGCATAGAGCAATCATTTTGATTCATACCCAGGCACAGAAACACATAGGCACAGAAATATCCACATTTATCTCCTTGCAGCATAAACAGGAAAAGAAAAAAGAAAACCAAGATGGAGATGGAGTGAGGAGAAAGAGGTGCTACACTGGGAAAGGAAGAGAAGAGGCAGAGGAACAAAAGTGGATGAAGATGAGGAAAAGGAAGGAGATATATAAAAAGGGAAGGAATGAAAAGAGAGAAGAGCTTTGGGTAGGTAGAACAAATGAGTTAGAGGTAATTATAGACATTCCCTCTGGGACTGACACTCTTATTCAGATCATTCTCCAAAGGCATCCAGGCTCTGCAGTAACTGGTCTGTAGCCATTGGTACCTCTTGCTCAGTGTAAAGCCTTTGCAAATAAGATGCATGAAATCAGCTAAATTAGCATGCATTGTTTTAACACAGTTCTGTTTTGCCTTTCCCCATGCTAAGGGCAGGTTATGGAACAACACTCAGAAGTTAACAATAAAAGGGTAATGCCAATGCAAAATACAAAGATACAACCACACTCAGTCAGTAAACATGGAGCAGAGCCTCAACATACCCAGAATGCTGTTGCCCAAAGCATTGCTAATCGGTGGACTGCATAGAAAACTTGAAAAGCCAAGTGTGTGTGTGTGTGTGTGTGTTTGTATGTAGTTACTTTGGAAAACAGAGCAATCAAACTATAATCAGAAATGGGTATGGGAGCATAACACCATTCCCAGCTAAATGTCAAAACAGATAAATAAGCATTTAATATTTAGGCTGAAGTCTGATTTTTGAAAAAGCATTTCAAATGGGGTAGGTCACCTTTTTTCATCTGCCCTCAAGAGAAATTAATGCGCAGATTCTACAGACCTACCTACTCTAGGAGATGAAATCTTGACCTTCTAATGGCGTCAACCAGAGAGCTAGAAGATATAGATGAAGGAGGCTTTGGAGCCATGTTACCGTAATCTCAAATTCCCCACCATACACCCAACAGGTATGCCGGCCTTGAAGACCAAGCAGAGGGCATTGGAAAGAAGGAGTTCCTACTCCCACAATACAAGCCCAAGAGAGTTTTAAATTTGGTGCTCCTCTCCCCGAATGTTTCGCTGGTGTTCTAATTTATTCTGAGATAATACATAAGTTGGGCTCATGAATAAACATTCAAAGAATTGCATTATGCAAATCTATTTATACACTCCCCTCCAGGTCCTGCTATGCTGTCTCATTCTGGACACATTAAGCAAAGACCCAGCTCCCTTGAAAAGTCCATAATGCTGAGAATCTGAAAGGAAAGAGAAGAGGAGAATACCTGGGAGTAAGGTGAATAGATTCAATTACAGCAATGATGAGTGCACTATTAGAAGACCTTAAGGGCCAGGTTAGAGACAAGTCCTAACTCTTGGCTGCTAAGAGTTGTCACCAACTTGATGGCACATCATAAATACCTTAGTAAGGCAGTTATTTTTCAGTCACAAATATTGTGTAGGTTAGTATTTTTGCCTCTTTCTTCATTTAACTTTTTTATATACAGTTTCTCAGACAACCCCTTCCATGAGGTGATGTTGACAATACAAGTAACAACAACCATTTACCAAAACTAAAAAACAGTAGCAGCTTAGAGCAGCTTTAATGTCTTTCAGTGAAAAATGACTAAAACCAAAGAATGGTTAAATTCTGGGCATAAAGTCATAGATCTTCTTGGAGAGAGTTCGAAAGACCTGAAGTTCTGTTTTAAGTGCCCAGAAATCTGAGAGATCTTAATAATAGAATTAGAAGTAGGGCTCAGAGGCAGCCAGTTCCAATGGGAGTTGGTGCATACAATCCTTTGGCTAAATTGAGCTTTTTAGAGCTTTAAGGTCAACACCACCATTGTAAAAACACTGAAAGAAAAAGGCATCTAATATAGCTGGTTTACAACTGATGCCATGTGCTCAGCTCAACATGCATCCCAGTATTGCCATTCCATAATGTTTCTGAAACATCTTTAAGGACAGTTCCTTTTAAGGCGTACAGTCTATCTGTAACTATGGCAGATGCAATAGCAGGAATAGCCACATATTCTTTTTCTTGCTAGGATCAGTTGCCAATTATATCCTCGAGATGGTTGGGGGATTTTCTGGCCTCCAATATCAATTCAACATCTCTTGACAAAGCTGAATCCAGAAGAACCCCATATAGTGAACTCAGCTAACTCTGATCAGTTGTGTTACCATGTTTTTTGAGTTTATTTGAGAGATCTGTATATGTACTTTGAAATCCCACTGCTACCATCCCAAAATGATAAAGACTTTGATTTTATCTCCTCTTTCAGGCATCTGTGATCCTGAAACCCTCATCCAGGACTGCAAGGGGGTGAACATTCTTCTAGAAATAGTTGTGAATGGACCCTGAACTGTTCCACTGTTAGAGGTGGAAATTCAACGGCCCTGGACCTCCTGACAACAAGGTATATGGGGTATAAATGGAGTTAAGGATTTGCACCCTCACTTTGTCCCTCTGCCTGCTTCGCCCAATGAGCTCAATAGACAAACCAGTAGAGACAGTGCAATTCCTAGGGAAAACCTATTGAAAGACAAACTACAGAAATAAAGAACAGAACATTACCAGTTGTCACCTACAGCTCACATCTCAAACCACTCAAAGACATTATGTTGGACAATGACCCTGCACTTTCTCAGGTACTAGATGGCAGGCCTGTGCTTGTATACAGACAACCACCCAACAGAAGCATATCTTCACGAGCAACAAAAAACAGCAGGACAATGATGCTAACATGGGAACCAGACCCACTGAAAAACCTAGATGTCTACTTTGCCCCCACATCTACACCAACAGCACGATCAAAGGCCACAACAAGTACACACAAGATTAGAAGTGCCTTCACATGCTCTTCCTCTAATCTGATATATGCCTTCATCTGCCAGCAATGCCCCTCTGGATTCTGCATAGGACAAATGGGACAAAGTTTGTGCAAAAGAATTAATGGACATAAATTTGACATTAGGACTCAAAACAGGGGCATATCAGAGCATTTCAGCTTCCCAGGGCACTATAGCAGATCTCAAAGTGACTGCTTTAGAAAAACAGAACTTTAACAGCACCACAGAGTGAGAAATTGCAGAACTCCCATACATCAGTATACTGAGATTGCCTGAAACCTGATTGGTTTCAGGCAATCTCAGAAGGTCTCAAGAAACACACTGGGTTTTTAATATTACAACTTAATGTCTAAAGCCAATTTAAACATTACACCAGTCTAGCCACTCTGTGCATCTAATGAAGTGAGCTGCAGCTCACAAAAGCTGATCCCTTTTAATAAAATGTGTTGTTTTATTAAAAGGTGCTACCACATTTCCTGATTCCAACATCGACAATAATATTTATTTTTTATTTATTTGATTTACATTACCACCCCTCTCCCCCAGTGGGGGACTCTGGGCAGTTTACAATAAAAAGGATAGTAAAAACATCTAAGCCTCAGTCACAGTTTAAAAACATAAGTAAGATAATAAATATAAAATCCAAGAGGAGATGGAATCCCAATCAATAGGGGGTGTTATGGCACCAACCACCCCCAGGTGGAGCTGTTACCCTCCTCATCCCAAGCAAGGCGGCAGAACCAGGTCAAGACTGGGAGCAAGGAAACCCATCTCAATTCCGGGGGCATGATATTCCAAAGGGCGGGCACCACTGCAGAGAAGGCTCGCCTCCTGGACCCTGCCATATGCAATTCCTTTGTTGATGGGGTCTGCAGCATGCTCTTTCTGCCTGACCGGGTGGGGCAGGTCAATGTTATGGGGATGAGATGGTCCCTCAGGTAGCCTGGCCCCATGCCATGCAAGGCTTTAAAGGTGATAACCTGTCCTAACAGTCAGGAACCACACTGAGACAAGGAATAAGTCTCTAGTGTTTTATTACTGCTACATTAGAAAGAAAATCCTAACAAACTGAAGAAGCGTGAGAAAACCCATACAGATAAACCCCAAAAGTCAAGGTGGGTCTGTTCTTTGTCTCTTTGAATGACAGCTCAAATTCTTGCTACTACACATGTGTTTTCCCCCCTGGATAGGGGCCCCCTCTCGCTCACCATCAGTGCTCATGACATAACCAACACATTGAATTTCACCCGGAAGCAAACTGGTACCCAATGCAGCTCGCGTAACAGTGATGTCACATGTGCTGATTTCATAGCACCAATAACTGTCCATGCCGCCACATTCTGGACCAGCTGAAGTTTCTGGATACTCTTCAAGTTGAGCCCCTTGTAGAGCGCATTGCAATAGTCCATATAGGAGATGACAAGGGCATGAGTGGCTTTTTGGAGGGCATCTCGATCCAGGAATGGGTGGAGCTGGCGCATCAGCCGAAGAGGTGCAAAGGCCCTCCTGGCCGTGACTTCCACCTGCTCTCTGAGTCCATGTTCTGCATATATCTTAGTCTGTGTATTATAAAGGCTAGGTGGGATGATGTAAATAATCTACTCTCCCAAGGGAGAATAAGGAGAATATTAAGGAGAAAAAGAATAAGATTCAGAATAAACAGAATCAAATAAGGCAGAGGCAAAGGATGGACAGATGGGCAAAGAGTCAAAGGATAAAGATAAGGCATACCTAGAATATCTAAATGATATAGCTCAGGATGAGAGACAGATACCAGTTTTGGACATACTGTATAGAGAAGGCAGTGGCATTGGATTGGCTGCCCTGAATCTTCCAATATTTGGAAACAAGAGGATTCAGCATCAGTTAGCCATGGAGGTATTCAGCTGACCTCTGAGGAAAGAAGAATCATTTCTTCTTGGTGACTCTACAGTTCCAGAATATGATTTTAATCTTGAAACAAGGCAGGAAGTGGCTTTCATCTGACCTCATTCCAAGCTCCATTCTAACTGAATGGAATAAGATTCCCTGCAACAGACAAGAGCATTACAGTGTTGTGTAGGTGGTTTTGTTTGGCTTGTTTGGCTCTTGGTTCTCCTTTCTTGTTCATGAAGCTCAAATTTTAAGCCAATATTTAAATAGAAAGAGCTGAATTACTTCTGTTTTGGTAATAGGTCTTTGCATGCTGTTGAGACATAAATGTCTAAAAACAACAATGCAGTACAGAATGCCCCTTAACCAAAATTTTCAGGGTATCAACTCGTAACTAAAACAATAAAATAATCTAATCTAGCTGTGCTTTCAGCTATTGCTTTGCTGGACAGCTCCCAACTCACTTGACCATTTATGCCTGGGATACAATAGAGAGAATGGCTTTGCAAAAGTGATTTGAAGGCCAAAAAAAAAAGCCTTATAGCATGAGTAGACATGCATATAGCGCCTATCTGCTTTTCCAGGTATCGTATGGCTGACCTCTGCAGCTGCAGAAAGCGTCCTTTCAAGGAGTTGTAGGGAGGTGCTATTTGCTTTGTGCTTCTAGATGTAAAGTGATGCACAGGTCAAATGAGTACTCCCTTGGAATCAGAGATTTGTCACTCCACTACTCACTGCAGCAGGGCTCATTCAGAGTTCATTGCATTATACATACATTATACTTACGAAACCTAAGAAAATCCATCAGAGATTTTCTGGTTCATTCAGTATTTCAGTCTTCACTATTATACCACATATAGCCTCCCTACAGATCGCTTCCTAATTTTCACATTTGGGTAAAATGGTTAGTGTTCATTCAAAATCCATAAATCATCATCACTATTGGCATTCCAATATACAGTAACACGTAAGACCACACCACATTTGAGCAACACCAAGCATCTAGTTTTCAAGCCACCTTCATTATCATATTCCTTCATTATATAAAAAGCTTCCTATGATGAAGTAGTTTTATTGAGTAAATTAAACCCATGTCTTTTAGTAGAAATAGCAGATCTTGGATTACAAGACTGAATCTAACAATCAAAAGTAGTTTCAAATGTCAGTCTGGAATGAGTTTTGAAGTCTTGCCACAGCCTTCCCCAAATCTGGTATTCTCCAAAGCACAGATTTCACCCCATGCAAGGCTAAATGTGGGTGTCAAGCTGAAGTTGGTTGACCTACTAGTTAGAATTTGTGTTGCCTTTAAGCTCTGTGCTGTCATTTTGCCTTGGTTATGAACCCAAACAAGCTTTGAATTAATTAAAAAAAAAAAAACCACAAATCAATAACATTGTATATTTGGGGGGAGGGGGGACTCTCAAGGTATTTTAGTTTCACATCACCCTACTTTTGGATTATACCTAAATGACTCACTTCACATCTGGAAATTGAATCACATCCTTCTGCCACAGGAAGTATTTCCATTGACTGTTATAAGCACCCATGCATTTTAGACATTCCAGAGAGATGGTCTTTGATCCTCAGGCTTAGGAGCCTGTCCTCCCTGCTGCTCCAGGATGGCTTCTTATCAATCTAAACAAAAGATATCTGATGAGAGGAGTAAATGTCATAAGATACAAATACTTGGTGTGTGTGTGTTTTTTTTTTCCATCTCCACAAAGAAATTGATGCAAAGTGTGTGTGACAGAGAGCAAGCAAGAATATGCAAAGATGTCTGTCCTGTTCAGACTACAAGATGGCCTGGCATGATTACTTAAAACTCTTTTATTTCTATCAACTATTTACAATAACAAAGTCCTCAATAAGTAGCGACACAATCAATCAGGTCCACCCAGGCAGAGGAGGAGAACTAGGCAAGACTGCAGGATCAGGATCCCATGAAGACTGAGGCAACACAGCTAGGCAGAACTCAGCTAGACCCCTCAATGAAGCAGCAAGACCCGGGGAGGCAAATGCACATGGCAAGAAGGAGACTGGAGATGCTGGGCTTGATCTTGGCACAGAGGCTGGGCAAGGCTTGACTGGATCGGCAAGGCAGGACTTGGTTCTGGAAGCGATACGGGACTCGACCGAAGCAGCAAGGCAAGGGGTGGAACTCAGACTGATATTAGGCTGGACTGGAGCAGCAAGGCAAGGCTTGACTTGAACAGAAGAATGGCGTGAGGAACTGGACTGGAACAGCAAGACTGGACTTGGGAGCAGAGGCAAGACTGGACATGACTGAGGCGGCAAGACTAGACTGGGAACTGGAAGCAAGGCTGGAGTGGCAAAACAAGACCTGGAGCTGGAACTCTGGCTGGACTTGACTGGATCTGCACAGCGAGGTTGGATGCTGAAGGCAGGATCATACTTGGCTGAAGCAACGAGACAAGGCTGGGAGCTGAAAGCTAGGCTGAGATCTGAGGGACCAGTGAGGCTGGACTCAATTGGAGTGACTTGTGAAGGAGGCAGTCCCACAATGTTAGAAGAAGCTAGCTCTGATTCCACAGTGGCTACAGACAAGGCTTCCAACTCTGGTAAGGACTCATCCGCTGAAACAAGCTCAAAGCATTGGTTGTCTCCGGCAGCTTGCTCAATGCACACTTGCATTTTAGTGCATTCCTTTCCATGTTTTTTCTCTTCTGCAGCCAATCAGGCTGCCTTCTGATTCACGTGCTTCTCAGCTCTACGGTCTTGTGCACTGATTGGAAGTTTCAAATCCTCCTCCAGATTTTGCCCAATCAGCACTTGCTCTTTCTCCTGCTCTGCTGAGTCGTTTTGGGTATCTGTTTCCCCAATTCCCACCGGATAAGTTTCATTTTCTTCAGACTGTTTAGGATAAGTTTCATTTTCAGAGTCTGACTCAGACTCAAACCTCACAATGTCTTGTGTAAAATTTTGGAACATAAATATTTTTTTAACCTAAGCATGATTTTATTTAGTTTTTTTTTTTTTTTTTAAATCAGTGTATGTATGAAAGCTCCAAATCTAGGTGTCATCAGTTATTTCACAAGCAGAGCAGATATTAGGTATCACTCTAATCAGCTGGAAGCTAGTAAGACAATGCTCAATAGAATAAATGTGCCTGCCACCAATGGATATTTGGAAGGAGGGATAATGTGGTAGCAGGGAACATCCCTATGAACAGAGCATTTGATAAGTCACTGACATAAGATCTAGCTGTTAACATGTCCTTCATCTACCCTACTAAGTTGCTATTTAGTTATCTTGGCCTGTATCTTTCCCACATCCAAGCCCTGAATGAATTACACATTTCCTTGCTATTAGAACTCCACAAGACAGCAATATGGCATATATGACAATATTTAGAGGTGGCACAAGGTTTATATAAACATATGAGGAATATTATCATTCCAAAACATTTATGGGATGAAAAATAAAGGAGACTTAGACAAAGCAAAGAATAACCAAGAACAAGCACAGAGAGCTTTCCTGGAGAGTTAAGGGAACTAGTGCCCAATCAAAGGTCATGATTAAGAATCAACAACTCTCATTTAAATAGGGTGGAATCTGTAATTTAGGGACAGAAAATAATCTAGGTAATAGAATCTCCTTTAAGTTAAGCTCAACCCCTAGTGATTTCATGTGATGCAGTTTTCTTGGCCTGGCAGTAATACAGAAGTCTAGTACAGTGGCTTTATCATCATCACTCCCATATACCATCACTGCTGAGATCTTGAGCTTCTTTCTGGCCATTTTGACATTTGTACAAGAGTGCAAGCTTGGACAGGACATGGATCAGAAGTTGGCCCATCTGCATTTGCACTTTTTTCTGCAACAACAGGTTCCTCTAGCTGTAAGTTGTTTCATGTTTTAGCCTCCTCTCCTACCTTGCTTCACATTATAGGAATAAGGCTGGCATGTGAACTGCCCTGATACAGCAAGGTTGGTAATAGTCAGCATTAATTCTGGTATCCAAAAGAGATTAGCCTTCTGGTGATGGGGAACACTTTCTTAATGTCTTAATTTAGTTGCATTAATATTGATCAGGTACTGAATACTTTTCATGAAATCAGGAAGTCAAACTACAATCTTCAATAGTTATTTAAAGTAAAGGGGCTGAGACCCATCTTTCACAGACACCGATTCCTCAGTTTTACTATATGTATATTATATGGATGTCTTACCAGGGGGCAAACTATTAGAGACAGCAGCCTTCTGCCACCTCCTCAAGTTAAGATATTTGTTCTACTGTTCATGTGACATAATGAGAATATCCCTCCCTCCCTCCCTCCCTCCCTATCTATTTATCTATCTATCACAGCTACAAGTTTACTTTACAGCAAAGGCAGAACTTCCTAAAAGTTGCTCCATGGATTGTAGGTCAGTACAATATCACGTTATGCATATTCACATCCCTTAGTTCAGCTGCACACATTTTACTATTATTTTAGAGCTTCACAGGTAATTAGAGAATGAGAATTATACAAACTAAAAGCACTGAAATGACTCCTATGAATGCTCTTGTAGCAGGAACTGTGCTCAATTAGTCTTCATGTTTAATTGATGTGACCTCCAGATTCTGAGGTCTTGATCCAGAACACTTTGACTCAAAGCATGTGATCTAAAAAAGAAGCTAAAAACTTCAAAATCACTTTTATGAAACTGTTAAAAATGAGGTGCTGAAATTTCCTGTGCTATCCTAGCTAAGAAGATTTCACAACTGCCCAGCCTCCCTTAGCCTTTTGCTTCAGCTCAAAATCCTATTTGCCCAGTATTCTGGTGGTTCAATTGCTTCAGTTCAATTGCAAATATCATCAGAACAATGAAGCCAACCGCTGATTTCCTATGAGAAGCAACAAAATAGTAAAAAGATCCAAATATCAGAAGAGGAACAATCCATTTGAGTATACATTAATCAGACTATCAAGATACTCTTGCCATGTTTCTTCTGAAACTATAAGTTAGGCAGTAACTTAATAAGTTAACCACCAGCATGCTGGACAGATAGGATTCTGAGCTGAAACAAAAGGCTAAGCGAGGCTGGGCACTTGTGAATATCAAACTTCTCATTTTGTTCCTAAAAGGCATTGTTAATTTTATTGGTTCCTTGACTGAGCAATGTCCATCTATTCAGGAATACACTGGCAGGATTACACTTCTCCAAGTAATCGAGATTTAAAATATAAGGGTTTTTTATTTATATTTTAAAAATGATGGTTTTATATTTTTAATGACTGTTTTTATAAATTTATTTACATAATTGTTGTACGCTGCCCAGAGTCACTTTTCTGTGAGATGGGTGGCCATAAACAATAAATAGGTAGGTAGGTAGATTCATTCCAGAAAAGGGCATCTTTTCACCCAGCCATTCCGCTCTCTAGTTCTGCAAATACAGGACTCCTAATGAGATTAGTTATTGAGGGAATGGCATATTCCATATGAAACTCTAGATAGTCTCTGAATATAAAAATCCCTGGTTCATATTGAAAATAAAGGAAAATTTATAGGTGTTCTAAGAGACCCCTCCAAGAAGCAGCAGCAGTCATTTTCACTCACCATATTGTAATTCAACAACTGGCAAGAGCACTATATGAACAATTGGGCTCTTCAGAGATTTCCTACCTCTGGAATACATGATGTGCATGTCATAAATTCATTGCTTGATCATTAAAATGTTTTTGATGCAAGACTGCTCCAAAGGTCAATACAGAAGCTTTAAGCACCACCAAGCCCCTGATAACACTGATTCATCAAGAGTGTCTTGCTGTATTCTGACACCCCTTCTAATTTCCTGTTGTGAACCAAGCTCTTCAGAACGTCATGACTGACAGCTGTCATCTGTGATCTTTGGTAGTTCTAAAGATCACATTTTATGTGCAGGTATCAAGTTCAAGACCTTTGTTGTCTAAATGCTAATCTACACCAATGTCCAAAGTCTGGAAACAAGTTGAGCTTGCTTTTGCAGTGAGGAAAACTGGACCGGCTCTTTGAAGGGAGAATGGCCCAGGTGGATCGAGAAGAGTGAGGAAAGATGGTACCGTACTTTGATGTCAGAAGAGAAAGGAAAAGGCAGATCTTTCCACCAATGGGAAGCTGCCTCCCTTACAGTTTCAGAAGAAACGTGGCAAAAGTATCTTTCTAACATTTATTCTGAAGCGGCAGCTATACTGGAAATGAATCCGTTCAGGTCGAAAGGCTTCTGCAAGTGCCGTAGTGCCATAGACACAAGATCGGCTCAGCATTGCAAGTATATATGCAGAAAGGGCTTAAGTAGGCAAAGGGCAGGTACTAAGCACTTTGGGGGAAATTGACCATGTAATGCTAGAGTTCTTGGAATTAAGGGATACTGAGTGTAGTCAAATGCATACCTTGGACTTTCAAAAAAGCCATTTTTAATCATCTTAGAGCAATGGCGAGGATTCCAAGGCAGGAGAAGCTAAAGGGAAAATGAGCTTAGGATCGGTGGAGGTTTCTAAAAAGGAGATGCTAAAAATACAACGGCAAACAATTCCAATGGGGGAAAGTTAGTCAGGAGTGAAAATCTCAAAATCGGAAACGGCACATAAAGCATGTGGAAAGAGTTCAAGGTCTCTAAGGAGGTGTAGACACAGGTAATGGAGATTTGTAGAGGTGGAGAAGGCAATTCAGACTGAACCTCAACTTCAGATTGAGATAAGGTTAGCAAAGGATGCTAAGAAGAACAAGAACAGCTTATCCAGGAAAGTTCAACATAAAAATAAGAGAAAGGAGAACCGTGTTCCTGCTGCTCAGTGAAGATGACTAAAAAGATACCAAAGAAACTGCAGAAGTATTCAAACACTATTTTGGAAAAGAATATACAGTACGCTCCATGCAATCTACCTGGTCCTAGAGATTTGAATTCAATTTCTATTAAGCGTGAACTAGAATCCTACTGCTGCTTTAACCTGTCTCCAGAGATAATTTGAAGAACTGGTTAAAGAAGCAGCAGAATTCTAGTTCAAGCTTGACAGAAATATAGCCAAGGCTCACCTGCTGACATTAAATGAATTCAGATCTCCAGGACCAGGTAGATTGCATGCAAGGGTCTGGAAGGAGTTTGTTGATGGTCTGGCCAAACCTCCATCTATTATCTTGGAGAAATACTGGAGAATTGGTGAGATATCAGATAAATGGAAGAGAGAAAATATTGTTTCTGCTTAACAAAAATAAATAGTGCATTCCTCACCTAGGAAAACTTCACCAAAGCCACAGGTACAGGAGGGGATAGACCAGGTGAAAGTGCTATCAGAAATAGAACTGATCATGACTTCCAGTGGGGACATGGTGGACTGAACAGCTGTGCCCCTGGGCTTAGCGGGCAGAACTGACAACGTGGCCCTTTTTTCAGGTTCAGGCAGGTCTTCCCTGAAGCCCAGGAGCATTTTTCCGGAGAAACACTCGGAATCACCCCATCTGTCCTCCAGATAGCAGCTTGCAGCCAGAAGATTGTAAACAAAGTTCACACTCAACTGGTAAGAGCTAGCCGGGAGGCTGGTACATCACCATTTTCCAAGCCACACTGTAGCCTTAAAGGGACATCAAGACCGGCCAACCCATTTCTAAATCACCCATTGTTTTTTTAAAAAAAATGTACCCTAAGAGAGGCTTTCTACAGCAAGAAGAAGCTGGTTCTCTTGGTGCTTATTTTTGGGATTAATGTTTTTTTTAAAAAAATCTTTTAAAGTTTTGGCTTCTTTTCCATCCAAATATTAAGAAAGATTCAGAGTAAATAATTGTCCCTTGTTATCTTTGTACTTAATTTGAAGATACTAGCATTTTCCTACATGTTGAATCTGCTGTTTTGAACTTCCAGTTTCCTGCTTCTACTTTCCCTGAGAAATTGTCTGCTTATCACCTTCACTTGTGTAAACATATTCTGTAACTCTTTCATATCCTTGACTTTTGCTGGTTAACCTCCTAGGGGGTGCCATAATCTACTGCTGGAGGCATGGAGGATCTTAAACTTTCTCTGACTTCCACTGATATTTCAAACAGATTCTTCCTGATTCTTACCAAGTTTTTATGCAAGGCATTCAGGACATTGTGGAAAATATGAGCTTTAAAATGTGTCATCTGGTTTGGGATGTCATGGATGAAATTGAAGAATTTAACAGCAACAGAAATGTCTCTTTGACTTCTGTTGAAATGTTGGATGAAGATTGGATAGTCAAGTTGGAGAAATATAAGGGAGAGATCAAGTTGCAAGCCACAAGTGAAATTGATCTTCTGATGGAATGCCATGGGGAAAAAAAGGGTTATTATGCGTGGGAGGTCTCCTGAAGAGAAGTTGGAGTTTTTGAGGGGGGCAGTTGGGCTGTTTGATTTCTGCAAGAAAACTGCTCTGTGCTCATTGTGGGGACATGTAAATGCTTTGGTCTATTTTGAAGTGGGATAAGGGTTTAAGATTATCTATCTGGATTGCTTTTAGGGTTTGGCTGATTTCATTTATCTTTAATGATTTGGATTAAGATATAAAAATATTATTTGGTTTTGGGTTTAACATGACTAAGTTTATTAAAATTGTTGTATTATCAAGTATAATGGTAGACAATGTATATGCTTTTTAGTTTGATCTTTATTATAGTAGACAGAAATGTATAGAAAAGTAGTAGGAAGGAAATAATTAAATAAATGTTATCTTTGAGGGAGTAGTTGATTAGGAGGTGTATGTGTATGCGTATACATGTGTATATATTCTCTTTCTTTTAATATAAAGGGATGGACATTGAGTGATTTTTATAATGTGTCAATGGAATGATTTATAGAAATAATGTGATTTTGGTTTAATATAGAGTATAGGATTGATTATGGAAAATTGTTGCATATCCTTGCTGTTAAAAGTCAGAAGTCACCTCTTTTTGTAACTTTTAAAAAATATATATCTTGTGTTCACACTTTTTAGTTATCTTTTTTTCTTTTTCTTTGTAGTTTTTTTTGTTTTTCTGTAGTTTTTATCTTTGTCTGAAACTTAATAAAATTCTTATTATAAAAAAAAAAGAAATAGAACTGATCACAAGATGAATTTGAGTCAGAAGTGTGACATGGATGTTAAACTTCTTAATTGTAGGCTCCACCAATTAAAAAAAAAAAGTATTTATTTCAAGAATTTATATAGCTACCCAGCTGGAGTGATCTTGACTCTGGATAGTGTATATTAATACACCAACAGAAAAATCCAAATTGCAATAAAAACCAACAGTATCAACATCAATGCATACTCCACTTGCCAAAGACAAGATCATCTATCATTCTAATCCAATAGCTGGGTGGGGTGGGTCCAAGTCTTTAAAGCCTTTCTAAAGGCTAACAAGGTTAGGGCCAACCCAATTCCGAGTGGAAGATCATTCCAGAGGACAGGATCTGGAGTCATCTCCAAATCAAAAACATCCCACTGTATCTGCATCAGTTAGATCTCATCTTAGGTACAGTTTCCAATTCCAGGTGTCCTGTTTTAAGAAATATTCATAGAAAGTAAAGTTATAGAGGTGGAGAACAGAGATGATCAGGGAAGTAGAAAATAAGTACTTTGAGAAGAGGGAAGGGGAATTGGGTTTGTTTAGCCTTGAGAAAAGACATTTGGGCAGCACTCGTCACTCAAAAGGTCAAGATCTGCTCTCAAGCAACCCAGAGTGGAAAAACAGAATAGCAGCCTTAAGTTAAAAGGAGGCAGTATGGAGAAAGAATTGTCTGTCCTTAGGGTTAGGGTTAGGATTAGGGTTATTGTTATTGTTATTAGGAAGGCTAAATGGCTTAGGCAGCTACAGTAAAAGGCCTTAAGAAAAAAGAGGGGGTAGGAGAAAAGGCTGCTTTGACAGCTGGGCAGTGTAATGGTTGCCTATTCTAAAACACCATCAGACTCATGAGCAGGAATTCAAAGATACCTGATTTATTAAAGAAGAGTATGCAGAATCACAGAGAAAGCTGAGAATGATGAAAGTGTGCCAAATGCAAACTAAAATCCCTCAGTGCAAATGAGATCCCTCCCCCCGTAGAATCTTCCCAGGCTCACAATCCCAGGTGCTCCTAATGGTTTCTGATGGTCTGCGGGAAAAGTCCTTGAGCAGAGCACATAACCCAAACACGTTCCATTGAAATGAACACAGATACAGAGCTTGGTACAAGGTTTCACAGCAGCTCCCTCCCAAACAGAAACGCGCGTCAGCGCCATGGCATGTGAAACGTTACGATGTATAAACTACATTGAATCAGTGAACATGACAGGCAGGGTGAAAAGCGGTAAGGGGAAAGGAAGAAGGGAAATGAAAATAAGAAATGATACCTCTTCCCTCCCTGCTGAAGATACTGTGCTGCCAAGAATCTATAAGAGGATGTAACAGCAATATAAAATCAAACTTCCATATAAGAACTATCAGTTTAGTTTACAAGAACTCTTTGTGGTGGCAACAAGACTTTAAAGGATATGCATTTATTCCCTAAGTAAATTTAGAAGAAATTATGTATGCTGCCTCTGATCAAATATACCCAAATTTGCCAAAGGCAGGTTCCTGTTGAGTGTTCAGAAAATCTTTCAAAGGCTAAACAGTTTTATAGTGGAATCAATTACTAAGGAAACCATGAGGATTTCATTTCATTTCTTTCTTCTTTCTTTCTTTTGGGGAGGGGATATGCTCAAGCAGAGGATAGACAAATTCCATCCTACACTGAACAGGGGATTGGACTAAACAGCCCTTTTGAACTGTGCTTCTGTGATCCAAATACAAAACAACAGACATGCAGCACTGTTAGCACGGCAAAGAAATATCTCTCTTAAGAAATTTTCTTTCAAAAAATCCACCGAAAAGGACAATGCAAGCTTTTTGTAAACAAAACATCAAAACTCTGAAGAGCAAATGCAAGTAAGACGTCCTCTTGGTGGCAGTGTCTTCTCTGTATAAACCACATCATCTGGTGCCTCTATAGACATTTAACCATCCAGACAAAGCCCTCTTCTATATCTAGGACACACATGAGTAGCATGTATGCCTAGAGAAGAAAACCAGGGAAATTTCAATATTTTCTGTCTTATACTAGTGGGCAGACAGTTTGAATCAATGGCATGACTTCCAGAATAACTGGATACTAGCTAGATTATGTATTCCAGACATGAGGGGCAGTATGCAGTTGTATGAAATCCCCAACTTCCCTAAGTTGGTTGTGAAGTCTCCCTCCTTAGCAACTTAGTTATAAAAGCAAAAACCTCATTCGAATCATCCTGCTTTTCTTTCGGGTCTTCACTTGTCATTTTCTCCTGTCTCAGAGGAGTATTTTTCCCAGTTCAGAGACAAACCTGGAACAGAATAAAGAGATGAAATTGCAGGGAAATTTGCTGAAAGCCTGGAAATGATCTCAATTTTTATGCAATAAAAGTACATCAGAAGCTTCTTCTAAATAAATCCTTAGGCGGCCACTCATAACAAATAATTGCTTCTTACATGAATACCCAATTCACTGCTATCAAGCAGATCCTCAGCCACCTTATTTTTCAGAGCCCCATGCATATACTTCCTGATACAAATGGTTGCAAGGTGGATATGGGGAAAACCTTGTTTTCTATGGCTTGGTGGCATCCAGAGAGATATTTGATTTGGCACTCGTAGGATCATGCTTTCTTAAAAACTTTGCCTATGTCTTCAGGAAAATTTAGTCTGTCGATTCCTCCTAAAATAAATATTTACCCCCCTATCTACAAAGCAGCAGTATTCAAAATTTGGTCTGACTATTAACTGCCCCTGAACTTTCCCTAAAATGGGAACTTATATTACCGTATTTAGGATCTCAGGCATGGAATCAGAATTCAGCCTAACAACTGTTTCCTCACCAAGCATAGAAACCAATAAATCTTTGCAAGCATGTTGCAATGCTTGGAAGGCCTGGAAGTTTTTGTGATTGAGAGACTATTAAATCCAGAGTTAAATTGAGTGCTGAAAGAATTATAGCCATCCCAGTATTTTTCATCATTAAAAGATTGAAAGCTAAAAACAATTACCTTGAACCGGTCCAAAGCCTTACATTGGGCGTATTTAACACTGAGTTCTCTTTTCCTTCCTGTTTAGAGCAAATCTCCACTGTAGTATGAGTGGAAATGTATGGGCTCTCCCTCTATAGGTAGTAAGGCTGATAACTTTTTGCCAAGGTTTCTCAGGCCAATATGAATTGTTATATGCATTTCTCTGAAAAATCTTTTTGTCTTAGGGCCCTTTCACAAGCAAAGATTGTGTGGTTTTGATAGCTGGTCTTCTTGTGTCTCCATTGTGCTGTGATACTTCCAGGAGCTTGGCTTGAGGCTTCATTATCTCAGTTGCTTCTCCGGAAGAAATGCAAACAGGATGGATTTGTTGTGTTTCCTTCATTCTGTAGGGTAGGTGGTCCCCCACTGGTGGGGGAGTCTCAAACTTCCTGCCTCCTAATTCCTGTGACTCTTTAGAGATGTTCTTTTGTTAGAAATCTAATCTATGTTTAACTTCTCTTCTATCAACCTATACTCATGCTATTCCATTTAAACTTTTGTTGTGCCATCATGGATAGTTTTCCCCTATAAAGTGATCAAGTACGGGATGTCAGTATCAGACAGTAATGGTAATTTGCAGTGTACAATATTCTTAAGATACAGAACAGATAGGAAGAAACAATTTGTCTGTTACTTCTTAGATGGGATGCAGCAAATGATGAACCAGTCCTATGAGGGGAGTCAGTGGAGGAAAATATAGGAGAATAATGAAATGAGCAGCCATGGAAATCGTTTATCAAGATTTGGATTAACTCAACAAAAGGCCTTGCAAATTTATGCACTTTCTCCTTGCCTGTTCCTCCCTACTATTCCTCCCTGCATCCTCAATAAAACTGTCCTAAAAATATATCATGGCTAATGTTTAAACTTCTTTTAAACATCCTAATACTCAAGACTTTGCAAAAAATGCTAGTGAATCCTTGTTCCTCTTTATCACAGACATTTAGAAAAGCTCTCCCTGTCCTCCCCCTTGACAAATTGCTTGCTATTTTCATGGGGTATTCAAGGATTTGATCAAATGATTTTCAGAGAGCAGGTGAGGGACAGGCATTCACAGAGGAGGATCCAGGCTTCTTAGTTAGGAGTTGATAAGCTGCAAGAGTCCACCTCATTATCAATAAACCTTCACATGAATTCCTAAAAACCTTGGGAAAGAAGAACTGTGTGACAAGCACTTGAAGAATGGCAACAGCTCAGTGCTTATTCTCTGAGAAAGTCTCAGCACATCAAACTGGAAAGCATCACCTTCTTCTAATATTTAAGAATTAGAACCTCTGTCAAACACTTTTTGCTCAGTAGAAACAGAATGATATATAGAGTTGCTTAAGCAAGCATTGGCTTCTGGAATTTTCTTCAGTACCAATTCTGATTTCACCTATGACTATTAGTCATCCTGACCAGAGGTGCCAGGCTATTGATTCCATACCTGTTGTGCAGAAAATAGTGTGCTGGACTAAAATCATGGAGAATTGTGTTCAGCTTCCCACTGTCAGCCCATTATTTGTCAACAGTATCTCTGCAATCCTCTATACCTACTTAGCAGTAACATTTACTGAGTGACTCAATTATTTATTAAGCTAAACTATTTTACAGAAACAACAAACAGAAGGTAGATTAGGAAAACTGTATTTTCTACAATTGTACAAATTGTACAATTTTGTACAATCTGATGAAGGAAACAAAAGTGGGAAGGATTCCAGATGAAAATAAAAATCAGAGCCATCAAATGAAGCTAAACAATGGGAAATTTGGATCAGGAAATGTTTCTCCAAAGAGTGCATAATTAACTCCACAATAGTGATTTATTACTTATAGCATCATCCAGCCATCACCATGACAATACCTCATAATGAAGACAGGCTTTGTATCTCCACTACAATTGCTGAGTGACAGTGTGAGATACTATAAATCACTGGCATGGAAATGGCCCAAGATTGCTGTAGGAAAAAAAAAAAAAGCACCCAGTGAACTTGACATCTAGGTCATCAGCTGAGAAAAAGAAAGCAGAGGAGTTGGCAGAAGACCCATTCTTTGCTAATTTGACCCAAATGGCCTTTTGGAGCCTACCAACCTTCTAAGCACCCAGACTTTTAGTGACAGGACATAAGACTCTGCTGAAGAATTACTAGAGGCTCTGGTTCAAGACATCCTTTGATATGACAAATGGTGCTGAGATAGAAGGAATATCTCTAGATACAATGAGTAAATGGCAGAGGTTGTTACTGGCTTATCACAGAAACAGTCCAGGAAAAAGTGGATCAAAAGCTTTAGAAAGACCCATTAAGAAAAAAGGGTTGGAGGGTTCCTATCTTAGTACTCAAGATTGGCATTAAAATATTAAAGAAGTCCATGTGAAATTTGTTTCCTGAATTGAACACTACAGTTAGGTAAAGGTAAAGGTTTCCCTTGACATTAAGTCCAGTCGTGTCCGACTCTAGGGGGCGGTGCTCATCTCCGTTTCAAAGCCGAAGAGCCGGCATTTGTCCGTAGACACTTCTGTGGTCATTGTGGCCGGCATGACTCAATGGAATGCCATTACCTGCCCACCAAAGCGGTGCCTATTAATCTACTCACATTTGCATGTTTTCGAACTGCTAGGTTGGCACTACAGTTAAGGGGCATGAAAAACAGGGAATCTCCAATGTCCCTTTGTAATGAACCAGTGACTCCCAGTTAGGGAATTTCCTCGGCTGTGGAAGCTTTCCTACCATTTGCAGTTTAGATTAATTTTACTGAAGTTGGTTAATTAACAAAACTTGGAAATTAAGCAAATTACTGTCAACATTCAGAATTTGGAATTCTACAATTGTGAATGCCTGCCAAAGGATTGGATATTCTAATTACTGCATAATATCTTCTCCCCAAAAGGACATTTAATGCAGCAAAGAAGCATTTATTTTTTTTTACAAACCAGGAGCTTTAAAACTCTATTAATAGCCTATATTCTCTAGCTCTCATGCCATTTTCATATTTTCTTTACATTGTGAATAAGATTTAGCTACCATATAAATCAGCAGAACCATAAAGTAAGTGATGTATTTTAGTATTAGCCCAGATAACAGTTCTGTACATAGTCAATTCTGTACAGGATCCAAAGTGGCTTTTATCTTGATAAACATATTATCTTAGAGTTAACTGAGTTAAAATGCACTCAGCAACAGATTTGACCTACGTATACTCCATGAGAACATATGAATTATTGATACTGTTTTTCAACCATTGAGGCAGATAACAAGTTGCTTGACTTATGCCTGAGAAGGTGTTTGGAAGAATTCTAGCTGAAAGGGTGCAAGAAATGACAATGAACACAAGTTGTGAAGAGCAGTGTAGATTTATGATAAGCAGGGAGTGTGCAAGCCAAATTTTTCCTATTCAGCCATTGAGAAGTATATCAGTGTGAGGAAGTTCCTTGCCCATTTGATTTAAAGGAAGTGCATGATGTAGTATGTAGGTTTGAATTATGGGATGTTTTGCATGAATATGGAGTTGAAGGTTGGTTGCTGAATATGATAAGGGTGATATATGAGGGAAGTAAAAAATCAGGAGGAATCTGGTGGCACCTTTTCAAATTAACTAATTTTATTAGAAGCTTTTATGAGCTGAAGTAAGCTACCATGTACATGGTAGAGGTAAGGCAAGTGTGAGAATAAAGGCTTAGTGAATAGGAAGTAAGACAAGGATGTATGATGTCTCTTTGGTGGTTTAATATATTTATAGATAAAAGTATAATGAATGATTTTGATGACATTAGAGGTATGCCGGCAAGGATAGAAAGGTATAGAGAGGAATAGTGAGGTGTTAGTATAAACTAGATTTAGATTTCATTTTTTTCTATTATTCTTTATTTCATTTCTTTTGCTTACTACATCTTACTTGTTTGTTTGCTTGCAAGGAAAAAGCATGATGGGTGTCTATGTATGTTGTTTGAACCTAGTCATTGTGGTTTGTAAACACACCGGCTGCATGCTGTGAAAGACTAGATTCACTTTCCCTGAATGAGGCTATACATTTGCTTATGGTATAATGTCCATTAACTTCAATTTATATGGCCCGCAGTCAGGGGAGATGGAAAATGTCTCAGAAAATTTTCCTAGCCCCCAGTTGGAAGAGGCCCTCATGGTCTTGCAGGTAAATATTCACTCCACAGTAAGCGAAACTGCCTTGAATGTTGCATGATCTAATGCTTGTTTGTCTGATGCATCACTAGCCATTACTTCTACCGCACTGAAGGATGTCAGCATCAAATGAAACCTACGGTGCCATTGCTACAGCAAATTTGTATTATTTAGTCTTGAAAGATATGTGGGGAAGAATATCAATGGGCTTGTTAAGATTTAGCTGAAGACCATGCATTGTTTTATTTAGGATTTCAGTTCAAAGCACAATCCACAGTGACAGGGAATGCTACGACTGCAGCAATACGAAATAGCTAATAATGCACAATAGATTCACAACACAAGATGCTGTTCAGTATTAATTGACATACACTGACAGATGACTCCTTTGAGCTAAGAAAGAGTCTTAATGCATATTCAGTGAATGTATATGCCTCTGTGTTGTGCAGAATAACAACAGAAAATAAAAGGTCATTAACAATATCTAGCCTGAAGAAATTTAATAACTAATCAAATAGCGATGACTGCATATTCTTCCACAATACCATGCAGTCTTTGGTGGGAAAATACTGGGGAGTCAGCATTTTATGGGAAAGAATAGGGGTACAGATCTGGGCTGCAAACATTTGGATGACCACTAGATGGCAGAAAAGGATGATAGCGTCTCTTTGCCACCATCTAGAGGGTATTTCACATTTTACAGTCTGGTTACTGTCTACCAAGGAAAAACCAGTATTGCCACCAAGACCTGTAGCCTGATGTTAACAACGATGGCAGCAGCAATAACGGTTTAGTTTGGCACCCATTGTACCTTTGCTCTGGAGTAAATCAAACAAGTACACCAGCTACGTAAAGTTATGTGATATAGAGTTTAACCAGAATGCCTGGGGATCCAAAATACAGAGGCATGAGAAATCAAATTTCACAGATTGAACTCCCCCACCTTTGCATGTTTGGCTTCCAGCTTTGACTGTCATGTCTTCACAATTCTGTGACTCGCTCTAACCATCATTTAATTCACTGCACTGCATTTATATTCCCACCTTCTTGGAACAGAAAGCAGCACAAATCTACCTTTGGCTGGCTTCATATTACTTAGGAGGGCATAAACCATGGCTGAGTTTGCATAATAGATTAAATCCATGAATGAGTCTATTCACTGAATGACTGGATTCACTCAGTGAGTGCTTTTTAACTTAGTCCAATGTTTGTCTGAATTAGTTTCCTTCTATGCCAAAGGAACAGCATAGAAACCTCTTTTAAAAACAGCAACACAACAGCAACAAACAACAACAACAACAATGGAAATCTTGAGGCTGTGTCTGGCCAAAGAGCAGAAAGGCCTCCATTTGCGGAGAGTTCTGAATCAGTTATAATGAGACATTTTTTTAAAAATGCTGCACAAAAAGGGGATCTTTCTTTGGGTTTATGCATGCACAAAATATAGAGAGGAATGCAGATTTTCTTGGCCTGGGTAGTATACTGTATGTATTCGTACATTTCAAATAGCAACAGTGAGGTGGAGGGTAGCCACAGGGTCCAAGAGGATGCCAATTCTCTTTTCCTAATCCAGCCCACGCACATTTTCTCAGCACACATTTAATGCTATCTATCTTCTGGAGAAAAAAAAAGAATAGCATGTATTCTGAAAAGGCAATTGGGGATAAAGGAAGGCTATGAATTCTGTAATTTATAGTTATTCGATTATGAAGCGTGGTCAAATAACTAAGATCAGATAAGAAAGTGGTTTGCTAATAAGGCCTCTGACTGTTATTGTAAATCACTCCACAGCAATTACGTTTCTTGTGAGGGACAAATATCTCATTCAATCAGGCTGGTGTTTGCTTGATATTGGTTTGATCTATACATAAACAACCTGTGTTTGTGGCATCAGATCAGTTCTACAGGATAAAAACAAAGTTGCAACTATTCTTATAAGCAAAAAAAGGACTTGTTTGGAGGGTTCTCCTTTAGCCTACATTAGTGATGGGTAAGTCCATATTTTTTTTAAAAAACGGTCATATCCATATAATAGATGTAAGATTCAGAGGCATTGCTGAGCTGAGTGAGGTCAGTCAGATTAGAAACTACAGAGGGAACTTAAGGGGAAATATTTTTCATTCAGAGTGAACCTTGCTGAAAATAAATAAAAGCAAGATTTGTGATGCTTGATTAATATTTAAAGCCATTAGATCTGAGCTGCAAAAAAATATAGATACAGATCTCAGCTGCTTCCCAGGGTCAGCCACTAGCCTTAATCTTGGTTAACTGGTAAAAGGATTTGCTTTAATTCTCAAGCTTTTCTATGAAGATTTGAACTGAAAGATCAAGTGGACATTCTAGTGACCTATGCAGGTCCTTTCATTTTCACAGCTTTAAGAAACATGGCAGGACGTTAATATTTGACTTGATGAATTAAATGTATTTCATATATAAATAAAACAAACTGGTACAAAGTAGACATTTCAACATTTCATTCAGAGAATATTAAACAGGGTCATCAGTGCTACAGCACCTCTTCCTATGGAGGCATTGTGAAAATTTATTTATTATTTATTTATGAAACAGATTTGTATAAGGCCACCCAACTCACACACGGTGACTCTGGGCGGCTTACAGAATTAAAAACCATAAAAACACGATACACACCCCATGGTTGCAGCAAGCACATCCATACCAGCCATTTGATTGGCTCCAAAGCAGCCTGGGCTCCCCAGGCCCGTTGACAGAACCACCTTCTGTAACAGGAGCAAGGAAGGGGCCAGTCTTATATCTGGGGGAATGACGTTCCAAAGGGAGGTAGCCACTATGGAGAAGGCCCTTTTCCTTGATCCCACTAGATGTACCTCCCTAACTGAAGGGACCCGCAACATGCCCTGCCTCCCCGCTCTGGTGGGCCAGGTGGATGTAACTGGGGAAAGGTGGTCCTGCAAATAACCTGGCCCCAACCTGGCCCCAAGAAATATAGCAGAGAACAGTCTTGATGGAACAGTTACCAACAGTTGAATAAATAAAATGGCTTTTGTTCTTAAGTGTCAATGGACAGCCCTCCTTTCTATTCAAGGTGGGAAAAATTTTGATGGCTGGGGGATACATTTAACATTTGGGAGAGGTCCAAGGGCCAGTAGACAAGCTTTTAATGTAAATGGGTGAGGCTGACGGTTGGTTCTGTTTTCTTGAACTTTTCTTTTCAAACAATCTATGTAAATCCTACTCTGGAGTTCAAATGTTTTACGGTGCTCCTTATTTGAAAAAGAAAATACACCACTTATTTTCAGCCATCATGGCCAGAAGACAGTCTAAGGAAAGCAAAACAAAAGGAAAAAAAAAATGGTTGAGACTGTGCCCACCCCTGCTTTATCTACCTAAACTATTAATGCCTCAACAAACACTACAGAGTAAAACCACAGGAGAAGTTAGGTGTTTTACAGTTCATAAATGAAAGTAAGTATGAAGTCCTTTCTTGATCAGCCAAGTACTTAGACAGGGCAAGAAGCGTGTTCAATCAGCGTACTTGATACTTTTTGCAAGTTTTCCACCTAAAGGCTGGAGATAGATGAGTTTCAAGCTAAACTAAATCAAAATAGTTGCATGGCGACATGAGACGTAGGTACATACCTGTTTTGGTTTTATTGATAACAGCAGTTAGATTACAAGAACTTGATTAACATGGGCTTAAATTATACAGAGGAGATTATGGAACTCGACAGGTTTAATTAATGGATTCATAATGAGCATAATCTACATGGGGTCCTGTGGTTATTGGTCCCGTTCTGCAGCTACACCTCTGACCACTACAGCAATGAATTCTAATGAAGCTGAGCAGTCCCATCAGGAGGAGAGAGGTAGAAAGGGGATTAGAAAGTAGGCAAGGATAAAGACACGGTTGGCAACCAAAACGCACGTCTTTTCCTCCTTGTGCAGATTACGTGTCAGTGGGTAGAATTGTTTTTCCTTGTTATTTATTAACTCTAAGAGGCAGAATCAGCAATATCAGGCCCAAGCTCTAAGCTGACTGAAATTTCATCAGCTTGCATTGACAAAAAACCAACCACTCCCCAGTTGTTAATCCTGCTCTTTGATTTATGTACTCTAGTCTCATTTTTCTTTTGCATTTCTTCTTTCCAAACATTGCTCAGTCTTTTCTGAGCTGTTATCACAGAGCGGAGCTGGGGAGAAAAATAATAAAAGGCGTCACTTTGGAGAACAAGATATTTCTTGGATCAGCAATACAAGGTAAGCTACCAAAACTCTCTCCTAGGATGTCCTTTAAAGCCATTGGATAGATATAGTAGCTGACAGAGGAATGATTCATTGACAATACCCTCTAACTATATTCTGTATGGAGCCTTGGGTAAATGTTCTGTGTTGACAGTCTGAACTAAGTGAAAAATGGCATTTTGTTCGTGATTCATAAAGTACCCCCAAGAAAAGGGCTGGGGGCAGGAGAGCTGGAAATCAGCAACCAAATGTTTCAGCCAAAATATGCATCTCCAGCTTTTAGCACAAACTAATTGGGGTAGAAAAGCTTGAAAAGGGGAGAGATTTATCATTGCCAATCATCTTTTCTGCAGGGAGAAAGAGTTGGTTAGAATGACAGTTTGCCTCCTCTTGTATCTTACTGTGTGTTTGTCTAAGTTTATTATATCAATGCAAGCTTGAGTGCCACCTGCATTGACCGTGTGAAGAACAGCTGGTAGCCTATGAGGTAATATTCCAGAAGAGGGAGGGAAAGGTGCCCAATTTTTCAGTGCTAGAAAATGTGTGGGATTCGCTATTGCAGCAGATTTAAATTCTTTGCAAATGCCCAAGGTTTGGGGGGCAAAGCAGAAGTGCACACAGGTGTCCTGCCCAATTTAGCTCTATTCAGGTGGAAATGAAACCCAATGAAAGGTTAAAGCCACAATCCCTGAATGATCAAGCTCATATCAAGCTGCCTCCATCTGTTGGAGAGGTCCTTTCTTTTAGCAGCGGCCCCAGATAATGGATGCCAAGATTCCTCCTCATTACCCAGCTATTCCTGTCATCCTGGCTGTCACCTCTCTCTTCTGGTAATCATCCCCCAGCATGTGACGCAGAGTATTGTCAGAAAGCACTCTGTTTACATGATATAGAGTAGGAAACTGTAGCCATCATCTGAGCAGCCCCCAAACCAAAGCTGGCCTACCTGGGGGTTGAGGGAAAGTCATCCTGTCCTTTACCTCAGATAGGAAACTGTTTTGTTCTCATTTGATCTACCAATATTTATCTTCCCTTGTGAATGAACACTTGGTTCAGGAAGCAGTTTGTTCTTATCTAAATCAATGGTTTAAAAAAAGTTACAATTCTGAGGTATATTATCTGCTTTGGGCAAAGATGGATGCAGCCATTATTTGTGAGTCCCCAAAACAAAGCTGATCTACCAGAGTTTGCTAAGAGGGCTATTCCTTTGACTCCGTCTCAGGGGGAAAAAAATTAAAAAATCAATAGATAATTCCTAGCGTACTGCAAGCATCAAGCACGTGATGTGTAAATATAAAGTAGACTATAATTAAAAGATTTTGACATCAGTGCTGAAGGGACAGGTATCTACCAAGATATCACCTTGATAGCAACAGAGCTGAAACATTTGAATTCTGACATTTGGCTTTCACATATGCAGTGTCTGGTAGGTACTGTATTTATCAAATCTGCTCACAAATAAATATCCATTACTGTTCCTTTCCCTGTTACATCGGGGAAAAAGGTATACCTATTTATTTATTTATTTCTCGTATTTCTGCACCGCCCATCTCACAAACGGATTTAACAAAGGATTTCCCACTGGAAAGGTTTATGTGGTGGTCTCCAAAGAGGTTTTCCCATAATTTTTTTGCCAAACACTCCCCACACCCAAAAAATTTGCCAGGTCATATATGAAAAGTAACCGTTTTTCTGTTATCTACACTTGTTGATGGGTTTTCAAAGATGTAAAGTAAGTCCAGGAAAACAGATCTGCAGTTTGTGCTTTCATTCTTTCATCCTCCAAATCCCATCCTGTTAGTTTTTTAGCAATTTAACTTCATCAGCAAACATGCTTTCTAGAAAAATCCATGGATTACTGTACTTGACCATATGTTCAAAGATGAATGTATGTGGAAACTAGCTATGGGGCTTGAGAGTTTAGACCAATAAACAAGAAGAGTTTTCTGTAACTGAGAACTTAGGGGAATCTTTCCACCATCTGTAGCATGAAGTACTGTCGACCATTATTCCTATATTAGTAAGTTAAAATATTTTTATACCCTTTTATCTTATTTAGAACTAGAGAGCAATAAAAGGCCAGCCTTTGCAGAGACATTTTTTAAAAAGACTTAAAAATGGTTCTGGTCTGATTTTAAAATGCTTCCATTTTCAAACTCCAAAATATTGGAATGATATTTTTGCGAAGTCTTGGGGAGGGAATAATTTTAACATCCATATCTGCAGGAGCCAAGTCTAATGACCTTGATTTTGTCATAATTCCCATGGAGACAAACTTTTTGGCACAGAGTTCTAAACTTTTTGCACACATACAACTTCTGCATATGTGCGAAAAGGTATGGTGGAAATATCTTACGGCAAGAAATGACAAAGGGGGAAAGAAAGATTCCTTAATTCTGGGGTCTCTAATATAGGAGCCTCAGTCGCTTTCTTGAAGTTCAACAGGTTCCCCTTTCATTTTGTTTTATGTTTTTAAGCCTGATATTAATTTTGAACCAAATTAAAGGAACAAAAATGCAGCCCAATGAAGCACCATCCTCAAACATGGTCTTTATTTCCCAGAATGCTCCTGGCCCCTGCATGGTTCCCAAAGACATGAGACCCATGGCTTCGTTTACAAATGTGAGCACCTGCCTAGAAGAGAATGAAATTGGGAGTTGATAAAAGTCTAGAGGTGCTACAGTTACAAACTAACTCCTCTAGCAACTATTGTTAAGTCTTGTAAATTGGTGTTTTATGATTCGCCACATCCACCACAGAAACCATTTTGTGAATGGATAAACCTATCATGGCAACCATTGTCTTTGATCGCCCACAAGATGCTCTCAAAATGTAAGGCCTGCCCCTGATTCTCAAAAATTATGACCCTCAGTTCAGCATTATTCTTGTTAACGAAATGGCTCTAAAACAGCATCCTTGCAAAAACCAGGTCCAGCCAAATTCCCAAATCCATTATGGAATGCAATCTTTAGTTAGAAACAGCAAGCATTTATCCATTTCAAATTCAACTGTCCAAAGAAGTCTACTATCCAGTAGATCCAAAGCCAAGGTCAAGCCAGTTCACATCCACAAAGGCTTTACAATGACACAGGCTGTCTGTATTTTGAAGTTAAAAGAGCATGGAATAGATTGCATTCTTGCATAACTGAAAACTCATGTCATGATCTGCAACAGGGTTTCTCTAGTTGTTACTTTCTTCTGTATTCAGCCTAAATACCAGGTGATAGTTCACAGCATGAACCCTCCTATTTTCCACTTGATTCCTTTCTCTCCTTGGATTCATACAGGATTGCCAAAGGTGTACCTACAGAGAACCTAGTTTACAACTCATGGACTGGCAAGTTGAAAGACTGAGCCACCATCACCTATCACAAGCTTTCTTGGCTATCACGGTCCAGACTGTCAGTGGAATCACCATATTCTTTTTGTAGACCTTCTAAAGCATGATTCAGCATGATAACCCTGCCTGTGGTTCAGTTTGCTTGGCTTAGGTGCAACCTCAGCCACTGTGGAAAACAAAGCACGGTTGACATCTTAGCATGATTTGTGAACCTAGATAACTGGGGGTTATTCAGTGCACACAATTAAAACCATGGCTTAGAAGAAAAGAGAAAATGAAAACAAGAAGCAGATCAGAAGAGACTTTCTAGAGTTCAGCCCAAAGTCATAATACTACAAGTCCCTCTAATGATGGCCAGGAAGATATCACCTGCAAGTAGCTATGAGGCCTGTATGGAGGCATTAATGATTTTATTAAGTGCCAGTGAAACAAAATGATGTTCCTCCAAGCTGATTCACACTGTTGCAAAGACCGCATGCATATCACATATCAAAAAAAAAAAGAAAAAAGAAAAGCAGTTCAAAGTCTTCAGTTTATTCTCCCCCATATGTAGGTTCTGTGCAATATGAAATAGGCAAAAATAAAATAAGTAAAATAAAATAAAGAATGGGGAAGTGGACACTGTTGTTATGATGCCCCATACGAATAGTGGCACATCCAAAATTGTATTGTGTTGGATAAAAGCGAGTCAGAAGTCTGTTGTTGCCAACAGAACATGCAAGTATTTCTATTATACTTGATTCAGAACTGGTAAGCAAAATTAACAGCTCTCCACACAAGCATCTCATTAGGGGATAACATTGCTCATGGTGCACTGCCAGTGAGGGGAACAAATGCCCCAGAAATTCATGCATTCGTATTCCATAGAGTGACATCCCTCCCTTCTATCAAGCACACACCCTTCCATCAACACTCTGTCTACCTTCTGTTGTCTTGTGCATGCCAGGGTCATCTTGCCCTTTCTTTGAGACATGTGATGGAAAAGGGACCACAAACATCCTTTCACTGCTGCACTGCAGCTGTTGTCAGTGGTGCAACAACGGTCTGCTTATCTTAATCCTGGGCCACAGAATAATGAAGGCAAGTTAAAACCAAAATGTTGACGTTTAAGAAAATATGAAATCTAGAACCCCAAGAATCCGCACATAAAACAGACATCATCAGCAGCAGCTTTCCTTGAGATGTGCTCAGCTCAATGGTTTTAGTGCCAAAAAGTTGGAGAAGGGAGCCCATGGACCCCGAGCCACTTCCTATTTGCTTTCTGCAATGACGCCTCTGCTGCTCTTGAGAGAAATGCTCTCTTCCTTGCACCACAATCAGTAAATACAACTTTCTTACCAAAAACAGAATACTTCAAAGTATTCAGTCCTTAATTACCAATTGGTTCTCATACCTCAAGCCTTTTGCAAAAAATCCAATTGATAGGAAATATCTGGATGTTCTCTGAAAGTTTCAGTAATATATTCCGGCATTATTCACAAGAACAAAATGCTTTGGGAGGTTAAGCTGTCCTTGGAAAGAATCTGGCATTTTCAATTTAATGTTAGAATTGAAACCAAAACGTTTAGGGCTGAGTGCGCTTGCTTTCCACAGTTAAACTCACCTTTCTCTGGCATGCTGTTGCTATCACTTTGCAACAGCTGAGTAGATTTTTGTGTCCGCTAAAAAATCAGCCCTGTTGACTTCAAGATTCACTCCTTTCAGCTCCCATTTGGGAAAGATGTATGATAGCATGCATTAAGCACATGTTGCAAGCATTTGCAAGAGAATATACAGTTTTTACTTTATATATATGTATGTAGGTGCATGTTTGTGTGTATGTATATGTATATGTATATATGCCTTCTGATTTTCAGGTAAAATGCCTCCAAATGAAGAGCAGTATTGCAGTGTATTATTAAAACTGACACATCACAAACACACACAATCTAAAACACAAGAAAAATAAGACACGAGGATACAGGTTTGGGAGAAAGGAAATTGAAAAGGCAGGCTGACAACCTGAGAGAACTAAATGAATATAGAGCCCTTTACATGGTGTTGGCAAGACAATTTAATACCAGTTAGCCCCCCCACCCCCAAGAAACACTTTCCAGGAAGAAGTGCCACAATGGAGAAGACCCTATTTAAACTCATTTTCATCCATCCTCTCCAGGTGGAGCTATTTGGAGAACAGCTTCTTAAAGTTCAAATGATTGTCCAATAGCCTTGACAACCCCACAACTGTGGCCAGAAACATAAATAAGGTGTGCAGTTTTTTTTCTTAATAACAAGATGAATCTGTATTAAGTTTCTAAATCAGGGGTACCCTAGAAGCCTTCTTCAAATTAACTTAATGGAGACTTCAGATAATTTCAAAAATTCTCTGATATAAATGTTTTTGACCTGCTACAAGAGTAAAACCTTGCAGCATGTTGTGTAGGGGAAAGACCCACTTTGCTTTTATTATTCACCCCACCCCACCCCAAGACTCAAATAGCAATGTGTGCAGAAATGAGAATGTGGGGAAAGATGAACAGGGCTGAGAGAAAGCAGAAAAGGGCTCTATTTCCTATTCTCTGATGCTGCACACCTCACTGGCAGAGCACAGTTGACCCACAGAAGGAGAAGTCTGCTGCTACACTAATTGGTTGGAGAGGGCACCACTAGCTGCATAGAATCAGATAGTGGATCTAAGTTAGCAATAGCAGTATACTGCACACTGCTAAATTAGAGATTATACAATGGCCCTGATTCCTGGACCATATTCATGCATACTGTTCTGGGATCCACAGACCCTCCTTCTTGGAGGATCTGTATGTTCACTCCATACACTTGTGGTGGTTGTTAGCTGCCATCGAGTTGTTTATGACTCATGGCGACCCTATGTATAACTGAACAAAATTATGTTCGGTCTTGCGCCATATGCCTGACCATACACTTGCAGAGCACAAAGTTTTCTTTTTGGGGCAGATAGTGTGCACATTCTTCAGGAGTCATAGGGCAGGTATTAGGGTTGTGCAAACGAGACAAACAGCTGCTGGTTCCCATCATGAGGGTTGAATGCTGCATCCTTCTAAAGGCTCAACTGGACTCTTTCAAAGACCTTTCCAGTTTCTCTGGGTAGGCAGAAGTATCTGTGAAGCACCCCTTCAAATGCTTTGCACAATCCTAAAATGTATACAGTATCCCGTTTTTATGAATATCAACAGTTCACTTCACATTACACTATAAACCTGTCCCAAATATGAGTATTTACCAATCATGGTTAACTGCTATTGAGAGTTTTATCCATGTCTAACATGAATGGGTCTAATCAGTTCTGAGACTAATATAGCTTAGTGTCCCATCACTATAAAGTAGATTAACTGCATCAATTATTTAATGTGCAGATGACATTTAGTTTATTATATATCAGATTATGTTTTCACTCTCTAAATATCACATTTAATTTTTCACCAAGTGGATGGTGATGAATATCCCATTGCTAACAATTCCCCTAAAAGGAGAGTACTGATGTATATTAACACCCTGCACCTTCTGTACAAGTAGTCCTCAACTTACGTTTCCAACAGAACCTGAAAGGTTTGGTTTCTAATATATTTCTAGAAACAACGTTGGTATATCCAACATGGTCATGCTATATTTAAATGACATTTTTTCACTTCATCTAAGCTACTCTGGAATGGAAGAAGTGATTAATATATTTTTGTGCCTTTGAGTCAATGTTGACTCCTGGAAGCTGCCTGGACAAGTCCCTGCAGTTTTCTTGGGAAGGTTTTTCAGAAGTGGTTTGCCATTGCTTCCTTCCTAGGGCTGAGAGTGAGTGACTGGCCCAAGGTCACCCAGCTGGCTTTCATGCCTAAGGTGGGACTAGAACTCCCAGTCTCCCGGTTTCTAGCTGATGCCTTAACCACTGCACCAGACTGGCTCTCTAATATTATTAGAAGCTGTTTCAACTCACCAAGTACTTGTCATTAAGATCCAGGACAGAATACACAGTTGTCTTTCTAGGCCACCACCTCACCAACCAAGTTATGCACATTCTCTTCCCAGAGTAGAATTTATTACTTTGACTGCTAAAAAACTGAACCAGAAGGACTTCCAGTTCCCAATTTTGTGGGTCACAGGAAAGATGGACTTGTAATCCTGTCCTGCTTTCCAAAAGCATGGCTAGTCTTCTGATTCTCATTTTTATGGACTTGGTGGTAATTACAAGATGTAACTTGCAAACATAATCAGCCACCTTTGCAGGACAATTACTGTACCAATGTTTCTGTGGGAAAGGAAATGCTGAATTTTGGACTTCTGAGGACATGCAAGTGCAGAATTGATACAGCTGATTAACCTGTTAAAACTGGCTCTCTAACTGGGATTCCTGCTGGGCAGTATATGAATGTCATAATTTTTTCTTCTTCTTCTATGCAAGACCTGCTTATGCTGATATTCTTTGTAAGGATGTGAATTATGACTGTGGGACTCCAACTTCACCCTTATTAGAAGTGAAACCTTTCACCTCCATGGTAGAATCACTGTTTGGAAAAGAATCACACGGGAAAGTTGTAATTCAGGGACAAGGGCATCACTGTTTTTCACTGCAAAGAATCAATGAAAGTCTACTGTCTGGAAAAAAGACAAGCTCAGGTTGAGACCATTTGCTGACAAACAAACTTTTCATTATCAGCCCTGACCCAAATCTTGCCCATGAGCCTATTTTTCTGAACACACTTCTTTTTGTGATGAAGCATAGTATTCTGTTACATAAACTCTATTCTAAAGACAAAGACCCAGGGAGTTTTTCAGCTACCACTATGTTTTGTTTTGTTTTTTCATTATGCAGCATAGGAACAGTATAACCTGGAAAAACATTGGTTCTTAAAATCAAACTCCCTTACTGGGGCATTTCTAAAGAAGCAGAAACACTGGCAGTTCCCAGAAATCAATGGCATAACATAAATATATATGTTATAAGATGCTTAGGAGCTGGTAGTTCCCAGTGACCATAATCAGATCTCCAAAGCTAAGGAGTGTCAGACATAGCCAGTTCTCAGATGGAGTGGGCGTTGCCTAAAAATTATAGGATGACTAGACTGGGAAATAAACAAAAAAGAAACTATGGAAGCAGGCATGATATGCAAAATTATTTCAGTAATTCCACCAGGCAAACTGCACGGTAAAGTCAAGAATCGAGCTTGATTCAACAGCATCTTTACTTTCCCTTAAGGTGATGTCTTTAAAACAAGAAGAAAGAGTTAGAGATGGGAAACATAAACCTCCAGATGTCACTCCCAGCATTCCTGCCTGTTAGCCATGATATAGATGCTGGAAGTGGTAACTCGACCATACAATAGGTCCCTTGCTCCCATTCTGAATAGATCCACTTGCCTAGAAAAATGCATAGAACAAGAATGGGACAAGAAAGGAAGCTCCAGAGAGGTGGGAAATAAAAGTACCACATCTGTTATACCACAAACTTGGGTAAGCAAC
The DNA here is from genome assembly GCF_035149785.1 of Candoia aspera. Classification (NCBI taxonomy): domain Eukaryota; kingdom Metazoa; phylum Chordata; class Lepidosauria; order Squamata; family Candoiidae; genus Candoia; species Candoia aspera. The sequence goes on from NC_086157.1 coordinate 5,807,196, forward strand.
CCACAGTCTCTGGTACAATTCCAAGGATTTCTTTGGAATGAGAAGTTGTTGGTTTTTTTCCCACATTTGGCTAGTTTGAGGGAAAGGGCTAGGGCAGAAAGAGGGGCCTCAAGTTTCTGAAAGATTTAAGGCAACTCTTTTGCCCCTTAAATCCTTCCATAGCCAAAGAAAACCTATGTGAAAACATCACTGTCCTTCACGCCAGTGCTCACCAGCCAAATTTCTAGACGTGGACCACAACATAAACGTAGAGTTCCTCAGCTGCCAAATGATAAAATAAAAATCTTGATTCATGCTTTGGATCAACTCCAGTTTATAAACAACAGTGGAAGCATGTTTTGGGATCACCCAAAAATTAATATATAGGAAATGTGATACAGTAATACAAGGAGATGTCTATCCATCATTGATGCTATGGGCGTCACCCATTCTCATGGGTAATGGGCATGATGTTAGCACTCCTTCCTTCCAGAATGTGTGATGCTGCCCCCTGTTGATGAGTAAATATTAAGGCTTTGGAAGCAAGCAATCCAACCCCCAAAGCATGTGAAGCCCACAGAAAGGCCTAACTCTGCACCTGTCCCTTTAAACTAGAAGAACAGGGCTTGGAAAGCTCAACAAGGCATGACAGATACAAGCCAACTGCCAGAGAAGGAATGCAAATGAAGGACAGGGGAATCAAACTGAGAAGAAGGGAGAGAAGAAATAAAAATACATGGAACATAAGGCAAAGACTTCCTATTGTAGATACCTTGTTGCCAAGATTTTGCACTGAAGATTCAAACAGTCCAGCAGTTTTGGCATAGCATGATCTGAAGCTGCAAGCAACATTAACGTATGCTCTGGCCTTGTCCTGATTACCAGGAAACACACTGAGACAATGACTTGGTCTCTAATATTTATTAGTAGTACTTAACAAGAATCCTAACAAACTGAGGAAGCGTGGGAAAAACCCAGACATATAACCCCCAAAGGTTAAGGCGGTCCCGATCTGTGTCTCTTTGAATGGCTGAACAGTTCCTCAGTGCTACGCATGCGCTTGCAAGTCTGGGTGGGAGCCCCCTGCTCGCCATCCTTACTCATGACAGGCCTCCTCTTGCCATTCCGTCAGCTTGAATCCTTTGAATAACTCACCTTTGCAGAACCGGGCCCCACCTTCCTGCCAGTCATGCGCTGGAGCGCCAGGGCTTCACTTAAGCCCTTCCTTCCCAGTCTGAGCCACCACCTGCCCACTGTTCCACAGTATGTTCTCTTTCTAAAGAGCAATCCACACCTTTCTTGCCATTGTAGGAGGAGAGCCCTGTTAGTCTGTGGCGGCAAAATGTCAAAAGGAGCCTGGGAGTGCCTTTTCTGACTCACAAATTAGCCATGGGCTTTTGTGAGTTGCAGCTCACTTCATCAGACGCATCGATGCATCACGCTCTGCATCCGATGAAGTGACCTGCAGCTCACAAAAGCTTGCTTATTTATTTAAGTTTCTTTTTAATCCCACCTTTATTATTTTTATAAATAACTCAAGGCAGGGAACATACTTAATACTCCTTCCTCCTCCTCTTTTCCCCACAACAGCAACCCTGTGAGGTGAGTTGGGCTGAGAGAGAGGGACTGGCCCAAGGTCTCCCAGCCGGCTTTCATGCCTAAGGCGGGACTAGAACTCTCATACCACGCCTGATTGGCTCTTGGGCTGAGAGAGAGGGACTGGCCCAAGGCCACCCAGCCAGCTTTCATGCCTGAGTCGGGACTAGAACTCTCAGTCTCCTGGTTTCTACCCCATTGCCTTAACCACTAGACCAAGCTGGCTCTCAAATAACTCAAGGCGGCAAACATACCTCATACTCCTTCCTCCTCCTACTTACCCCACAACAACCACCCTGTGAGGTGGGTTGGGCTGAGAGAGAGGGACTGGCCCAAGGCCACCCAGCCAGCTTTCATGCCTAAGGCGGGACTAGAACTCTCAGTCTCCTGGTTTCTACCCCATTGCCTTAACCACTAGACCAAGCTGGCTCTCAAATAACTCAAGGCGGCAAACATACCTCATACTCCTTCCTCCTCCTACTTACCCCACAACAACCACCCTGTGAGGTGGGTTGGGCTGAGAGAGAGGGACTGGCCCAAGGCCACCCAGCCAGCTTTCATGCCTAAGGCGGGACTAGAACTCTCAGTCTCCTGGTTTCTACCCCATTGCCTTAACCACTAGACCAAGCTGGCTCTCAAATAACTCAAGGCGGCAAACATACCTCATACTCCTTCCTCCTCCTACTTACCCCACAACAACCACCCTGTGAGGTGGGTTGGGCTGAGAGAGAGGGACTGGCCCAAGGTCACCCAGCTGGCTTTCATGCCCAAGGCGGGACTGGAACTCTCAGTCTCAGCAGCTTCACCGCTTTTTAATAAAATTTGTGAGTCAGAAAAAGTGCTACTAGACTTTCTCCCATTTTTTGCCACCGTTCCAGCCTAAATCTATTATCAATATCAATACTACCTGCTCAGCAAATTCTTCTCTGGCCCTGAATAATTCACTACAGTTACTTTCTCCTTAATGGATTCCTTCTGATAGTCCCATTTCTACAACATGTTTAATTGAGATAGTGCCAGGCTTTGCACCAAAGCTCAGCAGTAAATCTCAGTTCTCCAGGCACTGAATCCCCTATTTAAGGTTAGTCAGCAGAAGACTCTCAGACACAGCTCAACCATTTTAGAGTCATCACTGCAGACAATAAGAAGACCATATACAGTCAGATGATCTGCCCAGCAGGGCAAACAAATCAGATCTGTGATTTATGATTCAGGACATAACTATGCAATCATGGTATCTGCATGACAGCACTACATTTTGGCATCATTCTGTTTATCTATCATGCAGGATAACACATCTTTTATTCACACCTACCCTGAATATAGGTCAAGGAAAAGTTGTAAGAGACAGTTGAGCTCTCATAGAGATGGCTTAGGAGAATGTTGGAGACATGGTGGGTTTATCAGCAAAAACAGCAAAGTTTATCTCATAGGACTTTGCTGTCGCCCTTTTCTAGGTGCATCTCAGCCTTTCCTGAAAACTAAAAATGGTTTGGCAATATTTTCCTGTGGAAGTGATGTTCATATCTTATACATGTTTTTAACCCAATGAATGCTCACCTTTGCATAACAGGTACAACTTACATGTACTCAATAAAATTACTTTTTTATTTCATTCATCACCCAGACTGTCTTTTAGGTAAATAATGCTATATGAAAACAGACTTCTAATTCTTTTCACAGCATAACCCTCAAAAGCCAGTGGCATTCATCTTACTAATTGGGATGTCAAAGACCATTATTTTTCATTATGCCTCTGCCCTTCATATTATGTAAATATTCCAGTGCTGAGAAAGATCAATACACAGTTATAGCAGGTAAGGTGGGAGCAAAATTAGAAAATGCTTTAGTGATTCTCTAGTCTCTAAATCTTCTATTTACACACAAGCCTTTGTTGAACAGCATTTAGTTATTTTGTGGTGTATGCATACTTAGCCCAATCAATATTGAAAACTTCTGTGTTATTCAGAAGGCCATTCATTCATTCGTTTATTCATTCGTTTATTTATTTAATGCATCATATTTATATAGTTGCCCATATTACTAAATGTGACTCTGGGTGGCATATAATAAAAACAAACCATAAAATAAACAATATTGAAAAACATTATACAATTAAAAACATCCACCAGTATTTAATGAAACCTATGCTGTACTGAACCTCCCTCAACGTTACAGTTCTTGACATGGTCTGATGTAATAAGTGATCTGTAGCACCCAACCCTACCATCTGGGTCAAGCTAAGGAACCACTGTGACAGTGCCTTCTACTGCATAACATGCTGAACTTAATTTTCTTTTTAAAAAAAATGCCAGTTAGCAAGCACATGGATGCCTTCTCCCCTTTATGCACAGCTATATCAAAATCTTAGGTTTGCTGTATCTTTGTGACCAAGTTTTGTCTTAGTTTACACACTGAAGCTTCGACTCAGAAAATACAGCAAGCTTAAGACTTTGGGCAGTTTATAAATGCTGTCAAAAAAAGGAAGGGAGGGAGGGAGGGATAGTCCAATTAAGTTAACAGAGCAATGCAAGAATTGTAAACCAGTTATATATCAGTAACGCAGTATCTTCTTGGGCTCACAAATCTGTTATACTGAGCAAGTATTTTGGAATGTGGCAATATCCCAAGGAACAGGAAAAGTAGGCAGTGAGAAATTTTGCAGGAGAGGTAGTAAGGAAACTGTTTTTTAACTGGGTCTATCTCCATAGCAGCTGATTGGTGATGAGTCCAGCCAAAAAAAGCCTGGGGATCCCTATTTTAGACATATAACCCCTAACCATTGCCCTAGGAAAAAGGCACCATAATTTAAAAAAAAAAAAAGTTTTCAAAAAGTTATCTCTGGATAGCACCAGGTTACCTTCTTGGCATCATGTTACCTCCCCCTGACCTACCACTTCTCCATGTTTTTAAGCCAAGGGTTTCCTCAGTCCTGTCTGGAAATTCTAGGGACTGAATTTGGGATATTGTATGCTCAAAATGTGCTCTCCCATGAATACATAATGCTTCCAAGGACATATCAAGGCTTTGCACCAAGTATGATGATTAAACCCTCTTTTCACTCCATATTCCTATGCAAGCAGAAGAACATTAAGTAAGTTTATTGCAGAAAATTATGAGCCATCAGTACAAAGAAATCTTCTGCCTAGGAGCACTCTGGAACCTTGCCTTCTGTCTAAGCTAGCCCTCAGGTTTAAAATCTTGGGCCTCAAGTCAACAATGATGTAGCTGCTCCTTTCTCAGCCTTGAGAATCTCTCCCATTTGTCTCTTGCTTACAAAATGCCTTTCTCTGGTATGAGTCAGATTCCTGCCTCGCCACTTCCAAGTCTTGCAAGACACTTGAGTGGTGTTCAGATTTATTTTAGAAATGAAATCGTACGAGACATATCTTTTTCTACGCATTCCAAGTAGCTTTGAGCACTGAATTGAAGGAGTCCATAAATTACGAGAAAACCCTGGCTAATTTTTCTGTGCTGCGATGGGGGATACATAATGAATAATGTAAGAGAACTCACTGAGGGTGAGTGAGAAAGGGAAGATTTCAAAGCATTTCTAATGAAGAGCAGATGGATGTACAGAACCAGGATTATCTGGCAAAAGGGCTTTTAGCCTTCAGTTTTACAGCCTGGGGCCAAAAGGTTCGAAAACCTCACAAAGCCCTCCCTTAAGGAAACCATTCACAAATGAGGAGGGAAGTTTTGCCTATTCGGTTTCCAAGATTCAGCATCCTAACCCCTTATTTCTTGAAACCTGAGTACAGGTAGTCCTTGCTTACCGACTGCTTGTTTAGCAACCATTCAAAGTTACTATGATTGAAAAAAACAGCTTGGCAACCAATCCTCACATTTATAACTGTCAGAGTGTCCCGCAGTCACATGATCAACATTCACATGCTTCACAACCGGTTTCCAGTTAATGGAGTTCATGGAAGTAAAATCAGAAGTTGTGGTCACATGACGTTTCGCTTTGAGACTGTGGCACTTAGCGATGCTGTTGCTGGTCCCAGTTGTGGTCGCTAAGCCAGGACTACCTGTAATGGAGCTTCCCGGATTGTGCTCTGCTGTTAGGGACTTGAGAAGTAATAAAGTAGTGATAGGGGTCTAAAGAAAAGTCTCTTGAGTTCCTTGTCTTACCTAATTAGCCTTTGGCTGCCTTCTGTAGTTCTTCTGGACATAAGCACACTGTAACCTAGAAAATTGCATATTCCTTCCCTTCTTTTTCTCTGTTTCATTAGATTTTGCACTGTAAGATCTCTGGGGCAGGAATCTTGTACTCTAATAAATATAATGCAGGCTTATAAAGTCTTAAGTGAATTGGCAGTAACATTATTGGGGCAGCAGTAATAAATGTTTCAGCCTCTATATATCGATGCAAAAACACAGGTCCTCCTCAGTTCTCAACTTTTCAAGTTTGACATTCTAATAGAGTCCATCAATTCTTTGAAATGAGAGGGATTAGGGCTGTACTCAATAATAATTCATGCAATCAGGAAAACACAAAGCAAAGACAATATTGAGCATGGTGGCTTTTATTGATGTCAGTATTAACAATGGTTTTTTTCATATGTAAAAGGTTTAGCTTCACAGCATTAACTTTAAAAAAAAAAGTCTGTGGTGGGTAGATTTCTGTATTCCCTGTCTGCATCTGTCTGAAACCTTATCCTTTGGGCATGAAGAAATGCAGATCGCCTTTGCCACAATGAATATCTGAAGTGGGAAAAAGGACAACATGGGATCATTTCGCCATTTTCTCTCTCTCTGTTAATCAGGACAATTTGTATGGGTTATGATTATATAGAGACATTTGAGAAAAAGAGACAGAACAAGACATTTAATGCTTACATTCCCCCACCCCACCCCACCCCACCCCACTGTAATACATGACTTAAGAGTTTAAGACTTAAGAGTTTCCAGGTTGTATGCACTAAAATGACGTACATTACAGCTCTTCATTGATCATCACCTTTGTTTTTGCTGGCAGTTACAGTATAAGCCACCTTCCATTGCATCTCTCACCCAATCATGAAGCAGGCTGGACATATGTGTCATAGGTATTCCTTTTTCAGAGATACTCAGAATGTCAAGGGAATTCCGGAAGAATAGAGCTAGTTTCTTACTCGCAGGAAGTAATAATTTACCTTTGATCAGTTTCTAGCTCTTGGAGGTTGATAAAACTGCTGAGTGGGTCGTGTTGACCGCCTAGGTTGCCCGTCGCCACCTCTGCGAAATTCTAAAGTTTGCTCGTAAGTAATTTCTTCCTCCTCCTACAATTAAAGAACACAATTTAGAAATGCACATGACCCTAAGTGTATCCTAAGAAGCTGTCCTTCTATGTATACAGAATTATCTTTGTAAAGAGAGTAGAGGGAACACAAAGCCGAGTCACAGGTTAGGCTCTTCCCAAAACACGGATCAAATGTGGGTACATTGGAGATCAGGATAAATGCAGTTAGGTAAAACAAGTGTGGAAACTTTTTAAGATGAAAAAGGAGACATTCAGTGGACAATACTCAATGTACAATTCAGGGGAGTGAAGTTATATATAAATGGGACCTGAAAAGCAGAGAATGATAGGACCCAGTCCTGTACCATCCAAAGAATGACACAAATGATTTGCCAGTGGGATTCACTGCAAGCCTTGGGCTGCTCATATTTTCTAAATGTCACCAATCTCACAGTGCATGGTGAGAAAAAAACAAAAGGGAGGGAATTACCAAACCTTCTTCTGAGGAAAGGTAGAATACAAATATAATACATACAAAAAAAAGTGTATCACAACTGAATATTTTGATATTTTACAGTGACCATTGATCTGTGGTGCTGAAACCATTCAGAAACAATATCCTCTTCAAGAAATTCAAAAAGAGGAGGCATCATCCTTAAGACAGAGAGAGAGAGAGATCAAATATATTATTTTTGTATTTTACTTATATATGGTTGTAGAACCACTGGAAGACCTAAAAGACCAGGTTAGGGATAGATCGTCATGGAGAAAATTTGTGCAGTTGCTAATAGTCAACAACAACTTGAGGGCACAATTAATCAATCAATGGGTATATACCAAAAAACACAGCCAGAATACAAAACATCTAGCCTAAGAGCGCTGTTCATACCAGAAATTAAGCAAAGCTGAACAGCAGTTGCTGCAGAACTGCATTTAGCAACTTTTCTGGAAACTTTGGAATACTGACCATTGGGTATAAAATGCAGTGTTGCCTGTTGGAGCCAACCTGGGCCATTTATGATTAGAGGGGAGGTTAGCTCCAATCTCCAGGAATGGTGTATGAGATACTTCAAAGTGTACATCCAACTGATTCAATTTTAGTATCTGAGATCATACATAAATAGTATGGGAATAGTATCGAATCTCACCTTCAGCACTATGAAAAGTAAGGTATCCACATCCACTATTTGCAAAGGCACAAAATGTGATGAAAGTAGTTGAGACTGATAAGGCACAGATAAATAAGCTCATTGTAGTAGAGGCATGAAGTATCAGCTGTGTCTCTTGCATGCCAAGATCTGAAGTTGGGATGGAAGTGAGGGTGATGGGGGTGGGGGGATATCACGTAGGGAATGGTCAGATAAAAGAGAAATGAGCCCACAACAGAGTAATGGCCAGAAAAAGAAACTTAGGAAGGGCCCAGCCTAATTACTCAGGTGGTAAATGGGGGTGGGGGTGGGGGAGACATTTGTACTTTCAGACTTGCAAGATTCTGTTAATGTAGCCTTACAATAAAGTAGAATTAGTTCATCTGGGTGTGCTTCCTGTCTGGTTTACCGGGAGGGCTCAAAGAAGTTCTCTTTTTGACTTCTCTCCAGACTTTTACTGGACCCAGCACAGATATAGATTGGGGTGTTCTTGTGTGTGGTAAACCTGCAGTAATTGGATCAGACATAATTTTGTTCAGGTTGTTCCATGGGAAGGTGCATCTGTCTGTCAGTGCAAGTTGGCCAAGGTATCACCCCTGTGAATTTGTATTTGTCAATACTATAACCAGTAGAGCCTCATACGGTCCTCAGCAAAGATACAGTCAAGTTCTAACTAGAGGAGTGTATTTGTAACTGAGCAAACTATAAAGTCAGATCTCAGAAAGTTAGGATGAATTGCTTCTAGCCTTGAGAGATCTTGTACATACAACACTGTGCCATCACTCAACAGAAGGTTTAGTACTCTGGCTTTTAATAGCTTGATTGCTATGGACATGTAGTTAGGGCTTGAGTATCGGGCTACTGTACTAGAAGCTTTTTGCATTTGCAGCTTAAGAGTTGGAGATTGAATGTTGCAGAGGAAGGACTGAAAATAAATGCCTAGATACTTGAAGACCTTCACCTATTCAATTTGGGTGCTGTTAATGTTTCAATTAATCCAAGCAACTGCAGCCACCTTGGGTTTTGCCAAGTTATTTCCAGCATTCTGGCTTGACAAAATAGTGCTAGCACACAAAATATACATCAAAACTCCACTTAAGAGACAGAATAGCATCATCTTCAGCACAGAATAACATGGAGACTGAGACGGATGGTGGAATATGAATTTGGCAAGGGCCATGTAAAAATTAAATCCTAGAGGAGCTAGAATACTTCTCTGCTGGACTCCTTTGGAGGTTGGAATAGGCACAGTCAATTATCCACCATTTATACATCTAACCTGCCATCATGCAGCATCAACATGTAGCATCAACATTATTTGTAGAAGACGGGCTAATAGAAGAATTGCCAATTTCTTCCATAAATTCTCATGTGGAATTGAGTCAAATGCCCCCTTCAAATCTATGAAAGCAGTGTCATTGGTAAACTGGCATCCTTTGTGGGCAGGTGATGCAAAGTGGTCCACTTTTGAAAAGCCTGATCAAAGCCTGCTTGTTCTAGAGCTGACACATGTTTCTTGGCTCAGCCAGTCAGCATATAATTTGCTGATAATACACAGCAGGCTGACTGAAGGATAAGTTTGGTGTTATCATCTATGGATCCAAATCTCTAACTATTGTTTGAACTAAAGCATGGTCATATGTAGGGTTGATATTGTTATCACTTGATATTGAGTTATTCACTGCAGTCCTTGTTGCCACCAGGAAAATAAGATACTGGATATCAGTCTGTCCCATTCAATCAGTTTTCTTGCCAGTTTCTTCCCCCTCAGGAGAGCCTTCTCTTCTTTTTCAAGGAGTAAAATGCTTCCTGAGGGTTAGGAGATGATCAAGGAGTATAAGACTTCAATTAACCAGCTAAGCAGTGTCAAAGCACAGAAACACTAGGACTGTAAGTTGGACTGGGAAATCAGAAAAGATCCTTAAGTACTCTTGCCAAGAAAACTACATGTATCTGCGAAGTCTCTAAGACTACAACTTAACATAAAGGAGATTTTCTATGAGATGTGCTGATGAAACATAATCAGAACTGGCTGTTAAAAGGTTGTTCTGCTGGAACTGGCTTTATTTAACCAATGATAAGTAGAATCCTCTCCTACAACTTGGAAAATAACTGCAACAGCAAAACCCTGAATAAGCCAGTAATAGGGTTCCTAGATCTGGCATTGAACTTGGTTATTTACCCAGCTTTGCCTGGGATAGCAAACCAGCCATTCTCGATCACTGCAGATTTGTCAAAGGAGACCCTATTTTAGATTCATATCTAGATAGCTGCAACATGCTATCAATTCAGTTGTATTCAAAGCATATTCCAAGCTAATGGTAATGCAGCAGACCATTAAGCAGGACTACAGATAGGATCTATGCTAACTTTAAAATTGAAACAGCTACACACCTTCCTTCATAATTTCAAGCCAGGTGGCTTCCATAGTTTAACATGTGCCATGTGAGGGGGGTGGGGGAAATCTGTTGGTCCTGAATGTCTCTGCATTTAACTTCCATGGATAACTTTGAGTTCTAGTATTCTGAGAGTGGGAGAAAAAAATATGTCTATCTATATTCTCTGTACCATGTGCAGAAACAACTTAGCCTTTCAAGAAGTTGCACCAAGCCTTCTGGTGGACATGGCTTCCACAGCGCTTTGAGGAACAGCACTTTGGGCCAACATATATTGCATGGTTGCCCTTCAAATGCTTAGCAAGACCTGGTATGGAGTATGATAACTGTGCTGAAATTACACATGTGCATATTGTGACTCCTACACCTTCCTTAAACTTGAGAATTAACATATGCATAACGTTCAAATGATGCACTATATAAAATTCCCACTGTTACATTTTGGGTTTTGCCTCAATCATACAAAATCAGGAGCTCCTGTACTATATTAACTTATATTAGCATGGTGAATCTGACAGAATGAATCAACTGGCCAAGTGTGATAAATGAGTAGTCTTTTCACTATCACTACAGATCATATTGTATATGTAATGGGAATTTTACATGGATGCCTAGTTTACGCAATTCTTTCTATTTCCAGAAAGGCAGAAATGGTCAACAGTAAATTGAGTAAATTGTGCTTGGATTGTATGTGATGTGGTCCTATCTGATGCTATCTTAGAAACACTGCTACCACTCAGTTTAATTTCTGAATTGGTCTACGATTTTCTAAAGCACAGGATCCAGTGAAATGAAACAAACAGATCAATGCAGATCAAGTCATACTTCTCCCTCCAGGTGAATATCGTAACTCTCATCATCTTCAGCATCATGGCTACTGAAGATGATGCAGTAGTTGTCCCACAGAGGTAGAGAGAGAGACTGAGGATGGTGAGTACAAATTATAATTAATGGCAGTGTGTTTATAACACTAAACTAAGGTTATTTTAACCAGGGTTTGTTGAAGCAGCAGCCTTAAAAATAAGCAGTCATGGTATTTTTCCCTGATTCCTTCTCTCAATACCTAAATGTGAGAGGCAGAGCGCAAGAACAAGATTCTGGTTTCATTCATGATGACATATCACAGTGAAAGCAAACTATTAGCTTATACAGTTTTCTGCCAACTCCTTTCCCCATGGCTTGCTAAAAACAAGCCAGCCACCTAATAGCTTGATGTTATGCACAAAGAAGTGTGTTACATAGAGAGCAATGTTGAAGGATTGAAAACATTGCCTTGAAGGGCATCTGAGACAGCGTAAAATAAATTGAAGTTGAAATATAACTGTTCTTTAACTGCCCAATTATAATCCAACACAAATGTGTGGAATTTAAGGTATCACTTAGATGTATCTCTCTGGTATTTATACCGCCAGAAGTAAACATTTTCAAGAGCTGGAGATGTCTTATGTACAAATTCATTTCAACGAATGCATTCGTGTTAGCCAGACCTTTTGTTCATAACATTTGTGGGGAAAGCCAGCTGAGCTAAGTAAGAGTAAGGAATAATAAAAAAAAAAAAGGTATTTTCACACTCAACCCCATTTCTTATTTTTATCTCAAAGCTGACGCTCATCTGGTGTGCTAGAAAGCATAGCAGCTGAGATAAAGCTATCCTCCTTTACTTTTCCAATACCTTCTAAAAACAAATACACAAAAACCAATTCTGCCAGAACTTACATACACAATTTCAACAGCTGTTAGCTATGGACATTACATTTTAATATTTAGGTTATAATAATGATGTTTATTCGGTCAATGGCCAGCAACGTTCAGGTTGAATCTCAGACTTCCCATCTGTCTCCTCCACTTTTTTACAATTGTAATTCAATCCCCAGTCAGAAAGGCTAAAAATCAAGAAAACTGGAAAAGAATGGGAAGCTGGAAACATACAACACGGCACTAATCTTCAGGGACTGATTTCTGCAGATTAGTCCTCTTTGGGGTCTTAGTTTTAATAGGATAAACAAATAGTAAGCCGACACTTTTAATCTTACACTTTTTCTGATTGAGTGTGCAGCATAGGCACTGATCGTTTCTCAAATTGTCTACTGCACTACTATTATTTCATCTAAGTAAAGACACTAACTGTATTGGAAATAAAGTCTCCTTGAATTTAGCTTGACTCCTGGTGGGCACACGCATGTAGCTTTTTTGGCTATGGTATAAAAGAACCTGGGTTTTGTTTTTCACTTCTTCAACTTGCTACCATTTCTGGTATTCCCAGGCTTCTGCCATCCAAGTACTAACCAGGTTTGATCTTCCTAGCTTCTCAAGATCAGCCAGGGTCAACTAGATGCTGCCATAGAGCTCAGCCCTCAGTGGGGGAAAACTGGCATGGTTGTATCTTAAATACCAGACTCAGGTGAGGATGAAACTTTAGCATCTACTTAAAAGATGAAGGTGGACTGGGGATCTGCCATAAGGTCCAAAAATATTGTTGGAAAATAAATGATAGTCAATGCTTTGTAACTGTGTTCATTAGAAAGGAAGGAAGGGGTTCATGATGGGGAAGATCCTGTGGAGAACAAGGGGTATTTAATTTTTTAAAAGCATTAATGTAGATACGTTAGGTTTGTTGTGGAGTATGTTTTGCCTGAGAAATTGGGGTGGGGCTGCATTGTGCACCTTGCCTAGGTTTAGTGCATGTACGTGCATGTGTGGGTCTCCATGGGTTATACTTCCACCCCACCCACTGCCGCCACCACCACCACTGTAGGAGTATGAAATGAGCGTGTATCATTTATGGATGTTCACAGATACTCATTTTGTGAAACAGGCATTTTGCAATATGTTCTGAGGACAAATCTGTAACTTGACATTTAAGGGTCAGACTCTGTTTCTGCTTTGTAAATCTTGGACCAAGATATTTTTCCTTCAGACCTCATTAATTTCTCTTCTGTTAAGTGGATGTTGGAAGGGAAAGCTGAGTTCAAAACATGGAGCCATTTTTGTTCTGTCTTGTACATAGGTTCTTGAATTAAGTTGGTTTTTTAAGGTATTCCAGCTAGCTGACCATGAATGACCTCAAAAAGTTAAGCAGACTCCAAGCTGGTTAGTGGCTGGAGAAGTCCAGGAACTCCACAGCTCCTGATGGACTGGAGTGGAGAACAACCTAGAAGAAAGCAATGGCAAACCAGTTCCCTACTGCTACCAAGAAAACAACATGGGTATGTTCATAAGGCCTTTGAGAGTCAAGCTTCATTGAGGGACACTCTACTTTTTTACAGTTACAGCCATCATTTTTGGAATATGCAACCTCCTTCTGGCTGCAATTTTATGACTGTTTCAAGGAAATTGAAAAGTCAACCTGCCTCACAAGTTGCTGTTCAGGGGGTGCGGGGGAGGGAAGAGGGAGTGCTATATATAGTGCTTTCAGCTCCTGAAGGAAAAGGGAGATACAGCGCTAACGGACAAGTAAATCAATAAAACCAAAGGAAAGGGAATCATTTGATTATGTGTCTCATCTACAAGTCATTCCATTTTACTGTGAATAATTATGTCACACATGGGCATAAGGAGGATGAAGGCCCTGGGGTGGATAATCTGTCTTCACTCCTGAGAGATGAAGTCTGATGCCTCTAGGAGAAAAGACTAATCTCTGTAGGACTACAGAGGGTCCCCCAGCTGTCAAGAAGTGATGAGTATATGGCTCATCTTGTTTTATCTTTGTGATTCCTATTAACAGTTTGACAATAAATAAAAGGAGTTTATTAAAGAAAATAAACCCTAACCCTAACTCTTCTCCAAAGGCTGGCCATTTTAACTAATTTCTACTAAAAGGTAAACCAGTTTTTACCAGTTTTGTGCCATTTTGTTCCACAATGTGATTTTCGTATTCCATAGACTTCAGAGGAAACATCTAAAAAACAATGCTCTATTTCTACTCAAAATCTGCACCAAAGTATTATCTGGTTTTGAAACTTTTAGGTCCACCAAGTCTTATTTTTGTATTCCCCCCCCCCCACACACACACACCCCCTTTGCATCAGAAGTTAACTGCCTTGTCCACTGAAGGGAACTGGAGCACTTAAAACCATAACTGTATCCATCTCAAACCAATACAAAACTTTTACACTAGTTCTGAACTGTTTCATCCCACCAAGGTTGGTTCTTGTCTCATTATTAAGCAGATACAGACATTTCAAATCAAGTTTGAATGTCCTTCTGCAAAAGCAAGTAATGGGCATGCCTTCTTTTCACAGCGACTGCATCTGTATTTCTGGAGCACATCCAAATTTAGGTCAGCTTTGTGAATCTCACCTTCCTCCCAGTGGATAAACTGAAAGGTCAAGACTGTCCATTAGAAATAATGAGAACCCTTTGATAGTCCTTAGAAAATAACGGGGCCTGCCAACAGTAATTGTCCTCACCTTGCTCTTCCTTCCTGTTCTTCTTCTTCTTCTACTTGGAAATTTTTGATCATGGTGTCACATCTTTTTACTTTGCATAACAAAGTCATAATTCCAGATAATTACCATAACTAAAATGAATGCCTTTTTCCAGTACAGAAGTTTGTCTGTTGGTTGAATATGAAGGAGCCTAATTCTTTGAGTAAGAAGCATGAGATACCATTTTAATACATCATGCCATTTTCTCCATACTTCTGTAAATCGTTGGTTAGGTTGGTTTCAAATTATCATCATCACTGGGGGCATGGTATCTCAGGATTTTACATCTGATCTTCAAGCTTACGTGATTAAATAAGAATCTTATTTCCCAGCTATATTGTAATGCTTTTGTTGTTGTTAGTAGTAATAGTAGTAGAAACAATAATTTTTAAAATAACAATTACATAAAAGATCTCTTTTTATTCACATTCAAGATGAAGGTTTCCTTCATGAATGTAGATTTCAGTTCTCCTATCTTCTTAAAGTAGATTTGCCCCTTTATAAAGAAAATACTTGCATCTGTCAATGCTCTAAGGCCTAAAGTTAGGAAGGGGCACAGTTCAAAGAACTAGGGCTACCTAAGTAGTTTTGTTACACTTCTCCATAATGGTTTGAAAGGTAACATAAAGGCTTTTGTTTCAGCCACAAATATTATTAATCTGGTTAATAGTTGCACTACGCATTGAGATTTCATCCCCGTGAAGTCTGTGCTGAACTAATGACATTTAAGGTTTTTGATTTCAGCCTCACCAAATTTTATTTGTCCAAGCCCACTGTATGAATAATTATTGATATTGTTCATAGTAGACCCACACAAACAAAACAACTAATACAGTTTGAACACCTAAAACGTTTTATGTAGACTAAAAGTATTATGAGCTGAAATTAATTACCACTATACCCAAGTGTATTTCTCCATTGATGTCCCCTTAAGGGCACTATAAAAGCTGCTTAAGCACTTGTATCTTGTTCCTTTTCCTTTAAAATCACAACTAAAATAGATTTACACAGAACGTAAGGAACATTTGTTGTTCGTAGGGCATGAGTTGCCAAAAACTAAATGGCAAAAAATGATTTCCATTTACTTAGCATCGAAGTAATTTTAAGCTGGTTCAGTTTGTGTGACGCAAAACTTGGAACAAAATGCCCTAAAGTTGATAGAAAAGCTGAATGCAAGTCTGAAGTTAATAGGGCTATATTGATTTTGGGGTACTCCATAGCTCCTCAAAGAGACTATGTCAGTTACTTACTTGGTAAAACAATTAAAAAAAAATTGGCACAAAACTCTGGCATCAGTTTTGGGTAGAAACCAAATTTTGGAGTTTGTAGTTAACACAGCTCAATAAGTCCACATCCGACCCACTAGAAAACTACTAGAATTACTTGAGAAACAATTATTCACAAACAGTTCTAACTACAAAATAGGTTAATTATGGTTCACTGTTGGAGAATCCACAGTCAGAGGACCTTGTCAACAAGGTCATGTTTATCAAGACAGCATATCCCAATATTTTGAGGAGAAACTCTGAAGACCCAAGGAAAAGTTTTCATCATCTTTTCTTTTGGATAAGAGTCTTGAATCTCTAAATGAAGAGACCCAGTTGACTGGAAATTACCATTTAAAGGAAAATTTTTGAACCAATGACAAATGGTGCTGAATTTTTATTGGTCATTGACTGACATAAAGATTGACAGATGATGCTGAATTTCCAAACAACTGTTGCAATAGAACAAGAGTAACAATATCTGGCCCAAACAAAAGGGGAAGGTAAATGGTTCCTACAATGTATAGTAGGCCAATAGAGTGAAGAATTGCCTCATATTCCTATGAACACCAACCTGTTAGAAAAGACTTGGTGTCATACAAAGGAAGAACTCTTAGATTCTGACAGATAAAATGAGAGGATTAATCTTGAGTATCTAGTACAGATTAGACCAAAAAGGCTTCAAACGAAGGCTCCTAAGATGTAAGCAAAATTACAATCTTTTTCTCCCCTTTTCAGACACTAAAACAGCTAGTGACGAAGACTACTTAAGTCCTGGATATGCCCCTCACCAAAATAGTGGTAATAACCTCTGTGCTCCTACTCAATGTAGCTTATTATTTCAACTTGCAACACATCTAGAAAGATGACTACTAAGTCTACGAACTACGAAGCAAAGAAGGCACCACAGTTGTGCAGAACAGGTCCAAATGTAATACAAGGATGTAAAAAAGTGAAGAAAAATAAATCTTTCATCAGAGGAAAAATAACCCAAGCGTTGTGCCATGGAAGAAATCATCATCATCATCATCATCGGCAAGTTATATCCCAATGGACACACACAGGAAAGAGTGTCCCACTTGCCTAATTATAGAAAGTACTGAATGTTATTCTTTGAAAGATGCACAGACCGCCAAAGACCTCTGTATAATTTACTAAAAAAAAAAAGGAAGCTAAAATATATTAAAAGTACTTGACAGCATTACCAAGAAACCTGTTATAAAACCTTCAGTGTCCAGAAAAGTTACTTTAAAGACAGAATCACAATCTGTGGCCCTCAGAGTTGCATGTTTCTTCTGCATAATTGTTTTCAACATTCCAAGCTCCAGTATACTGAATCTTACACGGTATGTATTCACTAACTCATCCTGATCTGTTACTGTCCTTTTTTTTGGCTATTCCATATAGGTGCGTTGGACAGCCCCTGAAAAATCATTCTCCTGATTATTTTAAGTGACCTTTCACAAGTGAAGATCAAAAACATTATGCTTTTCATTCTGTGAGGTTAAAATTTTAAAGCAGAAACTTATAAAAAGTCAACTGGACATATCAAGAAGATATAACCCAAATGTTCCTTAGAGAACTGCTACAGGAAATATGAAAACTGGAAAAGAGAGAACATTAAAAAATGTGATAGAAGCCTGAAACAGGTTATTTAGAAGATTTAGTAGATTTTCCACTAGTGCAATTGTTAAACAATTTAACAGTTTAAGCCAGCATTTTCAGGTGGGCTGGTCTAAAAGGGAAAAAAAAAAGCGACTGGAAAACCTTGCAGTTCACCAGTATGAAGATAGTTTAGTTGCCTTGCTCTGGGATTTATGGCCATTCCCATTAGTATCAGTACCCTTCCAAGGGTGTAGCTTATCTAAACTTAAACTTTCACAATTAAATAATTTTTGGAGTCAGAATGACAGTGTAAAATGGCTACACTCTCATTTTCGAGGGAAGGTAGCATTGTTCAATTGCTTGAAAATGGCTAAAATGAATAAACTTTGGCAGAAGAAATGGATGTTGTCCAAACATTCATAAAACCAAAAACAAATTTTAGTTGTACACCTAAATGTGCGTGTATGGTGCTACTTTGGGGTGGATTTGATGCCATCTCGCACTAATTCCACATTGCTAAAACTGCAGGGATACCTAAAACAGCAGCATATTTTCAGAGGCCATTTATTTTTCAACATGATCGAATGTTAGAACCAAATAATGTCAAGTAAACAAGACTCCAAATATGCTATGATTAAATGAGTTAGGAAAAGCTAGATTTTAAGCACTTATAAACTTGCTCGCCACCTTTCAGAAACAAACCAAAAATGCTTTGACAATTGAAGTGTTACTGAATTTCTGTTGGGAAAACTTAAAAGTAATGCGTGAGAGATGTGAGGAAATATAATCAAATGAACCATCTCATATTGTTTAACAGACTAATTCTGGCTGCAGGTTGCTCACAGCAAATACTTCAATTATGAAAAAAAGTCAAGTATTATTTGACAAAATGGGGAACCTTTGCTCAGTACAGGCACCAAAATTAAATCATTTTTAAATTAGATTATCTTTCACTTGCCACACCAAATCCACTCTTGTCATTATTTTAAAAAACAAGTTACTGATAGGTTTCGTGCCAAAAAGAAAAGGTGGTATATTTCTATTTTGTTAAGCAAGGACTTGGCAATATAGGCTGTCAGGAAAAAATAATGAAAAATAATGAGGCATTCTCTTCATATTCTTTAATCTCTATATACTGGATCTATGTTTGTTTTTCAACAGATTCATAAAACTACATCATATTTGCCTTAGATACATTTAGTAGCACAGTTTTACATTTCTAATGGAAATACTTAGAAAACGAATAAGATTTGTGCAGTGTTTTGGAAATACTTCAAAAACAGTGATAGGCTTTTCTTGAATAGCATCATTTCACCTGCAAAGTTATATAAAACTGACACCCTTTTACTACTTTCAAATTCAGATGTGGCAGGAGAGGAAAAATGTTTTAGTGGATCATCATTCCTGAAAAGCCACATTCCCAGTCACACCTTCAGCGACTGGATCCTTGTAGATCTGCAAAAGTATATTCCCTCCTCCCCCCAGGCCCTTGACTTCTCCCCCTGATGTGTAAAGGGCTCGGGACCAGTGCTGGCTGTTAATCCTACGTACAAATGAGTATAAAATGAGTAGGAAAGGAAAACAGCACATTATTTTTTTAGCAGCACTCTTTCCTTCTCTACTGACTGGTATTTGAGGGGAAAAAAAAAAAAGGTTGTACTGTTAAAGGATAACAATTTAATAAATAATAAGCCCTGCAGATATTCTGCTTCTGCTCCTTTCCTTCTGTCTCAACCACTACTTGGAATAGAATCTGTGGTTTCTTCCCCTTCCCCCACTTCTTATAAAATTGCTAAAAAGTTCAGCGACAAAATACATAAAATAGTATAGGAAGCTATATTGCCAGTTGCTCTGTTTGTACTACTTCCTCATTAAGGTAATTTATTTGCAGATCTTCTTCATTTGCATTTAAAAACCATTCCAGAACATACAACGGGTAAGTCACAGCAGATCACATCTTCTCAGCAAGTGTATCTGTACATGTGAACTCAAACATATATTTAGATTGACTCAACCCTGTTAAGGATTCTGTCTCTATCCAAAAAAAAAAAAAAAGGCACCGATATACGAGTCCTTATTGTACTAAGAATTAATTAAAGAATCTTAGATGGAACAGATGCTTCCATCTGTTCACACTTTCGCACAATAAAATGCTTCAAGGATAAGTGGGATAATACACTGCATAATGCAAGCAGAGTGCAGAATCATCCAAAATATAGGTCATAGTGGTGCTAGATTAGAGTACATAGTGTAAATTGAATGGGCATGGTGATGTCCTAACAGTGAGAATCACAACGAGACAAGGAGTAGTTCTCTAGTGTTTATTACTGCTACATAACAGAATCCTAACAAACTGAAGAAGCGTGGGAAAAACCCAGACAGATAAACCCCAAAAGTCAAGGCGGGCCTGATCTGTGTCTCTTTGAATGGCTGCTTAATTCCTCAGTACTAGGCATGCGTTTTCCACCCTGGATGGGAGCCCCTTCCTGCTCGCCATCATTACTCATGACAGGTGATGTTGAGCTTATTACATGATCAAGTACGGTTTTCATGAAAAATCAATCAAAATGGACATCTGCCATCACCAGGATGAACTTCCCTGGACTATTGGCCTCTTATGGAAAGACAAAGCCTGCCAAATTTCAGACAAATCCGTGCATGCATTTTTGTGCTGGTTGACTCAAAAATGGAACTGATGATGCCTGACAGAAGTGGGAAAAATTGCATTATGGGCATTGTTAATCTCCTTTAAGAGTTAAGATTAAGTGCAAAAAGTTTTGATGAATAAATTCAGAATATTTTGTATACGAGTAGTCTTCCTGGTATGTCTGGAGTGCAGGGCTATTCCAGAAAGGACACACTCGCTTTCGGTACTTTTTGACAGGCAACTGGTATAAATGACATTCAGTCCAGGGATAATCATCAGTCGGAAGACACAGAGGGTGGGGGGTTTTTTGGGGGGGGGGAGGGAGAAATGGAGACTTATAATTTCAGGAGGAGAATAACATCCACCCTTTAAAAAAAATGTTTAGGCAATTTATATTAATATACTGTTCATTAGTGCAGTGTGAAACTTGCATACTTCCAGGCAAGGAAAAACAGAATTTTTTGTGCCATGTTGTGCCTTGCAGTCCCTCTAAATTTCCAAACTACTAATGAACTTTTGGAAGCATTCAGTTCTGCCTATTTTGGAGGAGCCATGCTTCCATTGGACAACCCCTAAATCTTTCTAAATTTGACCAACCCAGGAAGATCTCTGCCCTTCAACACATTTCTTTCACAAGAAACAAAATTATTTCAGGATAGCAATGCATTTTAGTATATATTTATGAGAAAAGGAACATATCAAGTCATGTGTATTAAGAGAAAGCAGAATTTTTGAAATCAGAAGATGGAATGTCTGCTCTGAAGCACAGTGAAAAATCTAAGTGAAATCCAGTTTTTGTAAGGGGTAACTATCAACAGGTGGCATCAAGTTGGAGTACAAGGACATGTGAAGCTCATGATTTTTATGCTTATGACTACAGTCAAATGTATGTGGCTGGCAGATCAGTTGATCAGCACCAAAGAGCCTTTAAGCACACATGTATTTCAAATTTAGTCTGTGAATACACCACATTTTTTTCTGAAATGATTCTATATATCCTTCTGTCATGTAGCAGTTTTCACCCAAGGTCTTTTTTCTTTAAAGCAATTTTAATTTTAGTTTTCACCCAAGGTCTAATCTTTCCTTGTAATGAAATCTGACAGCTGTCACAGCTAGTGGAAGTGAATCATAAATCACAAGGCAAGGTAGACAAGATTTACTTAAGTAAATTTAAATCAAATAAAATGTTCTGTTTATGAATTTTAAGCTACAAGCATTATCTTGATCCGTTGATCTTCAAAATGGTGGATTATGATTGCATAGAAACTTCAAGAAGTGTGCCTATGATCAGTTTGGGACGCTACAAATATTATTATTTATATGGACAGAAGGTTGTTAACCCGGTCAGAAATAAAGAATCCAGATAGATATTCCAGTGTAAAGGTCCGTAATCACCATACAGCAATTGCATATAAATTGTTTTCTGTTATTCTTTCTTCCACTGAAGATAGAATCTTATCAAACAACCTGCTGGGAAGCAAAATTCATCACATCACTGCAGTATCATACAGATGGTCTAGTTATTCTGGAATAATGTTGTACCTTCAGACAGAAGCACATCTGTGTAGGATCACAGTGTGTGACCTTCCTAAAGTGAATGAAACCAATTCACTCTCTTGTTCTACCAGAAATTTTACACTACTGTAAAGTTAGTGTCTTGGAAGTGGCACTGGAGGCCTACAGGAGAAACACTTGGCACTGAGTTTTCTGAAAGAACTAAAAAAGAACATGTAGATCAACCTGTAATCAACTTCAAGCATTAGACGTGTTTCTTCAAGGATATATTCAATGTATGGAAGGTAGTGATATGATGCCACAGGCCTGAAGTTAGAAAATGGCTCTAGAACACATTAACCAAATTTTCTATAAAACACAGGAGACCCTTACCAAGAATGTTAATTTGACAAGAGTTCAGTGAAAGGAAGCTAAAATCACTGGCCAATATACATTTGAAAATGGCTTCTGTTTCTAAAGCACCTTCTCTCAACATCCTCTCAGTATAATTCAGGAACAGGTGAAGCTACAATAATCTACTGTAACCAGATTCTACCTTTGTAAATAAAGACAAACTACTGCAATGCACAAAGGTATCTGAAAGTAGGAAGAAAAAACTTACACTGAGAATAAAATGAGATCCTGATAAATATGTACTCATTTGTAACATTTCTAAATCTGAGAAAATAACATATAACACTTAAGGTTTAAGTTATTTGTGTTTATTTTGTATTTCTACAGCACAGACTTAATTTTGTCTGAACAATGCATGCTTTTAATTTTTATTTTAAATGTTGCAAGAGAAAAAAAGTTTATTATGGTGATGACATTTAAGTCTGGGCTGATATGTTGCAAACACATACCTTTATTCTGTGATCACTGCCACATTAAGCACAACAGTGGATTACATATATATGGGTACATTCTCTAGTCAAGTGTAAAGGTTAAACAATCCTTCAACAAAGGGAAATGCAAGCTGCTTTAATGTCCACATTTTCTAATGAGAATTCCATATGTCTACATAGTAAAAACTAAATCAACACTCCATATTTATTGCTTTATGAAAAAATACAGAACTCATGTAGCCGTCCAGTTACGTTTAATAGAACTGAAGTGTACTTGCTTCCTAAATTCATTACTATCTTCTGTACCATGTGCTTCGCTATTATTAAATGAATGCTATTTATCCATCATGACACAAGCAGTAATGGAGAAGATGGTTAAGTTATTGTTCCAGAAACCGTACTTTTTTGTCAGTCTACTATCAAAATGAAAATCATTGAATTTGAGAGTAGCAAAGGAAACGAGAACAGTGCCCTTCCAAAATGAAGTACAACTGCAAGAAAAGAGAATATTTAATTGGGCAGCCTTACAGACCATAGTATGGGGAGTATTCTAGAGATGTACAGGAACTAAAACATCATTTCCACTCTTGCCACACCAAACGTCATGAAATCCAATGAGAACCTTCCACCTTAGTCCAGTGGACTCAGTCTGTTTATTTTAAGTCTGATTGCATGTATGTTGCCTACTTGTATTATATATAATTTGAGGCCATGATTAGTATTATTATAAAACATTCAACAGGTAACCCTAAAGTCACTGTAGATGAACTGATACCTTCAACTATCAACCAGATGGCTTCCTTCCTTTCTTCAAGGAACCTACTAGACATCTAGCACCTATCCCTGCCCTCCCTGTCTCAAATTGCAGTATTTCTCTCATCCTTAGAAGAACTTGCACTAAGAGATGCAGAATCTTGTATGAAAGAGTAAATACCAAAGTATGTTACCACTATATAAGAATAAAACTTGGATCTCTGAAGTCGTAACATTTCTGAACACATTAGTGAGCATTTTAAAACAGTCAAAAATGCAGGATACACAGCAGCAGTTCCAAACTTAAAAAATGTAGAAGCTGGTTTGAATGTTCCATCTTCTATCTACCGTTAATATGATCATGAATAATGAGGGTAGCTAATTAGGTAGGCAGAAGCTCAGGAAGTGAGCTAAACAAAAATTGTTGCACTCAAGCAAATACATTTGGAGAAGACTGATTTCTTGTTCTTGCCATACAATAACCCCACCAGAGCCAAGTGGGAGGAAAAAAAATCTGGGTGAGTGAAAATGTGTTTCAGTAGTGAAAACACCCACCCACCTTTTTTGGGGGGGAGGAGCCTCTTTTTTCTTTTTAAGCACACTACAGAAAAACAACCCGTTTCTAATTATATCATTTGGCACCCTTCCATAAAATCAGTGTGTAAGATGTCTGATGTTTTACAAAGCCTTTTAAATCCTTATGGCTAGCCTGTCCCTCAAATTTACTTAATATGTCTGTCAAAAGAACACAATTAATACAATTATAGAAACAATGGTACGTTTATGTATCCATCCAGGGAACGGGATTATTTAAGGGGAGGGGAAAAAAGCCCTTTGGAGTTTAAATTTTGTGAATCCGTCTGATTTCGAAACTAGCACAAACCACAAGGAAACTATCAGTTAGAATTCATAGCCTGCCAGAATGCATTTAAAAACTGTATTATTCTCCATGTAAATAATTATTTGCTTGAAAAGCAAAGAGTATATTGCTGAATTTGCAAATGTTATTATGTGAAGTTAAGGCTACATGCTTCTTAAGGCATAGTTATAGATGGAGATGCAATAAAAAAAAGAACACCTTAACCAGTTCTAGAATTCTTTTTTTCAGGTTTTTATTTGAAAACCCTCTGTACGATACCAGTCATCTGTTTATGGCTTCCACGTTCATAAGAAATATGTACTTTATCTCTTTGTATACAATTTATTGTCACGTACCCAGGTGTCAGCTTGAACAGGCCTGATGTTGCATAATAACACCTCTTCATAGTTTCCATAATCACAAAACTTAACAACAGCAGTTGTCCCAGAAGAATGAAGAGCTTCAATTTCTGCTCGATAAAACTGGAAAAAAGAAAGAAAGGGGGAAAAAAAAGACATTTTACAATGTAAGTCTGCATATTTCAACTGCAAAATAACAATCTATGCACAACCTGTCATTTTTTTTAAAAAAAAATCTGTAATGATATTGGGAAGAGGTAAAAGCCCTGAGGTGTCCGATGTCCTGAGAAGAACAATATGCATTTCTAGATATGCAGAAAACTGAGCAGAGAAATTGTGAGACCCTCTCTCTGCAATATCCTACTGAAATGACCTCTTTGAAGAGTGCAAGGTAGTTCCAGGAATGGCATGGGTGCCAGGTGCAAATAAAATGTATCTACAGTAGTCCATATGGCAATAAAATTATTTGGCTTAATGACGGGTTCTAGCCAATTTCAATAGTGAAGATAAGGTGCTGGGCTAGAAACCAGGAATATGTGAGTTCTAGTCCCGCCTTAGGCACGAAAGCTGGCTAGGTGACCTTGGTCCAGTCACTCCCTCTCAGCCCAACTCTGTGCAATGTAGACTAGCCTCCTCGTGGTGCACCTTGGGCAAGGTGACTTGTCACGGCTAAATAGCCTACACATTTGGCTGCTGGACCTCGCAAGGATTTCCCAGCAAGAAAAGCAGCACAAACACCAAACTGCTACGCCATACAATTGGAAAAAAAAGGGTGTGTGTGTGACAATTTTCTTTCTGGAAACAATACAAAACTCATTAGAACGATGTATTGGCTTTGTTCATTAAACTGCATGCTGAAAATGGAAATAATTTCTAATGTGTCTGAGTACAATCATTCTCTGCCTTGTTCTTTAAGCCCTAGCTATCCTCTGTCAAAATACTTGGGTCCAGCATGACAGGACCAAAAGAAAGATATCAACAAGCGTAGAGGCCTTTTATTATTACAGTTGTCATTTATGGTAAGTGTTGAAGTTTCTCAGAAGAATCCTAACTTCTAATCTGTTTTAGTACTGAATCACTTCCTTAATAAGAACTGTAATCAGTTAGATTAATCACTGAATTGTTTAAAAGAAAGATTGGCTAAAACATCTATCTTGCTGAAGACTTTATATCAATCTCTTAAGATCACTTGGGACTATAAAGCCTTGAGAAGTGGATCACTTTTCAGAGGCTCACCAGCTTTTAAGAGTCGATCACTAATCATTTT
This sequence comes from Candoia aspera, assembly GCF_035149785.1. Taxonomy (NCBI): domain Eukaryota; kingdom Metazoa; phylum Chordata; class Lepidosauria; order Squamata; family Candoiidae; genus Candoia; species Candoia aspera. The sequence goes on from NC_086157.1 coordinate 5,833,060, forward strand.
ATCATCCCCAGAACTTAATAGCTTTTAAGAAAGAGAGTCTGCAGCTACAAATATGAAACATGCGGTTCAGAAGAAAACTTCTACAGATCAGAGAACTGATATGACAAGTTTCACCAACCCCAACTCAACAATCACACTTTATAACCTTACAAAAAATGACAGCCACTTCAAACAAGCATGCTATTTTTGGCTTGGAACAAAGCATACCTTGTTGTCTTCCCAATAAAGAGCAAAACATTCGTCTCCAGGTTGCCAGCTCTTCCCATACTCTCCTGAAACAGGTGGCTCCAACATTTTTTCTGGCTTGATGGGCCCAGATCGCTTTTTGTGACCAGGATCATAGTACATTTTGACATCAAAGGGCATGGTCATATTGGGGGGAGGCATTTTAATAGGTCCAACTCTCCTTCCTTTGGGGAAATGTTCCAAATCACCATTTGGTACGGAACAAAAGTGATCAGTTCTAACCGGATTTGGATAATCTACAGTCATACCAAATTGCTGCTCGTTTTTTAAGCCAGTAAAAGATTCGTTTGCTAGGATTAATGTTTTCCTATCACAGAAATTGTTGGGGTGATGATGTATCTGACTTTCCCTAGTTCCTTGTTTCTGATTATTGTTATCAGCTGGATCTGGGCCAGCAGAGTTCTCTTTCATTTCAATTAGTGACCCAATTTTTCCTGGTCTGTTTTGCACAGGGGTCTCCCTCCTCTTGAAATGAACGTCCCCAGAATGACTAGCTGTAGGGTATGCAAAATCTTTCCGAGGATAAAGTCTATCACACTTATTTTTCTCTTCAGTCCACTGATCAGGGCCCAGGGAATTCTGCCTTTCAGAAGGCCTTGCTCTCAATAATCCACTTCCATCCATGATGTGCCTCGAATTTTGACTATCTCTTTGAAAGCGAGGTGGCTTCTCGTTCCTCGGCTGCCTAGGTTCATTTCGAGAAATGTGTCTTTGATGGTTATACACTTTTACGCCATTCTGCTCAGTGTTTGGTACTCTCTGTGGCCCATGATGCTGCAGTGCCATCGGTACCTTTGGTTCTACAAAAGAAGAAGTCCTCAATTAGTGACACAATGAGTTTTTGAAATTTATTTCATAAACATGGTATAAGCTTTCAAAGTACTGTAATTATCAAATAGGAAGAGAAGGAAGACAAATAGTAACTCTGAACTGTGGTACTCCACTGACTAGAATAAAAGATACTGTTGAAAACAAACCAATGGTCAGGAATATAAATATTCACTGAGAAGCACAGATCAGCTGTAGCTTGGGAGGCGTGCTTGCCTGCTGTTGTGTAACAGCTACTCTTTCATATTTCCTTTCTGCCTTTTTTTTTCTTTGTTCAGATACTTTTCCTTTTACCTATCATCTTTCTCCTTGCCCCATCTCCTTCCTATTTTTCCTTTTTTTTCTTGCTGCTTCTCCTAAAAAGAGGGAGGGGAACATGTGTATAACCATGTGTTTCTGTGTGTGAGAAGGGTTGGACTGGGGATCCATTAATTTTACAAATGGGTTCCTTTATTTTATATGCAATTCATTTTAAATTTATGATTTATAATTAGGATTAAATTTACTTTTTTTTCACCAGACCCTATTCTTTTGTGGACTGGCTTCTGGTAGGTAAATACACACATATGCATATGTGCATAAATACATACAGTAGACCTCTGTCACAATTATGTGATGGGGATGGAAGGAATCGCCAGGGTTGGCTTCAGCAAGCCTAAGTTGGCAAGGATAAAGGAATTTGATCTCGGGAGGTATGAAATAGCTATTAAGGAAGGAAGGAAGAAATCAGCTGTTAAGGAAGAATTTGGAGAAGTGATTACAAAGCCCTGAGATAAAAGAAGCATGAGAAGAAAACTCAAAATAACCCCACTTTGGTTTTGTTCAGTATAAGCGGATACAGAAAAAGTTGGACGGGCTTTCAACATTCTGTTACCATACCCTACAACAATAAAGTAGCATTCCTGGAATCTGTGGCGTCTGTTTCTTGACCTGGCCTACCTCAAAGGGCTGACATCAACTAGCAGAAGCAGAGCATTGCAGAGGATTTTTATCTTTTTGTGCTTATCTATCTATCTATGCATGCATGAACATGGGCACACAAGTGTTTCTTCCTACACTTCCTTTGGGAAGGTAACCATCCTTTTTGGAGTTTAGGATTCACCTGGAGGGCCTTGCTGCTCCAATTAATGGCAGAAACATTGATTTTATTTATATTTATATTTATATAATTTTATATATATAAGCCTCTTAGATTTTATATTTATTTATATAGTATTTTATATCTGTAAATTGCTTTATTTTTATAAGATTTTAATCATTTATTATTATAGTATTAATTTTATTGTAAACTGCCCGGAGTCTCTCTTTTGGGGGAGATGGGTGGTAGCAAAATTTGAATAATAAATAAATAAATGTATATATGTATGTATTTCAAATTTCATCACCACCCATCTCAGATGCTAACTCTGTTTCTTTTTCTTGACATACCATGGCCCACCGTCTACACCGTAACAGTTGTTTTTAAAGGTATTTCTTTCAACCCTTCTTCTTCATTCTGTGGGAGACTTTCTCCTACTCCACCACAGGTCTGTTTTAACACTTTCTTCCTTTCCTCATCTATGGACCTCTTTGTATCCAAGTGTATTCTCCCTTTATTTTATAATTCTGCCCTCTGAAGCTGTCCAAATCTCTCACCTCCCCGGTTCTCTCTCTACCCATGACCCTATACAGTAACTCCATTGCAGTTTCCTCTTTCTTTCTTTTCTTCTATCTTTTGTAGCAATTTTCAGGTTTTCTGCCAATTTTTTCCTACTCATCTTAGCCAGGTTGAAGAACAACAGCAGACATGTCGTGCTTTCAGTGCTTCCCACAGTGAAGGAGTTTATCATGCAGGCAAACCATGCGAGAAGCTGGAAAAATTGGCTCTAACTATCAAGTGCCTTCCAGGAAATTAAGAGTAAGCAAAACAGGTGCAGTGAAACGGTTCTTATTATGTCTGTCCAATCTGTCCAGATTTCTTTCCAAGTGAAATCCACCAGATTAGAATCTGCCAAGATCACAATAGGGATAAATATATAAACAAAAGTAAAACTAATGGCAGAATAAAACAGAGCACAATAAAGTAGCTCTGAACACAATTCCTGAAGTGGTTGGAGAATAAAAAGGTGTCCAAAGGTCTATAGCATAGCCAGACAAACTTCGCTTGGATGAGTATTTAATATATGAAAAATATTCTCATAACTAGTTATCATCAATATCTCTAATTCTTTCCTGTAGACTAGGGGTTGAACAATCACCACAGCCTCCAGGCTAGATTTGGGATAGTAAGTCAAGATACAATGCAGATAGATAGAGCTGTTGCTGATTCCTGGGGCTAAACTTCAGGATTTAGGAGATCAATCTGTTCTGGACTAGACTACTGTATTATTCATGGGGAGGTCCTTAAAGGTGGTCTGGATATTACAATAATCCAGAAAGTGACAGCATTAGGTGCTGAATGGAGCCTCCTTGAATCCTCCTTTATCTCATACTGAAAGAGTTTTACTGAGTTGAAGGTGCTCACAAGGGTTATAAAGCTTTATACAACTGAGACCAAAGTTACTTCAGGACCACTTAGTCCTACACCATTAGGTCACCAATGAGTCACCTTTTGCAGGTCCTACCAAACAACCTTACTACCATGTTTGATTTCAATTTTCAAGTTGATTTTCTTCATGGAAGGACCACATTGTGGAACAGACAGCACAGTAACTCCCCACCTCATTAGAGTTTAATAGGGGTCTCAAAACATACATACAGTATTTATTCCAACTTCATAAAACCACTATTTAGTTTCATGTTTTTTTTCTGCCATGCTTGAACTGATATTTTATTGTACTTTTCTAATTTGTCCAGAGCCATTAAAAGCAGCATGTACATTTTCTAAATTAATAAATAAAAGGCAAAAGAGCAGCTCTCTTCAGGTATCTCCTCTTAATGCAGGAAGGTCAAAGACTAAGAGGGGGTTGTATGCACCCATGTCCCATCCAGAACAGAACAGGAGTAAACTACTAGGCAACCGGGGTCAAACCACATTCTCCACCTAACCCCATTGTATTAATCTCTACCCTGGTTTGCTTAAATCATAATCTGCTCTGATGCTGAAAATGAGAAATCTATGGTTATAGGTCAGCAGCAATTGCTACTTTCCATTATTTAGAGCAAATTTAAAAATTTGAAGGCTTTCTGCTTTATGATAAAAATGGTCTGCTCAACTCAGCTAGCAGACAAATAGCCAGAAGGAAAACAAGAAAAGGGATAATAGCAGTCAATGAGTATCCACTAACATGTCCCCAGACATCTTCCTTTGATATAGCTATGCCGTAGTTAAAAAGCAGCTAGCCAAGCAAGCTAAAATCCAGGTAGAAATTAGATATGGGTACACAATAATTATGGTGGCGCTACATTATCAATTATTCTGGACCAAATTCCAACCAGCTATTGTCTTATCACTTTTATCCCAACACTTAAGCGTGGAAGGAGCCAAACATGTCTTCTCCTTCAGACATTTGGAAAAACAAAAGGATTACTTTCCCCTTTGGAGAAAAAGAGCTTTTACTGTATAAAAAAGAAGTGGAATAAAGAGGATTTTACCTTTGCCAACTGGGCACCTCAGATATTCCCATCATACCATTTTTTGCCAGGCCAGCTTAATCGTAAGGTTTTGCAAGTGTCTCTACGTGTGCCCTTGTGTGTAATAAACTCAAGAGACTGCATTTTAATAAAGAAAAAGGTTGATTTGACTTAAATTCCTGCCTGAAGTTTCTGATTCTGCAAGTGTGCAATTTCAGCTTAGATGGCTCCATAAGGCCCATGTGATACCTTGATCGCCACCAGACTTTTAAAGCATACTTTTAAATAAAAAAATAAATAAATAGGAAGTGGCTAGGTTGCAAAGCAAATCTTTATCTATAGAATAAATACTGTCAGGATGGTCATGGACATCCTGCCATCGTAAGGGTTAGATGTGTAGAAATGGGATTTGTAGTTATATAGGGTTCTATGGGAATGGGCTTTGCATTTATAGTAGCAGTTTGCAATAGGGCTCGAGGAAGAAAGGAAGGGGGGAGAGCTGAGCTGCACATCTGCAAGGTCAATGTATGAGGCAAAGGGAAAAAGATACCAGAAGGTGGGAATGGAATGCAACCATTACTCAAGAAAGGGAGGATGTGGTGTTTGATGTGTGGGAATGGCTGTGTGTTTGGGTCGGGGGTAGTTTTTAGTTTAGTGAGAGTGCACACTTTTTTCAGACTGAGCTTTGCATTGGCTTGGTTACTTGTACTAATAAAGACTTCTTTTATATCCTGCAATGGCTTGTATGAAGAATTTCTGAGTTAGCAACTAAGAATCAGATTCATCACAAATACCCACCAGAAGTTCCTACTGAAATAAACGAGAATATTGCAGTATTAGAGTGGTAGAGTGGGGAAGGTGAACACTCTTACGCATGAGTTTTTTCTGACAAACCATTTTGTGAATAGGAACGTTATGGCACACATCCACGTATTTTTAAAATTCTAAAAGCGTCTCTAGACAAAAAAAAAGTAATTATCCCCAGTTTATAACTTAGCAACTCTCAAATCAGCCCATGACAGCCACACCAGAACCAATTCAATGGGAAAGGCCCACCAAATGGCATTTTTTGGTGGGTAATGAACACCCAGAAAGAGGCAATGATTTATGCCATATCACTCTCAACTATGGAACAGTTCTGTTTTGGGACAACAGTATTTTTCTTTCTAAAGGGGAGGGGGGGCCCCAAAGATTATAGGAGACGTGGCCAATGACACGGCTAGAGTAGCTGAGATTGAAATGTTTAATTTTTTAAATTATTTATTTTCAGGAGGGATGGTTATAGAAATCATTTTAATTATCAAGATAATAATTATCTTAATTGTTATCCAAACAATAGAATAGCAGAAGTTAACAGAAGGCATTAACAGTGGAACAAAATGAGTAGAAAAAGAAGCATTTGCTGTAATTATGTTGGTGCAATTCTGATACTTTAGCACATTAGATAATTTTACTGACAATAATTTTTGATTTTGAAAGCCACCATCCATTAAATAAATTTGTACTGATGTGATGATGTTAGTCACAGGCGAATGTACCCCTCCCACAGAATTTCTGTGGCTTCCTTTAAAAGTAGATAGATTTGGCATAATTATTTCAAGGTCATAAATTCATAGGAGACAAAATGAATGATTGAATGACAGCTTAAAAGGAAAAGGCTTGTCAACTTAAAACTACCTAGTTGAAGACAAAAGCTTTCCTGTCTTGCAATTAAGGCAACTGCTAAAGCATTTTCCAAGCCATTTTCTTTAACATTTTAGCGCAATGGCTGAGGGGCTCTCTGGCTGTCTGGAAAAACATGTCTTGCTCTAAAATGTCAAATTTAGGTTTGTTACAACTGTCCAGCAACAGTACCTGTTCGCCTTCTGAGAATTTTCAGTTAATGGATCATTGGGCAAGGAATAATATAAAGAAACATAATCTTGTGCTTAGTTTTCTAAAAATAAACTGTTTATCACCTTCTAGAAGTATTAACCCATAATGCAATTGTCCATTAATGTGCCATTCTGTGGCAACCTCCTAGGGGCTACATAAGTTTTCCAGTGCTTTAAAAAATTCTGGGACCACCTTTTAATACGGTATGTTTAAAGAGAAAGACCCAAATTAATACTTTTGCACTACTGCTTTAAGAAGTCAGGGCTGCAACTTTCAGATGTTGACTCACCTTGAACCCTAGAACATTCCACAATATTTTGAAATAATTTGTAGATGTAGCCCAATTACCCAGATCTAACTAGGCAGGAATTTGCTAAAAAGGTTATTCAACAATGTTTTTACTCTCTTGAATAATTTATTTACAAGTAATTATATCAGGATTTTTTTTTAAACACAAGAAGTCTGCACAGATATAATCATTTGCTTATCTTCTGACCTACCCCAAATTAAAAATAGTATTTTCTAAAAGTCCAGGAGGAGCAGCAGTTGGTTCTAAGAACTGACCAATTTTCCTAGCGGCCAGTGACTCTCCAGGGTAAATTAGCAAAAAGAGAGAAAGTTTCTCATGCTATATTATTATTCTGACAGCCACTACACATCTGGACAGAAAAATATATTGTACGTCTTAAAATATTACTGTACAGGAACAAGGAAAGAATGCATATACAGTTCTGCGTCTTTCTCAAGTATCAGCAAGAATATTATCCTACAGTTATGAAGACTAGGGACGCGGTGGCGCTGTGGGTTAAACCACTGAGCTGCTGAGCTTGCCGATCGGAAGGTCGGTGGTTCGAATCCGCGTAATGGGGTGAGCTCCTGTTGCTAGTCCCAGCTCCTGCCAACCTAGCAGTTTGAAAACATGCCAATGTGAGTAGATTAATAGGTACCACTTTGGCAGGCAGGTAACGGCGTTCCGTTTAGTCATGCTGGCCACATGACCACGGAGGAAGTGTCTTCGGACAAACGCCGGCTCTTCGGCTTTGAAACAGAGATGAGCACCGCCCCCTAAAGTCGGACACGACTGGACTTAATGTCAAGGGAAACCTTTACCTTTACTATGAAGACTAGATCTTAATTAGTTCAGGTGGTTATTTCCAATTCTGCAAACCTGGGACTGACTTTTTGTTTACTGTCTAAGTATATCTTGCCTTTCGTTTAAAATGACTCAATGCACTTTAGCACTAAACTTTTAAAAACAAATGGCAATCTTAAAAAAAAAAACTAACTAAAACAATAAAGTTATATTGCAGCTATTAAAATTAATTTGCAATTATTTTATAAATAACATTGAGATAAAGAATAAAGAAGCCTAAAAATGTTATAAAATTAATACTGAAAACAGAAAAGGCAAAAATCTTCAGAGAAAGAACGCTCTCCATGAGATGACTGCAGAAAAAGCAGAGAAAAGCTGCAAGTGGAGAGTCTGGTGGGTCACATTATGCAGAGTTCAAACTGATCCACCACACCTGAAATAGAAGGAATCTGGGCTATAAGAGTGATACTGGATTTTTTCTAAAGGGATGTTTCTATAGCTGAGATTAGTTCTATTTAAGGTGTGGTGGATTGGTTTGAACTATACTGAAGGAAATAGTAATTCCATTCAAATCCTGCTGGACTTTTATTCCCTTACTAACCAGATCTTCTACTCATTGTTTAAATCTTTATCTATATCCATTTTTCGACCTATATAATACCATAGACGTTTTGAATACTCAACTGGGAATGTCTCTTCAGAGCATAACATGCCTTCCAGAACAGAAAGCCCTATAGAAACAAAGACTAAAGGAAACTTAGCCATGTTGCTCAACACAGTACAAAAACAGGTAGGAAACGTATTGCTTTACATTTTGTTTACACCTTACAAAACTAAAAAAAGAATAGATATTGGCTCCATTAATTAATTCCCTCAGCCCAATCTGTAGTTGCAGAAAAACAGTAATGGGTAGAATGCAATTCACAACCTACGAACTTTGACCACAGCATTGGTTTCACCAGCTTCTAATCTGTTACTTCTTCTTCTGTAACACTCTTGAATGCTGTTTAGCACTGTTTCTCTTTAACACTCCTTTGTGCAGAAAACATACAACAGAAAAAAGTCATTTTGCCCTTCTAGTTAAAAATGACCTTTGGTTCCCCTTTCCTGATGCTTATTAGATACCATCTTCCTTACATATCAATCAATTTTTAAACATGTTCTTTTGAGCATTCTCTCCAACTGGTTTATGTGGAACTCTCCAACAGTCAACAAGTCACATTCTTGGAAGGATAAGCAATCTCTTTTCCAAGCAACAAATGAGGCGAACTAAAATTCCTGCATCCTCTTGTTCCTTCCCTTTTTCTCCTTCCCATGAACTGGAAATCTATCAATACTATTGATTTTGTTTTTGTTGTGTGATTAAACATTTGTCCTAAATACAAAGCCAGGTTATTTAATAACCGTTAATTTTTCTCAAAAGTGCAAAAGCTGGCTTGCAGCTAAACCTCAAAAAAACCAAGATTATGGCAACCAGCTTGATTGATAACTGGCAAATAGAGGGAGAAAATGTAGAAGCAGTGAAAGACTTTGTATTTCTAGGTGCGAAGATTACTGCAGAGGCTGACTGCAGTCAGGAAATCAGAAGACGCTTAATCCTTGGAAGAAGAGCAATGACAAATCTCGATAAAATAGTTAAGAGCAGAGACATCACACTGACAACAAAGGCCCGCATAGTTAAAGCAATGGTGTTCCCTGTAGTAACATATGGCTGCGAGAGCTGGACCATAAGGAAGGCTGAGCGAAGGAAGATCGATGCTTTTGAACTGTGGTGTTGGAGGAAAATTCTGAGAGTGCCTTGGACTGCAAGAAGATCCAACCAGTCCATCCTCCAGGAAATAAAGCCAGACTGCTCACTTGAGGGAATGATATTAAAGGCAAAACTGAAATACTTTGGCCACATCATGAGAAGACAGGACACCCTGGAGAAGATGCTGATGCTAGGGAGAGTGGAGGGCAAAAGGAAGAGGGGCCGACCAAGGGCAAGGTGGATGGATGATAATCTAGAGGTGACGGATTCGTCCCTGGGGGAGCTGGGGGTGTTGACGACCGACAGGAAGCTCTGGCGTGGGCTGGTCCATGAAGTCACGAAGAGTCGGAAGCGACTAAACGAATAAACAACAATTTTTTTCTCAAACACTTAACTGATTAAACTGCAATTAAACTGGAATGCTGCTTTTGAAAAGCAAGGATCTCATGTAGCAATAAACCAGAAGCTTCCTCTTGAACAAAAAACAATGATTTACCATGCTTACAGTATCCTGCACCATATATCCTGAAGTAGCAACTCAATAGAATGCTATTGTTTGTTATCCAAAATGGCTAGGGGAAGCCAAATTAATTAGTCTCAGAAGCATCATATTTATTTTGTGCTTTCAAGCAATAGGTACTTTTCAGAAAGCTGAATTTATTGCATGCATACCAACAAACTACCAGCTATTAACTTATATTAGAACAGTCATCCCAAAACACTATTATTTTTAGGACTGCCTAGAACTTCAGATTCAAAGGGGAAAAGGCATTTCAGGGCAATAATGTATCAGCCTGGAAACTCCTTAAAGCAGTTGTGTTTTTTCCTCGGATTCGACGAACACCTCAATAGATCCCTACAACCAAGTAATAGCTAATGATCCACCAAAACAAAACAAAACAGCAAAGAAATTCCATTTCAAGAAGACTCTTAAGAAGTATCCCAAAGAGCAAATCAAATGCTTACTACTTGAGATATAGTTACCTTTCTCAACTATTCTTTCTTGTAAGGTAAAGGTAAAGGTTTCCCTTGACATGAAGTCCAGTCGTGTCCGACTCTAGGGGGCGGTGCTCATCTCCGTTTCAAAGCCGAAGAGCCGGCGTTTGTCCGTAGACACTTCCGTGGTCATGACTAAACGGAATGCAGTTACCTGCCCGCCGAAGCAGTACCTATTAATCTACTCACATTAGCATGTTTTCAAACTGCTAGGTTGGCAGGAGCTGGGACTAGCAATGGGAGCTCACCCTGTCACGCGGATTCGAACCGCCAACCTTCCAATCGGCAAGCTCAGCAGCTCAGCGGTTTAACCTGCAGTGCCACCGCATCCCATATTCTTTCTTGTACTATTCTGCAATCTAACAGAAACTTCAAGCAAAATATGAGATACTGTAGTAAGCATTTGCAGAAGAGTGAATTTAGATGCAACTCCTGAATGTTCTTTATGGGCAGTCCTGTGTAGAATGCATTGCAATGGTCCAACTAAGAGAACTGAAGTCCTTTAACTATTCTTTCTGCAGGGTGGCCTCTGAGCAGGTCCGGTTGAAGCCACCACTCCAAGGGCCACCTACATGGCAATGGAAGTTGCAAGAACTGTGGAACTGGCTCACATTTGTCTCACAGTCATTGAACACAATCTGGAAAGAAGAGTGGGGCTTCAGGAGGGGAAGTGGAGATGGCTATTGACTTCAAATGTCTGAAGGCACCTTTTCCCCCATATCTCATCATATACAGAGGTAGTGGTTTAAGGCTATCTTTCTCCCATCACAAAACCTTTTCCTAGAGTTCCAGAAAATCAGGATTCATATACATGATGGAACATAAGTTATGCAATCAGAAAACTAACAAGCAAAATGAAACAAAACAAATTCAGTCCAAATTAGGTTGACCAACTGGTGACATTGCACAGGAAAATACCTTCAGTGACATCTCCCCTAACCCAAACAGTAACCCAAAAATAGCCAACTAAGATTTGCCTGAGAAAAATGTGTTTCTATAGTCCACATATACCATGATGGTAACGACACCGATGATGGTGCTGATGGCAGAACGTTAGTCTAGTTCTGACTGAATTTTGTACAAGCAGATTTGTCAGTTCTTTTTCATGAAAGACAAAGCCAGACAGCTTTTGACCTTTCCACATACCTTCTACTGTAAGAGTACCCATTTTAGACTCTAGGAAGTCAAACAACGTGCTTGGAGCAGATGGCCTAGCATTTCCAAGTTCTTCCTCATCTTCAGGTCGTATTCGGCCTCTCCCTTTTCCTTTTCCTAAAGATAAACCATACAGCCTAGTCAGACATGGGAAAGAAACTAAGTCTATGTTGTAAAGCATTTCAAAATCATTATTTTACATTTTCTTAAGAAGTACAATTAAGACCTATGTTATAAAAGTACACCTCAAAATACAGTATAGAGCCCATTTAATCTGAAATGCCATCTCAGCTAAATGGAAAATAGTACTTTATTAGAACAGCAGCTACACTTATACCTCACTAAATCTGTAACTTCTCATACAAACTCGTTAGTGATAATATTTTATGCAAAACAAATATTTAAAATGGCAAAAGTTCTGGAGCCAAACATTTGGCACATTTCAAACATTTAAATTTCAATTTAGGCTTGAATTTAAGCTCTTAATTATGTGTACCTCTGCTCCCTGCAGTCTCTTCCAATCTCTTTTTTCTTACTCCTTTCATATTTCCTATTTTCCCCCATGTCCACCGAAATTCCTCCTTTTAATTCTCTTACTTCCTTATTTTAAGTATTTCCTTCACCTATATGAAATTTAGCAAGGACATGCACCCTACCACCAATGCTAATTTGGGAGACAGTTGTGAAAATTTTGCCTAGAAGACCTTCAACAGTATAATCTGTAGTCCAAAAAATTTGATCCTATGAAAAATCCTTTTCTGTATGATAGACGGATGAAGTTGTACCTCTAATGGCTGGCCCTTGAACAGTCATTTGTTTATTGCTGTTGAGGAGGAAATTTAATGAAGCTTCAAGGTTGTTGCTATTATCCATAAGTGCCTGCCGTGCTGCTTCCTTGCTGAAGCCCATTTCTGTTATGTGTTTAAGAGCCTTTTCATCAACCTGCAGGAGAAATGAGCAAAAAGTCAATCATAAGATTCAACAGACACAAACAAAACTCTTACTTTTGAAGTACAAATAAAGATTTTTTTCAGTGAATTGTTGTTCAGTGTGATTGACTTTTTCTGAGCATTGCCCATTTGCTTTCTGTGAAAAGTCTCTCTTGTTGTGATTGTTTTGGCAGAAATTTATGACCGGGGTTTAAACCCAAACCCTGTTTTTGTTTTCTTCTGTAGTCAGTTTTAGGTCAAGGTACTAGTTTCCTTCTCTGGAATGGATGTTGAAGCAAAAGAAAAAAAAAGTTCTAAATAAGAGCATAGTGCTTTAGAACTCAGCTCTCACCTCTGCCTTAGATCCATTGCACAAGAAAACAAGGCAATATCACCATTCATCTTCTAGCAAATGAACATTTTTAGCCATATCCCCCAAATTCTCAAAATGTCATAGGTGTCCACTAGCCACAAGATGTTAGGACCTTGTTTTGTTTTAAAATGTTCATTTGAAGACACATTAAGAAATAATGTGTACTTATTTGGTGCATTTTATCAATAAAACTGAAGCACACACGTTATCTGAATCAGTGAACATAGATTGGTAGGTGAGATAGTTAGTGACTTCTTGAAAGTAAGTCAACTTATCACCTTCATGGCTCACTTGTTCGCTTGTACAGTATTTCTGGTAGGTGCAGGAAACATCAGAAGCTGAATTAATTAATTAAGTTGTGATTTATATGCAAGCCGAATAACTGATTGAACACCATGAAATTTTCATACAAAATACTGTATGAAGATGATTTTCTTTTCTGGGGATCCGTATCTTACCAGTTCACGATAGACACCTTCATTCTTTCCTTCAGGCTTCATCTTCTCTTTCTGGAATACTTCCCTGCTTCGATTCCCTCCTGCGTTCAAACTGAGGTTGCTTCTAGTATTACTACCACCTCCTCCAAAAGTCTTGGTCTTTAGAGTAGAGAACAATACTTCAGTAATGCCACTGCCATTTATTTATAAAGTGGCTGAGAGGCACAACCTGATTATATCTATGTTTAACCTTTGGGGTAGGGTGGGGTGGCTGGGGAAGAAGGCAGACCACCTGATTTGCAATAGTTAAATATACAGCTGGTAAGCCTCATGTGGCGCAGTGGTAGGCGGCAGTATTGCAACCGAAACTCTCCCCACAACCCGAGTTTGATCCCAGCGGAAGCTGAATTCTCTCTCGGGTAGTGGCTCAGGACAACTCAGCCTTCCGTCCTTCCGAGGTCGGTAAAATGAGCACCCGACTTGCTGGGGAAGGTGACGACTGGGGAAGGCAATGGCCAACCACCCCGCTCTAGTCTGCCAAGAAAGCGTCGTGAAAGCAGCATCTCCCCAAAGGGTCAGGCATGACTCAGTGTTTGCACAGGGGACCTTTCACCTTAGAATTAGCATACAGTATGTATTATTTAATAAACCACTTCTACTCAAACAAATCAAGAAGCTTCAGTTCAGATATTACAGTCTATTGTGCACAAGTCATCCTAGCCAAATAAGATACTCTAGAGTGACAAATGTATTAATGCTATTCAGGTATAAGGGAATCCATCTATCTATCTACAGTATCTATCTATCTATTGGGGTATCAAGGAGAGTTAGAAATATGCATGGAAATGCCATATAATTCTCAAGCAATTTACGTATGATCCAGAATGCACCAGGCTGTGTCAGTTATCACCCCCAAAATGCTTAACTAATGGTGGTGTTATTAGCTTTAAGCACAGTTTATCTGAACATGCCAGTACCTTCTTTTAAGGTTCTCCCCCCGAAAGACAAAAAGGATATTTTTAAGAAAATATGTATCCATTTAACCCCAATAATGCTTATTAGAGTATATGCACAATACAGCTCTATATTCCAAGATTATTTTCTTCCAAGATTTTCTTCAGTAATTCTTCATACATAATACCTTAACTACTTCAGAAACTGTCTATTCTTGCTGGATCACAGCAAATCACTTTCCATGTGTTTCCCCCTAAGGTGCTGTATATCCAGAGATAATTCACGTATTGTTTCAAAAGAAAAATACAGAGGCATTAATTCTAACCTCCTTGCTTTTTGCGACTTCTGCAATAGCAGCTGTTCGCTGTTTTTCAAATTCATCATTGTCACCCATCGGTTTAGCCACATTAGTCACTTGTAGAGTTTTTCGGCGATCCAATTCCTTGCTGTCCACTTGAAGCTGAGATAGGCATCTCTGGTGACGCAAAAGCATATTTAAGCAATAGACAAACCTACAACACATCCCATTGTTCGTATAGAAGAAATCAAACAATAATTTTCTTGGGAGTTTAATCTAAGCCATGACCTGTCCTTGGCATCTGCTAAAACAGATTTCAGCCATCAAAGGAGAAGGAACTGAGGTCAAGGTCCTATCCCTGATGAGAAACTAGTACTGGTCATAAGAAAGTATCATGTGACATAACAAAAGGCTTAGTGTTAGGGTCATATGATCCCTGTAGGAAAGGCAGAACATCAGTTTTATCACGAGAGGTCAGCTAAGAAACTGTGTGCCGAGAAGAAAAGAAACCTGGAAGGAGTTACAAGTTTTCAGCACTTGGAAGAATTCACCTAGCCATTCAAACAGGCAAAAAGAAAGGTCTGTTCTAAGTACTTCCATGCACTGGCCCTGATGCTGTGATGCCACCCAGCATTCAGAAGCTTAACAGTTGCATCCCAAGCAGAAAATCCACACTCCTTTACCTCAGATGGCATGCTTCCTGGGTGGCATGTAGCACAAAGAGGTTCCCTTAGATCCCTCCCCGTTCAAAGGACACAGGTTTTGATCTTTTGGGGAAAACACAGTTTATTGCAGATGGAGAGAAACAAGGAGTAACAAACCAGGTGGACCGATTTTAATTATCCTTTGTGAAATTGATCTCACTCAATTGTTGGGGGGGGTGTCTGTTTTCTCTAGACACATGCCTCACCACTTCAGAGTGGGGAGGTGTGCAACAGAATTTAGTTCATCTGATCATTTCTTTTTTTGTTTTACTTCCCAGCAAGGCACACAGACTGCAGGATCTCTATCTTGTTCATGTGGTGAGGTTGAGGGGAAAGATGCCACGTGAGAAGACAAGGCAGGGGGCAGAGCTTGGGTGTATAAACCTTCCCAACCTTCTGTCCTCTGACTTCAGCCCTGCTGCTACAAATGCTTAAATGCATTTATTCAGCAAGGCATTTCATTAAATATTATATACTTTTAAAATGTCAACTCAAAAAAAAAATATTCAATTTATGTAATATTTAGGGAGAAAAAAAGCTGTTGTAATACAGAGAGAATGTTATTTTTCATGAAATATTGCATCATTTCACAAGACATTTCAGACATGAGACAACATAGTTTCCAGCTGGTGATAAAGACATCCAAGTCCAAAAAGCGTATCATACCTGCCCAAAAGGGAGAAAGGGAGGAGGTCCACCTTCTGTTCCTATGTTACTTCTGTTGTGTTTTGATAGACTCTGTAAAATTAAGCAGTTTTCATTAACTGGTAAGGAGGAAAAGTGGTATGAAGTACAGATAGTAGCATGTAAATTATTGACAATATACCATCAATGCTATTGCCCGAAAGCTTATCACTGCTTGAATGCTACAGATGTTCAAAGATTCTACACAGAATGTTCTCTCTTCCTCACTTTTATTAAAGACAGAGGAAGGCTTGAAATAACTGAAAACATACACACACACGGACAAACATACAGAGATTCCTAAGAAAGCAAAATTACTGTTTAATTCATAATGGAGATTAATGGCATTGCTGCCTGCCCTTATCTCTAGGGAAATATGTAGGGTTCAGAGAGATATATTAATATAATATAATATAATATAATATAATATAATATAATATAATATAATATAATATAATATAATATAATATAATATAATATATAATATATAGTTTTACTGTAAAAGCAAAGGTGTAATTAAGATTTGGGATGGAAAGGCTTCAAAAAGCTGAGTAACTGTTTCATACTTTGCACAATACAGATAGTCCTTGCTTAACGACCATTTGTTTAGCGATGGCTCAGACTTATGATTGTACTGGGAAAACCAACTTGCAACTGGTCCTTGCACTTACAGCCGTTGCTGTGCCCCCCCCGCAGTCACATGACCATGATTTGGGTGCCTGGCAACCAGTTCACATTTACGACCATCACAGCATCCTGCAGTCATGTGATCCCCATTTTCAACCTTCCCAGCCAGCTTCTGGTAAGCCAAATCAATGGGGAACTGTGTGGTTCGCTTAATGACCATGGTGATTCGCTTAACAACCACCATAAAAGGTTGTAAAATTGGGTTGGATTGCATTGTTCTAATGATCAGGGTTGACTCGAGTTTACAAACCAACAGTTCAGAGATCCACGTGCATATATTAAACTTGCTTCCCCTGTGTTTTTTCATTTTTGTTTTGTTTGTTTACAAGCAGGATGTTTCTGCACATGGCATTATCACCTGGTTTCTCCTGCAAGCAGGAACAAACCAAACGAAGTTCAACCCCAAAGATGCAGGAAAAGATGCATTTTGGGGGTTGAACTTTGTTACTTCCTTAGCAAGCTAGGGTCAGGTTCACATGCAGTGCTGAACTTTTGCTGCTGATTAGCTCAACTGCTTCTGCTGCTGATGAGAATAATAAGGTAGGCTGCCTGATAAAGGAGAATTCAACATAATCTGCCTTATTCTGACACAGATTCTTATATAAAGGTGCTCAGTTCAGGGAGAAAAGTAACAGTGCAAGACTAATGCACAAATGTTATTTAATACATTTCCAAGATAAATAGCATTTCTGCATTTTTCATTCATTGATTCAACACCACATGTATTCATTCAAGTCTTCTAGAGCATTTGAAGCATTTAATATATTCTGTATAGTATTATTATACTGTTATATGTTTGACAGAGGTAGGCTGAGGTTGAGGGACAATAACTAGCCCAAGGCCATCCAATAAGTAACTAAAACTTGTTGTTACTTAAAATTTTAGTCTGCGATTATCTAATTTACAGGTTAGGGTCAGCCATTATGTTCCATTTGATTTCACAATACAAATATAGGGCATGCTGTACTTAGCCACAACAGTCAATCTTCTTGTTTGCTTATTAACTATGCTGGGCCAAAGCATATTCTATATCAAGTTCTGTGCAGTTTCCCCTACTTAAATCTTTCAGTTACAATAAACAGCTCATAAGTGTATTCACAAAGGCAACACTTCACACTCCGTAACTGTCAGCCCTATAAGGTGGAACAGACTAAGAAACAGACCCTGTGCAGCAGACACCAAAGCTAATTCTTTTAGAACAACTACAGTAACAAAATCTTGCAACTCTGAATGCGCTTCCCCTCCTACTCCTTTTATCTTCATGTGAATTAAGGGGGCGGGAGATCAATGAGGTGTTTTCATAAATCGCTTGCTTGGTATGGGCTCAACCACTTTGATCTGACTGTTGCCTTGGTAATGGATCTTCCCTTTGTTCATCAAGGCTATCCTCTGCACCAGCGGTTCTCAAACTTAGCAACTTCAAGTCGTGTGGACTTCAACTCAGAATTCCTCAGCCATTCTGGAAGTTGAAGTCCACACGTCTTAAAGTTGCCAAGTCTGAGAAACACTGCTCTACACTCTCTATAGTAACAGGAAAAGAACAAAGTTCAATAAAGAATTTAGTTAACCAAATTCATTATTTCTCCTCTAATTATTCATAACCAAAAATATGCTGGCATCCATCTGATAATTTATGTGCATATTGTTTCCTATTTGAAAATCCTTAGGAGGTGTGATTTAAGTAAAATTAAGAATCTAGCTGCAAAGCCTCCATGACACCACCAAGGAATCATTCAGAGGAGACAAACAACTGCTGTTTATAGTGAGAAGAATGAAACAAAAAACTGCCCCATTTGCTCAGGCATTTTTATCTGACGCCTTGGAATGCTAACAAAATTGACCTGACCCTAAATTATCTGGATTTAAATATTGCCCATTCCATGGAAACATTTTCATGGCAAGATAAAATATGACAAGCCGCTACAATA
Source organism: Candoia aspera (assembly GCF_035149785.1). Taxonomy (NCBI): domain Eukaryota; kingdom Metazoa; phylum Chordata; class Lepidosauria; order Squamata; family Candoiidae; genus Candoia; species Candoia aspera. The sequence goes on from NC_086157.1 coordinate 5,851,549, forward strand.
AAACAAAGCAAAATGCCCTCATCCTTAAATATGTCAAACAAGCCAGCTGCAGTTTAACACTTGACTCAAGGTAGGAAAATGCATCATGTTACCTCACCCTTTGCAACTCCCACTTTTCTATAAGATGTTCCACTTCACCTCCAAGGACCACTGTGTTGCTATCATCCAGAAGGAGAAAGCCATTTTTCACTTCCACGATTCCCAACAGTTTAATTTTTGTTCCAGGAGGTGTGTTCAGACTACATGCAAAAAGAAAGTAAATCTACAAGTGTTGGCAAATTAATAGGACTATATGGCATTATTCAAGTTATGTTGCCCTAATTCAACTCAAGTGTAACATTTCAAATTATTTTATACAAATTCTGTGTTAGTTCAAACACTGGCTATTTATAGCACTGTAAAACCATATTGCATTGTCTTAATGTTAATGTGACTTGATAAAATAATGTTTTAAAGCTCTCTCTGAAAGTAAATAACTTGTCTATATTTTACAATACAGCTAAAAGTCATGGAAAAATGTGTTGTCCACCACTACCACTTTATCCAGGAAGTGTCAGAAGCCATCTCTGTACTGCTTCAGACAGCAGTCTTTGAAAGCATGGCTTACTTACAATTTCCATCAAGCATATCCATTGTTCCCTGCAAAGCAGGGGAACTTAACAAACAATTTCAAGCCACAGCATCTAAAAAACATCTTTCATTTTCAGCTGTCAAGTGCATCCATCAAATGGATAGAAAATTAAGGAAATCAGCTCTCAATAACTTCAAAGATCAAGTTGAGATGAGGGTAACTTGGGCAAGAATGAACCCTATTTATGAAATCAGAGGAATAGCATTTGTAGACACAATCCAGAGGACGTAGGATTGTGGCAAAATTCTTTATAAAAGTAAAATTGCCTTCTGTTCAAGCTCAAATCCAAAAGAATTTTCTTGGCAATGATAAGGAATGGATTTGCCACTGCCTTCTTCCAGGATGTCTTCCCAGCCTAGCACCTAATCCTAGTATTCCTTGGGGCCTCCCATCCAACAGTTTTAACCTTGCTGAACCCTGCTTGCTTCTCAACCCAGACAAGGGAAGTCAGCCAGACAAGCTTTTCTGAGACTTAAAGCATAATACTGAAGCTCATAAAATGAGGTAAGTGTCTTTGTAGAGCTGCAATAAGATATTAGATACCATGACCTTGGTATGACCCTGAGAATTACAGTGTAGGCCTTCCTTCCATAAAGCCAGGACTTCAGAAAATAAGGTTGTTGTTGTTGTTTTTTAACTGAAAGGAAGTAGAGTTCATCAAATACCCAAACCCAAAGAATTGTATCAAGCCTCTCTTAACATGAAGAACTGTTGAGTACTATAGATACTAATTAATAAACTTAGCTTTTTTTTTTTCACTTGACCTTCATACCTGCAGGATTTTTGTTTTTAAAAATGAGGAAATAAGAATCAGGTTTCCTTAAAAGGATTTGAGAAAATATGAAAATACCTGTATTTCATATATTTTTTTGAAAATTAAAATGCATTTTAGCTAAGGCACTTTCACATTATGGAGGAGAATTATGCTTATGCAGCATAATTATGCAGCAAAACACTAGAGACTTGTAGTATGTTAAAAGACTAATTAGATAGACAGACAGTCAGTCAGTCTTAACTTCTGGCAACTATGCAAAAATGTCCTTGCGGTTTTCTTGAAAACATATTCAGAAGCGGTTTGCCCTTGCCTCCTTCCTAGGGCTGAGAGAAAGTGATGGATCCAAAGTCACCCAGCTGGCTTTTGTGCCTAAGAGAAGACTAGAATTTATAGGCTCCTGGCTTCTAGTCAAGTGCCTTTAACCACTGCACCAAACTAGCTCTGCTTTTCCAGAAAAATGGAAAATAATCCCAAACTGAATGTTGGGGATGAGTGAAACAGAAACGAAAAATGGATGCAGAAAGCACAATGAATGAAAATTACATTATTATAAGAATTCATTTGTAAATAAAAGAACAAAAAATAACACATGAGCTGTAAGAAAAGAGGAGCAGATAAAGAACTACTCTGGTTTTTCTGTACTGCCATGTTTTGAATACTTTATTTTGAAGATATTTGCAGCTTCATAATAACATTGCCAGCTCTAGACTCCACCCATTCCTTGTCCACCTCATTAAAAAAGAAAAAAAAAAGAAAAACAGAGAGAAATGTATTCCAGGATTGTAGGCTGTGACCCAGGAGATCCTAGCATTAGCAAGAAATGCAGCATCTACTTTTCCTGAGAATTCTATGACTGTAAACCTTATCTATTCTTACCAATCAAAGAGAATATTTGTAGCTCAGGGTTGAACTGTGGAGTCCTTGGTGCTCTCTGAGCCTTGTTATTTTCTTGCAGACCTTTCATTGCCAGACTAGGCAACATCTTCAGTGCGAAGAGGGAGTGGGCCTTGCTCTCAGTTTATATACAGTGGCTTGCCCTGCTTGTGTTGGTAGGGGTGTTGTTCTCTCCTTGGGAGTTCTTTGACTGGGCTGTTGTGTGCTGCTTATCTATTCTTCTCCAAGGATATGATGGCAATGTATGTATTCTATGGTAATACAATGGTGTTCTTCCAGAAAACATGAGAGAAATATCGCAGTGTTGTTTACTTGCTTTAAAGGAAGATATTAATCTTTATTCAGTCACCAAATGGGCCTCAGTCACTCACATGGGATAAGAAAAGTGGCAAATTTCCCATTTGCTAGTTGCTCCCTTCCTCTGGATTTGACTTCCCAATCTAGTCTTCAGCCTGGAACTCTCTGACAATCTGCCCAGCTAAGTACTAGACAGGCTTGATTCTGCTTAGTATCCAGGTGAGGCCAGGCAGAACATATTTCATAACATGCAACAATATGCAGAAGCATCTTCTTACTGCAAAATGTGGTTGTAGATGGGTAAATGGTAAGTGTGTTGTAGGGTAAGGAACAAAAGACTCAGTAGTGTGGTGGGAAGGAAGTCAGAAATTGGTGCTGTCCAGGCAAAAATGCAGCAGTTCTAGAAAAGGTTATATTTCTACAAGGTTAAGACTCCACTTACCTCAAAACTGGAGTCTGGACATGGTTTGCCCCTTGCCCAAACCTAATTTAATCCACTCAGACCTTTATAGACACAATTTTATCGTGGCAATTTCTGCAGGCAAGGTTAATTTTTCTGCTACCATTAGTGATGCTGAGACAATTCAGGTCCTTCAAACTATTCTGCAATCACTGATGTAGCCCACCATGGCAAAAAAAAAAAAAAAGTCACCATGTTCTTGAGTAAAGTGAGTAGGAATATTTTAGTTTTTCTTTAAAGCCCAGTGGAGTTGAAGCTTGCAAGCCATTTTTAAACAACTATTTCATCTACGTGCGTAATACATTTATAGCATTTTCATTATCATTCAGCTGGAGCAGCAGCAGTGAAATTAAACTGGACACTGTGGATATTCATCATTTGAGAACATGAACTGTAATTTTATCAGTAAAGGAACTATAGAACTACCAGCTCGCCTCTATCGGCAATTCTCACTAATTTCACCTTTTTCTCCTAAAAAGCGTTTATGAATGAAAGTAGTGAAAATCCTTTCACTTGATTCAAGAGTAGAGGATTAAATATTATTAATACCACTTCCCCTGTGGTAGACTTCAGTGAAAATGGATAGCACACCAGTAATGAACTTCAGCTCATTCAGACAGACCGCTGAATTAATCTGGTCTATGAATGTTCAGGTCCTTTCCCTCTGTGGCCAAACTCTAGCCTATTACTCTGATGGGCACCATAAACACTCACTGACCTACCCAAGAAATCTGAAGGAGAAAAAATGTTATAATGTTACACCTAATTCAATTTTCATAAGATGTTAGGCTTGGCAGTGTACTCCATAAAAAACATTTCATCTTAGCTTGGGAGCTAACTCTGCCTGTTAAAAGACAGAGTTGCTTGGTAAAGACAACTCTTCAGCGTTGGAAAGATCTGATGTGTTAGAAGTTGTAAGAGTCGTCATAAAGTACAAATAAGCTTTGTTTACCTTATTTTTGACATGCAAGTATATTCTATTGCAGTGCAGCTTGTGTGTCCATCAGTCATCTGCAAACGCAGCATTCTGGGAGCTACATGAGATTCTTCATTGTCCTTTGGTGCAGCTATATTACGAATTTTTTGAATCTGCAGAACACAGGGACCTTCTAGCTGTGAAGACAAAGGAAAAAAGTGACTTTCTATAACTTACTCAAGTATTTTTTGTTGCTGAAATAGCACCACCACAGCTAATAACCATACAATATTCCTTCTACTGTAATTATGAAGTTCAGATTCTCATACTACATCAAGTAATGCTGTTTTATGAGCAAGATCTCCCACCGAACCTTAAAACTCCAGTGTAATGATTTTAGAGATAAAAAGCAACCCATCATTTCTAATTCAGCATTGTGAGATTTTATCCACCTGTTCTCTGCCTACCAACTGGAATCTTTAACACTTTTGCAAAGGTGCATCATTTTAGCCAGAAGTGATCTGGCTTCTGCTACATGCCTTTATATTCACCAAAATCTAGGACAGAGTTATAATCCAAGATTATACACCTGGTTGACATTAAAAAAAAAAAAAAAACAGTGGAAGGGGGGAGCTAAAATAGCCCTGTGAAACAACTGCGAAAATGCATTATTATTATTTTCAGAAAAGTTTTCTATGCTGAATTTAGTCACTTTTAAGCACTAATGAAGATATGAGTGTGACTGAATTTCTCTCTTGAATCTTAGGTGAGAGATGAAGAACTGCCCAATTATTTGTGAATGCATGGAGATTCTGGTTTTTGTTCTTGCTTTCAAATGGCAGTGCCCCCCTTCATGGTATAAGCAAACGGACTTTGAAACTGAAGGGACTATCAAAAGCAGTCTGAAGAACGTGTTCTAAAGGAGAAACAGTCAGTATACCCATACAAACACCGATATTTTAAGACACATTTAAAGAAGCTTTCTCATTTTAGGTGGGCTTGACTCTAAGTTGTTTCTACGATGACTTTACCCTTCGGGAGTGGGGAGTCATCTTAATACTTATAGCTAAAAGAGAGATAAGAATTAGATCTTACCTTCCGCGTAATGCAAAAAACAGATCCTTACATTTCAAGCATAACTATAACCAAGATTTTTAAAAGGTATTTGCAGAAAAGATCCAAGTTCCTAGCCTAAAATGTTCAAAGTAACCCAACAATGCCTGTCAGGAAAAAAATAACCGTTTTCCTTGTTTTAGCTTTAAATTGGTACAATCCACTCAAGGACAGTGTTGAAAAATCAAGCTTCTTTTTATATGATCATGACTGACAAATCTGAACTATTTTAACTCTATAATGAAAAAAACTGTCACTAAGCTCATCTACACTATTTTCTTCAAGTTTAATCAAATACAGCCATCTTGTGGCTGAAACTTGTAAGTCATGTTTTTACAGTCCACAGAAAACTTCTGGACCTAGTCTTTTACCACCTTTATTCTATGGAGAAAAAGAGTAATACTTTATAAGAAATAACACACACACACACACACACACACAAATGAACAGAACAAAAACTCCATACAGGCAATACCTCTATTAGGGCAACTGAAGTCATAAGCTTAATAAAGATAGCACAAAGAACTTTTTACCTTTTCCACCTTTCCACCATTGATGTCACTTGGGAGAAATTTCTTGCCAATGGCTCTTAAGTCTGTCTGAAGTTGAAGTAGAAATTAAATGTTAACCTTGTTTTCAAAGGCAGATACTAGGAGGGAAAATGGGTTAACATATGTAATAAGAATGATTTGATAATAAGTTGCAGTGATCAATGTAGCTTTATGGTTTTCAGATGCACCATCTATAAAAAGCCTATTTTTGCAACTTAAGGCACTCTTCAAAAATTAAAATTCAACTGTTGGCACCTGAGGCTCAAAGACAAGCAGATGAGCTGCCAAAGTAAATAGGTTTTGCTTCGATTTTTACTTTTGATAATAGCTTGAATAGTGTTACCATTAATATCAAACAGATCATCAGATTCCAGAGAGTTGCCTCAATTTTATAACAAGCCCTTGTAGCACCACAGTTTAAATGCTGGCTCTCACTTACCCACATACCTCATTGTTCCCATCAAGATTCATTATTGGCTATTAAAAAAACAGTGAATATTCTACCCCTCACTGTCTGGTTCAGCATCTCAGAAAATATATATGGAGTGGTTAAGGTTTGGAACTCAGAGACCCTATAGCATAGAACCAGCTGGGTGACCTTGGGCCAATCACATTTTCTCTCAGCCCAAATCAGCATCAAACTCTGCAATAAGCTGGCTGATAAACAAAACCCTTTGTCGCCTCGTGCATCAATACCTTCACTATCAGAAGTAGGCAAACACACTGCAAAGAAAGCAGATCCTGCAACTAACTGGGACAATTTACTTGGAAGAAAAAGGGGAGATGCTTCAGCAAGGCATGAGGAGAAAACTTCTTGGACAGAGTATCTCAGATAATTCTGAATTGTGGAGTAATAACAACAAAGAACTTGCAAGGGCCTTAGGATACTGCCTCCCTCCCCTTTTAATTTTCCACGTAGTGACTGTAGGTTAATAAATATATCCCTCTTATTTCACCTTGTCTTCTGCCAAAACAAGACAGTAAACAATTTTGATGGGTTTTAAGGATCTGTGGCTAAAAATAGACTTTTAATAATGGAGAGCAAATTCCATCCCCACCCTTCAAAAACAGCAAAAGAAGTGTTGAAGGAACTTGTATTATAATAATAAAAAAACGTGAGAATAAATCTTCAGCTAAACTTACAGATCAAATCTGAACAACAAACCAACGGTTTATTGCCTTATTTCCAAAGACATATAAATCAATGCAGCCTCAGAAATAGATTCAGTTTGTACTGTTAGCTGCAAATTTGTTATTGCAAAACACTGACCAATTAAAAACACATCTTTCATAAGATGCCTGGTTTTTAAGAGTATGGGATATTCCTCTGCTGTAGATGAAAAATTGACGACGAAGGGCTTTGAACAATCCTACAGTGAAGGACAAATTGATTCACACCTGGTCAATATTTAATGTATTAATACTTTTTCCCTAATAGATCACTTCCAACTGTGTAAGCATCATCCACAGAAGAGCTGAATAAAGTAATTGTAAATGTTTGGATTAAAGTCACCCATGTACTCATACAGATTTTTTTAGTTTCTTTTTAGTTACTTTGATTCTGTAGGTTTTAGTGCTTGCCATTCTTTTTTTGCAAACAAACAAACATTGTTTCTTTTTTAAAGAAAAAAAAGTTCAGAAAGCACCAGGTAACACAATACTCAGGATGTGCAACAGCAAGTAACATTAAAGAAAAAATATACAAATTCAGTTTTTTTGACCAAGAAAACTTCAGTCTTTATACATACACATGTATGTGTATACACATGTATACCTATCACATAATGTCATGCAGAGCACAGGAAATAAACATAAATAATAAGGAATGAGATAAGAAAAAGAAAAGGTAATATAGCTGAACCTAGTTTACACCAATAACATTTTTCCTTCTTTTGACAAACATTTGTTACTCGCATCAGGCTACCCTTTCTTACCCACTTTTCTACATGAGCATTTGCACATCTTAACGTTTCTCCACATAAATACAACTACTTCCATTAATTTCTTTACTATTTGTGTACAACTTCAAATCATTCATTCCATTGATTCATTTTTTTTAAATCCTGTCTCTATTATAGGCAGAGAAAATACCTAATACTCCTTCCTCCTCTTTTCCCCCAACAGCAACCCTGTGAGTTGGGCTGAGAGAGAGGGACTGGCCCAAGGTCACCCAGCTGGCTTTCGTGCCTCAGGCGGGACTAGAACTCACCGTCTCCTGGTTTCTAGCCTGGTGCCTTAACCACTAGATAATACAATCTATCTAATATTCACTGCAAAATCAGTTTGGCTGCTTTCGCTTTCCAAATTTGGCTCTTTTTCACCTCTCGTACCCTCTCAATCAGATTTTGTCAAACATCTTCCTGAGCGCACTCAACGAACAAACCCCTTTGTAGATTTGGCATTCACTTTTCCTATCGTTCTCTTGGTATAGGGGAACAATAACGACAATTATTCTCTCATACTCATTTTTTAGACAATCGTTTCACTATATGCCATCCCCACCCCACGCATCTACAGCTTCTTTTATTACATCATTTCAACAAGCATCCTTTTCATTATTTCTCATAACTTTAACTCTGCACGCTTTTGTGGCACTCTGTAACATAATTATTTTTTACTGTGTTCCAACAGCTTCCACATCACCTTTCTTTATGTCCACTTTCCATTCATTATTTGGAAATAAATCTATCTTCTAATTTTTTTTTCCCCATATAAGAACTTGTACTTTCTCTTCCTGCAATAATTCTACTTCAGGTTAGGGGGTTTTTTTGTACTTTTTTTCCCTTCATGGTCTATTTTTTTCCCCATTTCTGACACTACCACATAATGGTCTGTCTCACATTCAGAACTTCTCATCACCCTCGTATTCTTGTATTCTTCAAAAGCAATCAAATCAATCATGCTTTTAAAGGTATATTCATCTTCTGCCACTTGTATATATGAAGGGATTTATGCTTAGACTTTGAAACAAATAAGACCTTTTTCAAGGAGATGCTCACCGGTTACCATTCTATCCATTCTTGGGTTTTTGAATGGACCAAACTTTTTTTTTTTTTTGGTACTCTGTCATTGTTTACGCCCATTCGTTTGTAGCATCAAACAGAATAGCTTTTCCCCTGGATTGCATTCATTCAGAATTTTGAAGTTATCCCTGTTTCCTGCATTATCCCCATTCAGTGGAGGCAAACTTGCAACAATCTATGAATTCCTACTTTTATACGCATCCACAACAACAACCAAGAGGACACAAATTCACATTTTTCCTCATATACTTTCACCCTTTCATAATTATGTAACTATAATTAAACCACCACTTTCACTTCCATGCATGTGCCAATAAAATCCACTCCAGAAGATCAGACTATCTTTATCCCGCTCTATTACATACTTTCCCTTTCTCTTAAATTCACAGTTACACAATATATCTACTTTACTCCTCTTACAGTCCAAGTTCAAATCTTCCATGTATCAGGTATGTCACCAGATGGCCCCACAGATATTGTCTTCTGCTGTCCATTATGGTTTTGGTCAATCAAGGCTTCACACAAAACATTTTATTAAGACAGATAAGGTATGGACTGGGTTTACTCTTAGCTGCACTCATTCCACACAGACATTCCCTACTAATAAAGGCAACAGCAGTTTGTCTTGGACATTTTGGCCAAAATGAAACAAGTATAACCAAAGTGTAACCAGCTTTATCCTAAAGTTTATGATATTCTAGGCAAACTATGATCTCTAACCTAGAAACCACCTTCCAATCTAACAGACTGTTATTCACATCCTAATAACTACAGGGGGAGGTGTATGCAGTATGCTGACATACGGTATTTTCACAACTTTGCTGTTTACCAAGACCAAGCAAAATTTCAGTATTATCCTTCTAAAGCAATTCTGAACAGAAATCAGATTTGGGCGCCTTCCTTCCTTCCTTCCTTCCTTCCTTCCTTCCTTCCTTCCTTCCTTCCTTCCTTCCTTCCTCCTTCCTCCTTCCTCCTTCCTCCTTCCTCCTTCCTTCCTCCTTCCTTTCCCTTTAAGAAATATCTCTTCCCTTCATATAGCTTTATATTTAATTATAGACAATACATGACTGACCATAATAGTTGGGAATTCTGGGATTTGTAGCTCAGCACAAAACAGAAGGCTAATGAATAATATTTGTCAAGGAAAAATAAAATACATGGAAGCATTATAATAAAAGCATTAGTAAAGGTAAAGGTTTCCCTTGACATTAAGTCCAGTCATGTCTGACTCTAGGGGGCGGTGCTCATCTCTATTTCAAAGCCGAAGAGCCGGCGTTTGTCCGTAGACAGTTCCATGGTCATGTGGCCGGCATGACTCAATGGAATGCCATTACCTGCCCACCGAAGCGGTGCCTATTAATCTACTCACATTTGCATGTTTTCGAACTGCTAGGTTGGCAGGAGCTGGGACTAGCAACGGGAGCTCACCCTGTCACGCGGATTCGAACCGCCAACCTTCCGCTCGGCAAGCTCAGTGGTTTAACCCGCAGTGCCACCGTGTCCCTTGCAATAAAAGCATTAGCCTTAATGATATTTATCCAGATCACCTTAAGAAAACAACAAAAAACTATGGGCTCTTAAAAAAAAGTGTGGTCTCATATAACTCCATGTCTCATCTGAATAGTAGTAGCCTAGAACACTTTCATTTTTAGAGATAGCTAATATATTTAAAAAAATAACTAACAAAGTTTACAAACTGTACCTACATTAAGTGCAATCAGGATAATATCATTGATGTTGACTTTTTCAGGTGAATTTGTGCAAGCCTCAATTCCTTCATCTGACAGGTACCTATTCAAAGAACAAAAAACAGAACTTCAGTTAAATATATTAGAAATTCAGACTAATAACAATCAAGTAATTGGAAAATATTGTTTTGATCAAAGAGATGTATATCAGATTATAATGATTCAGTGGACAATGGAGAGTGGGGATTATCTAATACAACACAATTTCTGTTCTTAACGTTCTTGGCACTTCCCAAGAAGATAGTTCTTCAACAGTTCTGAGTCCCAGAAGAGATTAGCATTCAGTAGGACAATAGGACAAGAGATTCAATAGGACAGTAGGACAAGAGATTGACGCTCCCAACTTTTTTTTAAAGAACTATGTTGTTCTGTATATAGAGTTTTTATAGCTTTAGTAATCATTGTTAATCAAATTAATCATAAATTAATTTTTGAAATTACGGCTTTTTATGTTTTTAATTTTTTTAATATAATGCTATAGTTAAAGAAAAGCAAAAAACATGGCAGAAAATGTGCACATACAACCTTATCCAATAAGAATATTTTAGGTGGACTGTTATTTAAATAGTGAGGTCTGGATCCAAAACTATCATGGACTATTGTTGTAAACATTTTAAAATAAAGCACCACTTTTATGCAGACCTAGGGGTAAAAACATCCTTCAATTCCTGAAACAGGATGAACTATGCAGTTTCCCTTGTTCAGTTTCAGAAGCGGCTTGTCATTGGCTTCCAATTCCTGGTGGTCTCCCAACCAAGCATTACGTTCTGAGTCAAGGATAATGTTGGATGCTGAAATCCAATGCTTGAAACTGGATCAACTGGTCTTTGTTCCATCCCCCTCAAATTATGCTTTAAAACTAGTCATTGGCAGTTAGCCACAGAAATGTAATCTGAAGAAAACTGTGCTAAGTTGAGAAAGGAGAAAGGACGTGAATGAATTATAGATTTAGACTGAAGTAACACTACACTTCTCTTCTCCTGTTAGCCATTGAATATGTCAGTCATTAACAGGGAGGCAGAAAATTAATTTACCTCAAAGCCTGGAGGAGAAAATTTTTCTGATCTAAATATTATTCAATTTATTGATGCAGAACATAAGAACCTTGTTGAAATTACAACATTGTTTAAGTGAAATACTTCAGTAAATAACAATCAAAAATGATTATACCAAAGCCTTAAAGGGATATGCCAACTTAGCCTTCTAGCATAAATCTTCAAAGTTTTAATGACAGATTCCTAACTTGCTCTTTGTGCCCAAGGAGCAAAATAACAACAACAAAACTATGTGACACATAAATACACCATCAAATAATGTCACTTCATACTAATAATTTTCAGCAGAAGGAATGTCACTTTTACAACATCAATGTCACTGAAGGACTAAACCAATTTTCAAAACTATGTCTCTGTCAGTGAAGACAGGACACAGAAGAGCCTTAGTCATCAGCAGACGTTCTTCAATTTCCATCTGTAGAATTTTATGTATAAAATGAACACTATGATAAAGGCAGGATAGAAAATGATATAATATAATATAATATAATATAATATAATATAATATAATATAATATATAATATATAATATATAATATATAATATATAATATATAATATATAATATATAATATATAATATATAATATATACTGGCCTGTAGGGATGTGGTAAAATACACCAATTAGTAATTCTGTCACCAGATTTCCAAGACATTGTGGGGAGGGAGGGAAAAGGGGTCAATGTAGTCCCTCAAACAGACATACAACTCCATTGTCTAAGTGAAAAATAAAGGATTGTGAATTATGTAAAGGCTTCTCCAGGAGAAGGAAAAATATTTGAACTTCCTTCATGGATTTTCTGCATCTACCCTTTCTCTGCAATATCATAAGCCCCACTGGGATCTTGGACATTTGCAGGCAACTTAAAACACACTAAATGAGAGTATATCTGCCAATCCTTCATTGTCTCTCCAAAAATATAATGCAATTCTTAAAAAATATGTGAACTTTTCTACTTTGTATATCTTTTCTGTCCTACTCCCACAAGCAATTTCAGAGATTTTATTTTCCTGGAGCGCAGGAAGTCAGGGATTCGGCCCCATCACCATGCTTTCTTTTATTACATTTAGATACTATTTTTGTACAGGATTCAGACTTGAAGACAAATAATTTTGGGACAGAATTTTATCAACTTTTGAGAAGATCTGCTAGATAGTATATTAAATACATTTATTCCATCCTATTCCAATACAAAATGCTTTTTCCTTCAAAAGATTTGACACAATAATTGTTACATTTACCTCCTCTCATTTCCTCATAGCAATCTTGTGAGCAGACTGGACTAAAAGATTACGACTGGCCCAAACTCCATGGCCAGATGGAGGGATAAACCCCACATCCGAATTCCAATTCACTGTCATAACAAATGCTGGGCATCAGGTCAGCCAAGTAGGTACTGTATATACTCGTAAATAAGCTGAGAATTTTAAGTGCCAAATACACCAAAAAAAATGGGTTCAGCTTATCTCTGAATGAGCTTATGCACAAGAAAATGTGGTAATAGTTGTTAAAAGTACCTGTATATACTTGTGTATAAGCCCATTCGTGGATAAGATGACCCTCGAATTTTTAACCAAAATAACATGAAAAATGTATAATCTCTGGATTACCCACAGATAAGCCAATCGTGAAAATTAAAACATACAAAAATTTTGAGGGTCAGTTTATCTGCAGATGGTGCATTTTTTATGATATTTTGGTCAAAAATTCAAGGGTCAGCTTATCCATGGATGGGCTTATACATGATTATATCCAGTAAGCAAATTCACACAAACACACACACACGTACAGACATGCACACAAACACACACACACACACACACACCAATGTATTTGGAATCCTTTAGAGACTTTTCATGAGAACTCATTTGAATAAAACTAGTTGAAAATATTCAAATTAATTCACTGAAGAGGCAGCAATCATACAGATTTCAGGCAATTTCAATCTTGGCTGGGATGTGTATGTGTGTGTGCGTGTTTTAAGTAGCTATATATTGCCTCAGAACATTTGGTTTTTCTTACATGAAGTAGGTACTATAGCTTTTGAGAAAGACAGTTACAGACATTCACTATTTATGTTATCATTCAAAGTACATAAATATAATTTCACTACCTTTAAATTATTAGAAGGGAATAAGGCATCTGGTAGATACTGAAGAATTTACAGCTTAATTTTGGAAAGAGAAAATAATGAAAAGTGGAGTGATGGATGTTTAATCAATTGAATGAGGTCATACTTTGCATCCTATATTTGCAACCAATTTATTCATAGGAATGCTTTTGGTTCAAAGTACTATTTTATTTCCTAACACAAAGCAGCCTTGTTTCACACTATGGAGAACTGTAATAAAGTACAAGGATGTGAAATGCAAATTCAAAAAGTGGCTGGCAACTCTCTTATTAATCACAAAACAGATCAGAGAGCTTACTAGTTCCCCAACAAAGCTTGATATATAGTCAGAACATATATAGTTACAAACAGTATTTGTAAGCTACATGTGGGAATCCACCAACACTGTTGTTATTACTCAGGATACACAAACAGAACTTTGTAATTGAGAGATACTACAAAGGATTAAAGTAGGAGACAGCCAGCGAACGGGAAGTATTTTATTACATTTTAATTCTATTTTTCCTCCAAAGAGCCCAAGATAGCAAAGATGGTTCACACATTTTTATCTTGCTATGATATGGAGATGGCCCCAAGTGCCTCCTCCCCTCACCTGACATTTTATCACTACCCACCACAGGATCTGGGAGAATCGGTATCCACCCTTAGTTTAGCGAAGTGCAATTCTATCACATGCACTTTCTGCCACACTTATTGTTTCATAATTCTTGTTGTTTTTCAAGCAACATCCCCTGAAAAAGGGAAGGCAAATAATGCCTGATAAAAAGAACACGCTCCAAATTAACTGTGCTTCTTTGGACACTAATCATGGCAGATTTTTAAGTTTTGTTCTGCTTATGAAAACAAGCTAGGCGGCTGCTCATTCATAGAAGGGTTTTGAAAGGAAATGAAAGGGTTTTAAAAGGAAAAGGAAAGGAGATCCAAATATAAATGCTTAGTTTTTAACCACTGGCTACATTCTCACATAATTCCCTGCTCCCCAACACACACTTATAGTGAGAGATGAGGTACGGCTTTAAATCAGAAATGACTCCTGATTCTTCAATTACAAGTACCCACAGTGTTAACGGTAAAGCCAGTACAGTTAGATTTACCCAACTCTTAAGGGTCAACAAGCTGAGCTATTGGTAACAGGGCATTTCAAAGATATTTTTTTGTACAGCTATGTCAGTAAAAACTGAAAAGCAGCAACAGCTCAAACAGGAATTATGACATTTGCCAATTTGTCCAACCCCATTGATTCAAGATGAGGACAAGCAGTACTGGGAAACCATAAGAAGCCTCAAATTAAGTTTCCAGACATACGAATGACATATTGTATGACCTATAATTTAAGTTGTACCAGTTTGACAGCTAAGAGAATGGTCAGTTGTGTGCTATCATAAAAACAAAAAACAAAACAGCAACACCCAGAGATAATCTCAGAAAACTGATTCTAAACAGGGGAATGTATTCTCCCTGAATTCTCATTAACTGGAAACTAGAAATGATTAGCCATTATTGCAAAGAGAAGATAATGCAGGGAAAGGGTTCTATAAGTTATCAAAACAATTGGAGTTAAGGCTGAGCAGGTTTTGGTTACACTTCTACAGAAAATAGGCATGGCGTGCTCTCAAGAGTGGGGAGAAAAAGTTCCTGGTGACTCAGTTAAGTGTCAACTCAGCCCTTCTTTATTCAGAATAAGGTAAAAAGGTTGAAAGAGGGAGACAGCCATAAAATTAAAAAGGACAAAGGAAAGAAACAAAGGTCAAAATTACAAAGTATCAGAATTCTTAGCAAACAAGTAAAAGTAGTAAACAAATTATGTTTGCTTTGGATAAATTGCATCTTATATAGAGTAAGATACTTTCAAGAAAAACAAACAAAACCCAAAACAATGTATTGGCAGACTACGAACATAGTAACCCTCAAAGCTAACACTTTCACCACTTCAGGGAGGGAGACAGAGAAATTTAATTACATTAGTTTACTGTTTTTATCTGGCATTCACTGTAATGATAAGGGTACCTGTGAAGGACATTTAAAAGGAGGACAAAAAAATCTACACGAAGGCAATGCCTTTAATGAGCCCATTAATGAGCAGTGTGCAAAGGTTTCAATATCTTAATGATTCTTCCATCAAGCTAAATTATAAATGCAAAGAAAAAATGGCATATTACCTCATTTATTATATTTATTTAATTTTCATCCCTTTATTATTTTTATAAATAACTCAAGGCAGAAAACATACCTCATACTCCTTCCTCCTCCTATTTTCCCCACAGCAACAACCCTGTGAGGTGAGTTGGGCTGAGAGAGAGGGACTGGCCCAAGGTCACCCAGCCCGCTTTCATGCCTAAGGTGGGACTAGAACTCAGACTCCTGGTTTCTAGCCCAGCATGTTAACCACTAGACCAAACTACACTTAACCTTAAAAAAAAAAAAAAAAACACTTTCCTACAAAAGGCTACAGTATGTGAGCTGCAAAACACTAGGATACCAATAGATGGCAGCAAAGAATTTGAATTTTTGATATCATTTTGCTGCCATCTCATGGTCATCCAAGGGTTTGCAATCCAGATCTGGCAATCCTATACTATACTGCCTAACTCCAGTTTTGTTACCATAGAAACCACCTGATTTCTACCTCTAACCTCCATTTATCAAGTAACTGGATACCATATTAAAAATCCAAAAGTTAACAAATGTTAAAATTGTGTCATTTGGAACTTTAAAGAATAAATTAGTTACAACAGAGTTTAAGACAATTTACTTTATTGCATAGCCAATCACAATACACATTTATACATCTATATCTACTGTATATCTTTAAGAGAAATGAAGTTATCCCTAAGAGACTTTACTGAAAATGAGTATAATTTTAGTGTGGTTAAGAAGAATCAGGCTAGTAAATAAAAGAAGCACAGTGTGGTAAGTTTTGCACTTATTTTGCAAAACTATAACAATAATAGTCCCTGTAATAGTATGGACTATTATTACATGCAAAACAAGAATGTGTGTTTTAAAAGATTGAGTTTTTATACCATTAATCGAGTAAGAAAGATTAATTATAAGTTTAGCACCATTTCAGGCAGGCCAAAGCCAGAAGAAGTCAACCAGTCAAATTCAAACAAACCAACTGAACTAAGATTAAAATCTACTCCATAGTGCTTCATTCTATACTATTAAGGCATTTGAATATTGTTTGCCAATAATTTAACATATAGCATGCACAATTTGCTTCATTGGAATAAACACAATATAAAACATAGTAGTACACAATACCCTACTGTATTAAGTTTTGTTTTCCAGCCATGTTATGTTTTCTAACATGTTTAGAATTCAAACCGTAATACATTCTCTAATTTTGCTAGAAAATGTGACTGCATAAAGCTTAAAAGTTATTAAAATACAGTAAGATTGCACAATAGCTATAGGCAATATCAAATGTACCTCACCACTGATTTCCATTAATGTTGTAAGTGAAGATTGCTAGACAAAATATTACAGATTCATAAATGTGCCCATTTTTTTTTTTCTATTCCTGAAACTTTCACTGATTGGCTGTTTGTGAGACAGGTTTGTATAATGTGCAAGTCTAGGTTTGTGATTGGTGTTGTAGGATCCCAGTCATTGTCTAGGCATGTTGTGTGAATCAAGCTGAACATAAAAAACATCTTATTTGTCTAGACAGAGCATGTTATGAGAACCCAGCAATTGTGTTTTGCTAACTTGGTTTTAGAGTTTGAACATGTAGTATGAACCCAGTCAAAAAGTAAAGAAAGATTTCTTTTCTGGACCCTCAAGTCTTCTTTCTTAAATATAGTCTCCCCATTCTTTTCTCTTCTCAGTTTTTAATGCTTCTTTCTTCTTTTTAACCCCTAGCCTTCCTCTGATCCCCAAGGCTTCTTCTGCAGCTTAATCTTGCTCTACTTTCTTCCCAGCTTTTACTCTTTCCTGTTTTCCATCTCTACCCGTTAACCTCACTTTTTCTCCTACCTCCAGCCTTTTCAGCCTTAAGAGTTTTTCCAATCTTTTTTTTTCCTTTTCCACCCCACTTTGGGAGAGTGGGATAGAACTTCAATCTTATGTAGGTCTAGTCAAATATAGTAAGTCACACTGATCAGTTCATGCTTAGAGTCAATTACGCTAAAGCAGCCTATAAGGCTGATAATAAATAGATACCATTATTGGGTTTTCATGTTCTCTGAGCTTTACTGAGAAAATCAAGAACCCTACAGTTGAACTGTGAATTACATATATTCTCTAATATTGAAATAAAATTATCACTAAAGAAGAACGTCATCACAGTGTTTCCAATATTCCCAACTCTATTCTTGGTCCATTCAGGGGTAAAAAGGAAACAATTCTGTTTCTTCAACCCATCCACAGAGGCATTCATTCATATCAATTAGCCAGACACTCTCTATTATAGTTATTTTAAACGGGCTCCCCAAAAATACAGAGCCTGGATCTAATTCTTGCCAGCATAGTACTCTGCTTTCTCAGCCTTACACTTCTGTTTGTCCTCTCACTGAGCAAATAACCTGGCTAACCAGTCTTGGGTCTTTCCACTGGATAAGTTCATAAAGTAAAGGTAAAGGTTTCCCTTGACGTAAAGTCCAGTCGAATCCGACTCTAGGGGGCGGTGCTCATCTCCGTTTCTAAGCCTTGGAGCCGGCGTTGTCATGGACACTTCCGGGTCATGTGGCCAGCATGACGACTCGGAACGCCGTTACCTTCCCGCTGAAGCGGTACCTATTGATCTACTCACATTTGCATGTTTTCAAACTGCTAGGTGAGCAGGAGCTGGGATTAACAACAGGAGCTCACCCCGCCGCGCGGTTTCGAACCGCCAACCTTCCGATCGACAGCTCAGCAGTTTAACCCGCAGTGCCACCGCATCCCTGGATAAGTTCATAGACATGCCTATATAGCTGTCCATGTGTGTGCATCACTGTAGCACTGCTATTGTTCCATCTATTGTACAGAGATCCCCTTGATTTTCCAATGTTTCCTGAAGCCCAGTTATTTCCACTTGTCCTATAAAACCTCTAACCAGAACATTGATCTAACCTTTAGAGTTTATAGCTGCCTTGAAACTCAGAGGGATGGGAAAATTACAACTTAACATACTTGAACCAGATGTCAGGGTGCAAGTGTGTAATGATGGCGTATGTGTGATGAGGTCTTAACGCATATGTTGTCATTCTGGCAGCATCACTATGTGCTGCTTACGATAAATTCCAGTTGAGGTTTCCAGACCCTCTTCCAAAGAAAACTGCCTGCAAACAACACGGCAAGAAATTTAAGATGGGTCATTGTTTTTCTTTTGAGTTCTGCATGGTAAGTGCAGTTTGAGCAAATAGGCCTTTTCTTTCTATGATATTTTATATCTAACATTCCCGTTTGAATTTCTTTCACTTTTAACACACTCTTTTTTTCTCCGAAGTGGCAGGATGCAGAAACCCAAAAGATATCCTTTCCAATAGCTTAGACTGGTCTCTTCCAGAGAATTATTGAAATTAGGCTGAAGTACACTTGAAAATAAATGCAACCGTAGGAACAGAGGTTCTGTAGGCTAACAATAAAATTAATACAGTGGCCAGATTCACTCTGTCTAGAAACTGGTGTAGCTGGCATACATATTTCAGCTGTGGATATGCACTCTTGGACATACCGCATGCACTGTCTGTCATATTTTTGGTCTGGAGGCTTAGTACCACCTTATGGAGTCTAGCATGTCACCCTTCAGGAAGAGCCCTCAACCCCACTTCTATGTTTCCCAATTGTCCCTCAAGAAGAGGGTCTAAGATCAACTTCCAAATAGTTCCTCCTGCTCTTCATTCAAGCAGGGGCATGACACTATAAACAGAGGCATTGTTAAAAGGTTGGAGCCCCTGGAAAAATCATCTATGCCAGTCTTATTAAAGCCTCAGGTATAACTGTGCTCCAGGAAGAAATATGTCTTCTAGTGTCTCCTGCTGGATGCTGTCCAAGGTTCTGAGTGATCCTTGAATGGCTTCTGCTTTATCGTATGGAACCCAGATCAATTAATGAAAATTTATTACAGTCTGAACTTCTGGCCAAGCCAGAACACACTTCTAAATTTTATAGATAACATACCCCAAGTCAAATGACGCACAACCCTTAAACCTCACTCAACTTTCCTTCTCGCCAATTACTATAAACTCTTTTTCAAGTGGATTAAATTTTATTCTATTGCTATGAAAAGGGTTGTGCATGATTCTAATAGGACCACAAGCCCTGGTTTATCACTTTGTATTGCCCAGCTTTCTTACCCATTTACCCCTTACATGTTTGTTAAAACATTAAAGGATACAAAGCTAAAGAGCATGCATTTTTCTTCAATTTCTCCCAGTTAGTTGATGTAGATGTTGAAGAGCATAGAGAAAAATGGAGCCTTGTCAGGCATCACAGATTGAGTTAAATTATCAAGCAGGACTCTTCCAATATCACTTCTAGATCTTTCTACAAGGCAGGATTGGAACCACTACAAAATGGGATTTCCAAGATGTTCCAGCAAGTTAAGAAGAGTGAAATTATGACTGATCACACAGAAAGTTATTGAAAGGTATTTCAAACAGTATTTTCCCAATCAAAATAATCTACAATCAAGGCTACCTCAATAACAACGCTAATTAAAATGCATCTAGCTAATCATAATTATTAAGACGTGGCAATGGAGCATTGTCTCCAGCAATTTATTTATTTATTGTACCTGTTCAGCTCTATAATAAAAGATAACTCAAATAAAACTACGAAACAAAAATGTTACAGCATTATTATTTAGCAATAATAAATTCAACAAATAAAATAAACATAGATAATGCAGGATTACTGGATAATGACTCTAATAATAATTGGATAATCCAATGAATTATTGAATACTAGTTGGCAATGTTGATGGGGCCAAAACCAAGTAAAGGTTTTATACCATAAGTTGCCTAAAGGACATATTATTGGAGCATTGATGCAGATGCCATTTAAATCTATGTTCATTTACAGTTCTTTCATGCTTCACGGAATATGAATTGCAAGGATATGGAAACCACAAGAACTGTACAATTAAAAGAGTAAAAGGTGATGGAGCCAGCGGAATAATTAACATTTTTTAAAGCCAAAGAATCATCTCTTCTTAATACAGGGAGATAGTAAAAAAATGGCTTATGTTTCAGTATCAGAGCTGTAGATATTTTAACAAAATATGATTTGTTCTACTATTCTTCAGTCATTTACTGATAACATTTATATATTTAATTTGCCAGATGTTTGGTTGTAACATATAATGTCATATTTAAATGGAGTTACATCACTTGATTTAAAATATTATGCAGAAACTATCAGCAATAATAGAGCCAGTTTAGTGTAGTGCTTAAGGCACTGGGCTAGCAACCAGGAGACCATGAGTTCTAGTCCCACCTTAGGCACAAAGCCAGCTGGGTGACCTTGAGCCAGTCCCTTTATCTCAGCCCCAGGAAGGAGGCAATGGCAAACCACTTCCGAAAAACCTTGCCAAGAAAACTGCAGGGACTTGTCCAGTCAGTGTCCAAGAATCAGACACAACTGAACAGATTAAAAAAAAAAGCAATAATAAATGGAAGATACTTACAAATATCTCTCACACCTAATATAAATAATATAATGCTTTCTTTCTGGGTAGGATGTTTAAACCAAAAGGGCCGAACTGTTTTTTTTTTTTTTTTTTTTTTGACATATTACCCATTCTATGTACAGGGCTAGCTACTAAGCAAAACTGAGCAGGTTCAATGTGTGAAAGAAGACAACAGTGTACAAAGAGGGGTTTAGCCAAGTCTGCCCAAAAAGGAGAAAACTGGGATGAAACCAATCTGCACAATTTAATACTTAATACCTAAAGCCAATAAAAGCTGTAGAGCATCCCATTTTGGTAGCACTAATGATAATAAAAATGATTTTGATGGTTTAAGTTCAGAGGAGAAAACTTAGAAAGAACCATATGTCTAATACTTTTTTAAAAAACGTACGCCAGGCTTCAAACTAAAGTTTCTCAGGGTGATGCACAGTAGAATAAAATTTTGAGATAAATTTTGATTTACAATAATTTCTGAGATTTTCTTTAAAAGTTTATGAAATAGTTACAGTGTGAGCATTACTTCTCGCGCTTACAAAAAAAGGGTGTTATCAAAAAAGTGAAGAGATGCCAAACTGCCCCCCTTCATAAAAGAGGGAGGTGTCTAGCCTTCTACACAGAAAAAGCAGGAGAAAGAGGACAAAAGTTTTCCCCTTTTAAAATTACAGTACTTATTGGAAGTCTTGTCCTGTACTTCCCCCCTCTTCCTGATGCTTTTAACCAGAGTGCTTGGATTCTCATTCCTGGAACTGCCAGAAGGAAATTCTGGCACAGAGGGTAGGCAATAGAGAACTAATGAAGAAGGCCACAGGGATATACGGGTAAAAGTGCACACCAGAAATAATTAGAGGGGATCGTTGAATATAATGTGCAAATGCAGTGGTCTCCAAATCGAAGTATAGAATCAATGATAAAAAGCAGGAGCAGAGCAGAGCCCTGATTGAACAGAGAGCGACAACTGGGTTTACAGTAAAGCCTTGATTTAAGAGATCTCAATTTAGCAGACTTCAGATTTAAAAGACAAAATCTGCTAGCTCTAGAAGGTCATTTTGGATTGTGATATGCTTTCTTTCGGGTGTCTGAAAGCAATTTAAGCTCCCAGATCAGCCCAATCATTCCAACTGAATCAGCCAAACAATCCTTCTGACTCTGAGTTTCAGTGTCAAGGGACTCCTTGGATGAAGGTATTCAGGGCCCCAATCCACCACCTTTGCCTTAGGTCATCTTGCAAATTGCTAGCTCACTCCTGTTCCTCAGCTGAGCCTTGAATCACTCTTCGTCAGATTAATCTAAGTGACTCTATGGGATCAAATTTTGGCTCCCAAACATACAACCTCTCAATCCATTAATTAGCCCAAGTGGTTATCTTTAAGCAACTGATAGATTGATTGTATATTTGGATTTTCAGAGGGCCCAAGCAAACAATTCTCTGTCGCTGAAAGAAATGTACCTTCTCCCAGGATCTCAACCGCCCTGCCATCCCAGGAGAAGATGCATTTGGTTGAAGTATTTAGTTTAAATACCAGTTTTACTGTATTCCTGAAAGCTTTGGGCATTTGGTGAGTCCCAGGGGTTGGACACTGGCCTGGTCCATCAGGGCTCTGGTTGGCGTCCGTTATCACAAAGCATCACCCGTAAATCAAAAGCCATTTGGAAAGGACACTCATGTCAACACCACTGCTAAAGTGCACAGCGCTGGGCTCTGGGATTTGTAACACCACATGACTGGAAGGGCTGCAACGCACAATATCCTTCACTCGGGGGGCATATTATCCCGTCCTGCCTTCTTCTGAGAATCCCTTTTCTTTTTAAATTTGCCTGGCATCTCTGCATGGTCTCCCAGCCCAGCCCAGCCCGCTCGGCTTTCGTTTACCAACTTATGGCATTTTTACCCGTGTCTTTAGGGGAAACAACTACGGGAGGAACTAGAGTAAATGTCACAGCGCCCTACGGTACAAAACCACAATACTGGGCAAGGTCAGAAGCATCGTGGGTTTGTTTTAAATAAGGCAAAATCCAATCCTGAGCAAGGAGGGCCTCCTTTCATTGTGGTCTCCCATCCAAGGGCGGACCGGGGCCGACCCTGCTTAGCTTCGCAGGCGTCCCTCTCGCGGAGGGGAGGGGCCGCCCGCTCCTCCAGTCGGCAGCGGGCCCCCGTGGGCACGGAGAAAGGGCACCGGCCGCGGGGAGAGCAAGGCGGCCGGCAGGCAGCCCCCAGCCCGGCCCGGAGACCTTCCGCCCCTCGAACTCACCAGCCCGACTCGGAGAGTGTCGCGGCCGTCCTGTCAGCCATGGCTCCTCCTCCTCCGCCTCCTGCTCCCCCCGCGCAGGGAAACCGAGGCACGGCGGCCGGGGAGAGTCAGTTCCAAAAGCGTTTCTCTCCCCGCAAGTTATTAAAAAAAAAAAAAAAAAAAGAGGGGGGCGCCACTGCCCCTTCGGCCTCGCTCACGCTACCGGAAGTCCGGGAGTCCCGACGCCAGAACGTGCGCGCGGCCTCCCTTTTCCGCTTCCGCCCGGCGGCCACAGAGTCCCGGGAGGGCGGTCCTCCGGCGGGCGGGAGCGCGGGTGCCCCTGGCGGATCCTGGAAGAACGGCGCCCACCTGGGCGCCCGGGCGCAGGGAAAGGCAGACTAGTCGCACGGTGGGATCCGCTGTAAAAACCTGAAATGAGTCTTTTTTGCGGTTCTGGTTGCTCTTCCGCAGTTTGGTGCTTGCAGAATCCCCCCCCCCTCTTATCTCTTTGTCCTGTTTCCATCCTGCTTTTTCTCCCCGAGCTCAATACATCAAGCAGCACTGTGAAGTGGGTTGCATGGATGGAGGGTGCCTGGTCCAAAATCACCCCGCGAGTCTTTGCCGCTCAGGGTGGACTCGCACCGGGTGTCTTTGGCCCAAATGCAAGACCGGTTCTCTCCTTTGGCCTCCCCCGATTGCTCTGCCTGGTGGTATTGCAGAGAAGCCCACAGTGGATTTACCTGGATTTCTGCAGGACCTTTCTCGTCAGCCTCTCTTCTCCGTTTCCTTCCCTCCCAATCGCACTTAATGGTTTTGTGCCCCTCCACGTGCATGCTTTAAAAACGCAATAATTTGACTCATCTGTTAATTACTTCACAGCCTCTTTCGCATGTTCAAACCTTTAATTTTTCTTTCTTTTTTTAAACAGATGATTCAAAGAAACAGTTTTCAACAAACAGTACTACCCAAATAAACATTCCTAACTCTTGTTCTTAAAATGATGTATAGTAACCATTTCCTCTACCACATCCAAGAAGCATTTTTCTGCATGTGTACTAATGACAGTAGAGAGTTACAGCTTCTTAAACGATTGCTGGCATGATGCCCTCAGATCAATTCAGTGGCAAGCAGCAACTACATTAAACTGCATTAAAATGGAAAAGGTTCACAAAAGGCAGTGGGTTATAACAATCAAGGTGCTGAGTGAGGACCAGGCAGGATTGAATCCAGTTTCGTCCAGCAGATTGAATAATACAGTGCATTCCCTTTTCATCTTAAAGAAAATTGGAGAAGGAGGTGTTAAGCTGCTGCCTGGCGCTCCTGAAGGAAGATGAGATACAAATCAAATAAATAAATGAAGTCGTTGAATACTTTTATTCCATTACAAAGAAAGAGGGCACTTTCATGGCCAGTGTTGAATGACCAGCTCTGCAAAATTTTGGAATGTGGTTCTCTGTAAAATGCATGAGCAGCAGCTAAGCATTACTCCTTCCAATGCATAAGCAGCTACTTTGCTCTGCTCCGCTCCGATCTGCTGAGGCTCACATCCCTCGGTGGGCGTGCTCCTTAACACTGGGACCGCCAAGAATCCCTTTTGAAGCCACAGGTGGCCTTCAGAAAGACAGCTTGCTTCACTCCCACTGTGCTTTGCAAATCACAACAGTTTGAAAAGCTCCTTGCACAGCCCTATCAGAAGCAGGCTTCAGATTATTATTTAAGTCTGTATTCCACCGTTTTCATATGAGACATTGAAGGTAATTATTCTTTCTAGTATTGCCATGATCAGAGTTTCCTTGACTGTTGCAGTAGCTGAACAGATGAATATCCATGTATGAAGAACTTTAATTTGACATTTATTCCTAACTGAGCCAAGTTTCTCTGACCAGAGGAGACACATTAAACCCATCTCGAAATATCTGCAATATACTGATCAGTCATTTGCTTCTGTATTCACAAATGTGTGCAATGTCCAATAATTTATTACATCCTTCAAAACCCATTCTAACATAATCTAATATTCCATGTGGAATATTTCATCCATGGTTCAGATGAAATATCTTCCTCCTTGAGTTGAAAATCTCTGGATCTCATTCACAGATTTTTTTAAATTGTGCTTTTTAAATTGTTCCTTTAGTTTTTTAATTAATATGCAGAATTAGTGAGCTTATGTTATTTGTGCCTCTACAATATTTTTACTTGGATTGCAAAGATCTTTCACCTGATTCTTTTTTTTCCCCTTGATCTTTTTTTACCGGAAATGAGGGAGGCTAAACTGGGAGGATATCAGGTCAATATCAGGGATGTACAGTCACTGATCTATTTGTTTAGGTCTTATTTTTAATTAAATATGTCAAATGCATATTAATAAAAATGTATGCCTCATTGAGTTGGAGCAGGGAGCAGAGAGAATTAGCTCATGATAGGTCATTAATGTTAATAATTTTGATATTAACTAGGATGAGTGATTGCGCCTATTATAATAACAGTGTGTAGAATTTTTAAAAACCTCTGAAAATATTAGTTGAAGCAAAAAGAATATGCCCAAATATTACAAGAACTAGGGTTCTCTATAGTGCTCTTCCCTACTTCAACTTTCTGATTAAATTTGATATCTACACATCATGGACTTCTCCACATTTAATTTCTATCTTTCTTTCATTCCAAATAACCTTTGTCATTATAGTGTTGTTAAAAAGTCTGTTTGGCTCAAAGAGAAGTCACTGAATGACATTTCCTAAAATTCTGAGTATCAAGCTATGACAGAAGCAAGTAGGGGTATATTTCTTTCTTTAAAATACATTTCTGTTTACCCTTTCTCACTTCCAGATCTACACCGGGAATTATTTTACATTACTTCCCTTTCGGATAAGCAGAGCTTACCAATAAACAGCAAACTCTTCTGCTTTAATAATAAATTTCTTCTATTTTTTTTGTATTTTTATAATGGTTTTTATAACTTCTATTTGTAAACCGCCCAGAGACACTTTTACAGTGAGATGGGTGGTGTATAAATTCAATTAATCAATCAATCAATTGTTCAGCATGAGTAACAGGTAGAACTGCATTATGGAGCACAGGAAGATGGAGGAAGAAATAGGGAAAGGTCACTATAAAGGTCCTAATTGTAATTCAGAATGCAATTTCTGTTTAAATTTCACAATTTGGTTGTATTAAAGCAGATAAGAAGCATCATGACTGCATCACAGATTTGTGCAATCTTCCTAGCAAAATTATGCAAATGTTTTGCCTTTGCCTTTTTCTCCGTATTTTTCAGCTTCCCATTCTAGTTTTTAGCCCTGGGATTTTCTAGTGGTCTCTCCCATCCAAGTACTAACAAGATCCCACCATTCAAAACTTGATGAATATTTAGCATAGGCTTGACTGTCAGGTGGCAAAGGTGCCATCTGTTTGTTTAAAACTTTAGAACAGTAGACACGACTTAATTCTGGTGAGCAGCCAATTGCTAGGCAGGTTCACTGTAAGATAAATGATGAAGAATTTAACACACATTCCTGTCTCTATATCCATAGTGATCCCCATCTCTCTCTCTTAAGACTGAATTCTGTGCGTGCTCCGTTAAATGGAAAATACATTCCTAATAAATATGCATAGATCAATATTGCTTATACTGTCTGTATGCCACATTGATCTCCTGAAGATGGTGTGGGATCCATGAAACAAGATTTGGTTCACAGGGCCTTCTGTATCACTCCTTCATTCCATTGCTTTTCTGCCAATTATCAGCATAAACCAATTATTATTATAGATCATAACATTTAAATAAAATTAATATTAAAGTCGGAATATATTAAATTTAGAGACCACTCTTGACCCTACGGAGTACAATTCCAAGCCTTAAAAAAAGTTCCGTTGTGCCGATGTCCCTTCTCTGCCCTGTTCTCCAATCCTTCCCTTAGTGATAGTCATAGTGGCAGGTGAAAGAGGACTTGCTGGAGTAGGATTTGGATGGGAACTGGGAAATCAATTACTCCTTGGTTTCCTTTTGTGACTTTGGAAGTTCCACTTCAATAGCAACATTGCCGGTTTCAGGCATGCCTGAAAGAATGAATACTTTCACTATCCAAGTGCGCAAATGTCAAATCACTTTCTCATTTTCACACATTGTGTAAAAGAATGAGAGAAGCCACCTTCTGCCAGTTAAGAGACAGAGAAACATTTCTTTTTTCCAATCCAATAAGCCACTATATGAAATGTATCCTCCTAGAAGGATGGATACAAAAGGAGGGAGGGAGGGAGAATTAAGAGGGAGGGAGGGAGGGAGGAAGGAGATATAGATAGATGCACAATAGAGGGAGGGAAGGAAGGAAGGAGATGAGAGGCAGAGACAGAGAAAGACTCAGAGACAGAAAGATTCTGGGTCTGAGGTGGCAAGCAAAAAGTGAATTGTGACACGTTATTGTAACACTGAGCGGTCCAAAAAAATCATTCAGTAAACAGACTTTCTCTGGACAGCAGTCTTGGCGAATTAATGGTAATTGAAAAGGACTGATTTATTTGTGGTGGCCTCTGGTGAGATACAGATTCATTTGGGGATTTAGTTGATTTAGGCTGGTTTGGATGAGGAATGGCTGTCTTTCTGTCAAATCTAAAATCATAATCATTATTTCCAAATTTGCATATTTTGGGCAGCTCTGTATTTTGTGGCCTTTTGCCCCAATATCTTTAAATAACTCACAGTTTTCCTGCTGAATTAATTAATGTATCCAGATAACTAATTTATTGGCTTATATGACAATAATACTTTGAAAAGTTACCCTGTGGAATGTAGGTTGGGTAGAAACCAAGTTGCAACTTCTATTAATCCTGCTCTGGGTGACATGTTGATAGACTTTTGACAGTATTCCTGAAGTTTAATGGTCTTTCCTTAGAAATTAATGAAATTAATTTGTAACAGATTCTTCCAAAAAGCAACATAGCAAACATAGGAAGAAAAAAATCCTGGTTGAATTACAGTATATGCACACCGAGCTTGCACGAAGGAGAACAATATTTATCATCTTGTTGCCTGGCAGTGTCTGTGTGTCACAGAAACGTTTCAGATCTCTTATACGGTTACCACATGCAGTTTTTAAAGTGTAATTGCTGAATATTTGTCAACTCACTAAGACAAGTTTTGACAGGTTAAGCTGGGAAAAGCAATAAAATTAATTTAGGAAGTGAAAATAAGATTTGCCTCTGATTTTATTTGTTGCTATAGGCATTACAGCTTTTGTCAAGTATGGTCATGTTAGAAATGCAGGAGTCAGGCATATCTGCTGATAAGTGAGTTAGGCAAATGCACCAAGGCTTGAATGCCAATTCCAGACAGTCTGCTAGGCAAGGAAAGCTTGATTCTGGGTAATGGTGCCTAAGACTGAAGTCTTGAATAAACTGAAGAATAAATGGACCCCTGGTTCCCTCTTTTCATATCAGATGTGAACATTTCCATTCAAGTAATGATCTGGTTCATACTACATGCTAAGCCATGTGACCTTTCGTTTGGTTTCAGCTTTGAGTCTTAGATGAATTGTGGTTGATGAAGTGTAGTTAACGATTGACTGGGATATGGGATTCAGCTAGTTGTGATGTATCTGGTTGGTGAAAACACATCATAATTCAGTATAATATGTGCACTCATTCTTCTGTGGTATCACCATCATGATATTTAGCATTTAATTTAATGCTCAGAACCTTTAGCATTTAAATGAGCCACCTTTGAGACAGACAGACAGAAATTTTATTTTGGTCATTGGTCAATAAAAACACATTCTATAAAACAACAAAGCAAAATTATCCCCTAATATTAATAACAGTTGGTGTCCTAACAAGGAGGAACCACGCCGAGATGAGGAATAAGTCTCTAGTGTTTTATTACTGCTACAGTAGACAGAAAATCCTACCAAACTGAAGAAGCGTGGGAAAACCCAGACAGATAAACCCCCAAAAGTCAAGGCTGGTCTGTTCTGTGTCTCTTTGAATGACAGCTCATATTCTCTCTACTACGCATGCGTTTTCCCCCCTGGATAGGGGCCCCCTCCTGCTCACCATCAGTGCTCATGACAGTTGGCAACCATTTGTGGACGAAGCTTACACATAATGTAGCAGAATGTTGCTGCTTTTAGAGAAACAAATTTATCTTGGTTGTTTAACAGATAAGGCGAATAAAATTTAATCAGACCTTCAAGACATGCCCACAAACCTAGTACCCACTTTTTCTCCTCTGCTGCTTGAATGGGATGGGATTGAGAATTATTGCTCAATTGGAAGTAGTCCAAAAGAACTCCATAAGGAAGATCTTTGGCCTCTCCCAGGGTACCCCTGCTGCTTATTTAAGGATGAAGGTAGGGCTACCTTCCATCACCACAAGAATACAATCTTATTTGTTGGAGAATTATAAGAAACTGTAATGAATCAGTGGACCAGACTTTTGTCGCCCATCCTACAAATGTATTCCCTACCGCCTTTGAAAGAACATATCTCTTGGAACAGACAAAATTTCAGAGATAGGCTTTTTGAAAGGGATGCCAATAAAGATGCCACTGCAGTACAACCATCCAAATTTTCATCTTGGTACCATCCCTATAATAAACACAGAAGCGTTTCCCAGTACCTGGTTAATATTATCAGTGCTTCACTGAGAAGGGCTTTAACATCCCTTTGCCTGCAGACCATGCCCTTTGCATATCTCAAAGGGAGATTTTGCAGGGACCCTGTCGATCAACATCTCTGTCCTCCATTATTCATTATGTCCTCCACTGCCCCGTTTACAATGAGATCAGGTCCAAATTGTTGATGGTAGGTGAACTCAGAGGCTCAGACCTCAAAGAGTTGAACTATCTTCTTGCTGATGTGTTCCCAACTGTCAGCAACCAAGTTCCTACTTTTGCTCTGCTGTCATTTAAACTTAGAAATAAACACTGAAGTTCTTAGTTGTAGCTCTGGCTTTATCTTGTTTTAACCTTCTTACATCTAATACTCTTTTTATTACTTAGTTTTACAGTCTTACTATTCTACTGTTATTTCATTGCATTTTATGGTACATTATATGCTATGACCCATGGTTAGAACAATAAATTTACTTTCTGTTACACAGCAGGACCTTCTCCTAATTTTGCTACTTGATGGGTTCTTTTTGTGCAATAAAGTTGAAGCTGTTCAACATTGGTTTAGGGCATTTCTGACATTTTCTCTGAATAGAGCACTATTTTCTGTTTCCATTTCCCAACTCCCAATCTTCAATATTTTGTCACTGGGAAATTTAGGATGTTTACAGTGAAATATTCTTTGAACCAATCAAAAAGCATTATACAACTGTGTGTGTGGGTACACACACACACACACATATATATAGAGAGAGAGAGAGTAGTAACCTACATGGCTTGGATTAATTGGCAAAAAATCTTGGTTATACAGAGTTTTCAAAGGTTGAAAGGTTGTATAGTTCAGAGAAAGAGAAGCATGGTGAACTATGGGGAACATTTTTTTTTAAAACAGGGTTACAAGTAAAGAGTTGAACGCCTCAGCTCCTGGTGACTTCATTGACACATCTATGTAGTTTTCTTGCAAGTAGCTTTCCATTGCCTTTATTCTGAATGTGCTTTGACTTCCCAGTCTAGCTTGCAGCCCTGGGATTCTCTGGTTCTCCATGCAAGAACTGACCAGGTTTGACTGAACCCAAATTCAGCCAGAGTAAAGGAATTTAGGGCTGACCATGGGGAAGGTATGGAAGAGATGTTAAGGGGGAAAAGAAGGAAGGAACCATTAAGGAGAGATTTGGGGAAGCTATTCCTCAATCCTGAGACGGAAGGAAGCGTGCAAAAGAATCTCAAAATAAGCCCGCCTTGATTTTGTTCCGTATAAGAGGATACAGAAACTTAGAGAGACTTTTAAGATTTTCAAGTCCTGGGAAAGTAGAGAACATGAGGCAGAGGCTCAGGACAGTCTCCAACTAGTGGGATAGTATTGTTTGTTTGTTTGTCCAATTTATCATCGCCCAACTCCCCCTCAAGGGGGGGAGGACTCTGGGCGGTTTACAGTAAAAAACAATTAACCACAATGTGATATATACTATACAGTAATATAACATAATATTAATAGACAATAAAATATAAAATACAAATATACTAAAATGTAATAGAATACAGATGGCAAGGTTCTCTCTCAAGCCATAAGCAAAACTGAGCAATTCTAGGGAGCTAGCCATCCCCAGGAGGAGCTGTTCTCCTTCCCGCCCCAGGCATGATGACAAAACCAGGTTTTTAAATTTTTGCGGAAGTCCAGGAGCGAGGGGGCCTGTCTCAACTCCGGGGGGAGAATGTTCCAAAGGGCAGGCGCTGCTGCAGAGAAGGCCCGCTTCCGTGACCCCACCAGATGGAACTTCCTAACAGATGGGATCCGTAGCAGGCCCTCTCTGCATGCCCGGGTGGGACGGGTCTGTAGGACTAGTAGCCGTGGGTCCTTTGTCTAATCTTCCAATATGAATAAACCATTCAGGGTTTTTCCTCTATGAATTTGTTAGAACATGTCCTGCTATACTGTATTCTCTATAAGGATTCACACACCCATTTAATAACCCTTCATTTGATAAAATATCCAGGAAATTCTGATCTCTTTTATGTTCAGTTGTTGCTATCTGATCAGAATGACTTAGTTTCCCTGAATGTAGCTAAATTTTGCTATACTGTCTGCAAAGTAGGCAGGCCTCGACTGCCCATTGACGACTCTATTAATCTGTAAATATATTATCATGCTTTGTTCATTTCATTTAATGTATTTTTAATGTATTTTAACGTATTTCAATGTATTTCTTCTTTTTTAAAAATTTGTAATTCTGGTCTGTGACCGTATTAAAGATTGATTGATTTGTTAGAGCTACTTTTTATTGCTATCAAACTGAGTGGCCAGCACTTCCTTTTGTGTCATAGCGTAGCAATATATTGTGTGAAAGATTTCCAAAGAAAAACACTAATGTGTGGGAAAAGTTGTAGAGAAGCAGTCATCTGAATAAGTTTTATCACCTATCTGTATATAAACAGGAAGGAGTCTGGTAGCACCTTTTCAGATTAACAAATTTTATTTAAAGGCATAAGCTTTTGTGAGGTACAGCTCACTTCAGTCAGATTCCTTCTGGTTTTTGGCTCCTACAGACTAACACAACTCTCCTCCTACAGTGTCTGTCAATACAGAGATATCTTCATCTCAGGTGTCCATCGGTCATGGATTGCCAACAAACCAGCGACCTTGTTGAGTGGGGAGGGGTATATAAAAGCCGAAAATAAAGTTGAAAAAAGGAAAAATAGGCAGAAACAATTTATTGGGGGCAGGGTATGAACTGTATAAAGAAATGGGAGTGGGGAAGAAGGTGCTATAATGGTTGCTATCCAAACCAGAGACCATTTAAAAATATAAATATAACCCTTTGATGAGATTGAAAGAACCACTCAGCTGTTCATCTTGTTTTCCATAAAATCAATCATGTTGTCTCATTGCTGTTTCTTAGCAACAGGTATCAGGCATTTCAAAACAGCCGTCTCTGTGTATGTGTGTGTGTTGGACTAAAAGTGAAACACTCAACTTTCAATACAGAGAGCATTTTAATGTATAGATGTCCCTTGTTGCCTATGGTCCTATGGTTGCACATACCTGCTGGTGTTAAAAAGAATTCAGATCTTGTTATATATGGGAAAGGTTTTCACATATCTGTGGTTTTGGGGCTTGTTTTTTGTCACTTTACTCATGTGCCAAATGGTAGGTGGGCTTTTGCGCATATATAAAGCATCTTTTTACCAAGGTTATTACATGAGCTTTCATTATCTGCTTTTATTAGGCTGGAACAGACAAGGCTACTTCTGGGGGGAGAAACAGATGCAGTCATGAACTGCTTATTCCACAAACTGGCTTAGCACAGGGATGAATGTGGTCCTCTGGCATTGCTGGACAAACACTGTCAGTGACCGACAGGAGTTCTGGAGTGCTGTTCCTGAAGTGCTGAGTCCCTGAATGAGCAGCCTGTCTGCTTGTACCACCAGGAACCTGGGAAGAGAGGAGAAGGGGAAACACTTACAGCTAAGACATTGAGACATCGCAGGTCTTATTTCTTCCAGCCTTGAGCATGAGTTGGTACTAGAAAGCCCAACTAGGACCATCACCTGATATGCAACTCACAGATAAGCTTCTAATTTCATAGCCATTCCCCACTGTTGAGTTAAAGTGGATTCTACCTGTCTTGAATTTGAATTTGCCTGCGTGAAAGCTACTGTCCCCACTGCCAATCCCTATCCCGCTTCTCTTCCAAATCACCGTTGTTCACTGGACGTCCTTCCAATGCAATGGATAGCAAAGCTAACAGAGTTTTGACCTGCTGAAGATGCCTTTTAATGCTGACTTAAGGTTGACACATTCATGGGATGGGAAAGAGATGAAGGCAAAAAGAAGAGGTTGACCGGATGTGTTGTACCCTGTAAGAGGCCAGATTTGTTTTGCTGTAAATCTTATTTATTTGTTTGTTTGTTTGTTTATTTTCTATCCCACCTTTATTTTTATAAATAATTCAAGGTGGGAAACATACCAAATACTCCTTCCTTCTCCTCTTTTCCCCACAACAACCACCCTGTGATGTGAGTTGGGCTGAGAGAGAGGGACTGGCCCAAGGTCACCCAGCCGGCTTTCATGCCTAAGGCGGGACTAGAACTCTCCTACCATGCCTGATTGGCTCTTGGGCTGAGAGAGAGGGACTGGCCCAAGGTCACCCAGCCGGCTTTCATGCCTAAGGTGGGACTAGAACTCTCCTACCACGCCTGATTGGCTCTTGGGCTGAGAGAGAGGGACTGGCCCAAGGTCACCCAGCCGGCTTTCATGCCTAAGGTGGGACTAGAACTCTCCTACCACGCCTGATTGGCTCTTGGGCTGAGAGAGAGGGACTGGCCCAAGGTCACCCAGCCGGCTTTCATGCCTAAGGTGGGACTAGAACTCTCCTACCACACCTGATTGGCTCTTGGGCTGAGAGAGAGGGACTGGCCCAAGGTCACCCAGCCGGCTTTCATGCCTCGGGCAGGACTAGAACTCACCGTCTCCTGGTTTCTAGCCTGGAGTCTTCACTACTAGACCAAACTGACTCTATCCCTACACAGTTGGTGTGTACTTGTCATATTTGTGCCCAATGCCAAAGCATGCCCCGGCAATGCATTAGCCACCAAGTCGGCAGCATGCAGCAGTGCTTCACAGCTCTAGCATTGTTTTATTTCTTGTATTGTTTGTGTGCACATATGTATATTTCACTCCTATAAGGCAGTAATTTGAATGAAAAAAAATGTTTTATTTATGTATTCATTCAAAAGTGTGGTTCAATTAAAGTTTAAAAAAGAGACAGGAAAGTTGTAAATCTTGCTTTACGTTAGAGTTGTATTAAATTTAATTTTCCAGAAAGCTACATCCCATGTTTATAAAGTGTTCTTTACATTTGTTAACAGATGGAACACAAGCATTTTCAATGTTTCTAGTAAACAGCAAGTGGTACCGTAACATAAACACAATATTGCTGGAGGTTGTTAACATTTTTTCAATCTGGCAGTTTGCACATTTAAAGTTGTTTTATTTTGAGAACTAGCACCAACTGTCATTGCATTTCTACCTACCAATGCAGGGCCTTATGGTCATTTTTATACCTAGATTCATTTTGCAAATGTGGCATTTAATCCTGCTTGAAGGATGGGAACCTTTAAAATAATAATAATAATAATTTGTTGTTGTTTATTCATTCAGTCGCTTCCGACTCTTCGTGACTTCATGGACCAGCCCACGCCAGAGCTTCCTGTCGGTCGTCAACACCCCTAGCTCCCCCAGGGACGAGTCCGTCACCTCTAGAATATCATCCATCCACCTTGCCCTTGGTCGGCCCCCCTTCCTTTTGCCCTCCACTCTCCCTAGCATCAGCATCTTCTCCAGGGTGTCCTGTCTTCTCATTATATGGCCAAAGTACTTCAGCTTTGCCTTTAATATCATTCCCTCAAGTGAGCAGTCTGGCTTTATTTCCTGGAGGATGGACTGGTTTGATCTTCTTGCAGTCCAAGGCACTCTCAGAATTTTCCTCCAACACTACAGTTCTAAAGCATCGATCTTCCTTCTCTCAGCCTTCCTTATGGTCCAGCTCTTGCAGCCATATGTTACTACGGGGAATACCATTGCTTTAACTGTGCGGACCTTTGTTGTTAGTGTGATGTCTCTGCTCTTAACTATTTTATCGAGACTTGTCATTGCTCTTCTCCCAAGGATTAAACGTCTTCTGATTTCCTGACTGCAGTCAGCATCTGCAGTAATCTTCGCACCTAGAAATACAAAGTCTCTCACTGCCTCTACATTTTCTCCCTCTATTTGCCAGTTATCAATCAAACTGGTTGCCCTAATCTTGGTTTTTTTTGAGGTTTAACTGCAAGCCAGCTTTTGCACTTTCTTCTTTCACCTTCGTCATGAGGCTCCTCAGTTCCTCCTCGCTTTCAGCCATCAAAGTGATGTCATCTGCATATCTAAGATTGTTAATGTTTCTTCCAGCAATCTATAATAACAACAACAACAACAACAATAACAATAACAATAATTTATGATTGGATTCCACACATTGCAAGAAATCATAAAGCTTGCTTGTTTACAGCTTAGTATGTTCTGTGAAGCCTAATGGATATTAACATTTGTTTGGCTGTTTATAAGGGCCTAGAAGCTAAGCAGAGTCGGGCTGGTTAGTACTTGGATGGGAGACCAACAGGACATCCCAGGAATGGAGGTACTCTAGGAAACCAAAAATCATCTTGGACAAAGGGATTTATTTTTATTGTTATTGACTGGTCTCTTTTTATTATCTGGCATGCTGGTACTATATGGTATATAAATAAATATATTTATCAAAAGTAAATATGCACATAAATATGCACATCCTACCTTAGGTTCTAAGAACATGAGAATAAGTTACTATTGTTGCAACAAAATGTGTATTCTTTCATTGTTTTTCTTACCCAACTTCATTCAGTTTAATGGAGAGGGAAAAAGATGTTTTATTTTTCTTTTCTCTGAGGAAGGGAAGTTTGATAAAAGTCTTGCAGACAAATACAGGATTGTTTGTAGGTACTTGTGGCTATGTAATTGTTTACCTTAACTGCCCCAAGGCTTCCAATCCTTCTTGGCTTCGTTAAAATGGGAAGGAAAGAGGTCTTGAGAAAACTCCTCCCCAATGGCTTTCTGCAAATGAACAGGTTGAATTCAGAAGCTGCAAGATTGGGAAAAACAAAAGTATCTTTTGAAGGGAAAGGAAACTTGTGGGAAATTGGGAGATCAGTTTCAGCATCATATATTTGTTTACACACACTTTTATGTTGCTTGTTATCTCTCAGTTGGTGCCAATCAAGGATGTCAAAAGGTAAATACGGATGTACTCCACACCAGATTTACTACCGGATGCACACATTTCTGATTTCCAGTTGTTTATCCTAGAACTAAAAAAAAAAAACTCTTTGCCACTTCCACTCTAAATAATGTTGCTAAAATGTTTAATATAATTTTTTGTAAGTTTGGGATAACCAAGAATGTATGTCCCATGCTCCAGTACTATCTGACAGATATAGGGTGCTATTAAAAACTTAAAGTGGATCCCAAAAAAATAAAAACTGTCCACGCTTGATGTATTACTATTGTTACTTTTATTAAATGTGAACAGGCCAGCTATTGTCTTTGGTGTAAATAACTAATGATGCTATCTGATTGCAGGATGCAAACCATATTACATTAAACCCATGCTGTAATGCATCTCTATTTCCATACACAACATCTTTACTCAAAGATGCATAAAATCAATTTTCTTTCCATCTTGTACTTTAGTGGGAAGTGGGAGAGGGAAAAGCTTATCCTATTTGTCAAATTCAGTTTGTACCTGGGTTGATACTAAAGTGCACGGAATTATTCATGCATTAGTCATTTAAAGCACATCTTGAATTCCAAATATGAAGAGGATTTATATCTAAATGCTCTACTTTCTCTTTATATTTATGCAGCAATTTTCTTGGCAGAATGGCAATATCCATCTGTCATAAGCTAAGCCATTACATGAGTTGTGTACTGTAGATGCTTAGATTTATTTCTATTCTGCATATTCTGCATATTGAGGTATTTGTTAGCATAGTCCATATTCCAGCCATTAGAAATACTTGTCAGAAATGCCAGTGCACAGAGAGAGCTAGTTCACTTGGTAGACGTTATTTAATTCTCAAATTTATGTTCCCTTCCAGCCAACATTTCCAAAGGTCCAGCTCCCCCAGCATTCTCTGCCTCCAGCCAAATCATTCTTGGAAGCTTAAGGGAAACTGAATTCATTCCAATACTGACTCCACTTGGGGTCATAACATGGTTTGCTTGGTCACAACCAAAACATGACTTGGGTTTGATCAGCTTTGTTGGGATTCTTTAACCAGGAGGGAAAGTTACTATCTCCTCTAAGACCAGAGTGGCCACCACTTTCCATTTCTGATAACCAAGAAACAGTTGTGGTTGGTTTCAGTTTCCATTATTCTGCAAAGCAAAAGTGGTGACCACTCAGGACTTGGGTGTCCGTGGTTAGTCAACAGTATGCAGTGGGCCTGGTCAGCATTCCTTTGGTTAAGCCAGCACGTTGTGTGAACATAACTGTTTCCTGACTCAGTTCCAAAGCCTGCCCCAAGAGAAAACGGAAGAGTCTGCTACACCTTAAATGAGGAAAAGGAAACCAAAATTTGCAGGTTGTCTTGCATGCATGCATGCATGCATGCATGCATGCATATATATATATATATATATATATATATATATATATATATATATCACTGATTCTAGATATTCTATCCTATCCTATCCTATTCATAGGAAGGTAGACAGGCAGGCTCATAACACACAGGAGTGTTACATATATACTGCCTTGAGATCCTGAAGGAAAGGCAGAAATAAATCTAACAAGCAAATATGTATCCATTGGAAGTTGTGTGGCGGCGTCTTCATCATCTTTTGCAATGGTGCATCCCCATACTGTGTTAGTTGCTTCAAGACCTGAGCAAAACAGCTGTCAAAGCAGCAACTGGCTGAGGAATAACTGAGGTTATCCATGACTAATGGATGTGTAATTGTCAGAACTTTGAGGTAAGTCAGGTCAAGAAACAGACACCAGAGAGATTCCAGGAATGGTACTTTATTGTTCTAAGGTATAATAACAGAATGTTGAAAGCCTGTCAGAGTTTCTGTCTGCCCCATCAAATACCAGACAAATTCAAGGCAGGTTTATTGTGATTTTTTTCTCTCCTCACATTTTCTACTTTCTCAGGATTGAGTTGCTGTTTCTCCTTCTTAATGGTTCGTTCCTTTGCTCCCCAAGATCATCTCTACATCACTTTATGACAACCACCTTCACCCAGACATGCTGTCATGAAGTAATGGACCTATATTCTTTACTGCAAGTTGTAAGCCCACCCACTCACTAGCCAGGAAGTGAAGTGCCACCTCCAGACCAAAAAATGTTGCTTACCCCTACCCAAATCTCTTTTCCAAATGGGTGCTGGCCAGACCCTGAAATGCATCATCATTTCTCCATGCGGACTAGTACCTTTGTAAATAAGAACTCCAAATGAAGTTCCTTCATCAAGTTCAGGAAGAATTTTCTGTCCAGTGACTTCAGTTTGAGTTAAGATATGTTTCTAAAACTAGCTATTATTAAACAGCAGCAATTTATCTTTTTTGTTCCATTATGCAAATGTATTTTCAAAAGTGAGCTTAATGCCTAGTTTATACTAAGGAATATTTCTGTGCGAAGTTCTTCAAGAAAGATTTGAATCTTTTTAATTAGGAAGGGCAAATATATTAATAAGGATAAAGGGATAATTTTCTAATCTCCTGTGATGCAAATTAGTTTATAATTTTTATCATTTACTTCAGAACTGGCAGAACAATAAAACCTTTGTTCATAGGCAAAGGAGCCTTGCTTGTCAGCTTGACACCATGCAACTGCATATTATCTTAAAGCAAGCATTAATAGCAGCAGAAGACTATAAATACATATGAATTAGTTAACTACATGGACATACTACAAAACCAGTCAATATAAAAAGTTTTACTTGTCAGACTCGGTTCCAATCTGTTAATTCTTTTGGTTTTTGAGTTGATTTAACTTACTGTTTTTTCTAGTGTACCCCAATCTACATACAACAGAGTATGGCAAGAGTGTGCATAGACAGAGGGGAAAAAAGAATAACCTTGAGGGACAGGAGCAAGAGCTGCTGCCAAGGAAATGGTCAGATAAAAGAAACCTGAGTCTGGTGCAGGAAGGAAATGTATATAAACATCTCAGAAAAACTCCTCCATAGTTTACACAAAGATAAAGGGAAAGGGAGGTGCATTCAGATTTGCAAGATTCTGTTATTATAACTATACAATAGAAGTAGTATTGGCCTACATGACTTTAGTTTCTTAGTCTGGTTTTCCTTGGACGGTTGACAGCATGGAGGGCCAAATGCTAGCATTTTATTTATTTATTTGTTTGTTTGTTTCGATTTCTATAGCCGCCCATCTCAGCAAGTGACTCTGGGCCCTGAGCATGTCTGAAGCCCTGCACGTTTTCACAAGGGTAGCACATGGACTTTGGCTAAGGTACCCAGCTAGAAACCAGGAGGCCATGTGTTCTAGTCCTGCCTTACACAAAAATCCAGCTGGGTAACCTTGGGCCGATCACTCTTGCTCAGCCCCAGGAACAAGGTAAAGGCACACCACTTCTAAAAATCTTGCTAATAAGACTGCAGGGGCATGTCCAGGCAGTTGCCAGGAGTCCACACTCACTCAAAGGCACACACTTCCTTCCCCCCGCCCAAGATGGCTGCCATTAAATAATCAACTCTAATTAAAATCAGGTTGACATAGGTTTGTGTTAATGGCTTTATGAAATGCCTGGAGGGAGAAGTGTGGGGCCACAAGAGAAAAGGCCATCCTCATGCTCTGTGCCCCTCAACCTTATGCAGCTTGAGGATCCTCAACAGTCCTTCTCCCAAAGTTCTTGCAGATGGACAACCTCTATTTCGTTTTTGTTTGTTTTTTTGTTTATTTTTAGGAATACAATTGCCCTTTTTCCAAGTCTAACCCCTGCAGAAAAATCCTCACAGCGTATCTATAATTACTTTATTTGAGGTATATTTCATCAGAGACTTGCCTGGAAAGATTAAGGATCCTGAGAAGGAAAGAGATCTCAGGATACAGCTACTTGATACATTTCTGCAATTCCAAAAATGAAGGAATTGATTTCCTCCAAGCACATGTTTTTCTAGTCACACACTGCTGGCGACTTCCTTGGATAATGATTTCCTCTAAATTTCTGATCCTGAACTTTCACCACCTTGCTTGAGAGCTATAGCAGGCAATTAGCATCATTCAAAAGCATGGCTCAGAAGCAGACTGTTTCCACCTTAAGGATGTCAAGCTTTCATATAGTTAACATTTCAGAGGCAGTATGAATGGTAGCGCAGAATGTTCTAGTTCTCAAGCCTCAGAAAGAGAGACTTGCATTTCTTCTTAACGTGTTTGGTGATGAGGAATGCATGCTCACATTCTACGTTCCTGTTCAGATAGGTCCACCAATGTTCCAGCTATTAACTGAGCTTTGACAAATTGGGAGGTGATCTTCTCTATGAGATAGGCTAAGTATGCTGAGTTCATACTGAATCTAATTATTGAATAAACCCATTTTCCTGGTTTAGTACATTGATCCTTAACCCCTAATACCCCCAAAATCACAGGAGGAGGAGGGGGAGGGGGAGGAACTGTAAAATGAATTAAGCTTAGAAGGCAAATGCAGCTATTCAGTCTTTGATCTTTTAAAATGTTTTCTGTGGATACAGCCAACAGGTCTTGCAGCAAGTTTAGATTACTGACTTTCTTCTTGCCACCCTATCTCTGACTAGACAGTATCTTTTCTGTGAGGCAGAACTTACTTATATTGATGTCAATGACTTCAACATAAAGCTCCACGATGTTCAAGTAGGTATTTCATGAACACTTATTTGTAGTGAGTTCGTCAAAACATGGAAGTAGTATCAAGCTATTTCCTTCTCTCTCTGTCTCCGTCTGACACATACACAATGTTTGATTTTTCTTGGAAATAACTTCAGTATTAAAATCCTGTCAGCCTAATGCACCGCCTCATCCCCATAACATCGACCCGTCCCACCCGATCATGCAGAGAGGGCATGTTATGGACCCTGTCTGCAAGAGAGTTCCATCTGGCGGGGTCCAGGAAGCCCGCCTTCTCTGAAGTGGCACCCGCCCTTTGGAACTTTCTTCCCCCAGAGATAAGGCAGATTTCATCTCTTGTGGCTTTTTGTAAACAACTAAAAACCTGGCTTTGCCACCTCGCTTGGGGCGGGAGGGGGAGTAATCACTCCTGGAGATGGTTAGCGCCCCAAATGGCCTCCTAGACATATGTGAGCAATTTTCCAACTAGCCTCGTCATCTGGATTTCATACTGTATTTATTTTAATATTATATTTGTATTTATATTTTTATGGTATTTTAATGTTTTATCCTGGTTGTAAAACACCCAGAGTCCCCCCTTTGGGGGGGATGGGCAGTGGCAAAATTTGATAAATAAATAAATAAATATACTATTTCTGTTCTGGCACTAGCATTTACAATGAACAGTTTCCATGTATTAGCCCAAAAAGTCTTCCAAACAAGAGTAATGCATAGGCATATCATCATTTTATCATTTATTCTCTCTTCTTTTACTGAAGGAAATTAAACCCCCTTCTTAGAGGACTGAGTGGTTCTCATCAAATAAATACCCTAAAGCATGATAAACGAATACAGGAATACAAATACATATTCTGAGTTGTTAATAATAAGTGGTGAGACATTTGTGATATTAACACAATAAATTCTTGAACTCATGAAGTTGTGCAATATATGGACAACTGGAAATTTGCTTTTTCGTTTGAACTTATCAGGGATTTTGAAACTTGTATTTCAATAGAACAGTTTTGATATAAGCTTAAGATCAGAGGAATAAGGCACATTCTTGGAAATAAAATGGCACGGGATGGCTGACTCTGAGAGAACTAGAGATGAATCACTGTGTATGTATCATGATTCCCCTATGTTAGGTATATCCAGACAACATTGTAACTAAACAATATTGGTTGATTTGGGAAAATAATTATAGCCAACAGATTAATTATACAATTTTATAATTATAATTATATAATTGTAAGAATTTATGAAAAGTGACATTCTTGCAAAGCTGACAAAAAAGACAGGGAGCAGCTTTGTCTTCTGTGATGTCTTCTTCAAGCTGAGTTGAACTTTTTTCATAAATATGTTCATGTTGTTCTTTTGGACAACTGTACAGAATTGATTTGCCACTGACTTCTTTCCAGCTTCCCAACTGTAAGTGTTCACTGGTTCCTTTCCACTACTGAAGTCTAAAACAGACAAGCCTTGGATACTTTTATCTTGAATCTCATTCATAAAGCTAACCGCAACTGGTCCTTCTCTTTTATCCTTCTTTGCCTGTGTCTGTGATATGACATCCACTTCTGGCTTTCTGAAGAAAAATAGATGAACAGATTAAAGGATACAACATGTGAGAGTCAGCTCATTAAGGTAGTAAATACTGTGTATGCAGAATATTTCAATTAAATAACTGTGGCTCAATTTACAGGGCAAATGTGATTCTTTGTAAGGTAAGCATATAGTTTAAAAATATAAGGACATGATCTTGTCATGACATGCAGGTATAAATTAAGGCTGCATCTCTTGTGGCCGTGTGGTTAGACTTTTACTGGTACATATCAACATCACCATCCCTGTGGCTCCCTCCCTTACCTTCACAGCCCAGATTCTTCTCTCTCAGAGCACCTTGTCTGAAAAAGATAAAACATTTTCATCTTTACTTTGCATTCTGAAGTTCACCTTGTTTCAGTGTTCGAAGATATCCACTAAGTAAGGTAATTAGACCAAATGTCACTTACCATTGCAATAACTCACAAAATTCTTTTTTCCTCAAGAGAAAAGAAAGTAAACATATCGTTCTTCAGTTCATACACTCATATTGATACTTCTCTTCTTAATAAACATCTGACCTCTTTATGGAGGAGATTCACAATTGCTTCCAATTTCTTCAAGTATGATTTAAGCATCCTACTTTTAAAGCAGTCCACCATTTTCATGACTTTGTATTGCATAGTTCTTATCACAGAGCCAACTGTATTTGCAACCAGTGCTTCACTACTGTGTGTAGAAAATAATGCTTATTGCTGTTTACTTTTTCACTAACAGCACAAATACTCAACCGTTAAAGGAAGATTATAGATTCCATATAGTTAGTCAAAATAGTGTAAGTATCTTGGCCTATTGTTATTCCCTCAGGTTCTTTACAGCATGAGATCTGTTCTACCACTTAATAGCCCTAAATGTAATTGAGCTTTTCCTTCAATATCTGTTAACTCATTTACTTGGAATATAATGTATACATTTGGCTTTTTCTTTTAAAAAAAAAAACCCCTCACAAATATTGTATTTACTCTAGCACTGCCTTATGATCTTGTTGGAATCCTCTGAGCCAGAGGGTGAAGAGGCAGACCAAACAGACTTTCAGCCTGAAGAATTTCAGGCAATCCAGCACCTGCAGCATCTTGAGGAGACAAGGAGTTAGCAGGCAGTTAGGCACCTATGTGTAAGAACTGACACTTTATCAATCATTTGATCGTGGAGTCTGACACTATGACACCTTCGAGAGATAATGAACTTGAACAAGTGAGGATTTAGATAATAAGGGGCCAGATTCCATAAGACAACTAGTGCAAGAACAAGGTGGCAGCCAAGGAGGACCTAACAAAGTCAATGTCTCCATGAGAGGGAAGCAATTCTTTAATCCAGCCACATCAGCTCCTGGGGTTATGTAAGTCTCCAAGATCATCCCTCTCTGTCGGAAACAAGTTTCTACTTCCAGATTTCTGTTCCTGGTCCTCTTGCTCCTTGGCCTGTGACTGGACCAGGTTGTGGGATTGTCTGGTGGTAGAACCCTGGACAATTATCAAAAACGTTTATGGCTCTGTCTCTGCCTTTCTTCTGCTAGCAGATCGAAAGAGCACAAGCTTCAGACTCTGAACTTTTTAAGTCTTAGATGTTCTCTTTCTAGA
The DNA here is from genome assembly GCF_035149785.1 of Candoia aspera. Classification (NCBI taxonomy): domain Eukaryota; kingdom Metazoa; phylum Chordata; class Lepidosauria; order Squamata; family Candoiidae; genus Candoia; species Candoia aspera. The sequence continues at coordinate 5,896,171 of NC_086157.1, forward strand.
TACTCACCCAACTGCTGGCTACTATCAGAAAGCTTACAACAATAAAGCCCTTCAAACTTGTTTTTGCATTGGCTGGCACAGGATATACTGTGAGCAGGAAGAATGATTAAGGTGCAGGGTTTTTGTTTTTGTTTGATCATTTTACTGTTTTATTGTTTGATGATTGTTTTTTACTTACTGGTTTTACTGTTGTTGTGAGCTACTTAAGATGGGCGGCCATATAAATCTTTTAAATAAATAATTACATAAATCAGCGTCTTTGCAGTTGTATTTAGTTTCATAGTTTTCACTATCAATTCTGGTACTAAACAGCTTTTTTTTCTTGAGCTTGTTCTGACACATTTCAGCAAATTTCAAGATCTGTTTTTTTTAATGTATTTTAAAGTAGGATCAAAGTTTGTTTGGAAGATGTGTTTTATCAAGGAACATTTCTTCTGCTTGTTGGTACCATTACTTCATAAGGCCATGAAACAATGTCCATTCTGGAGTAGGGTTAACTGTATTGCATCAAATTCTTGCTTTGTCCTCACTGCTGCCTTTTTCATATTTTCTGTTCTTTATCTGACAAACTTATTTGAGTTTTTAGGGCAGATCATGCTGTGTGCTTCTGAATGTTTTCTCTGGTGTCCAGTAGAATTACTATTACTCCTCACTGACCAGCCAAATGACATATTTTCATTTGTTGCTCACAGGCTAATTACCCGTGCTCTAAATTACTTGGCAGAGCATTTTCTTTCATACAAATGTCAACTTTCAAATATAACATTTTTAGTTGAAGCTTAGCTTGTCAGCTAACGTATTTCACGATGCTTTAAGACATATTATCCTTTGAAATCCAGTTCTCAACAATAGCTGTCATGATCGCCGTTGCGATGTTTGCGACATTGTAACGGCTCGCATGACAAAGCACGGAGGCGTGTCAATGACTGGAGAGGTGCGGGCGATAAACCGGACAAAGAAGGTAATGGGTTTGGGAGATCTACAAGGTCTCATCGCCCGGTAATCGACCATTGACACCATTGTCAAAGAAATGATCAGGGCGAGGTTCGGAAGGGTGCGTCTGGGCTTTCAAGGAATCTCGAAGTCTAATCGCCTGGTAATGGACCATTACTTTGCAGGAAGATAAATGGGGCGATGCCCGGGGCGAATGGGGCTGGACGACCTCTCACCTATCAAGTCTTGATGGCCTGTCACTCCGTGGAACTCGTGGGGCACACCCGGGGAGTGTGGGGGTGGAGCGCTGTTTGGCGCAAGACTATTTAATTCAACTTTTGGCGCGCTTCCCTCACTCTCAGCTTTTTACTGGTGTGCATTCTATTCTAAATAAAAGCCAGAGCTTAAACTTGATTTAGAGTCTGAGTCTTTTATTTAGTCTTAGGCATTCCTTACAATAGCTAACTTCAAATCATTTATAGAAGAATTGTTATACTCAAAATCACATTTCTATTTTAGTTTGGTTTGTGTATAACATATGATCTAAGAATCATAAATAAAAGTTTAGTTTACCCTGTTTGAGAATCACTGGCTTATAAACAGATGGGTGAACCCAGCCATCACATGCAGGTAATGGTGTTGTGAAACAGAAGTATGCAAATCTTCATAATAATCATGTTAGTGCTATGTATCTCATCACAAATAATTAAGAACATGGGGCTATGTGGATTTTGGTTATACAAACAGGGCACATATGACTGATTACACAGTATTATCCTTATTCTCCCTAGCAACAGATTAAAACTTTGCATTTTGAAGGCCATCTGCTTTGTATGTATGAGACACCTGTTCTGAAATCTATTGAGGACCAAGCGTAAAATCTGAGATGTGTTCTCCCCAAAATGTGATCAGACGTTTAAATTATATTATTCATTAGGAAAAGGGGTATCTCAGTAAAGAAATATGCAAGTGGGGATTTCCCTACAAAGTTGATGTTTGGTAGGTGGCAGGTTTGTGCCACTCATGGAACAAAACAATTTTTGTATAAGCCTGAGTAGTCAAGTAATGATCAGGGATAGCAGATGCTCCTTTTTCCACACAGCATCTGTGAGATTGTTTAACTTGTTCTGCTCATTAAAACTGGGCTCCTCTGAATGGCAGTAGTGATAAGAATACTGTTTGGTAGAAGTCCAGTCTTCTAGTATTTAGCACTGAACTATTATCAGAATGTGGTATTGCAAAAAACAAAACAGATATTCTTTCCAAGTCTACTTCCTGAGTAATTTTATACAAGTAACTTCACATACACATTATTTTTGCCAAAGATAACTGGTAAATGATCCTTATGCCAGTAAATTCTATCCCAGTCTTAGCGCTTGCCACTTCGCATAACCCAGAATGCCTTTCTCTCAAAGATTACATAGGAAATGTCTATGATGAAAAGCTGTGGGGCTTGAGGTTTCTTTAAGAGATGAATAACTAGGAGGACATGATAACAGTACCTTTTACACAACACATAGTTCAGGTATGTAATTTACTACCACAAATTGAGAGGGGGATTAGTTTACGATTTTAAATGTACAATTAGACATATTCATGGAAGATTAACCTTTGGTGATTATAGCCAAGGTGGAAATGAAGAAAAATACAACACTGCTGATACCAGTTGCTATATGACAGTTGAAGAATACTGTTGTTCATATCTTGTTTGTCGATTTCTCCAGACCATTTAAGGAATAGATGGATGTTTGTATTAATTGCTGGACCTTTTTAGCACTAGTGCCTCAAAGTCTGCAGAAGTGATCACTGCCACTTTCTTGGTGACCTGGCAATAACATTCAGAATGTTCCCCAGATAAAAAGATAGCATTATCAAATGTCTCTCAGTGGTTGGCTTTAACAATGTTTAATTAAAGGCTGCATGTAAGGTGGAGAACGTGCATTACATTATTATATTTCTTTGTACACAGCTACTTGACCAGCCTTAAACGTAAGAGTGGCATTGGAACCTGGAGCCCAAGTTCATATAATCTGCTTAGCCCTAACATTATCTGTTTGGGTCTGGTGGATCTCGGCGCTGTCGCTCTCAGGAAGGAGGGAGCACATTCCAGGTAAGAAAACTCTCAGTAGTCCGAGGGCTGTTGGTGGGAAAGCAAAGGGACTCAAGGTGGCCCCAACCTAGAGTCCTCAGGGTATTTGTGCTGGGGTTAGGTAGAGTAGCTTTAGTGTGGCAAGATTCTGTCTTATATGGTGAGAACAATAAACAACTAGAGTTGGAAGACACTGACTCAGCATGGTTCTTGGCCTGGTTCTGACATTGGGTTTGATTTAATGAATTCCAGGTACCATGATTTGTTAATCACAGGTTATGGCTCAGTATAACCACCCAAAGGCGTGGTTCTGTCAACAGGCCTGAGGACCCCAGACTGAGACGGAGCTGATCAGGTGGTTGATTTGATTGTGGTATAGCTGCCGTGAGGGATGATTGATGGGCTTTTGTATTGTGGATTTCAATTTTGTAAGCCACCCAGAGTCACTGTGAGTTGGGTGGCCATATAAATTTCTTAAATAAATACTATGCTGTGTAAATTTATCTGCACTTGCCATTCATGATGTGGTGTTTCAAATATGGCAACAATATTGTAAATATATTTTACTGGAGGAAGCCCTTCCAACTAATAGCCCCAACATTATGGAACAGCTTACTCTCAGGAGTCCATTTGATTCCTAGCCTGCTGACTTTCTGTAAACCATTAAACCAGTTCTGGTAACCTTTATAGTTTTGCCTTTTTTGCATTGGTTGGTGGAAAATTGTCTTACATTAACAGGATAGTATAGATTTTAATCTTCAGCAAAGGATCGTTACCTTGTCGTGGTGCTGGAGCTTGAGCACCTCAATGAAGCCATGAGCTAAACCGTGAAGGGACACCCAAGACGGGAAGGTCATGACAGAGAGGTCAGACTAAACGCGATCCCTGGGGAAGGTAATGGCAACCCACCCCAGTATTCTTGCCGTGAAAACTACATGGATCAGTACAACCAGAGATATGTTGGTATACCATCGGAAGATGAGACCCCCAGGTCGGAAGATGGTCAAAATACTACTGGGGAGGAACAGAGGATGAGTTCAACTAGCCCCAGACGTGATGACGCAGCTAGCTCAAAGCCGAAAGGACGGCTAGCGGCCGACGGTGCTGGTGGTGAACGGCGAATCCGATGTTCTAAGGATCAACACACCATTGGAACCTGGAATGTAAGATCTATCAGCCAGGGCAAATTGGATGTGGTTATTGGTGAGATGTCAAGATTAAAGATAGACTGTCATGTTCCCCCTTTAAATGTTCTATAAACATTGTAACGTTTCACATGTCAAGCCGTTTTCCATGTAAACTCGCCTGGCTCATTTCAGGGTTTTTCCATTCCTGCGCTCTGCTTTGTTTTGGAACTTTGGAATGTATGTTTGGGTTTGCAATCCTGTTCAAGGTTACTTTCCCAGGCACGTGTAACGGTTCCTAGCACCTGGGAGGGGGTGCGTGCTGACGGGTGCTTGGGGCAGGACTGGATTGAAGGCAAGGCTTTTAAGTTTGTATTTGGTGCGCTTTTGCTCATTCTCAGCTTTCTCTGTATTTGCATACTATTCCTTTAATAAATCAGTTATCTTTAAGCCCGAGCTTGTGAGACTGAGTATTTGGGATTAGGCAACCATTACATAGACATTTTTGGCGTCAGTGAACTGAAATGGACTGGAATGGGCCACTTCACATCAAATGACCACCAGATCTACTACTGTGGACAAGAAGACCACAGAAGAAATGGAGTAGCCTTCATAATTAATAGTAAAGTGGCTAAAGCAGTGCTTGGATACAATCCAAAAAAACGATAGAATGATCTCAATTCGAATTCAGGGCAAGCCATCTAACATCACAGTGATCCAAATATACATCCCAACCACAGATGCTGAAGAAGCTGAAGTAGAGCAGTTCTATGAGGATCTGCAGCACCTACTGGACAACACACCTAAAAGAGATGTTATTTTCATCACGGGAGAATGGAATGCTAAGGTGGGCAGTCAAATGACACCTGGAATTACAGGTCAGCATGGCCTGGGAGAACAAAACGAAGCAGGACATAGGCTGATAGAATTTTGCCAAGACAACTCAATGTGCATAACAAACACCCTCTTCCAGCAACCTAAGAGACGGCTTTATACATGGACTTCACCAGATCGACAACACCGGAATCAGATTGACTACATCCTTTACAGCCAAAGGTGGCGGACATCTATACAGTCAGTAAAAACAAGACCAGGAGCTGACTGTAGTTCCGATCACAAACTTATTGCACAATTTAGGATCAGACTAAAGAGATTAGGGAAGACCCACAGATCAGCTAGATATGAGCTCACTAATATTCCTAAGGAATATGCAGAGGAGGTGAAGAATAGATTTAAGGGACCGGACTTAGTAGATAGGGTCCCAGAAGAACTATGGACAGAAGTCCGCAACATTGTTCAGGAGGCGGCAACAAAATACATCCCAAAGAAAGAGAAAACCAAGAAGGCAAAATGGCTGTCTGCTGAGACACTAGAAGTAGCCCAAGAAAGAAGGAAAGCAAAAAGCAACAGGGATAGGGGGAGATATGCCCAATTAAATGCAAAATTCCAGAGGTTAGCCAGAAGAGATAAGGAATTATTTTTAAACAAGCAATGCGCAGAAGTGGAAGAAGACAATAGAATAGGAAGGACAAGAGACCTCTTCCAGAGAATTAGAAACATTGGAGGTAAATTCCAGGCCAAAATGGGTATGATCAAAAACAAAGATGGCAAGGACCTAACAGAAGAAGAAGAGATCAAGAAAAGGTGGCAAGAATATACAGAAGACCTGTATAGGAAGGATAACAATATCGGGGATGGCTTTGATGGTGTGGTCAGTGAGCTAGAGCCAGACATCCTGAAGAGTGAGGTTGAATGGGTCTTAAGAAGCATTGCTAATAACAAGGCAGCAGGAGACGACGGCATCCCAGCTGAACTGTTCAAAATCTTGCGAGATGATGCGGTCAAGGTAATGCATGCTATATGCCAGCAAATTTGGAAAACACAAGAATGGCCATCAGATTGGAAAAAATCAACTTATATCCCCATACCAAAAAAGGGAAACACTAAAGAGTGTTCAAACTATCGAACAGTGGCACTCATTTCACATGCCAGTAAGGTAATGCTCAAGATCCTGCAAGGTAGACTTCAGCAATTCATGGAGCGAGAATTGCCAGATGTACAAGCTGGGTTTAGAAAAGGCAGAGAAACTAGGGACCAAATTGCCAATATCCGATGGATAATGGAAAAGGCCAGGGAGTTTCAGAAAAACATCTATTTCTGTTTTATTGACTATTCTAAAGCCTTTGACTGTGTGGACCATAACAAATTGTGGCAAGTTCTTAGTGGTATGGGGATACCAAGTCATCTTGTCTGCCTCCTGAAGAATCTGTATAACGATCAAGCAGCAACAGTAAGAACAGACCATGGAACAACGGACTGGTTTAAGATTGGGAAAGGAGTACGGCAGGGCTGTATACTCTCACCCTACCTATTCAACTTGTACGCAGAACACATCATGCGACATGCTGGGCTTGAGGAATCCAAGGCTGGAGTTAAAATCGCTGGAAGAAACATTAACAATCTCAGATATGCAGATGACATCACTTTGATGGCTGAAAGCGAAGAGGAACTGAGGAGCCTTATGATGGTGAAAGAAGAAAGTGCAAAAGCTGGCTTGCAGCTAAACCTCAAAAAAACCAAGATTATGGCAACCAGCTTGATTGATAACTGGCAAATAGAGGGAGAAAATGTAGAAGCAGTGAAAGACTTTGTATTTCTAGGTGCGAAGATTACTGCAGATGCTGACTGCAATCAGGAAATCAGAAGATGCTTAAGCCTTGGGAGAAGAGCAATGACCAATCTCGATAAAATAGTTAAGAGCAGAGACATCACACTGACAACAAAGGTCCGCATAGTTAAAGCAATGGTGTTCCCCGTAGTAACATATGGCTGCGAGAGCTGGACCATAAGGAAGGCTGAGAGCAGGAAGATAGATGCTTTTGAACTGTGGTGTTGGAGGAAAATTCTGAGAGTGCCTTGGACTGCAAGAAGATCAAACCAGTCCATCCTCCAGGAAATAAAGCCAGACTGCTCACTTGAGGGAATGATATTAAAGGCAAAACTGAAATACTTTGGCCACATAATGAGAAGACAGGACACCCTGGAGAAGATGCTGATGCTAGGGAGAGTGGAGGGCAAAAGGAAGAGGGGCCGACCAAGGGCAAGGTGGATGGATGATATTCTAGAGGTGATGGACTCGTCCCTGGGGGAGCTGGGGGTGTTGACGACCGACAGGAAGCTCTGGCGTGGGCTGGTCCATGAAGTCACAAAGAGTCGGAAGTGACTGAATGAATAAAGAACAAAAAATCCCATGATTGTCATGCCTTTCATTTAATTTCTTCAAATAATACAGACTTCAGAGAGTGGAGTAGCCAATAAGACCGGTCCGTCTCTACTGCTGGCTGGAGGCAGAGGTGGGAGTGAGGAAAATCAGATAATCATGTGCTAAAAACCATTTTTGGACATTACAAAAACTGCTGCTGCCCTGGTAGGCAGATACATTGCTGTTTTTCAATTCTACATTAAGAGGAAACAAAAGAATTTTAAGGTAATCTTCTCTATGTGCTTGACTTGCTTATTTAAGGAAATTGCCAAATGCAGAAACATGTACTACGAATATTACAGATAGCATTGCTATGCTCTTTTTGCTGTAGTAGAATGGTGCAAAAGGAGTGCACTTACTACAATGGTATGGAACCTTCCTTTTAAAAAAGCAGCTTTGTTTGTTGACACATCCATGCAAGACCAAATACAAAAAACATTCACAATGCAACTGTTACACTGTTAAGAAAGAGATTAGAAGTCTCTTTCAGCTGCTGCTATCCTTTTCGTAGGCTGTACCACTGAAGTGAATCCACTGCTGTTGCTTCTTGGTCGTGTCTGTTCCGTGGCGCTCTCTCTGTGGAAACTGTTTTTTCCATGTTTTTTTCCCAAACACCCTCTAAAAAACAAAAACAAAAGAGCAAGCTTAACTGGTGTTTCCATCATTTGTTGTGAGAACCAATTCCTTATCATCCCCTAGCAAAGTTTGTACGGTGTGCTTGGCATATTCCACACCACTCCATCCACTCTTGCAAAAAGAGACCAACTTTGACTTCTTTTTTCTATTATGGAGCATTCAGACTATTTATATATATTTATCTCTCTCTCAAGCTTCATGCTATGTGGTATATTGGGCAGTAAGGCCTCCCCAGTTGTTTCAGTCTTGGGCAAGTATTTTGGCTTCTTTCCATGTGATGTGATATGATATGATATATATATATATCTCCTTTAGGTTGAATTGAACCAAGCTAAGGAATGTATGAATAACTTTCCAAATGCTCTTTCCAATGAAGAAGGTACACTTGGTCAGCAAAGGCAAGCTTTGTTTCCTTGCCGAGGAAGGCTCTGCTTCCAGCAATAACAATTTTCATATTTTCCCCCACAGGATCAGCGTCCTGTTAGGGATGTCAGTGCCAAAACACCTTCTGCCTATCTCCAAAAAGCAAATGAAGGTCCGGCCGGCTTACTTCGTACTCCCAAGAGCTGTCGATTAGAGGAGGTCGAGAAAGCGTCCTGGAAGGATTAGAACTGCTTATAATTATAGAAATATTGTGTACTATTGCTAATTTTAGAATAAGAAGTTAATGTATTTTATATTTGTATCTGCACTAAAGAAAGTCGGAAGCTATTCTATTTTCTCTTTTATTTCCTTTTCTGTACTTCGCTATTTTTGTGATCTTTTATTCTTAATTCTTTTTTTCCCCGTTTCTTTGTATTTTACCTCTTGTTGAAACCTATTAAAGTTTTATGGAAAAAAAAAAGAGAAAGGATCCTGGGAAGACATTTATTGGCGAATCGCTCCCTTGTTATTGTCCAGAGGGTTAGAAAAACGAGATAACCGGGATTCACGTTCACCACAGCGGAGACTGCACCTCACGTCTCCGCTGGGAAGTTCCGCGCTTCACTGAGTAGTTGCTGTTGTTGCTCCCAATTTATGTGCTCCATAATTTTTTGAAGTGATGTGACTGAGGGGTACGGGGTGTCTTTTCCTTCCTCGGTCGTAGTCGGCGGTCCTTTACTCCTCACGAAGCCCCAACTTACCTCAACCCTTCCCCACACCGGCCATGAGCCTCCTACAAGAGCGCCCGAAACGGGCTACTCCACGGAGCAGCAGCCACGAAGGCCTTAACCCGAGGAGGAGGAACTCCGGAGTGAGACCTACTCAGCCGCCGAGCTATGGCTCCTCCCTCGCCGACGACGGTTGAGGCGAGAAGCGATTGGTCGCCGGCACGCCGAATCGGGAGGCCGCGTTCCAGCCGCGCGGCTCGGGATTGGCGGCGGCTGCGGGAGAGGGCGGGGCCAGAGCGGCGGGAGAATTTGGACCGCGCGGTCCGCTCGGAGCCTTCGCCGCCGCTCCCCGAGGCCGCCATGGAGAGGGGCCCGGGCAGGAAGCACAGGGGGAACCAGCCGCCCCGCAGGCAGGCCGCGGAGGCGCCCGGCTCGGAGGGAAGCAGCAGCAGCAGCAGCAGCAAAGCCAAGTTCGTAAGTATCGGAGCTCGCAGCAGCGATTGGATTGAGGTTGCATTAGGGCAGCGCTTCGCAACCTCGGGAGCTTTCAGATGGGTGGACTCCAACTCCCAGAATTCCCCAGCCAGCCATGGCTGGCTGGGGAATTCTGGGAGTTGGAGTCCACCCATCTGAAAGCTCCCGAGGTTGCGAAGCACCGCATTAGGGCATAAGGAAGGGAGGTTGGGATGGTCCCTTGCACACCGCAGAGGGGCTCCCTGGTGGTTGCAAAGCGGCCTTTTAGTGGAAAGGAAATTGACCTGCGCCTGGGCAGGACTGGCAAAGCATTTTGGGGTACACCTGGTGCATTAGGGCGTAAGAAAGGGATGCGTGACGTCCTTGGTGGGGGCTTGGGAGGGCCACTGGAACATTACAAAGGAGCTGCCCACGGCGGTGATGGGTGTTTTTTTTTATCCATTCAGTTGTGTTCAGGTCTTGGGGACTGCCTGGACAAGTCCCTGCAGTTTTCTTGGCAAGGATTTTCAGAAGTGGTTTGCCCTTGCCTCCTTCCTGGGGCTGAGAGAGTGTGACTGGCCCAAGGTCACCTAGATAGCTTTGAGCCCAAGGTGGGACTAGAACTTTCGGTCTCCTGATTTCTAGCTTGATACCATCAACCACTACACCAAACTGGCTCTCATTGGGGGTGGTGGCAGGTTGCAAAACAACCATTTATTGGAGAGGGAATTAACCAATTCCTGGGCAGGAATGATAAATCATTGGGGCTGCATAGAGCTTGAGAAGGGGAGCTTTGACCTCAGGTGGGGAATGGCTATGGCCTGGGTGGTTGTGGAAGGGAAATTGATTGGTTGTGTCTCCAATGATCTAGCGAGCCTTTCAGGAGATTTTCATATACTTTGCTTTTTATTTTCTTTCTTTGAGGCATATATAGGCTCCAGCAATATTCTTTGAAATCAGCCTTAGACTAGACTCCCGTCTCAGTTGTAATTCCTTTTTTAAAATTGGAAGGATCTCAGAAAAATACTAGGAGAGTCATGGAGCCTGGCAGAGGCCAAGGAAGGTCAATATATTTGGAAAAGCAAATATTTTTGGGGACACAGTACTTTTGTAGACTTCAGTTACTCTACGGACAAGTTTTAATAAGGTTATGAACACAATAAATATGTTCTCAATGGATTTCATGATGAGAAAGCATGGAAAAGGTCTCATGCTGATTCTACTGTCAAATGACACCTGGAGTAGGATATGTATTGTATTATGGAACTATATAATGGATGTTCAGGCAGTCCTGTATATACAGTAAATATCTGTTAGTTATACTTAATGCTTCTATGAAAAAGATCATCAAATCCTTTGCATACACCAAGCCCTATGACACCAGCATAACATTTGAGAGAAATTGGACAGTGACTTCTATTTAAGTTGCAAACCTGTACATGCTTATCTGGAAATAAATTCTAGTAAATTCAGTGTTTCTGAATAAGATGCATAAGATTTTGGTGTTAGGGGGTTGAATATGTTATTTCTCAGATGATAGTAGCTATTGTACAAAGTGAAAAATTATTTACAGTTCTCCCAGTATAATGAACCTTTTTCTGCAATGGAGGATATCATGAATATTGGCTTATTCTTCTCTCTTGTTTGATATGTTTGATTAAAATACAGGAAACATATTTTCCATGCTGGTTTTCCCCCCCTGTTTACCTCTGGCATGCTTCATGGAGCTCTGCCATTTCTGTCTTTGTGTATCTCACTGGATTTTTGCAAATGGAAGGAGGCAACAGGGAAAGCTCAGCACTTTTTCTGGATGTTTATTGGGTAATTGGGAAACCATGATCATGACTCAGGCTCCTAGTTGGCCCATGTCCCAAAATCAGGATCGCTTTAAGAGGCTTACTCACATATGTAGCTAGCTCCCTCCGCTCAGTTCTTGCTGGTCAGTCAGCACACAGCAAGAACACTATCGCTGCTTAGCTTGCCTTTGTTTCTATTAGTGTTCTATTAGTATTCTGTTAGTGATAAGAACAGCTGAAGAAACAATTCCCTAGTACGGTTGACTCAAGCTCTCTGAATCTCTGGAGCTGACAACATTTTGAACCATGCGACTTTAAGTGCTTGGTCACTTAGTTCTGCCTTTCCCTGTTATCAATAGTTCAACAGTCTACTACAGTATTGTGAGTGCTGTGACCTGTAACTAACATTCACTGTCTCAGAGTTGGGAAGTGGCTATTATTCTCCCACAGAATCCCATCTCTACCGTTTTGGAGGAGTCAGATGGGATCTGCCTGCACTTCAGGGCCCTGATGAAAATGGGTATCTATAAAGTATGAAGCATACTAGAAGAAGCATTCCTGTAATTTTTATTACTACTCCAGTGAAAGTTGAACCAGGGAGAGCTTGGGATGAAGATTCAATACCTTCAACCTTAATCTAACTGTACTCCCAGATTTTTGTCTGTGGGAGCTGCCTCATCTTTTTCTTCTAGTGTTGAAGAGAGGAAACCTGGTACAGTAGGAGGATAATTCTGAACAGACCTCAAAACAGGCCAGTTTGGTCTAGTGGTTAAGGTTCTGGGCTAGAAACCAGGAGCCCGTGAGTTCTAGTCCTGCCTGAGGCATGAAAGCCAGCTGGGTGACCTTGGGCCAGTCACTCTCCCTCAGCCCAAGAGCCAATCAGGCGTGGTAGGAGAGTTCTAGTCCCGCCTTGGGCATGAAAGCTGGATGGGAGACCTTGGGCCAGTCCCTCTCTCTCAGCCCAAGAGCCAATCAGGCGTGGCATGGGAGTTCTAGTCCCGCCTTAGGCGTGAAAGCCGACTGGGTGACCCTGGGCCAGTCCCTCTCTCAGCCCAACTCACCTCACAGGGTGGTTGTTGGGGGGGAAAGAGGAGGAGGAAGGAGTATGAGGTATGTTCCCTGCCTGGAGTTATTTATAAAAAAAAAGGTGGGATATAAAATAAAAATCATCTTGGCTTCTTGAGAACATGGACTTTTCTCAGACCCATTGGGATTTCAGAGACTGTTACAAACCCTACTAACTGATGCACTTCTGGTTTCAGGATTGAATTTGAAGTGAGTGATAAAGCGTTATAAAAGCTAAGCTTCTAAGGGACGAAAAGTAGTTCTCAAAATGAAAGAACCAATAAATGGTTCATAATATTTTTACTTGCTGATCTTGCTTGTAGGTAACAAGATTTCAGGATAGAACTACATTTCCGACTCAGAGTATGGTTTGATTAGTTACCGTAGAGATTGCTTGTCTAAGGTGATGTCTTTGAATACAAGTTTATAACCTCTTGCACAAACAGTGTTAAAACTGCATTGTGTATTGTATGAACAAAGGCAGAATATGAATTTAACAAATAGTAGATGACATTGTTCCACAGCCTTGCCTATCTGTCCCTTTCTATTATGATCAATAAAAAAAACTGGCTTTATTTAAGACTTTTGGATACTGCAAACAAAGTATTTGAATGAAAGCCATCATGACTTTGCTTCTTTGTAACGCCTTGTATCCAGGATAGTTAAAACACTGTTGTTTCCTGTGAGAACATTGCTACATTAAGAGTTTGGCAGGTGAGGCAGATGGTGACTAGTGACAGATAGAGGAATTCAGACACCTCATTTATCTCCCCAAGGAGTTTTGCCTGTTGTTTGTTGCTGTTGCTGTTTTTGTTTTTTGTTTTGTTGCCAGGTGAAAGCTTTAGCTTATTTGTTTAGGATCGTTGGCTGTATGTCTTTGTGCTGCAGTTGTATTTGTTCTGATGTGTATTATTTTGTTGCATATTTTTGTTGTTGGGGTTTTGTTTTATTGTCAGTCTGAGCTTTCACTGAAAAGCAGCCATATAAAGTGGAAGTATAAAATAACTTAAAAGGTTATTTTTAAAATTTATTTTAAATACAGTAAGCAGATGTTTACGGTCTTGTAATAGACAAGTTTAACAAATGTTACAAAGTACCATTTTGAAATGATTATGAAAGCTTTATAGCTTTCATAATCTCTACCAGCTAGATTATTGTTTCTTTTCAGTATTGGAAGAGAAGGAAGATCTGAAAGAACTAATGGGCAGTTTGGGCACTTCTATTTAGCTTATCTCTCCTGATGGTGACATTTCTAGAAGAAAAGAATATTATGCTCAAATCTTTATATTGCTTTGTTTGAATGGAGCAAGTCAAATCTTCAGGAGAAACTATCACATTTCATAAGCTGAAGCTAAAGGAAAAACAGAGACAGCAAAATAGATTTGTTGAGCCATTACTTATCAAGGTCCAAAAAACAACAATTGTTGTACGAAAATGGAAGGTTAGTTGGAAGTCATAACATTTTCACTTGCTGCATATGCCAACGATGAAGCAATCGTTTTATTCATGCAATGTATTAGTACTATACTATTATAGTTATGCCTCGAAGCACACCAGCAGGTTACTTAGCATATGGTGTTGAACAATCTTGTAAAACAAAGCACACTGTAGTTTGATTATGTATGAACTCTCTAGTGCCTTTTGAAGAGGCTTTTTTGGATTATCCAAGTATTGGGTCACATACATCTACTCATATATATTTATATTATACTTAAATTCGAAATATGTAATAGGAGTTATCACTTTGATGTTAAAATGTTTCTTTGTTTTAGTTTGTTTTTAATAGTTTAAATCACGTTAACAGATTGCTTGTTTCATTTACAGCCCTTGCACCTCAAGATTTTGACAGATGATGTGGTAAGATATTTTGTTTTTGTTGTTAAATCATAAACTGAAGGAGAATTTGTTTTGGAAAATAATCTGTTATATATTTTGCTATTTGGATATAACTGTCTATTGATATAGTAGCTTACTTCAGATATAAAGCCAAACCCTTGATATTGCATGAACTTTCCTCTGGCTTGCAGGTTCCCTGCTTCTATTATTCCAGCAGCATTCACACAACAGGTTAAGATGTTGCATGATTGTCCTGCTTTTGTCTGTTGTAGAAACACAATCACTATCCCATCCTTTCTGTTCTGTGATGAATTGGCTTTTACATCCTAGCCAAGCACTTTCTTGAGACTAGAGTTGGAATTATGATCTGAATGTGGCATCTATATACTGTTTGCCTCAGATGATTTGGTAGGCTTTGATCTCCTGCCATGCTAACTTATTTCTACGTGGATTACTATAATAGGGCTTCAGAAATGCTGCATAATAGGTTCTTTAGAACATGTAGCAACCCAGTCTGCACCTCATTAAAATAACTATGTCTTTTCCCAAGGTTGTGTGGTTACTTCTGTTGCAGCTGCAAGATCCAAGAAAAGAGCACAACTTCTTTAATAAGTTGTAGCTAGAAGCTGCTTTCCATGCTCCTGTATGTCCCAAAGCACCTCTTCAAGTGTGATGTGTCAGCTATATTTGGATATTCTGGGCCCCCAGATTACATCAGAGTTGCAGGTGGCAGTTGGAACTCTTCTCACTTATCAAAATGTTCTGTTAAACAAAACACTAAACGGCAGGTTCTTATGAAATAAATCACCTGAGCCTCCTTCCAGCTTGAGTGCTTTTTCTCTCCTTTGTGTGTATGGTGGAACAGAGATGACTGAAAGTTTTCACTTTGGTTTTTATCTAACCTCAGTTTCGTATTATATACAAAGTCTAACCAAGTCACCTATTTATAGCTTATTGATACTTGCCAGTTTCATAAACTATAGTCTGAAGCTTTTGTTTCAATAAGGTGTAGTGTTGTACGTCAACCTCAGCAACTTTAAGATGTGTGGAATTCTGGGAGCTAAAGTCCATACACCTTAAAGTTGCTGAGGTTGAGAAACGCTCAGCTATAGTATAGTTTGTCTCTTCAACTTAACTGAAACTAAAATAGATGAGTAGAAGCGAGAGAATTAGAAATCATTTCTTGAATTGATCACAACTTGCTCTTTCACCTGACCTTAAAATGGAAAGCAAGTGGGAAAAGTGTAAATAATAGAACAACTGTGGGATAATGATCATTTAATGCAGAAATGTTGATATGAAAGAAAACTGAAACTGTGTATAATCAAATTTGTGGTCTGGACTTAAGAAGCCAGTGGTAATACACTCAGAACACGGTAACTGGGCTTCCATGGTATATTAAACTAACAGTTAAAGTAATCAAGATGGCTGAGAGTTACTTTAAAACAGGGTACTTTTATTACATTAATGTTAAAATAAAGATGTTAAAGAAGGTGTTAAACCATTCAGATGAAGGAAAAAAAGAAAGCAGAAAAAGCCAAGGAGCTCAGAATTAGGTGAGTTGTTGAGGACTGCTAAGATTAATAAAAAAGGGCCACAAAACACTTGATGCTCTGAGAAGATGTGACAAATGGGTAATAAAATGCAGAACTATTCAAGTAATTAATGAGATTCAGGGATGTGAAGAGCTTCCTTTGTCACAGAAAAAAGCTGTTATCTGTTTGATTCATAAAGAAGGAAAAGATTCAACTTGCACAAAATCATACACTAAATCTGTATAAGCTTTTCATAGCAATACTTTCAGAGATAATGGGTTTTTTTTAATTGAAATGATACATCCTGAGCATACTGAATTTGCCTGAAGAGATACATAAGGCACAATATCAGACATATTCCTAATGTTTTTGACAAGATAAATTAAAAACAAGAGCCCCTGATTTTTCTTGATGCAAAAAAAAAGCTTTTGACAATTTGGAATGGCCTTTCATTCTTGCAGGTTTGAACAAGATGTGTTGTGGCTCTATTTTTTGTTGTTGTTGTTGTTGTTGTTAACTTGGATATAGAATATTTATGAAGAACAAAAGTTAAGAAAATAGCTCTTGTGACACCAGTGTACTATATACAGTTTTTTGTGACAACAGTGTGCTATATACAGTTTTCATTGAAAGAATGGAAAAATGGATCTAGGAAGAAGATTCTAGACTTGTTCCTAAGCAGTCAGCATGTAAGCTCCTTAAAGATTGTACAGTGATTACAAGAAGTCAGCATGGATTGTGAAGAACAAGTTTTGTCAGAGTATTTCATTTTTTGAGTGGATATCTTCCAGTACTAGCATTTGGGAATGCTGTGGACCTAATAGCATTTGATGAATATGTCATGATATTGTGATTAGCAAACTAGATATGTATGGGCCAATGGCATGTCTGCTAGGTGGATCCACAATTGTCTTGGTACCCATCCCCAAATAGTACTTAGCAGTTGATTTCTCCTCCCAACACAGAGAGTTATCAAGTAGAATGCCACAGATTTTGGTCTTGGGCTGATATTCTTCAACATTTTGATTAATGACTCGGTTGATTATATTGTAACCGTATGTGGGAATGACCTTGGGAGACAGGAGGAAGAGCCGCAGACTAGACAATGGTCAGACAAGCGGCAGCTGAGTCCACAGAAGCAATGGGAGTATAGAAAACATCTCAGAAGGGACCCTCCCTAGTTTCTTGGGCTGTAAAGGTGAGGGGGGAGATGTACTTTCAGACTTGCAAGATTCTGTTAATGTAACCTTACAATAAAGTTAGAACTACTACTTCTGGGTGAGCTTCCTGTCTGGACTACCTTGCAAAGTTGACAGATATTGAAATGCTTAGTAAATTTGCAGATGACAAAAGATTATTAGAGGAGTAGGTTGAAAGTAATCAGAAGTGTAGGTCTAAGAAGGAGGTTACCTGGCTTGGTGATGGTGACACATAAACAGAACCTTGGACTTGTAATTAATCACAAATTGAACAAAGGTCAGCAGTATGGCTTTGTTGCCAAAAAATCAAAAGCAATCACAGGCTGCATCTATAGAAGCATAATTTCAAAATCTCAGGAAATTGTCAAAAGCCACTTCAGTTAGAATTGGAACTAGACAACACAGTTTGTCTGATTCAGATAAAGGCAAGGAAGATGATCATGGGACTGTTAAGAGGGAATAAGGAAACAGTTTAACCTTGACAGAAGATGACTGAGACAGAACATAATGACATTTTTCAAGTACCCGAAAAGTTGTCATACAGAAGGAGACTAAATCTATTCCCTACCATCCTAGGAAACAGGACAAAAAGTAATTATGCTAAGTTCTAGCAAAGCAGATTCTGACTGAATGTAACTTACAGTTACCCATTCAATAGTAAGCCTGATTATGAGAGGCTGAGCTCCTCTTTGCAGGATGCGTTCAGGCAGAAGATGTGTTTGTTCCATTTGCAAGTACTATATTAAATTGGATTCATGCCCTGAGCTGAGAGTTGGACTCAGTGCCTAAATGGCCTGTTCTGACTCCACAAGAAATGCAGCTTGGAAAATAACCTTACAAAGTGATAAAGGAAAGAAATGTTGATGCTCGGTGTTATGCTTTAATATAATATTAGAAAACGACTATAATTTTAGGGAGTAAAAATCTAGGAGCTAGTTTTCTTAGGATATAGAAAACAGTTTTGTTATAACTGACATTATTAATACCTTATTTGCAGAAATAGCATATTAATCCTGTTTTTCTTTAGTTAGAATTGGTAACCTTAGGTCAATGCTATCTAACTTTGACTTTCATAAAGTTTATGACATTGGAATATTTTTTATAATGTTTTCCCCCATTCTTTTAACAAATCAAGCCTTGACCATATATATGTGTATCCTTAAATGGTCAGCAATTCATTTCATTAGATATAGAAGATACGGAAGTTTGAAGTAAATGAGAAGAAGCATGGCAAGCAGTGCTGTAAAGGTGCAAGAACTGTATGCTTGGCAGAGTCCCAGTTCATACCACATACTATAAGATGCATGAAAGGGGTTTTTTTCCCCCTTAACCAAAGAGAAAAAGAGGATGGATGCATAATATATCTTGTTTCCAGTGTGGAAAGTTTCTTCAAGGCTTGCTGGGAATCTTAAGTGTTCTGCGACTGGCCGCTCTCTTCTTCTTAAAGGTCTCCGTAGCTCATTTTCTTTCTTTGCAACACTGCCCTTACCATTCTCATTTACTCGTCCAGCTTTCACATCTCTAATTGTAGATGATTGCTTTCTAGTCTAGTGGTAGGAATAAAATGGGGCTTGTCATACTGTATAACCAGGCTTGCTTGCTTGCTTGCTTTTAAAGGCTCCTGGGTAATCAATTGTATTTCTTTACACCAAATATTTTTTGGGGAAAAGGATGGTGGTTTTTTTTTTTTTTTTTTTGGCTAAGTGTGTACCTGCTGAGACATGCTTCTTTTTGGTTTTTGTTCAGTTTGATAAATTTTCCAGCATACGAATTCCAGGCAGCAAAAAGGATAGACCAGCTCTCCTGCATCTGAAACAGTCACATTGCTCATCTAGGGAATCTTCTACCCCTGCAGAGGCGGATGACTTCACGCCTACACATTTGCCAGATCAAGAGATCCTTGTACTATTTGAAAAAATGATGGTAAGAATCACAGATCTCTTTCTTAATTGGATATGTAATTCCTGACTGCCCTGTGAAAATTATTTTCCTGAGAAATAACTGCACTGACGAAAATTGTCTGCTAATCAGCTCATTAAAGCAACAGACATGAGAGAGAATCAATTGAGAAAGTCATCATTGTTTAATGTATTTTTTTCCAAGACAAGAAGTCAAAGTGACCCCTATGGAATATTTCTGAAATACTCTGGTGCTAAATGCCTTCTCCTTTTTTCCATAAAAAGAATCAATTAATTGCAGTTGTTGGAGATTGAAAAGGCACAGTGATGATTAGTAGGGGTCTACTAATAATAAATGTCTCTCCCTTACCAAACAGGCCTACTGATGTAATTTTTGCCCGCTTCCAGTACCAATTCAATGTACATATTATTGTTTGGAGCTGATAAATTTAAATTAGCTGGTTAAGATATGTGAAAAAGTGCATTTTCTAAAGATGCTTCAACCTATTCCTCTGTACAAAATTCATGCAACATCTATGCGGCGGTCCAAGAGTATTTTTAAGGATGCGTATATGAACTGAAACTATACATTTAGATACATTTCAGCTGTAGGTGCATTCGGCTTCCCTCTCTTTGGTCACATATGTGTTTTTTAAGGAATGGTAAGCTACTGTGTGACACAAGAGGCATGGAATGGTAAATGAGAAGTGCGTATCAGATGCCAATAGGTAAAAGATGAAGTGAGAGAAGAGACACGCTTGTAGAGAATAAAATTGAAAGGTACATTGTGGACACTGGTAATTTTTTAGTTAATGGCAAAGCAAACACCTCTCTCCCTGTACTTACTTGAATATTGAGAATATAATTAGTACATTTGATCTAATAGAACCTTAACAAGTATAAATGTGAAGCCATAATGTACATCTTAAACAATTTACTTCTCTGCATTCCCCTGTCCCTTGGTGACAAACCAAACTATTGTTCTTAAACATTAGTAGGCATTCATAATTTTCTCCTCCTGTGGTAGCAAGAATAGAGTAGAGATCTTCCTTGACAGCAATTTATTATGTTCTTAATGTGTGAACTTACTGTTTTATATTAAAAAAAGATGTTGCTCACTACAAGTAATAGAATAACATATTATAGCTTTATATTTCTTATGTAAGTCTTTTATGCTTAATCACTAACAGTATCCCCTTTATAGTACTGCGTTTACTGTATGGAGTAATGAAGCTGAGTGAGAACAGTACGTCCTAGATTATCCAAAGTATTCATGACAGAAATTTAATAATTTAAATTAGATTAATTTATATCTTTAAATTAATGAAAAATGTTTTATATAAGATTAATTTAGGCAATATATTTACAATAAAACTGTTTCTATGGACTTACTGAAGACTTTTGATAATCCCATTCTAAAGACTAGTGAGCAAACTTAGTTGTGGGAAAAATGAGAGGCTCTTATGGACTGGTAAGGGAAAAGAGGACAGGAATAAACTGACACATACTCTAAGAATCTATGTTGGGATCTATGCTTCTTCATCTGTTAGTACAGATGAAGCTTGCTGAATACACCAAATTATTTAAGCTGATTAAAGCAAAAAGTAAGAACAACTATCTCCAAAAAGTATTTCTGAATTGAAGAAAATAATATTAAAACAGCAAATGTGGTTCAATTTACTCATACTGAGGGAGTCTGAGTTGGTGATGACTAACTGTAGCAACTGGACATTTGCATTCCAACCAGTCATGGGCAGTAATGGCAAGAAGTCCTGACTTGTATCTGTGGAATTCCAGCATTCTGACTTATCTTTATGGAGAAGATGAAGCTTCTCCAGAGCTCTTTTCTTTCCTGAGAATTGTTAATACATAGGTTCAGTGGTCTGGTATGTGACTCAGACCACTCTCATGCTAGGCAAAAGGACTAAATGAACTCCAATTTTTAACTGAATATGGATAGACATGGTTTGTGTAATCATGGTTAATGGAATAAATGATTGGATCCATATAACTAATCAGTTTGTCAAGCAAACTAGCAAGAACATACAAGTTAAGTCAAAAATCAAACTATATTATGCAATGTATGAACCTAGCAATATTTATTAAGCAAAGGTTTCATAAATTGTTATTTGCTTTCAAAATAAAGAAAATGGAGCCCAAATTTCTTAAAGAATTAAGCATTGAAAAACTCAGAAACTAAGAGTTTGGTACCTGAATACTTAAGAATACGATACTAAATAGTTGGCAGAGAGGCTCTTGAATCTTCATAGTTAATGATGTAGACTTCTCAGCCAGCTGGAGACAAAAGGTCGATGTTACCAAATGAAGGAATTTCTAAGGAGTTTGGGTCAATTCCTGTGGGTTTCCTGCATGTGCGAGTAGCTGTTTCAACATGCCTCTAAATCATAGGAAGAGTCGGCTTTGCAGTGTAGATTTTAATCCATCAATAAGAGAGGAGGAAGGCTGCGTTTGGGGGTTATGATGGAAAGCTTGATGAAAATAACACTTTTTTTTTTTTTAAGGAGAAGGAGAGTGTCAAGGTTTTTGTTGAAGTATTGGTTTCTGCATTTGCTGGCTGTAAAAAAGATCGTTTTTCTACAGTCAGAATGGAAATGCAGCGTATTGCCTACTTAGCAGGCCAGTTAAAAAGTTGCCTTCCACCCAATGGACTGAGAAAATGGAAGGGCGGTGGTTTTTATTTCAACAGGAGAAATGGGCAATGTGTCCCTCCCTGTCTTCACTTCCTGCATGGAATATCTGTTTATTGGTGGCTACCAGGCAAGGTGGCCCAAGAGTTATTGAACTAAACAAAGGCAATATCCCAGAACACCACCTCATACTGACAAACGGCACTTGGTCTCTCCAGAAAAGCCTCCTTATCTCTTTGCTTGCTTGTTCCTGCCTTGCATTTACCTTTTGTTTTCTTTCTATGCCTTGCTGTTTGTTGAAATCCAATTGACCTTTGAGTGATACTATTATTGCTATGACCTCTGATTTTTAAAGCAGACCTCATCTTATTTCTCACTGCTCTGAAATGTTTTGGAACAAGTTTGAGATATAACACCTGTTTTACCTTTTCTCCTTAGGAAGATATGAATTTAAACGAGGATCGAAAAGCTCCACTAAGAGAAAAAGACTTCAGCACCAAAAAAGAAATGGTTCTGCAGTATACCAGTACTGCTTCGAAGCCGGTAAGCTCCTGGAATGAGGAGACCACAGCATGTGCTGTTGAATGAGACGGATACAAATCGGCAGAAGAAACAGAAACAGATTTAGTTCAGCTCATAGTTTTTGCTGGGTTTAATTAGGAAGTCCAGTTCTCCAAGTGGGTTCTGACATGGCATGTATAGTCTTCTTAAACAATCTGCATGTATTAATCACCCAATGGTACCATTTTAAAATGTGCATGCATCTTTGAGCATGCTTTCAAGATGATGTTCTACTTTTCCTGTTTAACATAGACATATGCATTTAGCTTGGTGATTTTGGAACAGGTGAACCAAAGAAGGTTCCAGATTGACTGGAATGAGTGTTTTTTTAAAATGCATGTGAACAATATTGTAATACTTATTTATTTATCTATCAAATTTGTCTCGGCCCATCCCCTCCGGAGGGACTCTGGGAGGTTTACAATATAAAACAATAAATATATAATAAAATTCCAATATAAAATACACTCTAAAACAATTTCACAAACCTACCAAATATGATAAAATCCAGATGGCTGTGGTCTCATTCAGTCCTTGCGTAGGAGGGGCACTTCAGGGCACTAGCCAACCCCAAGTATGACTATGCTCCTACCTGCCCCAAACCCGGTGGCAGAGCCAGGTCTTCAACTTCCTCTGGAAGGCTAGGGATATCAATTTCATAATATGTGTGATGATTTTCTTTCAGGGAAGCCTCAAGAGTAGAAAGCAGATTTTGCCACAGGAATTCATATATGAACTAAAATCTGGAGCAGTGGATGAAAAACTTGTCAGTTGCTTAGAATCCCTTCGCGTGTCATTGACTAGTAACCCTGTCAGGTAATGGAAGCAGTTCAACAAAGTCTTTTAGAAAAAAATCTGAATCCAACAAAGCCATGATTGTATATTGCAAGTGTCTTTCATTAAGACCGTACATTCATTTTGTTGTAAGTTAAGAGTTATAAGTTATTATTTGTGCAAATTCATTACTGACCATCGTCACTTGCTTTCATATACCTGTCACAGGTATCCTTGATTTCATTTCTGACTGTTTGAATTTACAAGTGGCACCAACCACTTTTGGAAGTGAGGTCACAGAGTTTAACTTTATTAAA
The DNA here is from genome assembly GCF_035149785.1 of Candoia aspera. Classification (NCBI taxonomy): domain Eukaryota; kingdom Metazoa; phylum Chordata; class Lepidosauria; order Squamata; family Candoiidae; genus Candoia; species Candoia aspera. Next base: position 5,919,388 of record NC_086157.1, read on the forward strand.
ATATACGGTCATAGGCCAAATACACAGATACAAAAAAAGTGGAGTTGGTAGCTTAATATGTTTCTGTGCATTCTGGAAACTGAATTTTTGTAACAACCCAGAAAGGTCTCATCATGTCTGTAGTACTGTGCTATTGATGTACTTCATCTGGTTGCACGTTGTCTTGTTCTTGAATTAATCTCCATATCATTATGATATCATCAGAAGTCTCTGGCACTAAAATTCGATTAAATCAGTGGTTGTAGGGTGTTTTTATGGCAATATCTGGATAATTTGCTTGCACAAGTTTGTGAACTTTGTTTCACTGTAACCACTATCTAAATCACAGCATCAGGCTCTTTTTCTGAAATGTCTCCATGTGGGTTGTAGCGTGAAGACTGGAATGGGCTTCTTTTTTAATCAAATACCCAAACGGGGAATTTAAGATGCCAAACAGCTTGTAGTGCTAATCTATGCAAATTATTTGACACCGATTTGCAAATAGTGAAGGTATGCAGAGGTATTCCAAATTATGGGACACTGAATGTTAGTCCAGACACCAGATGTTCGACGTGTTACTAGGGATAAGATGCATTTAAATAAATATATGCACTTTGGTGTGTGTGACTTGGTTGTGTAGGGCTCTTGCGCTTCCTCCAGATGAACAAAAATCCCATTCTACATATGAAAAAAGAGCAAGCCTCTAGTCATTCTTGTGCCCAAGACAAGATATGTTCATTTTGTAAGAAAGGGTTGTTTCAGCTCTGCAGCGTTTGTAGCAAATGAATTCTTGCAATGACTGATTTACACATAGTCTACAGTTTATTATTTTTTAAAATGAAAAAACTTCTTTAGTGGGAGGACTAAAAGTAGGTTCTTAATGAATATCAAAAGCCACTTCTTTGTATCTTTTTTCTTTTCTATTTTTCTTTAGCTTTTTTTCTTTTCTTGCACCTTTCGCTTCCTCTTTTCTTTCTTTTTTTGCTTTTTCTTCTTTCCTTTATATTTGTATTTTTTTTAAAAAAAATGTTTTAATAAAAATTATATATAAAGTAAAAATAGATTAATAAGAAGAAGCAGCCCAGACTTGTGGTGTAGCTATGATTTAAGGAGTAGCATATCCAATGCAAAAGTTGGAGCAAATATCGTATGTTCTAACTCAGTACTTACTATAAAGAAATACAATTTTTCTGAGTCAATTAAAAATATTTTAACGCATCCTAACCAATGTATGTAACTAATGCTTGTTCTTACATACATGCTGCAAAAAGGTAACCAAGCCACCATTTGTATTCTACCCAACTCCAAATTCTCTGGGCAGTTTACATGGACGATAAAATCGAGAAATAATCCCCAACCGCAACTCAGATATCACAAAAGATACCACCAGTAGACTTGACAAAGATAAATAATAAAAACATAGTAATGTCCTCCAAGTAGCCATCCACAGTGCTGACCACACAGATCCTACTCTGCTCATCCAGCTTTCCATGGGTTCAGTAATTGAGCCCTAAGCTGGTCGCCTCCATTCTGAAATCCTAGAGAACTGCTGCAGTGCTGAATAGCCTGGACCAATGGCTGACCCCATATGAAGCGGTTTCCCATATTCCTATTCTAAACATGTAAGCCTTTTCCTGGCAAACTGGGGAATTGACAGTCAAGTCAGACGTGCTTACCATGCTATTCCCTTTTGGGGTAAGTAACACAATGCCACACACAGCATGTACAGTACATCCAGGCTAGTGGATGTTGGTAATAGCCTGTTGGTTTGAGAGGTGGCCTCTAGCCTATATAGAAGAATGTGAGTTTGCTTTGGGTAAAACTGGGTGAAGTGGGCCTAAACCGAATGGTATTGTGTCTATCAGTAGCAGGGGATGCTGCATGTGGCACGGGTACACTGAGGCTTGTAACCTAATCCACTTTCCCCTTTCCTTACTAAAAAGTGCAGTTCTTGAACACCTGCTTCCCCCTTTGAAAGGAAGAGAAATGGCTGGAGGGCATAAGGCTTCTGGGCAGAGCTCTGGCCCTCACTTTGTAGAGGGAATTACAAGGCAGGGGAGGAGAAGAAAGGCCGTGAGGAAGCAGAGAAGAAGAAATTGCAAGAGTTGGGGGAGAGATGGACAAACAGTAGGCTGTGATTGTTAACCGCCCTGCAGCTGTGCTAGGAGCGAGCACCAGAATCAGCTTGTGACCTACCAGTGTTTGCATGCTGTGATAGAAGAGAAGCTGATTTAAGGCGAGGAAAGCGCTGTCTCCAGGAAGAAACCCCCCATTATTTTAAGAAGTGCTGCTGTTAACAAAACAAAACACTGAATATATCCTTAAATCTGATGTGCTGTCTTCTGTTATGAAATATGATGTTAAAGAACAAAGCACATAAAGAGAAAATGGACAGCTGTTTTGTGATGATGTATGTCAGAATCCTATTACCCATCTCCAGTGCCCCCAACACCCCCCCCAATTGCCTCTTCCCAAAGTTCATAGAAACTAAATGGGACAGCGAGGAACTGAGCAGACAGGGGTATAGGTATCCATTGCATTAACGTGGTTTTTGGCTTAGATCCATACACTGATCGCCTTTACTCATAATACCTAAAATTAATATATAAAATATATTTTTGCAGTTGGGTTGAGAACTTTGGACATGAAGGACTTGGATTATTACTGGACATTTTAGAGAGACTGGTTGAAACGAAACAGTAAGTCTTCTAACAAGTGTATAATTCTCAGAAAGGATGGATAATAATCAACATGTTATAATTTTGTATATTTATTTCCTTGCATTCAGACAGGACAGAATTCTAAAGAAGATACAGCATAAGATAATTCAGTGCTTGAAAGCTTTTATGAATAACAAGGTCAGTGCACTAATTTACTTAATTATTTAAAATTGCAGTCTTACACACATGCAACTCAGTGAGGTTTATGAGGTAGGCATAAGACCTTATGGCTTTTAGGACTAGGTTCAGATTTGGGATTTTTTTCTAGTCATTGAAAGGATCAGGATTCCATGAAGGTTATCTCTAGAGGAAGGGGACAGGAAAGGCAGTAACATGAAGTGTACCCAGGAGAAACCGTTTGCTTTCTCTGCTTGTCAAGAGTATTCTTGTGGGTCTGCCCTTTAATGAAACCTTTAATTGGTTTGCAATTTTTTGGCTCAAATTTCAAATTTATTCTAATGATACTTAGAGGACACAATTTGTCAATGATGCAGGAGAGCATTGAATCTGTATTTTTTTTCACATCCAAGTCAAATTCTGTATCTGTAGGATCTCATTTTTTCCCTAATAGGACTTAAGCAGTTTTTAAAAGCAATAGCAGGTAGAGCATTTTTCTCAATAGTGCAGTAATTTAAGTATCCCTCCTTGAGGTTGTCCAAATGCTATATAAACGTTGTGTTTATGAAAGGATAGCTGCATGTGGTGGTAGAGATAGCTGCTGATGCATATGAAAATAAAGCATTTAGAACCAGAGTCGATATGAAATGGGCAGGTTGTGACGTATTAAATTGCTTGTAAACAGCACAAACCCTGTCACTGTTAGCAGTTGCTTAGTAATTGGCAGGACAAGATTGGTTCTCCTTGTTCTGATTGCAAAATAAGTATCTTTATTGATAATGAAATGTTGCTTTTTATGAATTTGTAATATTGGTGAATTGTTAAAATGTGGAAGAATTTTTTTAATTGTACTGGCTTTTCTATTCCTGAGGAAACATTCCTGAATGCTGACTGTCATTCCAAATTGACTTGAGTCTTGAGGTCATCTTGGGAGTGCACCAGTTTAACTTCTGTGTTCCCTTGCTTGTTGCTTCAAAATGGACACTTTGCATTTTGAGGCATGGCTCCTGGAACAGCTGGACTCCTCTTTTTTTTTAATTTTCTGGGAGTATCACAGTTGGAAGGCACTGTGTTGGCAAAGGCTGGTGTACATCAGTATTTGCAAAGCCCATTTTGGGTTATTCTCAAGGACCACAGCCTGTTATCACAGAATAACATGCAGATTTGAGGAACAACGTGGCATTCTGGAACTGAGAATTCGAAATGAGAATTTACAAGGCATAGCTTGCTACTGAATCTTGGGAGACTGTTTTAAGATTTCGACTGAAATCCTTTTAAACAAAACAGAAAGAATTAAGTACGTATGTGGCAACTATTCCAAACAAGAATGGTATATTATAAAGATATTAGTTACCCGCCTAACGGAATGTGTGGGTTGTAAAAACAGTATATATGGAGGTGGGGGGAGGGAGAGGAAGACTATTAAATAAAAAGAAAACTGAACATTTTAAGTAAATCTCAATTTTTTTACATAGTTAACATTGCTGATTCCTTTTTGTGGAAGTGCCTTATGAAAATCTTCATAGTTTTGTAGGATTTCATGGGTTTTCTTTATATATAGGTAGAAACATGGCTAGGCAACTTACAGTATGTGCATTGGTACATCTTGTTAATGATCACCTTCTGCCTCCAATTAACCTTTATTTCTTGTCCTTTAGTATGGTTTGGAAAGAATAATGGGTGAAGAAAGAAGTTTTTCATTATTGGCCAAAACAATTGATCCCAAACAAATCAACATGATGACTGATGCAGTTAAACTTCTGTCTGCAATATGTATTATTGGAGAGGAAAACATGTAAGTATAACATTGATGACATATGTAGCCAATTAATTTAGAACATTTTTAAGGAGTCAAATCTTATTTTGATTGGAAATAATTGTGTTAAAAATAAAGGCCTGAAATTTACTGAAAGTACTAGTAGTTTTGGAAGTAATAATAAACACAGTAGAATGAAACACCATCTTCTGAATATCTGCGTAATCTTCGAAAGAGATGTCATAAAGATCCCATGCTTCTGGACGTTTTTTGTGCGGAGTTCTAAGTGCGTAGAAATATTTCTATACACTTTTAGTTGGGGTTCTCCAGGCTTAGGGAGACTGGTATCAAAAAAAGAGATCATGTTTTTTGCAGGTGTTTTGCTTTGTGATCCAGTGAGGGTTTCCTGGCACAAGAGTTCCAAAGTGGGAACTGCAGGATTTATAGTCTGTGTAGAATTTGAACTCTAGTGTGGTTGGTTGGTGATTGGACGCTTCTGGGAAATATTGCTTGATAATTTATTTCTGATTGCAAGATCCTTGAAAAAAAAAGTATTTAACAGGTGAGGCTTAAGTATTCATGTCTGTTTAAGTGTCAAGTAATAATAGGTCCGTCCTTCCTTCCTTCCTTCCTTCCTTCCTTCCTTCCTTCCTTCCTTCCTTCCTTCCTTCCTTCCTTCCTGCCTTCCTTCCTGCCTTCCTTCCGTCCTTCCTGCCTGCCTGCCTGCCTGCCTTCCTTCCTTCCTTCCTTCCTTCCTTCCTTCCTTCCTTCCTTCCTTCCTTCCTTCCTTCCTTCCTTCCATAGCCTTGAAAAAATTTTGAAAGCCTTGACTACAGCAGCAGAAGAGAGAGGTATTGACCGATTTTGCCCCATTCTGAAGGGTCTCAAGGAAAGTTCAGTCCATCTGCAAGTAAGTAATACTTCTTGTAGTATTTTAAAGCCAATAAATGCAACTAATCTAGTAACTGTAAAGAAAAAGAAATCCTGGGACAACCCTTCAATCATGGATGCAGCTAGACAGACAAATATCTGCAGAATGATTTATGTTGTCTTTGTGTGACTAATGGCATGTTGTGTGTCAAATATTATGTATTGTGACAAATATGGAATCAGCTTAAGTAAAAAAAAGTATTAGATCTAGTCCTTTAATTTGCTGTACCACTCTGAAAAACAACTTTTCTTGAGAATTTAAGGTCCACTAGTCTGCCATGCAGGCATGGCAGAAATTATCTTCATTACTCCTTATGATTAAATAATTGGAATTTTTCCATAAAATAACAGGAAGAGTGTCAGTTCCTGTTCCAGTATTCAACATTCAAAACTGAACCAAAAGCAGAGTGCATTCAGAGCCAGCGACTGAAGGTCACGAACTAGATGCAGTAAATGGTGAACTGCATTAAACCCCTCTCTTTTCAAATAGATAAATAACACACTTATGGTACCAGCATCTTTTGCAAGAAAAGGCATCTGCTTCTTTTTTTGCTCACTTTCCATGTGCCAGAAAGCATTAGCTAATGTATTTATGACAGAAGTCAGCAGTTGAATCAGAAGATCAACGTGGTGAAACGTGAAGCAGGCTGCAGTTCCAATGTCCGGAGTGAGGCTGTTGCTTTGTGATATTGTGCCTGAATGCTGTTGGCAGGAATCACTTAAAAGGCAGAAAATTGTCCACTACATGGGGAAAATCTTTTCAGTGTCAGAACTGATCACACAAAGGACTGAAAATTACTGCAGGAAAGATATAGGTGATGTAGGGTTTATTATATTTCTTGGTGGTGGCCCTAAAGACTTAATTCTCAGGCCACCTTTCCAGCTTGAGTAGCAGCTGCTGCAGTGGGCCTTACAACACTTACTGCTTGTTGTTTATGTTCAAAAGAGATTTGTGGATATTTCAAATACTTTTCTTTTCAATATGCCTCACTTCAATAGCTGACTCCAGAATTGCAGGTATGGGCTAAATCAGGGGTCCTCACAATAAAACATTTCTGCCTAAGATTAGTACTTAACCAAGGCAAGCCTACATCCAGACACCGGATGAGGATATTATTATGAAATCCGACAGTCAGTTTCTGGTGGACATCAGAACAGAACAATCAGCCTATCAGTTATCTAGAATTCTTAGCAATGGGATGCTCATTCATTAAACTGGCTATTACACTCAAAATATGGGAATGGTCTATCCTATGCAACTTCTCTAGTTAATCACTTGCCAGGTTGGAAAAAGTAACTGTGTAGATACCTTCAGTTACATAATGATAGTGACAAACAAACTGAGGTTGAATCCTAAGCTTGTGCTATCCTGATTTGGTGGGTACTGGTTCCAATTTTTTCCATGAAAGGTACAGTTAATTACTTTTGGCTTTTCAGCAGAGGACATATGATATCAAATCTCTTTTCGGATACGCCATTCCTATACTACTGCCTATCTATGTCATCTAGAAAGACAGACAATGCCACCTGATTACCTAAAAAAAATACAATAGCTACACTTCAATTTTAACCCTTGAAATTCTCTTGACTGTAATAGCTGGGGCATCTTCTGTTATTTTAAATATCATATTTTGTTTTAAATAAAGAATAATTAACTGGAACTTTGTGTTTATCCAGTATTTGTAAAGCTTAAATAACCTGGACTTAAAATAACAAAAGAAAAGTTTGAAAATGTTTATTATCATTTCTTAAGTGTGTCTATATCTAGATGTGTTCCTGAGTTTCTTTTGGCAGATAAAAACGGAAATGTTTAATAACCCCCTGAAATTATATAGATATTCTCCTTTTAATAACATTATTTTACGGATATCCTTCCCCCAACTATACACAGACATTTGTTCATGCTATGAGAATATCATAATGTTCATAGCAATTAAATAGTTAGTCATTGTTGGCTATGGCTGAATGGTCTGTTTTCTCTGTGTGTTTCCTAGTCAGAATATGCTACGAAGGTGGTAACATAAACAAATGAAGGCTAAATTCTGCAGATTAAAGTTGTTCCCTTTTGTAGATAGCTTGTATGCAGTTCATCAATGCCCTAGTTACAACTCCGGATGATCTGGACTTCAGACTCCACATTCGAAATGAGTTTATGCGTTGTGGATTGAAAGAGCAACTGCCAGTAAGTCTGTTTATGCGTGACTTAATATTTAAATTAGAAGATTGGGATGGGAAGAAGTTGTGTGAAATATCTCATAGAATTACTAAGACAGAACTGTTGCCTGTAAAAATTGTTTCACAAACTATATTTGAATAGCATAAATTCCCCAAATCTTTTGATTCGTGCATTTTGTTCAAAATAACTCATTTTAACATGCAGTTATTAATTACAGTATTGTTGCTGTTTTTCCCCACTGCAGCTCCTGAGATGCATGAGGAATGATGCTTTGGATATCCAGCTCAAAGTGTTCAGTGAACACAAAGAAGAAGATATGATTGAATTTTCTCACCGTTTAGATGATATCAGATCAGAATTCGAATATCCTTTAAAGAAAAACTGGAAATTTTCAGACAGTTAAACCAGACTTGGTAGCAAGCATCCAAACAGTGATGTCATTTTTATGATTCTTAGTTGAATCAACTTACACAGTCAACAATTTTCATTACTGAGTGATAGTTAAAGGTGGGAGTTATGGATATACAGTAAGAATTGCTATGTTGTTCCAAGAAGTTCTGGAACAAAATCAGTTTGGGGCAGATGCCTCATTTTGGACCAAATACATGAATCAATTTTCCTCACCAACTTAAAACGTTTCACTCTAGATTATTTTACATAACGACTCCAGCAAAAATCTAAATTCATCTTGAAAATAAAAAATGAATCTATAATTTACAATCCAAGTTAGCTGTTTTATCCTTAATTTGATTACTGATGCAAATGATGTTTATAATTCAGTGTGGAATACCGTTAAGGATACAAGTGCAGAAAGTCACTTCCTTTCTATACTGCAACATCTCTTGCTGATACGAAATGATCAGTTTATACGGTAAGAAAGCAATCATATGGTAAGAAAACTCACTGAAGCTCCTGTTGGGATATTTGTTACGGAGTGTCAAATATGCAATCTATTCACACTTTATTACAGAAAGAGTCTTAGTTTCGTAGAAGATTTTCAAATACATCTGAAGTTTAACGTAGAAGTGTGCAACAACTGTCACGTCAAGGGTGGCAGGTCAAGAGCCACAGCCTAATTTGAGAGAAATATTTAAGAGTTGGAATGTTCTTTAAAACCTCATAGTTCCCCCAAAATACAGAAACAGGTCTCCAAATGTTGGCTTTACCCTATGGTGTGGTATGAGCCTGATAACGGTTTTCATAATTTGGTGTAAGGGAATATTTGTGATTAGTCTGCTTAATAGATAATTCAATCTTAGCTATGGTTCTGAGAAAGAGAAAAGAAAGATTTTTGTGGTGGAATCCAACTGGTCTTCTGGAAATACCGTCTTCTGTTGTTACGCCGATGACATGAGTGGGTCATTTAAATGAAACAGTGACATTGAGAGAAGGTGTTATAATGAGTTAAGCAGAGTACTAGACTGACTAGAGAATTCATTCCATGAATGAAAACCTTACTGGGGGAGACTTTGGGCCAGTCATTCTCCCAATCTACCTCGCAGGGTCTTCATTGCGAAATGATTGTTTCATAATAAGGGCCATCTTGAGCTCACAGTGAAATGGCAGGCTATTTAAATGCATTAATATGTAAAGGGACAAGAACCTTTATGTGTTCCTTTATATATTAATGCATTTAAAGTTAAAATTTAAGTTAAGTTAAATAAAGTTAAGTTAAAAAGCTGCTTGATGTTCGAAGGTGTAAATGTCTTGTTCAAGATTGCCGGTTGCTGCCCACTGAATTCCAAACATTCATTTCTGTTAGCGTGTTTATCACACCGATGCTCAGCATCCCCGAAGACTGACAAATAGCATATTTGTTTCCTCTGTTCATTTTATTTTATTTTATTTTTTTCTTTTTGAACTGCTTTTCCACATAGTTATTTGGCCAATGTTAAACCTTGTATGATAGAAGTTGGTGTTCACTGTAAAATATTGTGGGGAGAAATGGGTAGAAACAAGAGTCTTTTCATATAAGCACTTTTGTGATTGTTCTAACTGATGTTGTGAGATAAAGGTTTGCGATACAAGTCTCGAAGCAGTAGATTTTTACGTGGCAAAAATAAATGGAAGCAGGAAGAAGCTTAGAGGACCCTACCAAATAATGAAATAAAATTGTATGCGAAGTAGATAGAGTAAGAAACATAAAAATTAAGTCGGTGGGGGCACTGTGCTATGATTGAGCCATCAGTGGAGTGTTCCCTAGTTGCCAAGCAAGCAGGCACTCTCAGTCTTCAGCTCTCTTCTTTGCACATGGGCACAGAAGATACATCCACTGAAATGAAGTGACTGTGGCGGTGCACCAAAGCACAGCCCCTTGCTTTTCTCTGTTACGGCAAAACTTCACTCCAGCAATTAAAGTAAAGGCTGCTCTGCAAAGTGAAATGTTGCCTCACACAGCCCTAATAAGACCTCTCCTGGATCAGGCCAGAATTCTGGGAGTTGAAGTCCACAAATCTTAAAGTTGCCAGGTTTGAAAACCATTTGTCTGTCTAATCCAGCATCCTGCTTTGAACAGTGATCAACTAGATGCCCAAGGACATCCAAGGAAAGCATCAAGAGAAACAGAGTCGTAGTGGATCAGAGCAAAGTGTGTCCAGTTGTCCTACTTCCATAGTCCTCTTGCGCAGGACATACGGTTAACTCACATTTCCTGCTCTTCCCCACCAGTAGCATGCTGATATTCTAGCTGTTTGTCAGGTTTTGTAGGCACTTCATCAAGGGATAGGATGGATCAGTTTCCATCCTGCTTAAGCATGAGTCGTATTCCTGAGACATATTTGATTATTGAATCAGTTCTCCAGCTAGCGTTAGCCAGGGTTCAGTCTTGGCAAGACTGACAGAAGTCTTAAATCCTACCTCAGATCAGTCCTGGAGGATGGATACGTTGTGCTGCATTAAAAGCAGTATCATCTCAGAAGTGTATAACTAAAAAAACATACTTTTCTTGTCATTTCTTTAGACCTCTGTATTTCAAGTTAATCGAAGAGTGTGTTTCACAGGTAGTCTTACACAGAAGTGGTCTGGACCCAGATTTTAGTTACCGAAAAAGGCTGGACGTAAATTTCAGTCACATATTGGGTAGGCTATTTATATTACATATTTATGTTCGTATGGAAGATTATATTTTAAAAAAATGAGTTGCTGCACAGATTTCACAGGGACCGTTATTGTATGCCGCCCGGAGTCACGTTTATGAGATGGGAGGCCATATAGATGTGATAAATGAAAGAATAATTCCAAAGATTAAATTCTGGAAGTGTTCTATAGTGATGTACATTTGTTTTTGCCAGTTGTGTTTGTGTATACATTTGGTAATAAGCTGCAATAAATCTTTTTTCCTGATCAGTGTACATACTTGCAATACGTGTTTTCGTGATCCTGACACAGTTACAAATGCCATTTCCTTCAGTATCTATCAAAACCAATAATGTAATTGCTAAACATCTCTGATACTTATGGAGGAAATTCATCCAAAATGATATTTCTGGCCTCTGCCTTGCTCTTTCTGAATCCTTGTCCCCAAAATATTCTCAAAGCCTATGGTTTTGCATAGATTAAAGTAATCCCCATGTCTTTTAAACTGCTTTATGAAAATTGTAGTCATTGCACTTTGAAACTAGCTGCATAGCTGTCAGTCGTTAAGGGAAGCAGTTTTTAAAAATTTGTTTCTACTTAATTAGGAACTAAATATGCATATTTTTCTTGATATGCTGACTGTACAGATTTGTTTGGTCTCAGGGTTGATTATGAGTTAACATAAATCTTACTCTCGCTATTGACTGTTCTCTGAGATTGGCCAGGCAGTAAAAGCTATCCAGAAGATTTATATAGACTGTTTTCTGCTAGATATCTGTATTGAACAGAAGAAAATGGAAGAACTTGAAGGAAAAGCTTCAGAATTCTTGAAAAAGGTAAGTAATTTTAGAAACGTTTTATTTACAAGCCTACAAATTTCAATGTCCAAATGTCTTCTAATCTCTGAGATTTGAAACAAAATTATTTTATAAGAGGCAAGGTAACAAAAGTAGAGCTCTGCATTTTACCTGTAGTTTAAAACCTAGTTGTGTGATCCAAAATTGATGGCCACTTTTTTCCCCCTCCTTACGAAAACATAATAGCTAGAAGGGAGTTTGATCGTAAAATGTTATTGCTGCCCTGATCCACAGCTGGAGCCTACAGCTGCTTTTCAGTTAAAGTATCAAGAGATCAATCAAACAGTTTTATTATGTGTTTCTGGCCCTTGGAGTGTGCATTTGTCAGTGACAATGTTTGTACATCAGCCTTTTAGCTTTCATCTTTGCTTCCTTTTATTTGATGCAAAACAAACAGACAGTATTATGATTGAAAGAAATTTTGAGGAAATGTTTCAAGAAATTTCACTAAGGAAAAATCACGATGGATCAATTCATCACTTCTTCTAAATTCTGGGCAGAGAATTTGTGTCCTTCCATTTGTTACTCAACTACAGTTCTCAGTTGTCTCAACCATGTTCCACCAATTTACCTTTTATCCATGTACTGTGTTGTAAAACAGCATTGGCATAAGAACATCAAAGACATCTGCTATTTTACAGTAGGACCTGTTGCAAGATAAATTGTGTGTTGGCTTTGTTATTGGAATTATTAGCCTACATCAAGGGAACTTGAAGCTTGTTAGAGGAAATGGCTTCCCAGCACCCTCTGTTGTGCCCTCCAGAGCATCCCTGAAATGGACAGGTCCAGATTTTTTGGACATTGTTGGGAGATTTGGTGGCCTTGATCCTTAAGAACTTCCCAAAGAGGGACAAAAATAATTGGCCTCACCCTTCAAGTGACAACATGCCTCTAACCACACCCGTTCGGTCTAGTGCAAATTAATTAAAAATGGGGCAAGCAGTTTCCCATGCCTGGACTAAACTGTGTACGGTGTGATCTGTATGTAACAGTTCATAGGATATGGCTGTTAGATATCACTTGCGCAGGTTCATATTAAATTCAAGGCAAAGAAGAAGTGGCTAGTTTGACTAATTATGAGGTCTTCCCACATTGCACTTGTTTTCTGGTGAAGACGAAAACCACAGTGGTAATAAGACCCTTTGCTTGCCTAATGGTGCCATGACTAAGTGCCAATTTCTGATCTAATAAACTGGTGTCCTTGGAGAAGAGGTAGCCAGCATTTAAAATAACATAATATTAAGGATGAGATGAAAGAAGTCTTGAATCCAGTGGATTAATTTGTTGAAAATATCCAAGGATCAAGCCTCTATCTTTACAGCAGCCTGGAACTGGTATAACAGTTCATCCTGCATAGACGCCAGTAATGGACTTTTAAGGAAAGGGTATGGAAATCAATGTACTTGTCAAGAGGAAAGCAGAGCCTAATCCATCTCACTCCCTGGTTTTGAAGCAAAAGTCAATTTGATATTTCATACCTCCCCAGAGCCACTTAAGATTGCATAATATGTAAATCTAGGTAATATAGCATGGAAATACTCAAGGTAATGAACAATTATCCCAGTAAATTTAATGATATACAGTACCTTCTCATTTATGCTCTAGTTTGAAAAAGAGTTTGTAGCTCATCAAGAGACAAAGGCACAGCTTCAGAAGACTGAAGAAAAGATTAGTCTCCTTGAAGCAGAAAGAAAAGCGTATAAAAATGAGGTAAAAAAAATCTGTATTCATAAGGTACTGTTTATGAAGTTAGAATAATTAACAATAACGTGTGATGCTGCTATGTTATGGAAATCAATAAAAGGCTTCTACCCCTTATGTTTTGTCATTTCTGAATAAGGAGCACACAATGGTGGTAATTTTTCAGTTCCTCCAGCCTCTGGCCTTGGTGGGAAAAGCTTGTGTTGGAAGTGGTTGTTCTGCTGAGGATGATGGCTGTGGCACTGGAAGTAGAGTTTTGGGACAGTGGAAATGGGAAGGAGGAGTAACTACTGGTTGACACACACATTGCTTCAGTGGTTTGCTGCTAAATTAATTTGCCTCTATTTTAGTGGTCCAGCTTGTTACACATCTCTCATAATAGAAATTCCTCAGAATATTGTCTGTATGGACTCCTAATATTTTTGGTAGTGTGATGTGACATAAATAGAAACAATTTAGTTCCTTTTGGTGTTTCTTGGCTTCCATCTTGCTATGCTTCTAAAGAGTCTTGCAAGTTATTTTCCACCTGAGGTGCAACAATTTTTTTTTTTTATTGTTGCTCAGCCTAGTGATGCTTTGTACTTTATGAAGTGTGCCTCTGTGTCCAGATGTACAGTTGATGGATTGTAGCATCTTGTATCTCTGTCCTCCATCTGCATCTTCATCATTACCAACATCTTTCCCATCTTGCGCTCTTTCCATTAGAGAGAGAAAAATACCATTAAGTGGATAAGTCTTAGGAGAAGGAGGATTATCTTGAGCTGTCTGACGGGATAGAAGACCATCTTTTAAGAGATGCCAGTTATCTCATAGTTATGTATGTTTCTCAGAATTTAGAAGAAGCATAGTCAGGCTTAACTTTAGAAGTATAATGGGAATATTAAGCAATTCCCTTATCACCTTCACTGGTGTTTTGAAAATGGCTTTTTCCTCAAGGCTGACCTTCATCACAGTATGCCAAAAGGTGTTAGTGTCCGCCTCCTCAGCCAGATGTAGCCTGGAATATGCAGTTTGTGGTAAGACTGCTCATTTGGAACTTGTAGATGATGCAGTGGCCCCCGTGAAGTCCATTGCAAGAGTAAACAGGATGGGATTTCTAGCAGACCAACATCCAGGGAGGGATGCCTGAAGTGTTAGTCCTGGATTGCTCCTATATGGAGAAAGACAGCAGTAGTTGGAGTTGCTCTATTTATAAGAAGATAAGAAGAACGATGTTCCATGCATATACTGTAAAAACATGCATAATGCAGAAAATGTGGCATTTTCCTCCCTCTCTTGTAGTGTTTAGAACTCCAGACTGGTGTTCAAAGCAAATGCAGGCAGGTTCAAGATTAATAAAATGAGAGAGTAATCCCTTGGCTAATAGACTAATCCCTTGGACTAATAGAGGGGGAAATCTGTGTTAGCAAAATATTCATTAAATTTGAATGGGACTTACACATGTGTAAGAGTATACATACAGGGCTTTTTTTCTGTTTTTTTCTGAAGATTCCTAAACCGTTGCTAGTTAAATCAAATTTTTATTTTTTTATATGTAGCTAGACAACGAAACATGCTGTCTCAGATACAGCAGTGGCTACAAATTTAGTGAGTCTTAAAAGAGGGCTATACAAATTCAGTGGCTTATCTTCAGGAGGGCACATTTTGAATACCACCTAGTAGTAAGCAGTTATGAAAAAGAGTTATTGCCCTCTGTGCTTGTGAGCTCCCTGAATGCATCTCCTTGGCCACTTTTTAATAGAATTCTGGTCGAGATTGTCCCTTGGGTACTTATTTATGTTTGTTATTTTATTTTAAAGAACTTGCCAGGTTGTTTCTTATCAGTGTTACTGTCCTCAATTCCTCCCTCCCTGAATGTTGGTCTGCTAGAAATCCCATCTCATCTGTGAGTTAATTCAAATTAACTCAGAGGCCCTTCGAATAGTCACTCACGCCCTGGTCATCTCCCATATAGACTACTGTAATGCGCTCTACATGGGACTACCCTTGAAGAGTATCCGGAAGCTATAGCTGGTCCAAAATGCAGCCGCGCGGGCAGTTTTTCGTGCAAGATCAGCACATATTACTCCCTTGCTCCGCAAGCTGCACTGGTTGCCAGTAGAGGGCATGCTACGGACCCCGTCTGCAAGACAGTTCCATCTGGCGGGGTCGAGGAGGCGGGCCTTCTCTGCAGCAGCTCCCGCCCTTTGGAACACCCTTTCCCCAGAAGTGAGGTTGGCCTCCTCTCTTCTGGACTTCAGGAAATGGCTGAAGACCTGGTTTTGTCACCATGCCTGGAGTGGGGAGAGGAAGAGCCACTCATGGGGCTTGTTGATTCCCTAGTCCTGCCAGGACCGATTCCGGTCCCCTTTGGGTGGAATTAGATCTTCCATCACTTGGATTTTATTATATTTTATACGTATATTTATTGATATTATTCTGATTTTATTGTATTTTATACTGTTTTATTGTGAACCACCCAGGGTCCCCCAAGTGGGGGAGATGGGCAGTGATAAAAATATGACAAATAAATAAATAAATAAACAAACAAACAAATAAATAAATAAATTGCACTTTTGATGGATGTTTAGCTGTTGTCCAGGCAGCATTTGCCCCATATCTTTTGGGATGTTGTCTGCTGTGAGTCTGGAGATGCAAATGCTATAAGCCCTGTAAGACAGAAGTGGCTATTGTAGTTATAAGCACTGCATTGTGGTTTAGGGCTTTCTTGAAACCAGTATTTTTTAAATGAGTTTATATATTTAAAAGTTATAAAATAAATATGCTTATTTGTTGCTTTTCAGTGAACCAAACAAAATGGGTTAGACAGAAATCTTAGAATAATTATCAGTTTCTTTTAAAAACCAGCACAAGCTAAATAAAAAGGTGAGATATATATACAGTATCTTCTTGCCTTAGGCAAGGTAGTCCTTGAGTATTCCTATGGTAGAATTTACTTTAGACACACACACACACGCACGCACACACACTGTCGGGACCGGACCAAGAAACAATGTTGAGTCAATGTATTCCAACTCTGGTTCTTTATAGTTCTCACCGTATAGACAGAATCTTGCCAGACTAAAGCTATCCTAACTAACCTACAGGGAAATAACCCAGGAGAGTCTAGGGCGGGACTACCCTGACTCTCTTTGACGCCCCCTGCCAAGACTCTCTAGACTGCAAGCCCTCTTATCAGCTTGGAATGTGTTCCCTCCTTCCTGGGAATCAGCGGCAGTGTAGAATTCCACCACATCACCCCCTCCTTCAGGAACACATTCCATCACATATACTTCCTCTCCCACTTACAAGAAAGAAAAAATAGACAAACATAGAAATAGAATCAAGTAAAGAACAAAGAATTTACAAATGCGATGAAGTTAATCGTTTTTCCATATTTGTAAGTGATTTAAGATACCTGAATATGTTCGGACCCAAAACTCACTAATAAACTTTATGCGCAATGCAGATATCAGAATAACAAGACAGTAGGGATCATGTAATAAAATTATGAAATTATTGATGAATTCTTTTTAAGAAAAAAAAAGTTACTATACTACAAAAGAGGAAAAGGTAAAGAATATATAAGGAAGAAAAAATAAAAAAGAGTAAGAATCATTAGAACATTACAGTATTAAAAACTACTTGCTTACAATTTGTGTCCTTCCATCCCATTATACCCTGGTTGTTGACTGAAACCGGTATATCAGGAAAGGTTTCTGATTTCTATTTGAATCCTTTCACCTACCTGGATTTTCCTTTAGAAACCATATTCTAAATGTCTATGTTTGTCTTGTTGTGTAATGTATTATATATAAGGGAGCCATTCTTGCTTGAATTTACCTATTTATTGACCTGTACTTTGAAAGAGAATGGGTGTGAGTGCGCACTTACTATACAAATTTCTAAATTCCAAACACCAACATTTTCTTCTTTCCAGAATGGCTCAACTGATGCTTGCCCGCTGACCTCTCTTGAAGGACCCACACATCTGGTTCCATCAGCTGATGCACCATCAGATTTATTACCAGCTTTAGGATCTTCCACTGGAACCATTCCACCTCCACCTCCTCTGCCCCCATTACCATCTTCCTTCGCTGGTGGTTCAAAAAACCATCCTTCTTTTGGTATTCCCCCGCCACCACCACCACCTCTGCTACATGGATTGCCTGGAAGTCAGTGCTCTCCTCCTCCTCACGTGCTGCCTTTTGGATTGAAGCCAAAAAAAGAGTTTAAGCCTGAAGTGACCATGAAAAGACTCAACTGGTCCAAGGTAAGACAAGGACGCAAAGTACCTCATACACTGCAGCATGGAAATAAATTCTAAGAAACTAACTGACTAAATTTTAGTTTTTAATTTAAGACATAGCAAGCAGTGACAATGGAGATGCTATACTAGAGAGGAGGAACGTGCTGCAGCTTTCCAGCATCATTATTCTTTGATGGGTGTTGGGTTGATATCATGCAGATGTTGACTTGGCAGTTCCCATATCACAGCTAAGGACATCAGTTTTCCTTCCCCCTTTGTTGTTCCTCAGCTTCTTAATGTTCACACTACCTTACAACTGCCATTGTAAATAATTTTCACTCTGTGACACCTTTGAAGGCAATTGCTGTTTTGTGTTTTGAAGTCATCTGCTTTTCAGCTTTCTGTGAATCTATTTAATGCTACTGTGGTTTAGATATCCTCAATAATCTTAGCATCCATAATGTTTTTCTCTGCCCCTATACTAATATTCTAATCAGCAGTATTCATCTGTTGAGGAATATCCTCTTTCTGTAGCTGATCCTTTGAAATTCAGTCAGAAGTACACAGCTTGTTTTAATGTTTTTAACAATTTGCAAACTGCCCAGAGTTGCTGGGAATCGGGCAGTGAATAAATTTAATAAATATATAAACAAACTTCTGACTTCTTTTCAGCCATAACCGGTTGAAAGCCACACTTCGAAAGGCAGTGGAGATAGCACCAAAACCTAATTGTTCGATGGGAATTGGGTGTTTTAAAGACTCTGAATTAAAACACACACATTTTATCCTATAAATCCATCCACATCCTCCAAAAGAGACCAGTTTTTCCACTCAGGAATCTTGGCAGGTTGTAGATGGCTGGTGGCATTCACATTGCCATGAACCACACTTTTTTCACCCCTACAAAGTATGGCATTAAGGATAACATGAAATTATGATATTACTTTTGCAGATTAGACCGCATGAAATGACTGAGAACTGTTTCTGGATAATGGCAAATGATGGAAAGTATGAAAGTACTGATCTGCTATGCAAGCTGGAACTTACCTTTTGTTGTCAGAAGAATGGTAAGTAAATGACTTTTCAGATTTAAATTGTTCTTTTAGAAAATGAGCCTATTTTATTTTCAATAAACACCTGCAGCTCTTGTCACTACAGTTGATGAATACTTATGTGTGTCATTTGGTAATTGTTACATTAATAACTGGGGTTACATTCATTTATAACAGCAACAGGTATGGAATAGAACTTAGCCAATAGTATTATTTCACTTTTCCGTTTAAGCTATCCTTACATAGTGCAATTAAGAAAAATGTGCACTTACTGCAGACATATCTTCATTGAACTGTTAAAAATGCTGTTTATTCTATTATAGACTATGACTCAAAGCTGAGAAAATATACCATGAATATTAGTTATGACCAGTAATTTTCTTTTTTGGGGGGGGACCTGATTGTGCTGTGCTAGTTCTTTTTAAGGTACAATAAGCCCTTTTGAAAACGAATTCCCGCTGTCTAATAAACGGAAGGGAATCACTAGAACCTAGAAAGAGTAATGACCAAAGGAGGATAGTATAGGTTACATTCATATTGAAAAGAGTCTAAGAAGGACAGTGGAACAGAAAATCCAAAAAGTGAATTCCACTACTACTTTGTCCCTGGAAATGATAGTCTGTGATGTTCAGTGGCAGTGACTATTCAGTTGTGTTGTTTACTTCCTGTAAAGCCAGGAAACACCCACTAAGATATTGGCTTGGCTCAAATAAATACTGAAATTATGGTTCAGTTTAAGAAACCCAAATATTTATAGACATTTATAGCTCTGAAGCAGTGGCCAGGTTCAAAAATTTGTTTAGCGAGCTTGTGTTTGTTCTCTCTATGTGCTTGTTCATTCTATCTAGCTTTTATCCTGGTGTTTATGTGCATCATTCCATCACAGCCCAAGTCACTTTACTATCGTTTCCCAATAAACTTACTAAGATGCAAGAGTTGAGATCAAAACCTTCTCCCTAATATGTAAGTGGTAGCCAAACCCTGCTCTATATTTTCTACTAACTGGTTTGTTGAAACAAAACAATCTTGGCAGCTAAACCATATATAAATGCATGTAAATAAATAAAAACAGACAAATTGTTGCCGTGGTTGACTTGTTTTGGTGTGAAGATAATGTATATTTCCTTTCTATTTTGTCCTTTTGCCCTATATTTTTATTAACACAGTCATTAAATAGTATTAATTTTCATGGGAAAGATGAATATTTTATTATTTTATTTTATTTATTTTCTATCCTGCCTTTATTATTTTTATAAATAACGCAAGGCGGCAAACATACCTAATACTCCTTCCTCCTCCTATTCTCCCCGCAACAACAACCCTGTGATGTGGGTTGGGCTGAGAGGGAAGGACTGGCCCAGGGTCACCCAGCTGGCTTTCATGCCTAAGGCGGGACTAGAACTCTCAGTCTCCTGGTTTCTAGTCCATTGCCTTGACCACTAGACCAAACTGGCTCTGTAGAATAGCGTTTGAAACTTATGCATAACACACACACACACACACACACACGCCTATAGACAGGCATGAATACTTTTTTTGGCCAAAGGATATCAGTTGAATTCTTCTAAGGAAGTAGGTTGTGTGGAATTCTTCATTCGTGATTAGTGAACCTAATATTCCAGTTAATTATGAGTACCCAATTCCAAATATGAAATATGATCCCTATTTTCCATCCCTAAGAAACCTTACCCTGGTTTTATTCAGGATAACTTGTAAAACTCTGTAATTGCCTCATCAGCAACTGGTAAAACTTGAATACTTATCTAATAATAACATGTCACTGATTTCCCTTGGACTTTGGTGTGCTATATTTATAGTTTCAGTACTTGTGTGTAAGGTGTCGACTAGCAGTACTCATGTGTTTTTCATTCCATAATCACCATTCTCAATCACATTTCAGGGTTGTTGTTGTTCTAATCTAGTATTTTGTAGCATTTCAACCTTTCAGTACTGTATTGGTTGAACTGGTTTGTTTTGTTTCTAAACAAGCAGTGTTTGCGAGTGAAAGGTTTCCTCTGAATGTGTGGATAACTTTCTTCTGTTTCTCAGTGGCCCAATTCATGACAGCATAGCCCTTGTTCATTACTAGCTGAAACAGGAAATGAAGGTTGCAGCAGGAAGGATGGTTCTGCTCAGGTGAGGCCTGATGCATCACAAGCCATCAGTACAATGACAGAGCAATGTGAAAAGACAGTTTGCTGTTCAGCACTGAGATCTGAATACAGGAAGTCATCGTTCAGCAACTGTTCAAAGTTACGAAAGTTACAACCTCATAGTTGTGGCTGTTGCAACATCCCCACCGTCATGTGATCGCAATTCAGGCGCTTGGCAACTGGCTTGCAATTATGATGGTCACAGCGTCCTGCAGTCATGTGATTACCATTTGCAACCTTCGGTGCTGGCTTTCAACAAGCAACATCGACAAGGAAGCCAGCAGGAAGATGCAAATGGAGATCACGGGACCATGGGATGCTGCGACCATGTGAGATTTACCTAACAATGGTGACTGGAACTGCCACAACTGCTGTCATAAGTCAGTGTGGTCACATGATGTCGCGCTTTATGACCACATCACTGACGGAATTGCCAGTCCCAATTACCATCGTTAAGTGAGGACCACCTGTACACGAAAGCTGGCTTAAGTAATTTGTAGTACACTGGAACTTTGTGTAATTGAATAGAGTATTTTTGTACATACCTAATTTGAAACTATATTGGAAGTTTAAATTCTATGCAAGTGTAGTAATATAAACATTGCTATATGTTGACACGCACCATTTATCTTGACAGTAAAGAGAGATGAAGGTTTTGAAGAGAAGAAACCTATTAAAAAACGAATCAAAGAACTCAAAATCCTGGATCCAAAGATTGCGCAAAACCTTTGTAAGTAAATATCTGTTATTATTTGAAGAAATGTTGTGCATTAATATTACTTATGGAATGAATAGTTTAAATATAATTCTATTGTGAGAGAAATAATTTCAAGTAATGTGTAAATGGGAAGGAGTGCATTGTTGTAAACAACAGGGCACTGAAAATGAAGGCACAGAAGTTGGAAAACATCTCATATATTTAGTATTCATTTTAAAACAAAGCTAATTTAGCTTTTGGTTTTAAAATTGGAGCTTTTTTTTTACTCTGTTTTACTGTAGCACTTCCACCTTTATTTAGTGAATATTCTTGCTTTTTTGTTCTTATCACAACAGTTATTTCATCTTCTGTCCCTTCCTTGTGGTGCTTTTTTCCCCTCCTAATATTTCAGTTTGGTTCTGATGCCAGATGATAATTTAGGGGCTCACATATGAAATCTTTATATAATTTGATTTATTTATGGTCAGAGACTCCTCTCTGGAGGTGGGTGGGGGAATGCATCCATAACAGAATGCAATAAAATAGACTGGAAATAACGATGTAAAGCCACTAAAAGTAAACAGGCACATTCCCCCACCCCAAATAAGGATCACACCCAATTATGCATGTGGGTTAAGAAGAGAGCAGGCTGTGACTTCCAAACAGGAAAGGAGGGAGGGAAGAAGGAAGAAACTGAAGGGCAGAATTTTGTTACATTTCTGGACATTTGCAAAGACTTTCGGTTTCCTTCCCCAATTATCTTAAAGAGGTTCACCCTGATATCACGGGGGGGAGGGAGGAGTCAAAACTGCAGCCATCAGTCAGCCCATGACGACTTCTTCACCTGTGGCTGCAGTTGCTATCACTATTCTGTCACTCTTGGCTATTACTGGTGATGGCCGGCCGGCCTGCCTGCCTTCTTTAGCTTGCTTTCTTCTTAACTCACTTGCATAATTATTTATTTGAGCCACATTCATCCTGTTTTTCAGACCTTTATTGCCTCCCAAAGCAGGTGTGAAGAGTTAGTTCTCACACAGTGACTGAAAAACACTGCGATCAGGCTGGCCACCTCCATCATCAAGGAAACACTTTAGTACTTAAGCTTGATTTGTCCTTCTCAAATAAAAGCATACTGAAATACCTCTGTTGGTGTGTTTAGCTATTTTCTTAGGTTCTTTTCGAGTACCTTATGAAGAAATAAAAATAATGATTCTGGAAATAGATGAAACGCAGCTATCAGAATCCATGATCCAGGTGCAGTAAATTGATGAACAGTTTTATCAACAAGGATTTATAATAATTATGTCTTCATAAATTCCACCACATTTGCACTAAAATATAAGAAAGTCATGCATGAAGTTATTAGGTATACAGCCAACCATAATTTTATATTCATACACCCATAATACCAATAATTTGGTATTATCCCCAAAAATAGCAGATTGTATCTGCTGTATTTATTGTACTCGCTGTTTTTATTAATAAAACGAAGCTTGTAAGATTTGATAACTGTTTCTTTTATACTATGCATATGAGCAGATTTCAATAAGACATAGTATTTGGATAGTTTAAAATGTAATAAATAACCTACTAAGTTTGGCATTTATTTTTTAGGATTTTTTAAGGGGTGCTTAACTTTTCAGTAATAACTACTTTTCCCTTCCTGTCTGTTTTTGGCTTTGCTGTCTTACGAGACTGAAGAGAGATTTATCCCCTTCCTGTTTGTGCAACTAATTATGCAAAATAAAGCCTCACAGAACCACTTGCGAAGAAAAGGCTATAAAGTTTTTAATTTTTGATCTTTCCATGGAATGTAGAATTTAATAAAGCATCTTCCTGAAGAAAAACAACTCAATGAATTATCCAAGTTGAAGGATGAATATCAGACTTTGTCTGAACCAGAGCAGTTTGCTGTTGTGGTAAGCAGATTGCTTCGCTTCAAAATATGACATTCAAAATATCACTTCAAAACATCATTTTCATGATTCTATTCTTTAAAAAATGGTCCTTTTCTGTGAGTCTCTTGTTGTCTTCTAGCTGCCTCTCTTTGGTTGTTGGTAGTCAGGACTGAGTTAATCATCTGTCACATCAAGTTTCTGATGTGACTTTTAACCAACTTCTTAAACATTTATTCCTGACATGAGGAATTTTTAAGGCTTTGCCCTTGTCACCAAGGCAATGAATGAGGAGTTCTGACATCTCTGAATTTCTGCCTTTGTACTTCTACTGCTATGCCAACAAACTCTGCTTGCCTTTCAATTTCTCATTATAAGTATGAGGGGAAAGGTTTGAGGAAACCTTCCCATGTCTTAAAATAATTACATGAGAATAAGCCTTCTATACTGAGACTAGTTTTGCAGTAAACATGCTAATAATTATATTAAACTCTTACTCTGTCCAAAACCCTTGAAAAGGGGCTTCGTGACATGTAAGAGCACACACAAGACACTCGTTTTTTAAATCACTGAGAGCTGTGCAAGGTTTGTGCAACTGCCTTGGAAGTCGTTCATTTGTGCCCAACTTCTAGGATCTTTTCCTGGATGCTTTCATAGCACCAATGCTGTAGCAGCTATGATGTCCTAATAAAAGTTTGGTAAACAAGCGCCTGTGAGGTTGAAATATCAATCACTTAATTTTATTTTGTTCTTTGGCCAACCTAAAATAGAGTCCAATATTTTATACTCTTAAATATTTTTAATCACAAGAGTATAAAATATTTCTGTAACATGGAAACAGCCTATAAGGTTAGGTGATTGTAACATAAAACTTACTATAAGATACCGATGAGTATAAGGTTTATAATCTGGTTAATACATGTATGTGAGATTAAAATCTATAATCAATAAAAGTAAGTAAGCTTATAAGTCTAGTAAATTTGAAATAAATGGCTAATAAGCTTTCTGGCATGGGTCATAGATCATTCACAAGCTAAATATAAGTAAAAAATTTGAAAACGTGTGTCTGCCTTTTTTACTTCCTACCTTATGGAGCCGCTCTCAAGACATAGGTGTAAGATGCTTGTCCATAGATATTTCTCCTTGGGCTGGTTTCATACTGGGTTGCTGTGCTTAGAGTATTTCTAAGTATATCAGTATCTCCATGTTTTGCAGGTTCTTTTCATGGCATTTATTCACAGTCTGAAAAAAACTCCATCATATGAAATGTTTAAGTAGGCGTATAATACCTGGTCTGCAGACAATCTAGACAACCCCTAAATAACACCAGAGAGATGCCAGATACTCAGCTAATGGTCCCTGGATTCTTGCAGCCCAGATACAATATCTAATTAAAGATCCAAGAACTACTTTTACATGTTGACTAAAGATGAAGTTGTATGGAATTTTCATAGGTTACTCTTGAGGAAAGAATGTTATGGCACTTTTTTTGAAAATAACAATTGAGTGGCTACACATCCAGTTCATTGTTTTTGCCCCCACCCAGTTGGGGGAGGGTAGGTAGGTGAGTGAAGACCACACTAAGATAGATGGATGATATGCCGTTCCAGGCTTGATGGAGATCATGGTACCACCATCCTGCTACCTTAATTTGGTCTTTTTTTCTGTGTATGCCTCTGTATATCTGCATATTTAAACTTCGGTAAGCTGAATATTTAAATAGGGGAAGGAAGAACCATTTTTCTTAAATACTACTTGTTGATAGTCCTTTGTATTTTATGCATAGTGTAGCTTGAAAGCACAATTCTAAAAGGAATTACTAATTCCTAACAAATTAATTGAACTAACAGATTTGTGATTATTTATACAACTTACTATTTATATACTAATCACATTTTCAGATGTTTGAAATAAACGATGTTTTGTAACGAAAATGTCATTCTTTATTAGCCAATAGCTAATATTCAGATGAGTTTAGCACATTTATTTTAAACCTGACATATTACAATACACATTTCTAGTTGCCTTGAAGCGGGAGAGAGTTCTTAATAGCATTCACACAGCCATTCTCGATTCATCCAGTCTCTAGATAAATGTGTGGGTGAAAGTTTGCAGCTTCAAGTTTGGCATGTGTATATATCAAGATTGTACAAAATTGCTCTATGCTAAAATGTAACATGGGTTTTGTCCTTGCCTTTTCAACTAGATGAGCGATGTGAAGAGATTGAAACCACGGCTGAGTGCTATACTTTTTAAGCTTCAGTTTGAGGAGCAAGTGAATAACATCAAGCCTGATATCATGTCTGTCAGCACAGCCTGTGGAGAGATAAAGAAGAGCAGAAGTTTTAGTCAGCTTCTAGAACTAGTCCTGCTGATGGGAAACTATATGAATGCTGGATCGCGAAATGCACAGACGTTTGGATTTAACCTCTGCTCCTTATGTAAAGTGAGTGCTTCAGCAGACTATGCGTGTGGAATCTGGTGCAGCAGTCATGCCCTTTACGTATTGCTGATGCTGTTTAGGCTTCCTTTTTTGCCAATACAGTAACAGTAAATATCTGTTCTGTCTACCAACTGCAACATAGCTTGCGCGTGGAATCAATTAATTTTTATGTTTCTCCTTCCGTGAACCAGACAGAATGAATGTGGTTTTAGTGAAATTATGACTGCTCATCTTCTCAGTTAAAAATACTGGTTCTATCTAGAGCAGATACATGAATTTTGGTAACTTGGTAGCATTTACTGAAGTTCGGAAAATGGAGAAGTTTTAAAATGTGCAGATGCTGGTACATAGATAGTATATGGTTGATTGTAAAGAATGGCTGTCAAAAAACCTGAAAATATCTGTATATAAAAATGTGTTTCTGCCCACTTGGTTATATAAAAGTGAGAATTCGGTATGTCAGGAGAAACCAAAATTAGTTGAATGCGGAGGTGAATGTGCTACTGCAGAAGAAGTGTGTATGATAAATTAGAAGATGTAGGGTCGAGAATGAATGGATGCTGAGGATTGAATACAAAAGTGCATGGCCAGTATGAAAGAAGCATGTTGAGGTGGCTTTGGTTATAGAGGGAGATTAAATTAGAATGAAATCAGAAAACAAACTTATGAAGGAAGACTGAATGGATTGTGAGAAAGAGGAAGAACAAGAAAGCGGAAGTTGGATGGAGTTGGTAAGATCCTCAACCAGAGAGTGGTGAGACGCTGAAAGAACGAAAGATAATGCATGAACTGGTGTATGGACGTGGTGGAAGCGAGGATGGCTTGCGAAGATTAAAAAAGTATGAGTTGGTATAAAGAAGGAATTGCTGTGAGGCCTAGATGTAAATATATTTCACTTTCTTTCCTCGTCCATTTAATTTATTTTGTATACTCTTTCTGTGCTTTGCATTATGTACCCCAAATGAGAATAACATGATGGGCCCATGTGTGCCTGTGCACAAATAATGTCAGTAATATATCGGCAATAAACCTCAGAACCCAAATAATTATTAAGGTTTCAGCTGGGCAAATAAGCACATTCTAAGGGCTTCAAGTTTCTAAAGCGCAGAGTATTTTGAGGGACATTTGAAATACATCTGCCTCAACTTTATCTTCAGGGATTGCAGATTGATGTTCATACTGGATACAGTGGTATCCACAATGTATGTACTGTATGTGTGTGCATGTTGTATACCAAACAGGTGAAAAGGCATGTGCCATCTTGCCCATTTTGACTCCCCCAGTGGATGCCACTAGCTGGATTTGTACCTTTTTGGTTAAGTTACAGAGTGATGGGCATCTGAATATCATCCCCACAGTTGAATTTAAACTTAGCTATCATAATTCATCTCTCAATGTACAGCCTCTTTTCTTTCCTGATAGAACTCAAAGAAGCTTAGAGGTCATCAGGCAGTCTTCATTCTAAGACCTGTCTACACCCCAAGTCATGTTTAACTTGTGGATCTGAATTCAGTGTTAAATCTAATGCTGTGTTAGGGAGTAAAAAGTGAACGTTTAATAAGATGAAACTGAAATATATCAATTCTTTAAACTATGTATTGATTGTTGCCTAGTTAAAGGATACCAAATCAGTTGATCAGACGATAACACTGCTTCATTTCCTGGTTGAAATCTGTGAAGAAAAGTATCCTAATGTTTTGAGCTTTCTTGAAGACTTGCAGCACTTAGACAAAGCAAGTAGAGGTCTGTATTGATATTTATGTTTTGTTTTGTTAAACTCTGAACAAAGTGAATAATTTCTGAATGGACAGTTTTAACTTTGCGGTATGCATTAACGTCTGCCTGCAGTTAAGAATATCCGTTCACAGTTACTTCTATTTCTTTCGGGACGACTTTCCCTTATCTTAAATTAGCAGGGAATATATAGGGGGAAAGTGATTATGTTTCGTATCACACCATCCAAAGTACAAGAGTGTTAAAAATACAAAAAGCAGCAAACTGGAGATTAAAATGTTTTTCATAGCTTCCATACATGCCTTTGAAATAAAAGGTTAAAAATTACAAGGCTGGAGCAAAAAGTTCATGAAATTAAATCTGAAATTTGATTTCACCTGTAGTCGTATCTTCTAAATGTATACCGTATATGGTACTTTTCACACTGCATGTTGTTTTATCTTGCCTCTTTTAAATCTTGCATTTGTTTTACTCCTGTTCCTGTGTCATATCCAAGAAATTCTTTGCAGACACAACATCTTTGTGCAACTCTCTCATCTTGAAGCTTTTTTATTTTATCTTTTTATTCAGAAAGAAAGCAGGCAAGCGATAATGCCTACAAGTAAGAGGAATAGTTTTGTGGCAGTGAAAGCAGTCATCAACTAGCCTAGGTGTCCCATTTGTCATTAGTTCCACAGGTCTACAAGTACTTGGAACCTGTTTGTTGTTTGTTTGTTTCCTGGTGTGAATAAAATTCCTTGGATTTTTAAGGAGGCTTGGATTCCTTAAAAATATTTGATGGAAAGTTTGAAAACTATTACTGTACGTTACTGTAAGAGAATATTCTGGCATCCATAGGTATGTTAGAAGCTTTCCATATACCATACATTCTGATAGGATTATTCAATTGACCATTCCTGCACTATTTACTATTGCAGGCATGTCATGGACATTGCCATTTGGTCTGACAGGTTCATCCACTTGAAAGAGACAGTGGTGCTGTGTGATATCTCAGGGTATAGATGATATTCTGATAAGGAATAGTGACATTCTAATTTGCTAATGCTCAAGGAATTAGGTATTTCAGGACATTCATAGATCAGACACAACAGATTTGTAGCAATGTGCAAGAGAAATTACTGGAGCTAACAGGTCAACTGGAAGATCTGAAATAGCTCAATGACTGAAGTTACTGGGTACATGAGGTCACGACCTCTAGCCAAATGTATGTCATAGCTTATGTTTAAGTCCTGGAAATAATAATATTTTGAAGGTTATAGGTAACTGTCTTTTTAGACACAAGGTATCTTTAGAAAATTATTCTTCCCCTTAGGATGGGTTGCACGGATAGAATTGTATTTCTCTTATTATCTTTGAATGTTTGAAGCCATCTTTGGTTTCCATGATGCATGTCTATATTTCTATCTTGGCCATGAAAAAGGTGTTCATTTATTGAAGTAGTAAGTGCATGCATTATCTTGTTGTGGCTAAAGAAACTTGTTTATGTTTTTAATACATTTTTTGTTTGGTAAGCTATGAAACTGGAGCAGGCTGTGTATCCTGTACTTAAAAAATATTTTATTAATAATTAAACTTTTATGTTTGTGTGTGTGTGTGTCACATGCATTTAGTTTCAGTAGAGAGCTTGGAAAAGAGCCTAAAACAGATGGAAGGACAGCTCAAACAACTTGAGAAGGATCTGGAGACTTTTCTTCTTTCTGAAGACCTTCATGACAAATTTGTGACAAAAATGTCCATATCCTTTTGTTGTCGTTCTTTGTTTTCGAAAGAGATTTTAGATGTATTTGCATAACTTGTATTTTGCATACAGCACTCAGTTTCAACAAAACTAATCTTAATTGTTCTTACAAAGAAGCTAAATCCTACATCTGTTTGCTGCCATCTGGCGATAGTTAGAAATGAGGGGGAGCTCTCCAGTGAGGGATACCTGTTCAGTTTGCCCATCTTGAATTTCTTTTTGAGCTGAAGCTGGTTAGTTTTTTTCTATAAATAGCACTTAGTTTAATTTCCTTAAGGTTTGAAAGAATATCTAAAACAATTTTTCTGAATGACAGAAACTATGCTACTTCCTTCCAATAGTTCTTCTGCTGAATTCCTTTAGCATGTATGGATTTGATTTTGCTTCTTACAAACAAAGGGGTTTCTGTGTCCCCTTTGCATGAAAGGAAAACTCTGGGATGGAGACATGTAAAGCAGATAAAGTGTCATGTTTTTGTTGGCCCATATCTGAGGTAGTCAGTCTGGGAAGGGCCACCAAATATCTATTCTCTGGCTCCTGAATACCCAGTTCTCGGTCATTCTTAGCAAGTAACAAAATAATTATGCTGAATAGCAAAATAAGATGCTTATGAAGGTTAAGAAGGAAGGAAAGAGTGTCGCTGAAAATGTCATCTTCAACACTTTTAGTCTTACCATCATGTTACTACTGGTCTCTGAAATAGTAAAATCAAGACTGCTGTTACAAAAAGGCTACCTCCCTCTGCCTCTAGGATGGCTTGATCTGATTGTACAAGAAGAAGTCACCTGCTTCTCTTACGGTTCACATCCCATTTCATCCTCCCCTCCTCCCTCCCTCCCTCCCTCCCTCCCTCCCTCCTTCCTTCCTTCCTTCCTTCCTTCCTTCCTTCCTTCCTTCCTTCCTTCCTTCCTTCCTTCCTTCCTTCCTTCCTTCCTTCCTTCCAGAATCATGCACTATTTTCCAAACAGTTACATTGATTGCTTTTAGCAAATGATGGCACCAGAATGTATTTCCCTGTTCACATTTTAAAATAATTTTGCCTGAAAGCACTACAATGAAGATCCCCCCCGCCCCCCAGCGGTCAACGTGGCTTAATGATTCTTCCATTTCTAATTTGTAGAGGTGATGAGTTTAGAGTGCAGATCAGTCTTTCTAACTCAATGAAATAGAATGAAAAATGTTCTTTGTTTCCATTTAAAAAGATAGTTGTATATGATAGATAATTCCCACACTGGAAAACTTACAATACTGCAAGTTGTTTATAATGCATTGTTCCAAGATGAAGTGATATGAAATATTTGGTAATGTGAAATGTTTGTGTAACACAGACAACAGTCATGCACAAATTGTAAGCTTATAAAACAGTATTATTGGAAATTTCACAAAAATACTTAAGCACTCTAAGCTAAATCCACATGTGATACTTAAACAGATGGTCTGATCTTTAAACACTGTTAAAATGTAATAGCCTCCTGTTAACATTCCCTGTAGACAGAGAATAATTGGGGAACAGTGGAATTACATTAGTTTCTGGTAATGGATACGTGCTTGCTAATTAAAAAAATATGTCCAGGAAAACTGGAGTATTTGATGTAAATGTTAGATGATCCTACATAGCCTGAAGAAGCTGTCCTAGCTACTGCTGTTATGGCTGGAAAACAGAATGGCCTGGTTTTTTGAACAGTGCCTGGTAAAAACGCACCATCAGAAATTTAAGAATGAGATTCCTTAAAGTTTGTGAATGAAAGTTTTCATTCAGCATGAGCTTATTTTCTATAGGCCACTCAGCTACAATATCTTAAGATGACAAACTATTGTGTTTATCTTAGGGCCACGACATCTGGACTTGCAAGTCCAGTGGATGGTAGCAAAGAGATTCTGAATACTCTCTGTTGCCATCTAGTGGCATTTCAGGTTTTTCCAGACCTGTTTAGGTACAGCTCTGCTTTTTTGTGGCATTTGGTTGGCTGTAGATGGACATTTTAGAGAAATCAGCCAAGATGTTAAATCTGCGCAACTATAATGGAGAAAGAAGTCAGAATTACATCAGAATATAGATTAGGCTTATCATATCTGAGTGGCAAAAATCAATGCCATCTGTAGGGGGCCGTCAGTCCTCTGTATCCCTGCTGCTATCTAATGCTTGTCTGGATTTAAACACTAAGTTAAACAAAGATCAAGTATTTGAGAAGTATTTAAGAACTTACAAACATGCACATATGATTTTCAAAGTAAATTACAGCAAAAGATGTAATATTTTAATGCTACTCATTATCTTTTCTTTTGTCTGCACATCTTGCTTCTTATTTTGAAGGGCCATTTAAAGATAGCAAATCCATTTTTAATTGAATATTGATTTTATGTCCAGATTAGTGCATTGAACGTTATATTTCACTTCCTTTTTTCTAGAATTTATTGCAAATTCTCAACCACTCTCTCCTAGACACATAAACCAGTCTGGTACTTAGAAATATGTGAATATGTGCACATGAGCTCCCCTCCCTTCTACCCATAGTAACAGGGGAAGGGGAAAAAAGGGAAAGAAGTGAAAGACAGGTGAAAGGTTTGCAGAGAAATAGGGGGGAAGACGGAAGCTATGTTCAGTTATTGCAAAAAGGATTACTATCAAGGATTAATCTTCAGGCTAATCTCCAAAGGCATCTGCAAGTATTTTGACACCCACATCCCCCACTTGAAGGTAATGACGAGCGGGGGGAGATATATTCCTGTGAATAAGAGAGTAAATCAAATTGCCAGTAAGACTTGCTGTAATAAATAAAGGTCTTCTGAATGAAGGTTTTCTGTTACATTTAGTGAACTAGTAACAGCTGAGAATCTAAAAGCCCTGGAGGCACTAAGCTTCATTAGTAGCTAGCACCTTTTCATGATTTCTTAGCATGATATTTAATGTAGATTTTGTAAAGCTCCTGGACCGGGCGGGATGGAGTTGAAACATACAAATAAAGCTAAACATGGTTATTGGGCTTTACATAGACACAAGAAAGTGCTGCCATAGAAAAGATAAAATAGTAGTGTTCCATGCAATAATAAATTTAATAAATAATCACAGCACTGTAATCTCTTTGAAAATGTTGCATAAGAAAAAGTATTAAGCACTTGCAATGAGTAAATAGATAGTTATGTGAGTGGGAACTTTTTAATTAAATGATTTACATACTTAGTTGTCGTCATTTTTCCTTAACAGTTTATCAAAATCATTCTCACAATTTTAAGCCTTGATGAAAGATTGACTGGCTTTTGCAAACAATGACAGCAGTTGGCATGAAAATACACATTCTTTACCCATGCATCTGTGGTAGTTGAAGTAGTTGCCATTTATCTGGAATGAATGATTCATATGACACTGTGACCAAATCATTCTTATTCTCTCCCATCTAGCAGCAACCCCCAGACAATCAGGCCATTTCTGTGATGATTTTCTACTCGCTGATAAGGCTTTTTATATAACCAACAACGTTGCTACGTTTTGTTATCTAGCAACAGGTCTTTGGCAGGGTATCCACAGTAAGAAATTGGCATGATGGATTGCCGTAGACGTTTATTTGTGTTTATCTATTATCTAAAAAAACTCTTCTCTGGTTTTTTTTTTTTTTAATTCTGCTTTATTTGCTGGCTAAAGATTGTAATAAACTTTAAAAAAAAGAAAATGATTTACATACAAAACACCCCCTACTGTGCTAGATAATATGTACTATAATATTTAATATATAATATAAATGTGCATTATAATATTTCCTTTAGTGGAAATCTAACCACAAGCATGATGGCAAATAATTTTTGGGAGGTAAATTTAATATTAAATAGGTGTCCCCCCCCATAATGTTATAGAGGGTTAGCACTTTGATAAGTTGCTGGGATCGTTTGGGGAATGCTTAATTATTGGTTGCATTGGTTTCCTAGGAGAAATCCTTTCTGAAAGATATTAAATACAAGCATATCATGAGAGAAATGTTATTGTTGCAAAAGGAAAAAAAGGCACGCTGCTGGGTCTTTGTGGAGCAAAAAAAGGTGATCTGTTATTGCGCTGTCCCTATAGCACTGCTCATTTTATAGCTTTGTGAATAATCTTAGAAAGGCTTTTCGAAATCTCTGTCTCAGTTCGGTTTGTTTTCATATGGCTCTGCTCTGCATATAACCTTGACAGGCCTAACACAGCTTTCTCATTCAAGCAAAAGAACAGTTCCAGCAACTTTCTAGGATACATAATAGCATGGAAAAAGGGTATCGGGACATCATGGAATATTACGCCATTGATTTAAAGAAGGTTTCAGTGGAAGAATTTCTGACTGACTTGAACAACTTCAGAACAATGTTCATGGTAAAGAACACATAACAAAATTATATACTGTGCAGGAACAGCAGATGTCAAGATGCTTCTACACTGTGATTATCAATGATGGGTTTTATTTCCCATCTTTGCCCCAAAATATGTTTTAATTCCAATCATTTGGGTATCTAGTGAGAAGTCCTGTTAATGTATTAAATCTACTTACAATTTATTTACATTTCTTTTTGTCCTAGTCTGCGCCTGCTTTTTTTGAGCATCCCATTCATTAGACTTCCACTCCCCTCCACCGTAAGCTGTACTCAACGGATGAGGATTATGCAGGCATTCTTGTGTAGTTTTTGTTTGACGGCAACACAGAATTTTTTTTTATCATTGCTGCCTTCTGGAACTACATGAGTTGAGATACTAGACTAAAATGTGATTGACCAGTCTAGGTTCAGTTTGTTGCACAGTTGTTGTGCTGTTATACCAAAATCCTCCTTATTTCAGATGCATGAGAGAGAACCAAAGCTGAATTTGAAGCTTTGTTCACCTTGTTGTCATTTTAAGTTAGTGTAGAAAACAGGCTAGGGAACAACTCATCTAAGGGCATGTTGTGAACTTTGTGATCAAGTGGGGATTTGAAGTTAGAAGATATTTGTACTACTTTTGAACAACAGAGCTTTTTTTTCTTAAATTCGCATGCTTGCTTGCTTACTGCAAGTACACCTTTCTAATCCTTGTAGGACTCTTAGCTGCTTTGAAGTAAACATTACAAGAACAGCAACAGCATGCAAAAATCCATGACAGGAGTCTTCCTCACCTAGCAGCTCTGCTCCCGAGGCTTCCTGAAATCGCCTGCTTTTAATGGCTCTCCAAACCAGTAATAGGTTGGATGCCAGTCTAATGTCAGAAGGAATGCTGTTCCACGGAAGGAAGGAGCAACTGAGAAGGCTTGGCCTTGTGGTCCCTAATGATGACACTCCTTAAGGGAACTGTGTCTGTGTGGACCAAGTAAAAAAAATTCATTATTCTATCTGAGCTGTAAAATCTTAAAAAAATAAATCTTAATATTTAATACTGATGGTGGGGTTTTTGTTTGTTTGTTTTTTGGCTAGCAAGCAGCAAAGGATAACATGAGAAGGAAAGAAGCAGAAGAAAAGCAGAGGCGTGCTAGAATAGCTAAAGAAAAAGCAGAAAAAGAAAAACTAGAAAAACAACAAAAGAAAAAGCACCTGCTAGAAATGAAAACAGGTAATGTGGTCAGCAGCCTGATTATTCTAGATGGTGTTTAGATCAATTGTTTCATAAACTGTCGTTTCGGTTGCTAAGACAGAAGAGGCAGTTTACTTAAGTTTCCCTGCTGCGTTTAAGTCTGATTGATTGATCCCTTCTGGATTCTTTTCATATTTCCTCATCCTCAAATTGTAACTACTTTTAGACAAATGCTGATTTAATAATTGAGGATGTGCACCCACAGTTAATCCTTCTTTGCTTCTTGCATGAAACAAACCCAAGCTTCTCATTATACCCATAACAGGAAGCTGGATTGCAAAATTGGTTCTTTTGAAGGTGTTGATTCTACTTCCCTTTCATTAATGTCTTTCTTTGTGCTGACTTATTGACTCAAAGGGAAAGTGAAGTGGAAGGAAAGTAACAGTGAGGAGCAGATGGGCTGCAGGTACATATGGGTAACTTAAAAGATGGATAATCTGCATTTTAGGGTTAATTCATGGGCTCTGTAAAACAATGCTTTAAACCACATAACATAAGAATTGAAAAACTAGGGGAAAAAGTCCTGTCAACATTAAAAGATGGAACAAGACAATGGCATCTATATAATGGTCCAGAAGAATCTTAAGTCAATAGAGGAATATCTAGGGCTGGTTTAAGGGTCCTTCAGGACATCTGTTGGAGTTCTACAAAGCAAATCTAGTAACATTTATAGGCTGACATAAAGTTAGCCTTTCAATGCTGATTACTGATGTTGGCTGCTTGATGGATCTCATTTAATACGATATTTAAAAAATGGGCCATTAAGAGAGAACAATATAGGTTGCAAAATGGTAGCACACTGTGATTGTGTTAATGTTACAAGTGCCTCTTGGCTTCTGCTATGATGTTAGTTACCTGTGTCTTTTTGAAGTCCACCATTGTAGTTAACATTTTGAACTTTATTTCCTTTTCTCCTATCTATATATGCCTAGGTATATATTTCTGCTTTTGGGATATAAAGCAGCTGTATTGCCTGAAGAAATTGTATCCTAGGGCAAAAGCAGATATAGATTATCCGGCTTCCATAGGCTTGATGTTCCTACTAAATGTTCAGCTGCCCAGAAAGAATCTCTTGTGATTATGCATAGCTAAAAGCTTGCTTTACTTTTTGACTTCAGACATAATTTCTTAGATAAATAGTGCTCAGTTTTTAATGCAGCCTGAAGATTGTCAACAGGACAGGCTCTGACTCCAAGTAGAGTAATTATGAACTTCAAGTGTGTATGTGTGTAATTGGCAAGGAAATGCTGGCTGCCAGGCTGTTTCCAGATGAGATACAAAGAACTGGTGATTACCGACAAAACTCTAAACACTTTAGGTCTGGCTTGAGTAGGAGAGCACGTACTTCATCATGATTCCTACTAATTATTTAAATCAACACAAGAGTCCTGCCTTTGGTTTATTTATTGTGTCCAGAAAATTTATTTGCCAACCCACTGTGTTAATAGCTCTGGGCAGCTTACAGTAAAAACGTATATAAAATAACACGGAAAAGAATGACAAGTAGAAACAAAATAGTAACACTGATGGGCCAGAGGCAGTGAAGAAGACCCCTCCTGAACACCAAGAACAGTCTATTCCACAGTGAAGTTCCCACTGAAGCAGAAACTTGCTTTTGCTTTTAGTCAGACAAAGGGCTGGGCCCTGCAAAAGATGCCCCCTTCAGAGCTGGAGAATTTAAGGTTTTGTAAGGGAGTGGACAGTCCTGCAGGAAGTTTGTGCCTCAACTGCATAGGGCTTTGTTCACCATGGGAAGAACCTTGAACTAGGCTTAAAAAGCCACCAGCAACTTCATTAGCTGTTTTTCAAGTAAGGATTTTTAGATGTTTGAAATCATTTTATTGTTTCTCACTGTTGTAAATCAGCAACCGGAGGGTCTTGATAGTTGGCAGATCTTGTGTTCAGCTGACATAGTCTTAGATTAACTATGAATGCTTGTATTTGCTGGCCCTTTCCTGCTGCTCCAGATTTCAGGTTCAACTTGTTGACTTCTACCTACCCCTCACTTAAGAAAAGCGAGCCTTAAGCAACTCCCAGATTGCTTCAGATCTCTTTCTCAAAGTAAATGGCAGTGATAGCTAAGCCGCACAGCTCTAGAAATATTTAAATAAACGGTTGTAACATTTAACCTTGTGGTACTAATTTTATTCCCTTTGTAAGCTCCTTTTGGTTAAAATCAAGATAACTATTCATTGAAAAATGTCATCAACACACTGCGTTTGAGAAACCAAAGACATTGCTCAATTATTTAACAAGTACTGCATACATACAGATTTTTTAAAAAAAGTAACTCCAATTACAGATGGAAATTATTGTCAAGGGGGTATTATATGTGCATAGTTTTTCAGCTGCTATTGAGACTGTAAGTAGCTTTATAAGATCCTCTAGCATTGTAAGAGAGAAATGATTGCTTCCTGTCTGGCAGTCCTGTGAAGAGTTTTCCTTTTCATTGCAATGTTACTTGGGAAAAAAAATACAGAAGTTAAGTGTAATAAATTACAGGTCTAGAGTGGAAGTGCTAGAGACCCATCCTCCCTTCCTGATCCATTAAAGAAAGCAGAATGAGAGCAGTTTAATATAGTTTATGCAAATAACAAATCTCAACACCTCAGGTTATGTCTTACAGATAAATTTCTGCAAGAGAAGCCCAAGTTATGAGGAATTCTGGTTTCATACAAGGTTTAGAGGGATGTAAAGGCATAAGAAAGAAGTTGCATTACACCTAAAATTACTGCTGTATCATTTGAGAATGCATTGTTGTGAAGTTAATCGAATTAAGTCTGCTTTAGCAGCTGCAGGGTAAAGCTATCTGGGCTTACTTCTTGAAAATCTGATTAATGAGTAAATTAAAGGCTTCTCTGAATTTGGAATCGTCAGCTTTTTATTGCTACAGTATTTCCTGTATCCCTGTAAATCCTTTGACATTACTATGGTAACCCAGAAAACAGAAGGAATTCCCTCCATCTCTTTTTTACAGAGAGCGATGAGACAGGCGTGATGGATAGTTTGCTAGAGGCTCTGCAGTCGGGGGCTGCTTTCCGTGATCGAAGAAAGCGGACACCCAGGTCTAAAGGTAAATATTTTTCTCTCTCCCTCTTATTTTCTATAGAATCAGCCTAGTTCAAAATAGGCCACCCATTAGTGGAAAAATACAGGCCCAAACTGCTTTGGAGTAGTTTTGATCCATTTCAGATTGTAAAGGCAAATGTAGCTGGGATGTCCACTTGAGCAGTATATTTTACAAGTCAACAAGACAATAAAAATGAGATTCTTTTAAATTCCCTGGTGGGAAGAGGATGCAACCAGAAATGACTAGAAGCGCCTGAAAGATTTATTTTAACCGTAACAGATAAACAAGCAATCAGGTTTGTATATAAAGGTTATATTTTTATAGAGTCAGAAATAACATTTGTGATGAAAATATAAAACAATCTTTAAAGATAATGAATTAGTTAAATTATGTGGGACAAGTTACATAAATAGATGGCTTGTTGTAGGAAAAGTGGGCTGTGGTGACTCATTTATAAAACTCTACCTTATGAATTCCCTACTGACCTGCTCGCCATGTATTAGTGTGACTCTACCAATATAGTAATTTTGCCTAAAGTGAAAAATTACAGCAGATCAGCAATATTTTCTGGCCCCTTGGGAGCCTCCAGGCATATCATGCAAGACCTTGTGTCTGCGCCAAACTATTGTGTATTCATACATACATTTTATTGAAAGAAGCTTGGCCTACCTCTTGGGGATCAGAGCTCTAGCTTCTGATTCCCTATCCGAAGCAAAAGGTCATATGGTTTCAGAATTTTGAAAGAGTAAAATATTCCAAAAGAAACATCAAATATGAATTAGAGGTATTGAAAGAGTATGTTAAAATACTTTGCATTGGTGGGGAGGGAGGGGAACAGAAAGATAAGAGAATCTAAAATCAAAGTCCTCCTCCTCCTCCTTCCTCCTCTTCTTCTGAAGGTAACAAGAAAATACCCCCATGTACAATTAAAAAAAAGGGGGGGGGACTGAAGTTAGGGTTAAAAAGTTATTAGACTTTTTTTTCTTTTTGCTCAATAGCCTCAAGGAGACTTCTTACCCGCTTGGAATTAAAACTGAATTCTGTGTTGGTAGAGAGTAAGTTCAGGATATCATTTTCCTTTACTGAAAAACGTCTAGAGACATTTAAGTAACTGTCATTTTCTACTGAAAGTATCACCTTTTCTCTCCCTGCCTGGTCAGTGTGACCAAGAACAGAGTGTAATTCAGAGTCAAGATTAAGAGAAATGTCAGCCTTCAGATTTGCACTGTAAACAGGGTTCTCTACCCCAAGTTTTCTTTCCATTCTGCTCTGTAACTTTTGTCCAAAGGACCTGTGGATTGATTTATTACAAGATACTTTTGTGGATTCATGGTCTCTTTGCATTAAAAAAAATGATAACTAGCAAAATTGACAAAGTGCAAATTTTCTATCAATTGTTTAACCTTTTTTTAAAAAAAACTTTTGGAAATATATGTGCTAAAGTCCTTTATTTGGCTTTTTTTTTTAAATCTGCAGATGTACCACAGAATTTCAGCTCTACCTCTGCAGCACCTGTTTTGAAACCTTGTAACCACGGTAATTCATAAATCACATCTTCTTATCCCAGTTTCTATTAATCTGTACTTCCGTAAGCAGCTATGAGCTTCCTTGTTTTTGGTCTGTCTAGACTAATATAATAAAGCATGAGACTTAGTTGTCCCGCTTTCATTTCCTCTCTTTCTAAAATGCATGTTTTAGATATGAGCTCTCTTAATTGGAGAAGCAGGTATTTAATTTCTGAAACAGATTGTGCTGTTTATAAGAATAGGTAAATTGATGTTGAGCTTTGACACAAGAACAACAAGGAAGTTGATACATTTGGTCAATGGACGTTCTTAACTCGCTAGGTGGGAAGATACGATATGTTACTCTGAATTATTTTTTTTTCCATTCTTCAATTATCGATTTCAAAAGTTTAAAAACACAGTAATATACATATGCATAAACTATAGGAGAGTTAGCTGTTCCATTTAGAATACTGTGTATTCCATGGTCCCACAGTGACACTGTTGAAGATAAATCAAATCTGGATCTCATCAGTGCTTCATCGGCTGACTTCTTGGGAGCCCTAACACACTGCCATGGAAGGATATGTGTATTTTTATTATTTATTTATTTATTCAAATTTTGCTGTGCTTGTGTACACACACACTATTCATTGGATGGCTAAAGGAAATGGATACACAAACTATTTTGACAGATGCTACGAAAGTTTGTCAGAATTTGTTCATGTTTTTAAATTACAAAACCTTTTTTTGGGGAATAAAATCAAAGTGAATTACCTTTTAACAATAAGTAAGACAAGCTGAAATATACATTCCTGGGATTCTTTTTGGTTTTAATCTTGGAAATGTAGTCGCTAAAGAACATACGGGTTACCTAGCATGGTTCAGAGTAACGATCATCTAGTTCAGCATCTGTTTCTAATGACAGTCAACCAAGGTATGTCTGAACACTCACAACCAGAGGTAATCAGAGGTATACTAGTTCTGGATACAGATGTTCCATTTGCTCTCATGAATGTTTGATAGCTTAAGGTCATTATCTTATGAAAGCAAATTCTGTAAGCGAATATATATGAATAGCAGCTTACTTTTTCTGCTTATCTATTTTTATGTAGGAGAAAGTAAAGCGGGGGCTAAAAGGGATTTTCGTATTTTTTTACATTGTTTACAGTCTTTTTCTTTTAGCCCATCCTCAAAGTGTACAATATACTTTAGTCAACAGCAGGGAAATTCTGTAGCACGTTGATAGAATAGGTGATTTGCATGAAAAGGTTTATTTATCGGCTCTGTTTATATGCTGCTACACTCCGTATGGACTCAAAATTTAATCTGTACATTCTCCAGGAAGAGTTTGGAAAAACACCTGCCAGGAACCCTGAAACTACATGCTTACATAATTAATACTAGGTAGGATAAATAGATTTAACTTGTCTTGTAGAGAAGAAGGTGGGTCTTTAGGAACTGTAGGAGCCTTACTCACTTCAGCAAATAGACAGCAGTTGACATAGGAGAAATTTACCAGCTAGAAACTGGAGATTCTCTAGTATTAGTGTCATTCATTTTCGTTAATTGTGTATTATGCACATGGTAAGTCTTGCAAAATATAAAAATATGAGTGGCTATATCAATATGAATTCTAGGTAATATTACTATAAAACATAAAGGTAATGGGATGAATGAGTAGAGAAAGGAGGCTGAAATCCTAATAGTTTAGGCTAATTTAGATTTTCCCAACAGATTGTTTTCCGGATCAGTGCATCTCTGTTCATGAAACCTGTTATAAATCCAATATTAATTTCATAGCTGTGTTTCTGTATAAGGTGTCATCTTTTCCAAAGGTGACAGGAAGTTCTACAATTTCCTCCACAAGTGCTACAGTATTAGCCATATTTTCTCCTAGCATATTTCTCACACTCACATATGCCCACACATACCCTCACACACTC
This sequence comes from Candoia aspera, assembly GCF_035149785.1. Taxonomy (NCBI): domain Eukaryota; kingdom Metazoa; phylum Chordata; class Lepidosauria; order Squamata; family Candoiidae; genus Candoia; species Candoia aspera. Next base: position 5,960,723 of record NC_086157.1, read on the forward strand.
TTCTGCTAATTCGAACACTAGGGGGTGCCAGTCACTCACAATTTGGAAAACAGATACTGCTTCCCCCCCCCCCCCCCCCCCGAAATCACAATGAAATGAGTGTGTTTGTTTTGTTTTAATGTTGGTGGTATATTTTACAAGGATTTTTTAAACTCAATCATTTGTGTGATATGTAAGACAACATGAATGGAGAACTAATTTATAAATACTTTTAAAGAACAACATAAACTTAATATTTTTTTTTCTACCCTGTCTATATTATATAACTTACAGTAGCTCTTCTGATACTCAGAACTAATTTTATAGTGCTACGCTAAATTAGTTTTGTCATGAATGTTGGGCACGGTCCTTATTCATAGACTCGCTCAAGTAGAATCCAGATGTTGAACTGTACTTGTGTTATCCAGTATCCCTCCATATTATCCAGTAGCGTGAATTTATCAAATGAAAGATCTAGCTTCACAGTCGCACTGTAGATGGTAGTCTTTGCCTGTTCATACCAAGGGGGGGGGGGGATAAAAACATATTTAATTCAGCACAATCCATCATCAGGCAGCTGTTCAGAGAGCAGCATTCTAAAATGCTCTCAAATGTCCAGTAGCAAAAATAAATGAAGGGCATAGTGCATTAAGGGATTTCCAGTGGAATCTCTCAGGGCAGAGAAAACTGCTATGTGAGAGAGCTCATGGGACAGATTGTGCTCTGACTGCCTTTAGCAATAGCTTCCTAACTAATCAGTCTCCAGCTTACACCCCGGTTTCAGCTGGACCGTCTTCTGTTTGCCAGGCACTGGCTGAAAATGGGACACCACCAGTGCATCTCTGAGTTAACCCCATTTCACGGCGTCCAGAGAACGATCATAATGGCCCTTTTATTTCTAGGTGCGACTCCTCCCCGCTGTGGCATTATGTTCTACTTGAAATGCTCTTTAACTAAAGCACTCACAGGCCTGTGTCTTACTGAACTGGAGGGCAACTGGGTGGATAATTTAAACATCTCGAGATAAAATACATGAAAATGTATAAACGTTTATAAAGATGTTTGCGCTGCAATCAGTTAGTGAAATAATGCATGTTTGGCATCAGTACTGAGAGCAGTGAAAATGTTATTCTAAGGCTAGTTACCTTTGACTGAAAGGTACGTGCTGTTGAAAGCCAGGCCACCAGAGCAAATTTGTTACTGCTACCAAATAAGTTTTAATGACATTAGTGCTTCGTAGAGAAAACAAGGACTATCAGAGTGGGGCTGCAAACTTCCAGGTGACCCCTAGATGGCAGCAGACTTTCAGCTTCTTGCTGCCATCCAGCAGTTTCCTGGAGTTTCACAGCCCAGGTCTAGTAGCTCTGGTTAAACCAGATGATACGTAAGACCCAAGAATTCAACTGGATCTAAAACCTGAGATTTATCTATGGCTTGTATATAGCGTGTCTTTTTTGTTCCTTGGAATATTTACCAAACACTTCCTCTGTGAATTTCTGGCCTTGAAGTTAATAGTTGTGTCTTCACAATTCCATGAAAAGGAAGGTGCATAATTTTCCACTTATTCTGATGGTAATTGGTTTACCACATTTCATTAGCTATGAAAACCTGGATTTCATTGTATTTATTTATTGAGAAGAACAGTTATATTCCACTTTTCACCCTGAAAAGGGTTATCAAACAAAGTCCAATAAAATTGGATTGATAAGACTTCAGCCAACAGGAGGAGAAAAATTGTGTTTATTTCTAAACCTTGCTGAGTGTTACTTTATTCATTCATTTGTTTTACATGTGTCACATAAAGCAGGAAGATCTGTTCCTTGAACATTAACTACTTTCTTTCATATCTGCAGAATCTGAATTGAAAACCCACTTCATACAACAGCTTCAGGTTGTACAGTTCATTTATTAGTGAATTAGTTCGCCTCTTCATATATTATGCTTATATATCTTCAGAGAAGCATATAAGCATATTCTTGATGTGAAAAGTGTGCAAAGCAAGACAGCCCTGAATTTTAAAAAATGCTTTTCCCATAGAACCTTCTCTATTTCCATAACCTCAGCACACCTGAGACCACCTTTTCATTTTGAAGATGAATTATCTTGGGAAAAATGCTACTTGTAGTTCAACATCTGGAAGACCATAAATTTCTCCCCCACTCCACCGTCTAAACAGAAAGTGGTTTACTCTAGACTAATGTCCTTTTAATATGCTCTTTTTAAAATACAGCATGTGAAAGTGTCACCAGTGCATGAAAGAAGTGCATTCAACTGTAAATTGGCCATAAATTTGAATTGAAGATTGTGAAATGTATCAGATGTTCCTTTCAGCAGCCCTTGTTTGAGCAAAATATATAAACCAAGTGACGCTTTGCTGTAAAGGCCGCGTGTAACGGTCTGGACAGCACAAATTTATAATTCATGTAATATGGTATTAACTGCCTTGAACTTCCAAATGGACAGATGTTCCAATATGTATAATTACCCTCTCTACTATTTAGCATTCTGAAGTTTCTCAGTCTGTCAGAAACTATAGTTTCCTAACAAGACTTGGCTCTGTGTCCATGCCGTTCCCTTTTTGGTTTTCTTAATGCAAGCCAAGTGGAATTGCTTGACCTGCCGACCAGTGTGGATACTTTGGCTCCCGTTGAGTAAAATAACTGGATTTTATGCAGTTATATCTTGTCCCGACCAGTATTTGAGAATATCTGAAGGGCTTTTTTTCTTTTATCCCATTTGTTCATGTCATTGCCAACAGTCTTTAGGTCTCTGAGATCATCTTGAGCAGGATGTTTTTAACTATTTCATTTTATTACGTAAAGGATTCTGTTGGTTTACAAGAAAGCAGCAACAAAAATACTTGAAATATTTTGGAAATATTTGGGGTTTTCTGTTTAAAATAGTGTTAAGTTCCTGCCCAAAATGGCACCCAATCTTTTAGATTTCCTTGCTTCAGTAGGATTTGATAAAAAAATAAATGGCTGTTTTATCATGTATTGATTCCTGATATAATATTTTTAGTTAACTTGAGCGCATTTCAATTTAAAAATCACATACTTTGAGATAATTAAATGGTTGTGGGCTCTTATCTTGGCTTTCCAAGCTCATCCCATAGAAAAGCTTGTAGACTTCGTTTGGGCCAGCTCTATTGCTTGGGAATAAATATATTTTATCCTCTTTTCTATGAGCTGCTATAAAATATTAGCCACCTGTGAGAATTTGCATATTTGGAAGAACTCCTGTTTGGCTTTCTGGCTGCATTCCAGAGCATGTTTTTATTTTATTTTATGGTTTTCTAAAGGAAAGCAGAAACTGAGTTCTGTCAAATCTTCCTCGTTAATTACACTTAGAGGTACTGAATGCTAGGAAAATCAAGACATAATTTCTTAATTAATCCTGAAAAATAAAGTGAACATTTTAAAGTGCCAGCAGGCAAATGCATGGGCCAGAACTGAAGCTATTCTGTTCGGTTGTGATTATGTCGTACACAAGCTGAAGCCAGAGCCCTGTGTCGTCTGGGCAACTCCAGTTGCTATAGCAATGGAACTCAGTTGCAGGAGCAGGGTGAATGTTAATTGCAACCATTTAGTGCTCCCTTCCATGTCCTCCTCTATGTAGCGCTGCTGCAGAGCCACCAGGATGGTCCTGGCTGTTGCAGAAGGCAGGTGGATGCTTCATGGTGGAGAAGGAGCAGTATGGACAATGCTGCTGAGTGGGTCGGCATGCATCCTCTTAGGGAGCTGCTGAGTTGAACAGGAGTTTCAAAACCATCATGGAAAGTCTGCTTATATAAAGATGGTTTCATGGGGAATGGTAATGAGCCTGGGTACAAAACCTCTTAGGTTCCTTGGATATGGTCTGCATGCAAAATTCCTTGCTTTGATCCCTGAACAAGAGTGATTCACTCGGGTTCTGTCATGTTTCATAAACAGGGTGATGTTGTAGTACGAAGCCGCTTAGGGTATTACTTCACGGTCCCCTTTCAACAGTATGAGATCAAAAGGATTCCATGAGTCACTCTCCCATCACTGTTTTAAGAACAGATGAAGAGTATTTTGAATGGCTCTTTAATTTGCACCTCTGTCCATTCATTCTTCCTCTTTCAGCTTCTTTGGTCAGTACACATCCCTGAGAGATCTTTCTTCCTATCCTATGTTGGCATGATCACAAAGGCTTTCAGGAAGTCCAAGTATACGATGTCAACATGTTTTCTTACATTCTCAGTATAGTCTATGAGCTTAGTGAGACAAAACTTAAGTTTGCAGAAGCCATCTTGGTTTTTTCTTTTTTTAAGAAGGCTTGTTCTTCAGTAAGCTTGATAATTTTTTTTTCTTCCAACATGCTGTTCATTATTATATAAATAGGAACTGGCCAATTTAACTGGCTTACAATTTATGGTGCTCTCTCCCCTCAGATCCCTTTCAAAAACTGTTTTCTGTTTTCAAATCTTTAGGGAGCAGGATTCTGCAAAGTGGCATTTGCAACTGCTCAATTAACAGAGATGTTTTGAATTACTTTTTAAGGATCCCAAAATGGTTTAGCACCCATTGCTCCCAAAGCTGGCCCATGGTACAAGTGAATGTAGTCAAAATTTGGTGAGAGATTTCATCCTTATTTAATTCTGGGTCCTATAGATGGCGTTACCCAATCACAGTGTGATGCCACAAAAGCTTTTGATGGTGGCCCACATGGAAGAAAAGATTGAGAACTGCAGGGGAGGCAAATAGTATAATGCAAAATGGCACCTCTTCAGGTTGGCTGCCAAAGGGTGGGGAGGGGGTGGCAATCACAAATTGGGATAACCAAGGAAAAAGACTTTCCTCATACTCTTAACAAACAGGCTTGTAAAGCAGTAGTATTACAAAGAAGAAGAAAAAAGTTTTCTTATTTAGTGTGAGTTCCATGGCACCCCCGGACCACATTTGAGGGCCCTGCTGCTCTGAGTTTGCACCATCAACATTTGGTAGCAAAATGGCTGAATTTTCTAGTGCTATTTTGGCCCATGTTTGCCCTGGTTTGGAGGTGATTCAAAAGGTGTCCCCCCCCCCCCCACAAAATACACTTGAGGCGCAAAAATAAGGGAACCAGATGCTAAATTATGAGGATACATCATATGTGAACAGATTTTACGGGCTTAGCAGTCTTCTACAGTATAGGAAAGGGATAAACTGAATGATCCCACAAAACAAAATAAGGAAGTTTACCTAAGGTGTGCTAGCATATCAAAAGGATGACATATCAATCTTTTTGGCATGCTTGCTTTGTTCTGCTCTGACTGGATGCAGAAACATCCAGCACAATTCTCCATTCTGTATTCTAGAAACATTACGTAATCCTTTCAAAGGGATGGAGAACTTCCACATTTAATAAGGGAGCAAGACTGCTTATATTCACATAAAACACAAGGGACTTGGCTTGTGTGAATATGGGTCTGATTTAGCAGTTACTTTTACACAGTTTAAGAGATTCCAGGTAGCATAGCATATGAATTCAGGTGGGCTTAAAACGAAATACCTTTATTAAAATTCAGTTCCATTGTGCTGATTATCAGGTAGCTGATGAAGTGTGCATATGCCAAATTTATAGTATATCTTTGCTTTAAGATACTAAGTTATTACCGAGTTTGAATAAAAATTAAATGTTTATCTGGTCTGACATGAGTACGTGTAACGATTGCCTAAACCCAAATACTCAGTCTCACAAGCTCGGGCTTAAAGATAACTGATTTATTAAAGGAATAGTATGCAAATACAGAGAAAGCTGAGAATGAGCAAAAGCGCGCCAAATACAAACTTAAAAGCCTTGCTTGTGGGCAGGTCCCGCCCCGTCACTCGTCAGGACGCTCCCCCTCCCAGGTGCTGAATGCCGTTAGACGCGCCTGGGAAAGTAACCTTGAACAGGAGCGCAAACCCAAACAAGCATTCCAAGCCCTCAAAACAAGGGAGGGCAACAGAATGGAAAAACCCCGGGTGAAGGGATACGGAACAGAGAATGACATGTGAAACGTTACAATGTTAACCAGACATTAGAACGAGAACATGACATATTGCCCCCCCAAAAGAAATCAGGGAGCCGGTTTGTCAGGATAGGCAGAGTGAAATTGGGCTACGAGACGAGGAGAATGCACGTCTGGAGCAGCAACCCATTCAGGATGAGGGAAATGTTTCCAGCGGACGAGGTATTGTAGAGTAGAGCGCTGGCGTCTGGAATCGAGAATAGATGCCACCTCGAAGTGCTGCTGGTTGTCAATCATGAGGGGAGGTGGAGGTGTGGGTTGCGGATGCCAACGGTCCGATGACAGGCAGGGTTTGAGTAAACTACAATGGAAAACAGGATGTAAACGTTTAAGGTTGTGAGGTAAATCAAGTTTAAACGTAACAGGGTTGAGCTGAGCAATAATTGGAAAAGGACCGACAAATTTAGGACCAAGTTTTTTAGAGGGTTGTGGGGACTTGATAAACTTAGTTGATAAGTAGACTTTATCCCCGACTGCAAAGGATGGTTCTGGGGAACGCTTTGCATCAGCATGGCGTTTATAGGTGGCTTGGGCATGTTGGAGAGCGAGTAGAATATTAGACCATGAATCTTTGAGAGAGTCTGCCCAGCCAGCGAGGGTGGCTGGGAGTGGTTGAGGATGAGGAAGTTCAGGAATAGGAACAAATTGACGTCCAAAAACTGTTTTAAAGGGAACTTGACCAGTGGTTTGATGAATGGAATTGTTGTAAGCGACCTCAGCAAATGGGAGTAGATCGACCCAGTTGTCTTGCTGGTAGTTAACAAAAGCTCTGAGGTATTGTTCTAATGTAGAATTAACCGCCTCTGTAGATCCGTCCGTTTCCGGATGCCAAGCAGTAGAAAGTGATTGTTTCGTACCCAAAAGTTTCAAAAATGCCCGCCAAAATTGTGACGTAAATTGTGTGCCTCTGTCACTCACCAAACGGGCGGGGATACCGTGGAGGCGGTACACGTGGATGAGGAAGAGGCGTGCCAGCTGTTGTGCGGTGGGGATAGAAGCGCATGGGATAAAGTGGGCTTGTTTGGAGAAAAAGTCTTTGACGACCCAAATGACAGTTTTTCGTTGACTAGGGGGTAGATCAACGATAAAATCCATGGAGATATCTTGCCAAGGGACAGACGGAGTGGCCACGGGTTGAAGGAGACCCTGGGGCTTGCCCGGTTTGCGCTTTATCGCCGCACATACAGGGCACGCAGTGACATATTCCTTTAAGTCTTTGAGTAAAGTGGGCCACCAAAATTGGCGGCGAACGAGGTGCAAAGTTTTCACGTAGCCGAAATGCCCCGCTAGCTTGTCATCGTGGCAGCGCTGGAGTATGGTTTTTCGCATTGCGTCGGGTACATAGAGACGATCGTTGCGCCAGGCAAGATCATCGGTGAAAGTTAACATGTGTCTGTTGGCTTGTAACCAAGTATCTGTTTTAAGGTGGGAGAGCAACTGTTGTTGCAAATCGGAGGGACTTGACAAGGGAGGCGGGCCGCTGGAAGGCTGAGCGGCTGGAGGCGGAGTCGATTGTGCTCGGGTCTGGCTGCGAGTCACCGCTGCCAGACTTAATTGTTTGTCGGTCCAGACGGTGCCTTGGACCGTTGGCCCTGGGCCAGCATCTTGGGGTCTGCGCGAGAGTGCATCAGCCAAAAAGTGGCAAGCGATCCGCTTCTTTTTCCCCAAATACTTCAGCAAAATCCTGATACTGATTGGGTAGTCCTTCAAGAGGTTGAAGCGTTTGCACAGTAGTATACGCTACCCCTCCACCCTCCATGTTCTCCAGTAGGTCCTTTTCGGGTACTTTGTAAAATCCATCTGCAAACGTCACAGTTCTATGGAGCCAGTTGATAAAAGGGTTTTGTTGCACAAACCAAGGCATTCCCAGGATTACCAGAGGACCCCCTACTGGAGCTACCACAAATGGCAGCTTTTCTTGATGGGAGCCCATCTGCAAAGCAACCAGTCCCGTGGAAAGATTGACTGCTTTCCCTCCCGCCATAGTTCCATCCAATTGGGTGAAAATCATGGGTCTTGCCAAAGGGAACGTGGGCAGTTCGAGAGCTGCTACCACGTCAGGGTGCATTAGGGAACGGGAGCAACCCGAGTCTAGCATGGCCCACACTTCCACAGTTTTGGTTTTTGAGCTCAGTTTAACTTTAACAGTCAGTGTGGGGAAGTTTCCACTCACCGAATCATGGTTACGCCCGGTTTCTTCCACCTGCCCTAGGGCGCCCTTCAGGGCAGGTGGTAGGCTTTTCCCGCCGGCTGCTGGAATTGCAACTCTTCCTCCTCTTCTCCGAAGGGTAGGTCGGGGGGGTCCAGTTCTGCGAGGGCCGCCTTCAGTTTTCGCGGTGGAGCAGGAGCAGGCGTCTTTACCGTGGGTTTCGTCTGTCGTTCCTCAGGACGGCGTCTCGGGCACGACGTGGCTCGATGCCCTTCTTTCCCACATCTGAGGCACTGACCCTTGGAGAACCGTTGCTCCCTCTCCTCTTCCCAGGTTTTCGGTTTGGGGCGGCTGGCAAGTCCAGATGTGCGCGCTCCTCTAGCAAGACGTGTTTGTCTAAGCTCTTTGGTATGGGCGTAGGTTCGTAGGGCATTTTCTGCGCTTCCCGCCAACTGAATCCACCCATATAGCGTTTTGGGATCGTCTCTGCCTAGCGCCCATCGAAGGATTTCGGGTTCTAGCCCCTGCTTGAACAATTCGATGATTGTTGGCTCAGACCAGTCTTCCACTTTTCCTGCTAAAGCTTTAAACTCCAACGCATATTTAGCAACTGAGAGGGACCCTTGGTAGAGTTTGCGCAGGTCATTTTTGGCCGTTTCTTGAGCTAGGGGGTCTTCGAAATGCTCCTTGAGTGCCCACAAAAATTCATCAAAGTCCTCTAACTCAGTTGCCTCAGCTTGGCATAGTTGCACATACCAATCTGCTGCCCTTCCTCTCAGCTTGTTGGCAATGAAATTGACCTTGCCGTGTTCCGACTGAAAGTTCCGACCCCAATCTTCTATATAATGCTTGGCATTCGTAATAAAGAAGGAGAGCGTTGCGGGATCCCCATCAAACTTCACTCCAAATGGTGGGAAGGTTCTTGCCGGCTCAGCTGGCTGTGGCGGTGCCGCGAATGACAGCGTACGCCGAGCCCCCACAGGTGGTCGATCCCTAGGAGGTCTTGCCTCTCGCTCTCCCCTTTGATGGGCTGATCGAGTCTTACTTCTCCCCCGGGTCGACAGGGTGCTGTGCCTGGGATACTGTGACGGCTCTTCCTCCCAATCCTCCGGGGTGGGCTCTGCCTCTCTGGGCTGATCCTCTCTGGGTAGATCCTTGAGGATCGTCACTATTAAATCCATTTTATCTTCCAATGCCCTCATACGGGCCGGAGTGACCGACTCCTCCGGGGGTTGGTTGGTTATCACCACCTTCGGTGACAAGGGGACTTCGTGCTCCCAGGACAATTGGGGAGACCCCCTCCCCGTGGTTCTTTCCATAACAGATCTCTGTTCACTCCTAAGACTCTCCTGTATGGATGTCAGCAGCTCGTCCAATTGGGTATCTCGCAACTCCCGACGTGCTGCTCTTTGCGCTCTCGAGGTTAGCGCTGGCCGGCTTTTGGCCACCTCCCGCTCCTCTTCGCCTCCCTCACTTACGCGAAGTTGAGGTTCTGTCATCGCTAGCGTTCCCTCTTATCCAAGGATTGGATGGGGCCAGCGGAAAATGAAAAAAAATGATTCTCAGCTTTATGTAACGATTGCCTAAACCCAAATACTCAGTCTCACAAGCTCGGGCTTAAAGATAACTGATTTATTAAAGGAATAGTATGCAAATACAGAGAAAGCTGAGAATGAGCAAAAGCGCGCCAAATACAAACTTAAAAGCCTTGCTTGTGGGCAGGTCCCGCCCCGTCACTCGTCAGGACGCTCCCCCTCCCAGGTGCTGAATGCCGTTAGACGCGCCTGGGAAAGTAACCTTGAACAGGAGCGCAAACCCAAACAAGCATTCCAAGCCCTCAAAACAAGGGAGGGCAACAGAATGGAAAAACCCCGGGTGAAGGGATACGGAACAGAGAATGACATGTGAAACGTTACAATGTTAACCAGACATTAGAACGAGAACATGACAGTACGTTCCTTGTGCTGTATGTACCTTTAACTTTATTCAAATAAAGCCAAAGAGCTTTTATCTGTCATGCTTTGCATTTTCTATGTACACAGTCTTCAGAATGAAATGCCATTACCTTTTAGAAAAATAATCTGTTGAAGTAGAAGTTTGAATTATGTTTCCCTACCCATACCTCATCTTCTTTCTTCAGTTCAATTCTGTTTATCAAGCTATGGTCTGTGAATGCAAAGACTCCTATCCGTTTAAACTAAATCCTATCTCTCTAGATTGGACACTACTCCATAGGGGCTTCAATGCTCAGGAACATCTTTTGTGATCTGCACCAATGTATGAAGCTTTCTTTCTGTATATAATTGTTGTTTGCCTCTTCTCCTTTTACAATCTCTTTTTTTAAGAACTTTCCCTTCATCACCCCTATTATTGGGTATCTATGTATGCTTTCTCTGTGTGCTGAAACCTTGGCAAAGTAAGGCTGCGTGCCTTCCCTAACACAGCTTTTACATGTGAATAATTTCCTTTCATAGTCATGGCTGGTAACTGTTGCAGGAAAGAGCAGAGCAACTAACAAAGCAGAGCAAAGAGGCTGTGATAAGTGGAGCCAGGTAAACTCTGGGTTCAAAGCTGACTAAAGAGAGATGGTTCTGACCTTTGGACAACACCACCAAAGCAATCCTTTCAGTTGATGTGTTGCTGTGTCCCAACAACTGGTTCTGTAGAAAAAAAAACAGAACTGGGCTGAGACCTCCAAATCAACTTTAAGATTATTAACTTAATATATTTCCAGTTCATCAGGTAACCATAGTGTTCCATGTGGAGGACAATATTACTAAAATGTTTAAAGATATTATAAAGAAGGAAGTAGAGAAAATGAAATGCAGTTAAGAACTCAGGAGACATGAAATCCACCACTGTAGTCCAAGGAGGATATTTAAAATGAGGTTTAGTTAGAAAAGTATAAAAATGACTGGGAAAAGAAGAATGTCTCCAGCACCCCAAAAGGCATGAGTTTAGGCACTAGGTATGCTTTCCTAGAGAGGGCATTCCATAAATAAGGCCCCACAACTGCAAGTTCTTTCCCCTGTAGCCAACTCATCATGTGGTAGCATTTTCAAGATGACTTCAGGGCCCTTTAGTAGATAAGAAAGGAGGAGTTCCTTGAGATCAGGATTTAAAATCAAAAATGGTGGGGGGGTTCCCTAATTTTGCATTGTAAAAACCCTTCTTTGATCTGGGAACCCATAGCTAAGGAATGGCTAGCTGAAGCAATCTTCTTTAGACCTGGAGATCAGGCTCTAGTCGCCTGCCATCAAAGTTTTCTGGGTAACTTTGGGGCCATCATACTCTCAGATCAACCTACCTTGCATGGAAAAGAGAGTGTTCTGTATTCCATCTTGAGCTCATGGAGGAAAGATGGGCTGTAAGTTTATCAACTGCAATTAATTTTAACAATCAAATTAAATAATGCATGATTTGATTACTCCCTGCTCTAGTAGCATGGAAGAGGTGAACTAATAAAATTTTGCTCTGTTTCTTTTTTAAAAAAATATTTTTTTTATATTTAATGTAGACAATGTCTTTGTAATTTCTGGCATATTTTACAAGATACACTCTGAGTTCATGGTTTTTTCATGGTAATTCCTCTCAAAGATGAGCCATACAGTTCTCTCCAGGTTTCAGGTGAGAATGTTGTATAAGTATAATGCCTCAGTCTGAAACTTAACAGGGAACCTTGGGAATTTCATTAGCAGGCTTATCTTAGTCAAAGAGTTTCAGCTTGTATAATTTTAAGTTTCCATACAAGTTTTGTAATGAATGGTGTGGTCATTTACAGATGTTTATACCAAATATTTCAGGTGATTTTCTTTTACTGAATGGATGTTTCATAAAAGTAACAAACCACAATATTCATAGGAGGTGACTTAGTTCTTCATGTTTTTGCAGGAGTATAAATTTCTAGATAAAGTAAGGAAATGTTCTTAATAGAGAAATGACTATAATGTCTAATACATCTGTGTCACCTTACTACTTTTCTTCCATAACAAATGTTAAAGTGTAGATGACAGCTTTTTAACAATAACTTCTTTTAAATTCGCCATGTGGGAAATGAAGGAAGACATGTCATTCTTACTTCATAATGTGTATTTTTGCATGCTTAAAACCTTTACTGATATTTAAAATTAAAACCTGGGAAATAGATATAACTTTGATGCCATGACAACATAACATTGCTAAGGTTGCTATCTCTAGTGAGATACCACCAGAGTCACCTGGTCTGGATTGTAACATAGCTGCACAAATTGAGAAAGTCCCTTGAACAGTCTTTGCTGATTTTGGTGATCTGTTTGTAGCTGGTGAATATTCCACGGCAATGCTAAAAATCAGAGCTCTCTTTCTCCAATACTGGTATGGTCCAGGCCACAGGCTCTTCAGCATCTTAATAAATGACTTGGATCAGGGAATAGGGATGCTCATAACGTTTGTGGATCACACAAAGCTGGGGGAGGGGGGTTGCTACCATCCCAGAAGTCAGGCTCAAGATTTAAAAAAACCTTAAGAGACTTGAGCATTGGGCCTTATCCAACAAAACGTTCACTGGTGAGATATGTACAGTTCTGCACTTAAGCAGGAAAAACTGGATGTACAGGTACAATATTGACGGTACTTGGCTTAGCAGTAACATTTGTGGGAAGGGTCTGGGTGCCTTGGTAGACCAGAGATTAAGCATGAGCCAGTACTGTGCTGTGGCTACCAAAACAGCCAGTGCAATTTTGTGCTGCATCAATACAGATCGCATCAAGATCACAGAAAGTATCACTGCACTGCACTGGTCAGACCACATCTGGAATACTGTGTCCACTTCTGGTCACTGTGTCCGTGTAGGATAAGAACCAATGGGTAGAAGCTTTACTTTACTGAGATCCAAACGTCAGATAAGAAGGAATTTCCTGACTGTAAAGGCTATTAAGCAATGGGACAGCCTGTTTCCTGGTCATGGGTGCTCCATCACTGAAAGTTTTCAAGAAAATACTGGACAGCCATTTGTCTGGGATAGTATGAGGATTTCTGTGTATGGCAGGGGGTTGGACTAGAAGACAATCAGTGCCCTTTCCAATTCTATTATTCTGAGACCAGTGGGGAATGGTCATGCCAGTGGGGTGCATCCTGTTGTGTTTTGTTTAAAACATTGCAGTAGAGTGCATGAAAAAGCAGGAACATTCTGCAGAAATGTGGTTCTTTTTAGTGTTAAATTGAGAGGCAGATTTCTGTAATTATTCATGAGCTCATGGATTATGGATGCCTTACTTAGTACGCAGTGAGCGAACTAAGGATGACTAATTTAATTTTCTAAAATCCACACAGATAAGATGGAAATTCAAGGTATCTCTATACCCTTTTCCTTCTAACCAAGTGCTAACATTTTAAAGGGCATGCATACAGTTTTGCCAGTGATACCATATAATTCAACTTCACAAGGATTCCCTAACTTTTTTATTTGAGAGTGTGGTAAACACTGAAATAAAGATCGTTGTTGTTTATTCGTTTAGTTGTTTCTGACTCTTCGTGACTTCATGGACCAGCCCATGCCAGAGCTTCCTGTCGGTCGTCAATACCCCCAGCTCCCCCAGGGACGAGTCCGTCACCTCTAGAATATCATCCATCCATCTTGCCCTTGGCCGGCCCCTCTTCCTTTGGCCTTCCACTCTCCCTAGCATCAGCATCTTCTCCAGGGTGTCCTGTCTTCTCATTATGTGGCCAAAGTATTTCAGTTTTGCCTTTAATATCATTCCCTCAAGTGAGCAGTCTGGCTTTATTTCCTGGAGGATGGACTGGTTTGATCTTCTTGCAGTCCAAGGCACTCTCAGAATTTTCCTCCAACCCCACAGTTCCAAAGCATCTATCTTCCTTCTCTCAGCCTTCCTTATGGTCCAGCTCTTGCAGCCATATGTTACTACTGGGAATACCATTGCTTTAACTATGTGGACCTTTGTTGTCAGTGTGATGTGTCTGCTCTTAACTATTTGATCGAGATTTGTCATTGCCTCTACATTTTCTCCCTCTATTTGCCAGTTATCAATCAAGCTGGTTGCCCTAAACTTGGTTTTTTTTGAGGTTTAACTGCAAGCCAGCTTTTGCACTTTCTTCTTTCACCTTCATCATGAGGCTCCTCAGTTCCTCCTCGCTTTCAGTCATCAAAGTGATGTCATCTGCATATCTAAGATTGTTAATGTTTCTTCCAGCAATCTATAATAACAACAACAACAACAACAATAACAATAATTTATGAGATTGTTAATGTTTCCTCCAGGGATTTTAACTCCAGCCTTGGATTCCTCAAGCCCAGCTTGTCGCATGATGTGTTCTGCGTACAAGTTGAATAGATAGGGTGAGAGTATACAGCCCTGCCGTACTCCTTTCCCAATCTTAAAACCAGTCCGTTGTTCCGTGGTCTGTTCTTACTGTTGCTACTTGGTCGTTATACAGATTCTTCAGGAGGCATACAAGATGACTTGGTATCCCCATACCACTAAGAACTTGTCACAATTTGTTATGGTCCACATAGTCAAAGGCTTTAGAATAGTCAATAAAACAGAAATAGATGTTTTTCTGAAACTCCCTGGCTTTTTCCATTATCCAGCAGATATTGGCCATTTGGTCCCGAGTTCCTCTGCCTTTTCTAAACCCAGCTTGTATATCTGGCAATTCTCGCTCCATGAATTGCTGAAGTCTACCTTGCAGGATCTTGAGCATTACCATAATCAATTCACATTACTGGCATGTGAAATGAGTGCCACTGTTCGATAGTTTGAACATTCTTCAGTGTTTCCCTTTTTTGGTATGGGGATATAAGTTGATTTTTTCCAATCTGTTGGCCATTCTTGTGTTTTCCAAATTTGCTGGCATATAGCATGCATTACCTTGACAGCATCATCTTGCAAGATTTTGAACAGTTCAGCTGGGATGCCGTTGTCTCCTGCTGCCTTGTTATTAGCAATGCTTCTTAAGGCCCATTCAGCCTCACTCTTCAGGATGTCTGGCTCTAGCTCACTGACCACACCATCAAAGCTATCCCCGATATTGTTATCCTTCCTATACAGGTCTTCTGTATATTGTTGCCACTTTTCTTGATCTCTTCTTCTTCTATTAGGTCCTTGCCATCTTTGTTTTTGATCATACTCATTTTTGCCTGGAATTTACCTCCAAAGTTTCTAATTTTCTGGAAGAGGTCTCTTGTCCTTCCTATTCTATTGTCTTCTTCCACTTCCGTGCATTGCTTGTTTAAAAATAATTCCTTAACTCCTCTGGCTAACCTCTGTAATTTTGCATTTAATTGGGCATATCTCCCCCTATCACTGTTGCCTTTTGCTTTCCTTCTTTCTTGGGCTACTTCTAGTGTCTCAGCAGACAGCCATTTTGCCTTCTTGGTTTTCTCTTTCTTTGGGATGTATTTTGTTGCCACCTCCTGAACAATGTTGCGAACTTCTGTCCAGAGTTCTTCTGGGACCCTATCTACTAAGTCCAGTCCCTTAAATCTATTCTTCACCTCCACTGCATATTCCTTAGGAATATTAGTGAGCTCATATCTAGCTGATCTGTGGGTCTTCCCTAATCTCTTTAGTCTGATCCTAAATTGTGCAAGAAGTTCATGAAATAAAGAGAAATACAGTATATTCAGCTTCTTGAAGGGAAAAAACTTGGTCCAGGACTCATTCAGATATACAAAGCATAGTTATACACATAAAGGTATTGTCTGTGGTTGCTTTAAAAATTAAGAGGTCAATTGCAAACTTCATAAGTAAGAATGGCAAGTGATATCTGGATACGTGTAAGAAATAATTAACTTTCTTTATCCCAACTTTTTTCCTGTAAGCCTATTACATGAATGCGCATCGATACAGTACTTAAATGTAAAATATGTTTTGATATGCTTAAGTTGATTTTGTTGTATCTCAAGCTTTAGCTCTTAGATTTATTTAACTTGCAGCAAAGCATTCATTCTGCTATATTGTTGGATGCTCACTTTGCATGCTTAGCTGGTAACCTTTTTTATTTTGAACTGATAGCTTGATGGCAGTTGGACCAACCAGCATAGTTTGTTCCAGTTTTTGCATGCAGCATCCTATTCCTGCATGAACAGCAGACAGTTTCAGCCACAGGTTGTTATTCATTGCAAACAAATACTACATCATATCTTGAAACAGATAGGTCAGTCTCTAGCTCACTGCTTTTAGGTCTTTCAGATATGGATGTATGTATATATGCGTCTGTATGTATATATGTATGTTTTAAAAAAGAAGATAAAAGCTAATACAAGCTAATATAAAGTAGGAATAAAAAAAAGAAAAAGAAAACAGGAAGAAAGCTAAAAGTGCAAGAAAGGGGAAAAAAGTAAAAGAAAAATAGGAAAGGAAGAAAAAAATTAAAAAGTGGCTTCTGATCTTTACAACAATTATAAGTACAATTATAAATTTACCTCTTACTCTATGGTTACAACATGACTCTCTTCTTTCTATAATCTATCTTATCTAATCATCAAAACCATAAATCATAAGTTATTTTTTTTCTGTTTTACACAAAAACTCCATAAGGGATTTCCAATCAGCAATAAACATAGATATTGTCTTCTCTCTGATCAAAGAAGTCAGTTTAGCCATCTCAGCAAGTTCCATCATCTTCACCAACCATTTCTCCATTGTGGGTAATGCCAAATCTTTCCATCTTTGTGCATGGTTCCATGACTTTTCCAACTGTTTGTCCATCAATTCCAAAAGAAAGACCTCTGTTCTCATTGTATATGAATCTTTAAAATCCTCTGAATCAGTGTATGTATTTGAATCCAAAATTTTCTACTTTTTTACAGGACTACCAAGCATGATAAAATGTCCTTGTTCACATTTACAACGTAAATTTGAAGTGCCTTTATACATTCTAGATAATTTCTCTAGTGGCATATACCAATGGTATATAATTTTATAAAAATTCTCTTTAAGATTATAGCATAATGTAAATTTCAGTCCTTTCAACCACATATTTTCCCATTGTCCCATCTGTATATTATCACCAAAAATTTTAGCCTACTTTATCATACATTCTTTCACTTGTTCTGTTTCAAATTTCAATAAAAGTTTATACATTTTAGCAATTACATGTTCATCATTGGTACACAATTCTATTTCAAACTCAGTCTTACAATGTTCAAAACCATAAACTCTTTTGTCTACTTTAAGTCTTTCTAATAACTGTAAATAAGAAAAACATTGGCAATTATATCCCTCTGCCACCAGTCCTTCTCTTGATTTTATTTTGTATTCCCCTTGACAAAATTCTAGTATCTCATGATAGGTTAGCCATTTGTGTTTGCTATAAAATGCTTCTTGTGCTAAGAGCCACAAAAGTCTTGTCAGGCAAACCTGGGTTTGTATCAATTCCATATTCTCAATAGGGCACGTCTAACAATGATTTTTAAAATCCACATTAACCTTGACTTTATCGTACCACAGATATCCATGCCCCCCCAAATCTCAGGTCATGTCCTTCTAACTCCAGAAGCCTTCTGTTTCTCGGCAGCACCCACTCTTTAATTCAAACCAGACAGCAAGCTGCAAAATACAGTTTCAAATCAGGTAGACCCAATCCTCCTCTTTCCTTTGTATCTTGTAACACCTTATATTTAACTTGTGTTTTTTTTCCCCTGCCACACAAATTTAGATACATCCTTCTGCCACTGTTTAAATGATGCCTCAGTTGTCAAAACAGATACTTTCTGTAACAAAAACATCATTCCAGGCAAAACATTTTTATCACAGAATTGTCCCCAGCAATGACAATTGTAGCTTCTCCCATCTTAATATGTCTTTTTTTAACTTGATTCCAACATAGTTGTTTTGAAATAACATACAATTCATTTCTGTAGCAGTAATACCTAGATATCTTACCTTCTTCTCAAACTTAAAACCCATTTTAAGGATTTTAAATTTAAACTTTAGATTTAGAACCCAGAATTTTAATCAATTCTGTTTGATCTTCTGTTTTCATGTTTTTTGTTAACCTTGTTGTCTTCTGTTTATTGATCTTAAAACCTGTTAATGCACCAAATTAGTTTTCCCATTAATATTTCAATTCCATTTAAAGGATCTTACAAAACCAGTACCAAGTCATCCGCAAAAGCCCTTAATTTAGAAGTTTCTCTTTTTAATCTTTACTCCCATAATCCTCTCATCTTGTCTGATATCTCTGTTCAGTATTTCAGGAACCAAAATAAACAAGAGAGGAGACAGCGGGCATCCTTGTCTTGTTCCTTTTTGTGTCTCACAAGGCTTTGTTAGATCTTCATTAACAATTATTTCTGCTTTCTTTAAAGTATAAATTGATCTTACCCATTTTATAAAGTTCTCTCCAAAGTTCATGTCTTCCAAAACTTTGAACAAAAAAGCCCAGTTAAAATTGTCAAAGGCTTTCTCTGCATCTAAGATCAATGCAGCTTGTTTTTCATTAGGTTGCTCCAAATATTCCAAAATGTCCAACCCATTTCTAACATTGTCCTTTAATTGTCTTTTAGGTAAAAACCCACACTGATCCTCATGAATGAATTCTTGCCAAATTATTTTCAGTCTATCAGGTAGAGTTGTTGTAAACAACTTATAGTCATTGTTCAATAATGATATCAGCCTATAGTCTACCCAGAGTCCCCCAATGGGAGGAGATGGAACCGCCCAGAGTCCCCCGATGGGAGAAGATGGGCAGGGACAAATTAGATGTATAGATAGATAGATAGATAGATAGATAGATAGATAGATAGATAGAAAGATAGAAAGATAGAAAGATAGAAAGATAGAAAGATAGAAAGATAGAAAGATAGAAAGATAGAAATAAAGGCAGGATTAAAAAAATCTTTAAAAATCATTTTCTTTTTCTTTTTGCAATTTATTTTAGATTAATATTGTGTACAATTATTTTTAAAATGGAAATCAAATGACTACATTTGACTTTTCATCCCTTTGCATGCCTATGTTTCTTAAGTGGAAAATTCATCTTGTCTTAACCAAATGTTTAATAGTAGTCTTGTCTTAATAAACAGCTTATAAATCCAGGAATTTGAGCCTGTACTCAACTAGCTTATCCGAGGAGAAAATCCATGCAAACAGAAGATTCTGTATCATAATATGGGCACACATGAGTAGTCATATACTAGATATTTTGAACTCAAAATACCACGTAAAGTTAGAATAGCCTGCCCTGAACTTGGAACAGCTATTTAATCTTGAAATGAGCCCTTTTGCTTTGAATTCACAAGCATTTGTGCCGTTTATTATACGTTGTTGTTTATTCGTTCATTCGCTTCCAACTCTTCAGCCCACGCCAGAGCTTTCTGTTGGTCGTCACCACCCCATTTATTATATATCATAAGTCTAAATCCCGCTAGTTTGCTTAGATCGCCTACGGGCTCATTCACGTCAACTGCAATATTTTGAAAGAGATTTATCTGAGTGTATTTGCTTGAAACATTACTAAGGTAATAATCTCTACCTCTTATTTTAATTAAAGAGCCATAGTGCTTTGATGCTATATTTCTGTTTTCAGGAAAACAGAAGCCACATCTGCTAGATTAGTAAAAATGGAGTTGGAAGTAAAATCACACGGACTGAACAGA
The DNA here is from genome assembly GCF_035149785.1 of Candoia aspera. Lineage (NCBI taxonomy): Eukaryota > Metazoa > Chordata > Lepidosauria > Squamata > Candoiidae > Candoia > Candoia aspera. The sequence goes on from NC_086157.1 coordinate 5,980,466, forward strand.
TTTGGCAGCATCTCTGTGAATGGCAAATTAGCTACTGACATATGATAAATACCCAAATGTGTGAGTGCAGTCACAATGGGTTTTGCTGCTGTCAGTTGGGAGTAGAAAATAGGCAGGTTGTGTTATCAATCACCTTGTGATGGTGTAAGACCGTGGGAAACTGTTAGAGCTGAGTTTGGCTCTACTAGGGTTCATTGTTGCAAGGGGTTGATGCAGAGGATTGACCTGAAAATTAAATGAGTCAAAGGGATACCATGTGTAATTACCACAGTAATCCTGCAAAAGTTTTCAGCTACATTTACCTGAAGAATGCTTGCTGTTTCTAAATATTTGCATAATTTAAGAAAGAACATAATTTTTAAAAGCTGTTGGTCATTGAACTCCTTCAGGTGAGATGATTCCTTCTGTCACCAGTCATATAGGGAAGGCACATTTTGTACTCTACAAAACATGCCTTCCCTATATACACAGACTAGCAGAGGGTTGTGTATGTCTATGTAAAATTATGTCAATTTTTCTTTTCTTCAGTAAAGCTTTTCTCTGTTGATATAGTCTAGTTGCCACAGAATCTCATGCTCCGAAGTCGATTATGGGCCAATGAGAGGAATCGGCGTTCACCGCCTGCATAGCCTAGTTACCCTATTTATTGCTTTCCAGAAGCTGCTCATTTCAGGGAAGGCACAGAAGTGGGCAGGCTACCTTTCAGAAAATCTTTTCGGACATTTCTTATCACTTCCACTTAGGATTTCCATATAAGCTTTCAAAGATCAAAATTATGTCTGATCTTCCCACTGTGTATGTATTAATTTACACAACCCTCTACTTTTTAAACATGGAGCAAGCAGTTTTAAGATTCACGGCTCGGCAATTTGATTCCTAAAAACCTTAAAACAACTCCATCACACCTTGAGTTTTCTAAATTCAAACTTACGTTGCTAATTATTTATGCATACATTTATTTAAATCATTTATACCTTTATTTCAGCTAGATAGGTTCCTGGTTTAGCTTACAGTAACACAAGGGTTTAGCCCCTGTTTTCAGTCAGGCAGGCAGGCAGGCAGGAAGGTATTTGGGCAGAAAAAGCAAAATAGAAATACTCATATGCAAATGATTAATGATATAAAAATCTCAGTCTCTGAGTTAGTACTTTGAGGCTGTCCAGATCAGGAAACAGGCTACAAGTAGACGAAAATTATATTGAAATAGGCTATTGTAACGGAATCTTGACTATATTTTCTCTTCCCTCCCTCTTATACCCCAGGGAGTCAGGGAGGTGCCTTCCTAATATTTCTCCTGTTTCTTGGGCTCAAAGCATGTTTTCGCACCCATTGTTACGTTCATCTCCATGGCTCCCTACACTGCTATGGTATGATGGAGAGATGGAGGTCCACAGGGAGAGATATAGAATATGATGGATGGCACTTTGGTGTAAGGGCTATTGAATCTATAAATGATTGTTGACTCCATCATAGAGTCTCATCTGAAATTTCTATACATCCATCAAGTTAAACTTATGGTTCAGTTAAGTAGCTTCAGGGCAGGCTTCACTCCTGGAGACGGCATGACAAATTATGTCTGTTAATTAGCGGTTCATCTTCAATTGTGCTTTTTTTTGGTCACATGCACTGAACATTACAAACAAAAAAATAGCGTGTACACGGTTCAGATCGTATAATCTTACCCTTTGAAAGAACGGAATCGTAGTTGCGATTCCCATGGCAATTACTATGTGCTACGTTTCCAATTTTTGAATGAGAATGGTTGTAGGGGTCTGTACAGACCTAGGTTGAAAGGAATGGCAGAGGATATGTGGAAATAAGGGGGGATATGATGTTTCCCTGGGAAGTGCAAGCATGCTTCCTCAGGGACTTTTCACTTCTTAAAAAACACTTTTCTGTGGGTCACTTTTACTGAGAAATTAAACTTTTCATTAGGGGGTCACAAAGATATAAGCAGCTTGTACTGGTATATCCGGAAGCACTGTTGCTGAGATGCACGGTTGTTACCATTTCAGCTGTAGCTTTATCATAGCTGGTTTTGTAATGTCGTATTTTTATTGCTGTTTTATGTAACTTGTTCTAAAACCCCTTCACTGAAGGAGAATGATATTTTTGTCTAACATGTATTCCAAAGGCAGAGAACAGAAATGTCTCATTTATTTTAAAAGTGGTGTTCTAGCACTTTTCCAAAGTTTTAAAACAACTACGCTGTGTAGTTAAGGGCAAGCAGCAGTAGAGGGCAGAGAAGCAACTTTTTCATCGCAGGTATGAATCCTGTACTTCTTTGTATTCTAAGATTGCAGTGAAATGTGTAATAAATAACCTTTTGACCTACCCTTTTGGCAATAACAAGTTTTTTAATTGATGAGCAATTTGCATAGCAGAACTGCAATGGCAGTTAACTTAGGAATCAGTAGTCCGTTTTTCCCGACTCCTAACAAAGGAGCAACATGGACTTGATGTAGCTAATTGAAAGTATTTCATACAAGGCTTAGTTAAGCCTTTATGGATCCTTAAGAAACTGATAAAGTGGCCCAAGGTGTTTCAAAATAGTGGTCGGAGACACACAGCAAGTATTGTCTATTTAGGAAGAACAGTAGAAAGGAATGATGGGATGGCGTTGACAATCTACTTTAGACGGCTAATGTCACTTCTTCCGTAACCTTCCCATTCACTGCAATGTTATGAAAGTAGTTATAATTTCAAAAATAGGATCCTAAAGAAGATGAAAGAACTGATAACCAGTTTTGTGTTTCATTATTAATAACAGACCGTAAAATGCCTATTAGTTCCAGAACATACTTGTGATTTTAACTAAATTTTGATTAACAATTAAAAGTCATGTAGCTCAAAGGATGATTGCACCCATATCCTCCTAGAAGCCTAATTTCAGCAGTTAAAGAAAATGGCATGTAAATTATAGAGTGAACAAAACAAAGCACTGTATAGGGTTTGATCCACAAAAATCATACTTGGAATTGACCCCACTGAGGAAATGTTGATTTAACCATAATGAACCTTATTTGTGATTTTCAAAGTATCTACTTGAATTATGACTTTTTTCCAGTCCAATTCATTGGGCAAAATGCTTAACTAGTATAATTAAAAATCTAGATGTCAACTTCCTAAGATCATTTGGTTTGACAACCATCTTCTCAGCTGTACTTGGCAACATCTGAAAGAACAGCAGAGAAGGAGAAGATTATCTAAGTATATTTTTGCTACTGCTTCTCCTTATCCCTGCTGGATGATAGAGTGGCAAAACTCCTATAAGATAAGACTGTGATATATCCTATAGTACCCTATAGGTAAAGGTAAAGGTTTCCCTTGACGTTAAGTCCAGTTGAGTCCGACTCTAGGGGGCGGTGCTCATCTCCGTTTCTAAGCCTTGGAGCCGGTGTTGTCCGTAAGGACCCATCCGTGGTCATGTGGCCGGCATGACTGCACGGAACGCCGTTACCTGCCCGCCGAAGCGATACCTATTAATCTACTCACATTGGCATGTTTTTGAACTGCTAGGTTGGCAGGAGCTGGGACTAGCAACGGGAGCTCACCCCGACGCGCGGATTTGAACCGCCGACCTTTCGATCGGCAAGCTCAGCAGCTCAGCGGTTTAACCCGCAGCGCCACCGCGTCCCTTTATAGTACCCTATAGGGAAGGGAAATATTGAAAATTGAATTATTCCAGAGGATGTTCTCTTAACTTAAGCACTGCAGCATCTTCTTTGTTGTTGTTCTTTGTGTTTCAGGATTTTTTTTTAATTGTACTTTGAATGTTTTACTGGAGCTTTAACCAGAGCTCCATAACATGGGTTCTAGCTGTCTTCTGATGAATTTATAATTAGTCTTCTACTGCTGCTGTTCCAGCTAATGTCCCACCTGCTTCACTGCTTCCACGCTACCCAGAACAAAGTAGCATATGTTTGAAGGAGGGGGAATACATCTCTGAATGTGATTGTGCCAAAATTTGGACCATTTCCTCATGTTTGATGTTCTTCAGGAGCCACACAACCGTTAGCCCTAACAACAACTAAATATTTCAGGATGAACTAAATATTTCCTAATCATCATTCCTAATCTAACTGAGATTAAGTTTGATGACCCAACTGAGATTAAGTTAGATGATCCATTCCTAATCTCCTGACTGAGATTAAGAGTCCCAGTGATGATCAGCTGGTCGCAGAAACCTAAAGCAAGCTTTTGTTTCAACTGATAGAATTCTAAGTTCAAAAAGGGTATCATGAGTCATAAAATTCAGCTCCTTACTTAAAAGCAGTAACTGTTCGCTAATTCACTCTGGGGGAGTCCTACTAATTTTCAAAGCAGGAAGTAATAATTCTATTGCCAGTGTCTAAACAGTTGTGATTTTCTTTAATGCTGCATAACACACATTAGTAATATTAATTTACCTACAGATTCTGCCCAGAGATTTATATGCATTGTTAATTTTCAAAGCATAATTATAAAGACCTAAGATAACATATTGTTCAAATAGTTGCTTTTCACATCCTTGCTTAGCTCTCTGTGTGAAACTGGTAGAGAGGACATGGAAAGAAATGAGAGACTCTGTAGAATTACATTAATACTCCATTTCCTGAATGCTGTGTTTTGCCTTAATTCTAGCCAAAATGTAGTGCTGTATGGTATTAAATGGCTGCCTTTGCAGTTCAAAAACTTTTTCCATGATTATAATATGAAATTCTAATTATTTGCAAGAGGAGTGTAAATACAGTGGCAGCAAGCCTTATTTGCAATGACTAATGAAAGCTGTTGCCTGTAATCAGGGAGATGCAGAGCAACAGGGGCAATTCATTAGGAAAAATGTGGCTGGCAAACAGCAGTTGCGTGCCAGTTCGGCCCTTTTTGTTATGACATCAAAATATATACTGGATTTGTTGTAAATGATGATAAATAACTCTCTTTATGAAGAGAGGAAGTGGTGATAAGACGTTGCCGCACAGTTAATCCTGCCAATTTCTCCAAAATATCTACAGGGTATGTGCCATTCTTGGCGTTGCTGTAGTAGCTAAAGATGCTTGCTGTATTGCATTGATTAAACACGCTTTAATTGCGAATGGCTTCTGTTGGGTCGCAGTTCAGTATATGAAGCAGAGGCTTCAAGATTTAGTATTTTGGGCATAAGTATTTGCTCTGAGTTCTGGGTGTTTTTCATCTGTTAATTACATGCATACATCACATACACTTTAGAGTATGTTTTGTAACCTTAACTAAAGTATCCAAATCACATATTTTTTTAAAAACTTAAAAAATTTAATGACGTACCTTCGGACCACTGTTCGGAATGATTTTTGTGAGCTTCCTACTTCTAAACAAAATGTCAAGAAACACATACAGCTGTTGGTGTCTACAGTATTGTATCCTTGTAAATAGCATGAGGAGTGATACAGAATACTTTTTCTTCATAAAAGACATGAAAACCCAAACGACCTCTCTTTTAAACTGTAGCCCTCCGCTGCAGTCTATGGAAGGTAAGTCTATCAGTGGATGCTTAATGTAAGCCAAATGAGGTTTTGTGATTACAGATTGATGGTAGAGTAGTGATACTAAAGTCTGTAAACTTAATCTGCTCTATGCATATAAAGCTGCTGTATCTCAGTTGCAGAATCCTAGGTAACCCTCTAGGCAGCAGTTAGGAGTCAGAGAAAGATCTCGCTCTGTGCTGCCTTCCAGCTCACATCTAGATTTCACAGCCTCTAATGGATGTTCATTGTTGGAAAGAAAATATTGAACTAGCTAGAGCCCTTCTGTTTAATCAAGAAAGGCAGTTTTTATGCTCTTATAGCATAATTTTAAACAGCAGTCTGAGAGTATAATGGAGGAAAAAGGAGTGCATGTGTGGGCATGCGTTTAACTTTTTAAAAAGCTAATTAAATTGAATTCCTAACTCTTTGACTCCTAACAGTCTAAAGTTATGTGGAGGTCTATCGCTGTCATGCTATTCCTAAATAAAGTGATACATAGCCACAATGAACAATTGTAAAATAATTCATTTTAGTAAATATACAGTTTAAAAGTGCACAGTTGCTTCTGCCTTAAAACATACATCTTTATTCTTAAGAATAAAATAATTATTTACTTCAAGTTTCATTCAGATGTTTAATTTCAGCTGCCATTGTCAAATTGGAAAGAAATAAGGTATAACGACCCAGATTTTTGTATCAAGTTTTAGCCTGGCGGGGGCGGGGGGATAATCCAGTTTAGATTCCTGCACTGACTATTCGTTTTCGACAAAATGCTGTTTTGAACTGTCTTAGATGGTTTCCCTATATATAATATATTACATTAGTTCAGCACAAATGTTATCAAGATATAGATAGCTTGCATTAGATTCTGTTCTGATTAGAAGTTTTGAGGTTTGGGGGAAATCTGCCCTGGCAGAAAGTGCTGCCATTAGAGAAGGATTCATAAGGCACCAGTCTGTCTGGGTAGCAAAAAGTGGGTCCTAGTTAATCTCTACTTCTGGAAGGAATTGAAGGTGACCTGCTTCCTTGTTCTGCTCCCCTTCCCTTTCCTTTTCACAATAGGCCTTGTTACTCTTTGGACACTCAGAAATTCACCAGAAGATAACTTCAGAGAATTTCACAGGAAATGCCCAGAGGAATATGAACATTTAGGGAGAGCTTTAGTGTTCTCTCTTAAAGAGTACTGTTTAATCATTTAGGTGTTTATATAATTATATAATGGAGCCTTTGCCTGCCACTGCAATTTTTGGGAAGGCTTCTGTAGGAGTGGGAGTGGAAAGCTTGCTTTAGTCTCTTTAAATTAAGATGCCAACCAAAATACCATTTTGTTAACAATGGATTTAGACAGAGGGTCAACATCTTGCTGATTTCCCTTCTGAAGGTTTGACTGTCTTTAGGTGATTGGAGAAAAATAATTTATCTATTTAACTGTACAAATGAAGTTTTCTAAACAGAAATTCTGCGACACTAATTTAAAAGAATATATATATTTTTTTAAATCCTATACTAATGAGGGTAATTTGTACCTAACTTGGATAAGAAAATTGTCTGTTGGATTCAGAAAATTTTATAAGGTTCCAGAGAATTGTTTAATTTAGCATGTGTATTTTCATTCTGATTATGATGATATAGTGCAAGTGTTTGACCAGTAATGTTATATACCCATTTTTAGTGTAAATACCTGGCCTTATACTGGGGGAAGAAAACGAACCCAAAGAGCTGTGTATGGTATGTTGACACCCATTCATCTGTTTCAGAGCTGAACTCTTTTTTGCTAAGGTTGTGTTGGAACAACTCCATTTTCATTGTTACTGCTTACAAGATGTTCACACTAAGATACTGTTAAGTCTAACTCAGAATTACTGATGCTATGTCCTTTTTCTCTAAAAGTAAACTGAATCTCCAGAAGCAATAGATGCTGAGAAACAGAATTTGTGTCATTACAGTATTTGTCTGTTTCTCCCTTGTGTTTTGAACTGACTGCCTTCCGGTTCCATTCTTAATAATCAGTGGTGGTATGTTGAGAATCCATATGGCAAATGTAGATAACAATTGATTGGTGTAGTATCCCTTCTAACATAGGAGGGGAAATGCCTATTCTTCTGCTTTTCATCTGAAAGGTTTAGCCACTTCCATAGTAGCATCAAGAACAGTTAAAAAAAAAATTATATTCTGTTAAATTTTGTGCAGCAGAATCAGAGATTTCTGACGGAACTGGATGAAACCAAAATGCAGATATTTGAACAGTCCCCTCCCTTCTGTTGTTTAGGAAATTGGTGAAAATCTGGTTATTTCACCAACTCATGAGGCTGGCCTGTTATGACTGTCTGTCCAGGTGATGAATCAATTTTTATTATATTGAAAGTGATTCCCAATTTTATTTGCATTACATTAAAAATGATCTGTAATTGTTTTTAATCCCAAATCTGTAATTGTTGTTTCTGATCCCAAATTACTTATTTGGGGAGTTGTACACTGCTCAGAATCATCTGATTAGAGCAGCCAATAAGCCCAATAAATAAATAACATGTAAGTCTTGATTTGCTTGTTCTGCACCGGACAGATGTTCTGAATATGTATGGCTTCTTTCTTGTTTGCAATAATGGAACTAACTAATCTAGCAGAATCAAAGCCTTGACATTTCTACTCTTACTGAGTTCTGAGTGGGGGATTGTGCTTTTGGAAGAATAAAGATGTATACTAATAGTGCTATATATATGCATCGCAAATAGTTTCATGCCAATGCTTAGGTTTTGTGTAGAGATGAATTGGAGCATTTCACATGTGAATTCTTTGATGCGCGTCTTCCTATGTATAGTTGCTGATGCGTGTCCCACACTGTAAAATCACTTCGCCCGTCTTTATTCTGCCTAGCCGCATGAACCTGCTGCTTAGTTTAGTTTCTTTAAGGGGGGCGATATGTCATGTTCATCGTTCCAATGGTTTGAATACATCGTAACGTTTCACATGTCACTTTCCTGTTCCGTGTCTGTCATTTGCGGGGAGGGGAATTTCAGCCGTGCCAGGCTGTAATCTCCTTGCTGTTCTGCAGGAATGTATGTTTGGGTTATGACATGTATTCAAGGTTGCTTTCCCAGGCCGATGTGTGACGGTTGCCAACACCTGGGAGGGGGTGGTTACTATGGTGGGGTGAGGGGCGGGATTGGGTTTGAAGCGAGGGTATTTAGTTTGTATTTCACGCGCTTTGGCTCATTCTCAGCTTTCTCTGTATTTGCATACTATTCCTTTAATAAATCAGTTATCTTTAAGCCCGGGCTTGTGAGACTGAGTATTTGGGATTAGGCAACCATTACACCTGTCCTGAAGTCTGACCCTTGTCCCTGTACTAATTGGAATTAGTGCATTGGCTATATACACTTGTGTGATTTAGTATCCATTGCTTTAAAACAATAAACTGGTTCAAGTGTTGTCCAATGAAGATTTTCCTATACCTGTTCATCTTTCCATTTGGCCTCAGAATCAGTGATTCTCTTTGTCCAGCCCCTTGAACAACTGCATGAACGCTCTTTTACATAGTCTGACAGACGATATGATAAAATGGTAACATGTTGGTAACCTATCTGACGGATAAATTTGTTTGCATTGCATTGCTTTATTGAAAGAAACATATCACTTGAAAAGATAATGCAGGTTCTGCCTCATCAGGTTTTCACCACCACTGCCCATCTTTCAACATTTTGTCCAGGAAAAGAAAAAAAGAAAAAGCTTGATTGTCTCAAATAGCTACTATTCATGAAAGTCAAGATCCCATTGTTTCAACGTTTGTTATTTTATTTATTTATCAATGTATATAAGTGCCATGCTTAGCATACAACTTAGTGTTGAACAAGAAAGCACTGGCAAAATAATGAAAGTATTTGAAAAAACACCAACACTAATTGTAAAAAGGCCAATTAAGTCTTACCGGACAAAGAGTTTTAGGGTCTTGGTACTCTGGGCCCTTTCTAATGCGAATGACCTGCCTACTACTTTTTACCCATCAATTCCAGATCTTACTTTAATAAATGTAGGGTCTCCTCTGAAACAGAAAATAAAGTTTTAATGTTTCTCAATCTGGTATTATTTTTGTCAGTTTTCAAACATCTATTTAAAGTTAATATTATTTTTAATTCGATGTTAAGACTGAATTCAATTTAAATTTTAGAGGATTTTGTCAAAAAGATGCATATCCCGTCCACTGCAATGCCATATGTTCAGTGGCAAATTGAATTTTTAGGGACAGGAAACTGATATAACAACATTTAACTGTAACATGAATGCAGCTAAAATCCTTCTCTTTGTTGGGTTTGGGTTTTTATTAATACTTTAGGAGGGCATCTCAAAAATACTTTAGGAGGGCATCTCAAAAATACAAATGTGAGGTAGTTTTTTTCTCGTAACAGAGTAAAGTCTAATTCACTTTTGGAAGATGGAAGGAAATTAGAGTTTATTGACACTTGTTCCTGGCTATTTGAATGAATTGCCAAAGATGTCTGAATGATGTCTTGGGTTATTTAAACTGACATCAAGAAGAAAGGTCAAGTTGCTTGGAATCTCAGAGGAAAACAGTACCATGTTATCCACATCACCTGGCCTCAACTTGACATTCAGTTCCAGAGTTTATATGTTTAACTCCAGACACCTTCCCACTTTTGGTTACTAATACAAACTTTAAAAGTTGCTCATGAAGAGATTCTTCAGTTTTTATACCTGCTTTTCAGCCATAATACTTCTTTCTACCAGGGTCAACATTTCATTTTATTTATTTCATTTATGTGTCTCCAGAATAATTTGAATCTTGGCAGTTTGCATGTTCTGTAAATTATCTACATTAATTCTAGATTCAAGCAATCATTCACAACTCATGCAGTGAAATCAAGTAATTTCTTTACCTATTTTCATAAATTGATATGCATATACAAGTGAATATTTTATTGACATAACTTGATAAATGTTCATTAATTGAAGTGACCATAGAAATTTATATTATTTTTCCACTGAGAATGAGTGGTGGCTGTTAGGCTATCTAAGAATGTATTGAAGCTCATGGTCTTCTTTAAAATTATCTTTTACACTTCTGAGGATGTGCCTGTCTCTTTTAACTTAGCTGTATGAGAATTAGAAGAGAACAGCCTTTATTTCCTCAACTCTTGCTTCAGCAGTCTCCTTCCTGCTTTCATAGCTTATCTTCTGCTGGCTACAAGTCTTACATGCTTCTTGACATTTCTCTATTTCAGTCAATAGGAAGCTGCTTCCCTTTGGTCTGTTGACCCCTTTTGGCTTGTTCTAAGTTCCTTTTAGCAGGAACAGCCCACCTAGCCCGTATTCTCCATTCATTCATTCATTCATTCATTCATTCATTTTTAACAACAAAGCTTTCGGGAGACATTTTGGAAATCTAAACTGATTTCATCATGAACCTTGAATTGGGGAAAAAAAGAAAAACCTCTGAACTATCTCAGAGTTGAATGTCTACACCATGCTTTCCCTTCCTGCCATGCTGCAAGAGATCAGGAAACTTTAAACAGCACATTTTCAAAAAGAGAGATCTGTGCCCTCCTCACCCCGCATCAGAATGGCTTACATGGTAAAATTAATTAAAATACTGTGGAGTCCTTTGTGCTCTCTGAGCTTGGTTGTTTGCTTGCAGACGTTTCATTACCTGACTAGGTAACATCATCAGTACCAAGAAACATCTGCAAGCAAACAACCAAGCTCAGAGAGCATCACGGACTCCACAGTTCAACCCTGAGCTACATATATTCTCTCCTAATTAAAATAATTAAATCATTATTGGTTAGAGAACTTAATCAAATTGTTTAAATTTGGGTTAAAGAATTTAAAATAGGACCTTGACTTCTTTAAAAAATTTACTTTATGAGTCTGATACTGGAAAATCAGTTTCTAAGTGTGAACAGAGGAGATGAACATCACTTTGTGTTGCTTTTCCTCCTGTTGATTCCAGCAAGCAAAATTCATTCCAAGCTAGAATAGTCAGAGGCCTCTCCAATGAAAGGAGGAATCTTTGGGTTTCAGGCCATCTCATCCATTTGGTGGGAGAGAAACTATTAGATCTGCCTAAAAAGAGTGAGAACTAGAAATTGGCTAGAAAATCCACACATCTGAAAAAAAATCAGCCAACTGCGAAGAGCAAATTCACCATGTCATCGCAGATGTATTTTTTAAACAGAAAATGTTAAGTGACAGGGATGCTGACTAGATTAACACATATAAACATTACCTCCTTACTCCAGTTCTGTTATTCCCTTCATGTACTCTTTCCCTTTCTAGTTTTTGGAATAGATCACCCCTGCTGAGATATGAGCCAATCCCAAAGGATAGTCTGCCACTTCCTTTACTTGTCATTTAAATAGAGGAGAAGATCTGAAGTCTTCAAAATTTATAGTGCTACCCAAACTATTTTTAGAAGCTACTTTGCTCTGGCAAATTGAGATGGCCTGAAGTCTAAGGAAGTTTTCCTCCTCTGTTGTTCCCCTGATGCTTCTAACAAAGTGGCAGAGCAGTCATTTTCCCAAGAGCACCAATAAAAATAAACAGAATTACAGATTTCTTGGCTCAGAAGCAGGATTATCGCAGTTGTATACACTAGAAAATACTCAAAGGGAGTTGAAGTATCTCCAAGCTGAGGTCTCTTGACTAATTTTTATGCCTCAAAATCAGCCTTCTCCAGTCTGGTACCCTCTGGACATATTGTTCACAATTCCCATCATCCCTCTGCTGGCTGCTGATGGTGGGAGTCATAGTCTGATACACTCATAGACATCTAGTTGGGGGAGGTATTTTACATCTTCCCCCATCGCCTCTAGCTCTAATTTTAATCACCAGCACCAGGCAAAGCTGCGGTTTGATGGAGGTGTAAAAGAAAAGATGTGAAAAGCTTTCTGTAGAATGGGGCAAAAAACCAAACAAAAATCCTGGGTTTGGGTAGGCCTGATTCATAATAGCAGATGAAAATTACAGCAGTAAAGATGAAATCTTTTAGTTGGAGATGATGCTGTCCTGTAGTCTTCAAGAGTCAGTTTTGGAATAGCATTAAATGGTATCTAAAACAGAGTCTTTTAAAAATGTAGGAAGCTGATGCACAAGGGAAGGTGCTCCTGGGAATCAGAATGTATTGTAGTGCATTTTTTTAGTTAGTTAGAATTTTTTTTCTTTGTTATGATACGTTTTGATTCAGTATGAGCACCAGTAATTGCCTGTTCCTACTGTGCGTGGATTGTGGATCTAAAGGTGGCTTTGTTTTAAGTATCCTATCTCATGTCAGTAGTCTCCAGCCTCCATTTCAGTTAGCATACTACACTTCAATTTAATTTTAACGTACATACAGCAAGCTTAGCTGTTTACATTGAAACCAGAAAACAAAGAACTTTGTCAAATTCAATTTACCATGACGGAGATTAGTATAGCACCACAGCCTTTTATCTATAGGAATGTATCAAAGCACTTCAGTGCATCAATTTTCATAGCCATTTAGTAGATTAGAAAGCAATTGTAAGCAAAATAAAATCCACATTAACTCCTGTCAACGGCCTGTCTTTTTTATGTTATAGATTGGTTTGAAATAATGGTGCGGCCTGAAGTGATTGCATCAACGGTGCAGATGTATTATAAATATGAATGAATGCACCATCAGGAAATTCAGTTACACTGCAGATATCCATCCTCTCTATCGTAATAGTGGCTTTCATGTTTGTTTGTTTTTATATCGAGACCAACAGAGTTCTAACATAACAGAACATGTCACAGTTGTCCTGAATAACAATTCTTTATGTTTTGAAACTGAATACCAACTGACATCTTTTAAAATTACACTCAATTTTCTCCTCTAATAATATCCAAGTAATAGCTGTCTTGTATCCTGGATATAATCAGCCAAATAATTATAAAATAGAAACGTGATTTATTTTTTAAGGTGAATGTACCTCTAAACAAACAAGTCTTCTGATACTTCATTTTTGTGACATTATTTCCTGAGGGCTACCTTAAAAGCAATTAGAGTTGCTAAAAAGGACATTTTTATCTGCACAGGAAAAAGTCAATTAGCTTAAAGGCAATTAAAACAGAACTGTGTTGTAATCACAAATGGAAAATCACCTTTATTTAACATTCAAGGTCTTTCATGTCATTTAAATACAGTTTGCTTTTTAAAATAAAAAAAAATGTTACCTCTCTTGTTATTGTGTAGGCACATTAGAAACTATTTTTTTAATTTAAAAAAAGTTGAAATACTGAAGCATACTAGTGCATATCTTTTTAATTGCCTGTCCAAGTTCAAACAGTAATTTCCTTTCCGATAAGGGGTATTTCTATGTTGCCAAATTATTTTTGTTATTTTTAAGGGAAGAACAACCTTGACCTTTGCTAAAATGTTACCTAACAAGCAATAGCAAGTATCACTTATTGATATTCCTCATTATAACAAACCACGATATTGCATTTCAGTGTTAACCACCTGAATTTAGAGTTAATCAGAAAAAAACTGATGTGCTGTACTGCCTCAGTTGCCTTTGTTTTCGGCAAAAGAATAAGCCATAGGTCATTACAGAGATATAGCAGGAAACAATTTAAAACAGTCCAAAAATGTCTTATGTCTTACTTTTCCAAACCTTCAGTTGGTCAGAAATGGCAGTTTCTGCAAATACTTCATTATTGCTATGTTAATGCATCATTTCCTTGAAACACCTGTGTCTGTCTGATCTCTTGATGTTGCAAGGACAGATCCTTGTTTTAGTTGTGCTGTTAAATAACTATCTACTGTGTCCGACACAAGACCAATTTAATTAGGGTGGCAGACGTTTGTGACTAATGAAGGTGATGCGGCAGAATCTTTTTTATTTTGATATTGTGTGCAGGACCAATCTGTAATGAGTTTTAAGGTTACACTGTTCAAAAATAGTTGGCACATGCTGAAACTTTAAAGTGAATGTGATAGAGGTTATAAAACTACCAATCCAAAGGGTGGCTGATAAGTTTTAGAAACATGGTATAATTTGCTATTGGGAACAAAATAGATCAAGAAAATGGAGCTATAAACCAGGAGATCTAGTTCGGGTCCTTCTTTTGGTGTGAAAGCGGGCTGGGTGACTTTGGGCACTTATTCTCAGCCTAACACATCTATGGGAAAAATGGAAGGCAGGAACATTACATATATAGGTTGCCTTGAGTTGACCAAAAATAAAGGCGGGATATAAATCAAATGAATAAATATTCAAGCATTTTCTGCACTGAAGGATTTTTTAATTTTATTTTATTACTTCTCCATACATGCGTGCTAGTGTATTCTTATAAAAATAATCCCAAACAATTGTCTAGATTATTCCTGTTGAGTATTAGACAGAGTACTGCATATGTTAGAATGAAACTATGATTCATGACTAATGTTTAGCAGGACTTTAATTTTCAGAATATAATAATGTTAATAGTTAGAAAGCAGCTGTGATTTGCTGGAAGACAATAGGATGATTATGATGTTTATATTAGGTACCGTTTTTTTATGATAGTTATGGAAATGCAGTTAGTAAATTATTCAAACTGAATAAATTTTACATGGAACTCTTTTAACAGCTAAAAATACATCTGAATTAAGTCACAGATGTGTGCATGTCTGTGTGTTTCTTCAAGTGTTTATTATTCTTAATTCGATATCCTATTTGAAATAATATTTCCTATCTGCTAAATATTTAAGCTTTAAATCTCGCATTGCAGTGCAAAAGTTCCAGACGATGTCAGCAAATTTGCTGTAGATACTATTCCTCTAAAAGCAACTTTCATAATGTTAGAAGGAGGCTCAAAGGCTCTTAGAAGGACGTGTTATCACAGCATTAATTATTGTGATTGCAAAATTTTAACTATATATTAGATGAACCAAAAGTTACCAAAACTATTTCTTTAAATAAGTATTAGTTAGTCCAGCCTAAATCTTACATATTTTATCATATTTTTATGGCATATATTTATACTACTGAAGAAGAAAAGAAGAAAGATAATACTAAATGGGCTGATAATTGATAGCAGTTGGAAACTGGAAAATCATTAGTCAAGCAACTCAAAATGGGTACAGTTTACAAAGAATTCTCACATTGTTGAAGAATGCGTCAAAACTGCCACTGCCTGTCCTTCACTCAGACCTCGTTTCAGTTAATGGCAAATAGGAGGCTGTGTAAGGACCACCTGACCCAAGTGTTTTGCTATTTTCCTTTCCTTTTGTTTTGTTTTATCAAAATGAAGTGAAATATGCAAGAAATTGTGATTTTTTTAAGTGGAAGAACCATGCCAGATTTCAAAGGAATTTTCAGATACCATCTTTTTAATGCCCAGCATCAGCATTTTTTTTTCCTAATACTCTTCTGGATTGCTTTGGAATTTTGAAACAGGGTACACTGTTTTTGTTATCTCAAAGGTCCTCTTAAAAGGATTATATAGTTCCAGTGTTTTTCATTTATCCACATGAAACTGCTGGGCAAAGTTTTAGAGCAGGATCCTGTGCATATGGTGATGACACCCAACCTACTGATCTAGAATACATTCAGGCTGTTTTCTGGCTCTCCTGAATGCCTGCCTGCATGAGGTAGTAGGTGGAGAGCCACTCAACCTAGGAGGGTAAAATACTCTGGTATTCCTTGGTGTTTGTTTTGAGCCCTTATCTCTGATTTGTGTCCATTAATTCATTTGTGCAAAGACTGGCCTCTTTGTCCAATGTAGAATCCAGAGGGGCAATTCTGGCAGGTGATTACATATATCACAGTAGAGGAAGAACATATGAAGGTGTTTCTAAATGCATATGTGAAGTTGTTGGGATTTGTGATGCTTCTGTTGGTGTAAATGTGAAAGAAAAACAAACATTTGTTGCAGTGTTCTTACGTTCTTACGTTAACATAATTGCTCTGCTTTTTCTGGTTGCTTATGAGAATCTGTTCCAGTTGGGTGATTGTCTGTATGCAAGTATGTATATTCTTCCTAGTGCCTGAGGAAGTACTGTATGGTGTCATTGTCCAGTATGCTTTGTAGCTTTATTAATAATGTATTTGAGTGGTTCGAGCTGTGATTAGGTTGTGCACAAGATATAATTGAATGATGGATCATAAATTAAAGCTGAATCTGTACAAAATGGAAGAATCACAGTTCCAGGGAAGTAGCAGATGCTGCCAAAATAATATCCTGCCAGAAAAAGCAGGAAAGTGGATTGGGTGTTCCTGAAGTTTTCTCTAATTTCCCAGATAAAAGCAATGGCCAGGAGCACCTTTTACCAGCTTCAGCTGATGTGCCATTATATCCCGTCTTGGGAGAAAATTGCCCTGAAACAATGAGACATGTGTTGGTAGCCTCCAGGCTTGGCTACTCTAATGTGCTCTGTCTACTAGGGGCTATCTTTGTGTCTCATCTGAAAACCCCAGTTACTATAAAACTCAGCAGTCAAATTCTGGAAGGACATATTGAGAGAATGTCATACCACTTTTGAAAAAAACGTATTTGTTTCTAGACAAGGTACAAGCTTGCAGTTATTACCTTGAACACTTTATATAGTTTGGGTCTGGGTTATTAGAAAGGAAATCTTCACTTACATGATCCCTCTGGTTTACTGAAGTCCATGTGAGGAGAGGCAAGTTTTAATATTCTGTCCTCTCCTCTAATAGCCTGATCATGACTTTTGGCATCTCCTCCTCCTCCCACTAACAATCCCAGCACAGAAGGGTTGAGAAGAAACTTTGTTAAAGCATCTGTGTGAGAGGGAGCAGGGTTTCTTTTATGACATTGGGCACCATGATAATTTGCCACCAACCTTGCAGCCCCCAAAGCATCCCATGAAGACATGCATTTGTCCATTAAATGGTGACACCTGGCCAAGCTGGTGTAGCTCAGAAGCTAAGCAAAATCAGGGGTGGTTAGTACTTGGCTAGAGGCCACTGGGGAATTCCAGGGTTGTAGGCTGAAGAAGGAAGTCTGAAAATCATCAGAAAAATACAGTGATAAGGCACTCCTATAGCTCTGCAAACAAAAGCTACATGGATGTGTCTGTCCTGTTCAGACTATGAGGTGGCCAGACAGGGTTATTATCAAAACCACTCTTTATTAATACAGCTATTTACAATAATAAGTCCTTATGATCAATGAGGTAGTCTGGTTCCGATCAAAACCACCCGGGCAACAACAGGAGAGCCGGCAAGGTTGCAGGAGGAGACTGCGGCAAAACAGCTAGGGAGGATTCATTGACCAGAGCTGGGAAACTGGAAGAGGATAGGGCACGTGGCAAAACTGGAACTGGAGACAAGTGTCTGCAATCTGGAACACCACCTGAACTAGCATGGCTGGCACCTGGAAGCGAGGCAAGACCAAACTGGAACCACCAGGCAAGGCTTGGCTCTGTAAGCAGGACTGGACTGAACTGGACTATCCAGGCTGGACTGGGTACACTGGGCTGAAGATTCAGGACAAGGCTGATAATTGAAACAAGTCTGGACTTGGCTGGAGTTTGGCACACGACTAGGCTGGACTGGAGGCTCTTGACTAGGCTGGGAGCTTGGAACATGACTGGACTGGACTGCAGATCCTGGACAAAGTTGAGAACCCGGAGCATAACAAGAGAGGCCTGAAGTTCCTGAACAAGGCTGGGCGATTGAAGCACAACTAGACTGGACTGGAGATCCTGGGCAAGGCTGGAAGCTGGAAGCATGACGAAACTGGACTGGAGATTCTGGGCAAAGCTGGAAGCATGATGAGACTGGATTGGAGACCCTGGACAAGGCTGGGAGCTTGGAGCATGACAAAACTGGACAGGAGATCCTGGGCACGGCTGAGAGCTAGGAACAAGGCTGGGAACATGCTTGGAACATGCAGAATGGCGGCAGCGAGGTCCAATGCTGGACACTAGGCTGAGGTTGCTGGATTTGGCAGGGAGAAGATCCTCTGTGGCAGTGGTTGCAGGATACAGGTCCTCTACGATAGGAAACGCAGGTGCTGATTCCCCTCCAGCTACAGACAAGGTTTCCGACACAGGTAAGGACTCTTCTGCTGGGTCTGCGAGCTCGAAGGATCGGTTGTCTCTGGCAGCTTGCTCTTCATGCATCTGCCTTTTATGCTGATCCCATGCACACCTATTCCCTTCTGCAGCCAATGGGGCTGCCTTCTCCTTCACACGCTTTTCTGCGCGTCTTTTGCGTGTGCTGACTGGAGGATTCAATTTCTCCTCCGAAGATTGGCCAATCAGTGTCTGTAACTTCTACCACGCTGCTGAGTCACTTCTGGGTTTTGCTTTCCCAGTTTCTGCCTGGTAAGTTTCTGTTTCCCCTTCTGACTCAGAAAAAGTTTTGTTTTCTAAGTCAGAAGCTGGCTGAAACCTCACAGTGTCTGTATAGTCTTCAGGAGTTGATTGTGACTCAGGCACCTAACTAGATAAATTACGTAGCCAATCTTTTTTGGGCTTAGAAACACAGCAGGATCAGTACTGGTCAGTATTTGAGTGGGAGATTTCCAGAAAATCCTAGGACTGTAGGCTAGACTAGGATTCAGAAAATATTCCAGAAGAAGGCAATAGAAAGCCACTTCTGTACTGTTGGTAAAAAAAACTGTGTGGACATCTCCATCTAATGTCCAAGAGTCAAGCTCTGCTCGAGGAAGCCCTCAACTGATTCAAATAGCCTTTATTGGAGGGTTTGATGGTTTCCAAAAACTACTTCCTTTTCTCTTTAAATCAGTGTTCTCCTATGAACAGATCCTTGCTAGGAATCATGTTTCCCGGGAGCCCTTGAAATGTAGCTAATAAATAATATCTGAAGTAAAGCTACCCTGATGCTATTTTGGGTACATGTTTAAGCCACACATAAGGCTTTAAAGGCTTCTGCACATCCTGAATTAAGCTTAAGTTGGTTTATTAGTTGCATAAGAGAACTATTGATACAGAATGGAGACTGGTGGATTTCTTGTCCTAATGAACAATATTAGTTTGAAGCACCAACTCCTCTAAGACCACAGACTAATTTAGTAAGAGAATGCAGATACATATTTTGCATGGCTAACATTGTAAATCTATAAAGAGACAAAAAAAAAATAAATCTGTGCCATAACAGCTGTTAGCATGGTGAGAAAATCTGTGCAGATTTTCAATAGGGCAAGAAATATTTGGTTTAGAGATTTCCCCAGTGGATAGTCTTCAGATGTTATGGATTATAACTCACCCCATTTATTTACTACAGCATTCATATAATTTCCAAGCAGCATTAAAGTATAGGGCTAGGAACTTTGGGCCAGTTATAACCTCAGGCCTACCTACCACACAGGTTTGTTCGAAAAAAGAGGAAGGAAGAGAGCTTCTCTTCAACTCTTCAACTTCCTTTTGTCTTTAAAGGAAGGCCAAAAACATGCACCCAACAGGCCAATAAATAAAATATGGAATGCCACAAGCAGATTGCCATTGAAAATAAGTTAAAATTGTTCTTGAGTCATGTGCTTTGGTATTAATTCACTGTCAATCACATTATTAAACAGAAAGCCAAGTATGTACATCTTTCTGAATGTTTTACTACAGTCTAATTGCCATAATTTCTGGGCCTGCATTTCTACGGATCAAAGGCTATGATTCAGCAAATGTGCCTTCCCATTGTCAACAGCACATCTTATTATATCTGCATTATTGCCTTTATTAGTTTGTTTGCTTTACCCCTACTGGATTCCTGCTAGTTTTGTTATATATTTCTTATTTTGGAATCCCATTTATATTTTCCACTTATGGTGTCTCTCACCTTTTCATGTTCTCTATTTCTACCACCTTGATTCTTTTGCCTTCTTTCTGTCAACAGTTTGCAAAGCTTCTTCCTTGAAATGCTTTGACAATGTGACCTACTCTGTCATATCTGCTTAGTTTAGGTGAAGGGTGATTGGTGAACAATGTAGAAAAAATGTTGTGTTAGGGAAAGGGGCTTGTGCTAACATTTCAAGGTTGCTTACACTGACCTGACATCAGACTTACAGCTGCAGTATTAAGTGTTCATGTGGCTGTTAACTTGTACATTACAATCTTATTTACAACTGCAGTAAACTTCATTCTGTTTGAGCCCATATATCCCTTTAGGGATGTCTTAAAAGCTATTTAAACTTGTTTTTTTGTAACATACTTGGCTGGCTTCTGCATTTTTTTCCCCAAAATGACCAGATGATAGTTCTATAAAAGATGGAGCTTCAGTAAACTTAGTTTGGTATGCAGAGCTGGCTGCTGAAAAATTCTGTTCTTTGTGTCGTTGCAGACATTGGCTTATGCTGTCTTTCTTTACCCTGGTCACCTTCTTTGTTTTTCTTCCTGTCTATTTAAAGTGGAAGAAAGTAGGGATGATGACAGATAGACCTTACTATGAGTTATGACAAATGTATGCATTCTTTCCCAGTATTTGTTACTACTGTAACTGGGATTGTCTAGGATATAGGATCACTGGGATTGTATAGTTTATCATTAAAGATGTATTGAGAAACCTGGAACACAGTGGTAAATGATAGTACAAAATGGTTGGGGGGAAGAGGAACTGACCGTTGAGTCTAGAATATGACTAATGGATGAATGTATGATTATCCCTTCAAACAGAATTAGCTTCAGGCTCTGTATTCTTCAGAGGGCATTGCCCAACTCAGAAAGAGCATCTCCATTTTAAAAATCTTACCCCTTCTAAAGGAACAGTGTGCCCTGGCTCCCCAAATGGGATCTACCTAATGAATGGAGTGATTGGTCCAGCTCAGAGCATTTAGAGAAGTTTATTTTTCAGTGTTTTATTGCATAGGGTTTTTTCCCCTCCCTCTTCTGTACCCAACAGCCTGTAGGTAAGTAGGTGTTTCACAGGAAGGTGTCTCATGGGCCATTCTAGCTTCTCCTCCCTCATCATCAGGAGGTAAATCGGCAGGCACTAAACTCAGCACAACCAGGACACACCCAAGCCACTGCCACTATAGGGAAAAACAACTTTGGGAAAAAACAGTTGCTTCTCTGCCCCTGGACAAAGGCACACAGTTGGTGGATTGGTTTGCTAAACAGAGATGGGGGGAGGCTGTGTTGGTGGTCCTTGTTTCCAAAATGGAAAAATCCTCTGCTGTCCTGATAGAAGACAGTGAGAGCAACACCATGGCAGGAGAGCCCCCATACCATCTCTTAGGGCAAAATTGGGCTCAGCCTTTTGCAACACATTCTGAAAAACAAGGTAATCGGTAGCCTACTTAACTGAACTTACTGGCCTTAAACCACAGCATACTCTATAAAGTTGGATCCTAATAGGCATGCTGGAAATCTGATGTTCTTTAAAAATCACTTTTAGGAATGATACTTTGTCACTTCTTATATTATGGAAGGACTTGGGACATCAGATACTTCAATTTATGAACAAGGACATGGGCATACCTGCTTTTGGAGAACCCCTTTACTTTTCCTAACAAAACGGTTAACATTTCTGTGGAAAAAGCAAGCAAGCGAAATATAATATATGACTCAACAAATATCTATTTCTCTAAAGGGAATAGGAAACTATTGCATTTATCTCTTTCCTGATGCATCCACTGGAAGAAAAATGTCCAATGTCTTGCTTATAACATTTAAGACTCTCTTCTTGACATGATTAATTATATCCAAATCAGGGAAAAAAATAAGGTGAATCAGTTCTGAACCATATAGAAAACCTTTTTAAACACAATTTCTAGCAAATCAGAAGTGAAGTAGCAGGTTTAGGGTTAGGAAAAGAAAACTATGTAAAAAAAATCTCGAAATATACTGTCTTGAACTGGAAGTTCTCAAAGATGCTGCTCGTCAAACTTAAAGTGGAAAAGTCAGACCTTATCATTTGCCGTTAAGAATTAAATTCTCAGATCAGTCCAGTGCTATTTGATACCCATACTGGGGTATGCATTTTTAATTCTAGATATACATGGAGAACCTAAGTACTGGAAATATATGTTGTTGTTGTTGTTTTTTCCTGATTACTGTATTATTTGTAGGAAATATAGGAGAGAATGTACACCACCTTGGCATGTGAAGTTTGTCATTACTAGCAGTAGAGATTTATCTTAAGGCATGTTCAGATCTGTTGTATTCAGTTAGGATTGACAGTCAGCCCCAACTCTTCAAAGAATATATTCCTGTTTATTTTTCTATTTATAATTTTTAAAACTGTTAGGTGTACAGCTATTTCTATAAGCTACGCTAAATATGGAAAACTTTCCTTATTGGGGATCATTATGGTTTATTTGTTTGGAAGGGAAAAAATAGAAATATAGCATGCCAAATATTTTGTTTTAACAAGCAGAGAGAAAAAGAGTAAGAATGTTATTACTTCTATAGTTTTCTGATTCTTAAAGTTCCCACAACAGCCGCCATTTTACAATTCAACCAATGGATAGAATTTGCCAAGGCTACCTTAAAACGTTTAACAGCAGAACAGGAACTGAAATAGTGCTCTTTGTTTGTGTGTCTGTGTGTGTGTGTGTGTTTAAAGAAGATACAAAGTCATCAGAAACTGTATAGACCGATGAACTCAGCTGATGTAGACTGTAACCCATCTAGTTCTAAACATGCAACTTTGGGATGCAAGTTATATTCATTTAGGAGTAAAGCTAGTACTGCAAATGCTAACATTGCTACCAAAGAAGAAATACAAAAGATACGTATAACCTACAATCATATTTAACAAAGCTCTAGGGAAATTAAATTTAGTCTAACTAGAATTTGAATTTATTCCACCACCAGTGCAAAGTTCAAGGCTCACATCAAGTGCTACAACTTCCAAACACACATGTCTGACATGTATTTTAGACTTGTAGAAAGGCTTTTATTTTTTTTATTTTTTTTGCCTTTGAGTGAATTAGATCAATTCCTGACAACTGCACAGAAAAGTCCTTGCAGTGTTCTGGCAGCATTTTCTTAGTGGTTTGCCTGCCTTCTAGAACTGAGAGGAAATGACTGGCCCAAAGTCACCCAGCCAGCTTACATGGTTCGGGCAGAACTAGAACTCAGGTTTTCCTGATTCTAGTTCAGCACCTTAATCGCTAGACCAAACTGGCTCTCTTTTTAGAAAGGGATTTACACTAGTACTCAGGCCAAATAAATCTTAACTAATACGTCTTAATTAAGTCTAAATAATGCCACCAGAAAAAAAGGTGTGCTTAATTCAATATTAAACATGGTAATTAAGGAGAGTTAAAAACATGTTAGTTTGTTGTAGTGGTTAAGGCACCAGGCTAGAAACTGGGAGACCGTGAGTTCTAGTCCTGCCTTAGGCACGAAGCCAGCTGGGTGACCTTGGGCCACTCACTCTCTCTCAGTCCTAGGAAGGAGGCAATGGCAAACCACTTCTGAAAAACCCTGCCAAGAAAACTGCAGGGACTTGTCCAGGCAGTCACCATAATTCAACAGTGACTTGAAAGCAACAACAGCAGCAACCAAGCCCATTCCAGGGATACAGCTGTAGAGGAATTTTATTTATATGCAGTCATACTTCCAAACCAGCATAAACTGCTAGACCGTGATGGCTGATGTGTCAGATGACCACTGGGAAGCCCCAGGTCCATGATCGCATTCATCCATGATGTTCAGAGGGTGGGTCTTGGATGCTGTCTCTGTATCACAAACACACAGGCTTTATTGTAAGGATCAAATTAGGATGGAGTAGGTGTAAATGGATAAATTCTTACGGATTTAGAAACGCTACTCAAATGTAGAGCAGTATTTTTCTGTAACTGTTCAGAGAAATTGAGTAATACTTCCATAGTTAGATTCAGAATGGCATCAACATACAGCAGCCTGTTACATCGTTAAAAAGAAATGTCACATTTGGGGTAATTTAAACCCAAATTCAAACATTCTTTTAATAAACTCTAAAAAATACCCAAAGGGCAAGGGGCAGTAGCACAGAACAACCTTCCCCTATATTTTAAGAAAAATAAGCACAGCATTATACATTTTTTACCCTTCTACATAGCAGGTTTAAAATACACTCCTGTCAAAATCTTTGTGCATCTGGAGAATTTACATGTGAGGAAGATAGTTTTGTTCCCCAAGAACATATCCAGGGCCTTTATGAAGTTTTTGAATTGCCAATTGCTTCTCATATACCTGTTCTTATTTTTTCAGGCTAACAGGATTATTCCAGAATGTTTTTTGCCTTGAAGGAAATTGTACATGCATGTGTGTGCACCACACACACAGTCACAAAACAGATTTACATATTTATAGACATCTAAAAAGGCACATCATCTAACAGTTTTGTGTGGGTTTAATCCTGGCAATATATTTATGTTATTTTATCATACAGTAAATGTGACTAAATGAAAATTGTTCCTCTCTTATTAGATTTTAAGTAACAACTGCCCCCTTGATAAAGGAAGCTATAGAAGAAGGTTTTGATTTTCCCCTAACAGCCAAAAGGTGATCATACTTCTAGAATTCGAGATTGCCCAAGAAACTGTGTAAAAAACTCATCCATCATTGTGAGCCCCTGGTCAGGGACTGACAGTGCAGTAAATATCTTCAGCAGCAGCCTTTTAATGTACAAGCTGTTTTCGGTAGGGATTTTCAGCAGTCACATAAAACACACTGTCATGAGTGACTGCCTGTGCTCCAAAGTCATTACAATTGGGATGATGGAACATCTTTCAGCGAATAACCAAAAAACTCTAAATGTCATGTCAAGTTTGTTGAAGCCATTTTCAAGCCTTGTTCAAGGTTACATGAATATTGAATATTCCTTTTTTAAAAAGTTTGAAATCTCTCAGAAGGTTCATTAAAAAGGGAAATCATAGAAGAATACATTGATTGTTTGAAGTTTGACTGACTCATTGTTTAAGGTCTCATGTTTTAAGTTAAAATCTGCAATTCGTTTTTACTCTTCGTTTAGCACTTTCTGGGAACAAACAAGGGTTGGACAATGACATTTCTAGGACTTGGCACTTTTGAGGACAGTACTGTATTAGAGGATGCTTTAGTCTGAACCAGCACACAGATTCTAGTTTAGAAGTGTCACTTTTTAACTGGTAGGAGACTAAATTATATATGAAAAAGGAATAGGTTGTTGTTGTTTTTTTGAAGAATTTTATTAGGAATTCGGTTTTGTTGATTAACTAAATGATAACACTTATGTACAGACACTTAGTTATTAAAAAAAAAATCCCCGTGTGGTGTAGCTTCATTCCAATTTTTTACAAATTGGGAAATCCTGTTAATTGACTCATTGTCATGATTGTAAACTTAATTTGAGCATACATTTCTCTCAATTGCTGTTACTGCTGTACACTGACAAATCAGTTGAAAGGACTGTTCACTCCACGTGGAGCTAAAATAAGCTTTACTCATCTTCTAGAATGCCAGATAAAATAAACATCAAGCCCCAATAGTTACTATCCTCAGGGCAGGGTATGCCAGTTGGATCTGCAGACTTATACAAGCTTCTCAGTTTCTCCTGCTTTAAGACAGCCTCTGCCTCATTTTCAATTTATCCTTCTTTCCGGGATTGATGTATTTTCCCCAAATTTTCCTCAAAACAACTGTGACATAGGTTAACTTGAAAACACACTGCTTAGGCTACAGAAATTTATGTTCAGACTTCTACTGTGCCATACAGCTGTTTGGATTACTTCAGCCAAATCCAGCATTAGCTGCTGCAGTTTTAGTTTAGTAGACATGTAGCAGGCTTTTTTATTTGTGTGCAAGGTGAGAAGATTTGTTCAAATCCCTGGAACACTTCTAGAAGATCTTTAAGCTCCTTCAGTGCAATATCTCAGGAATTTCTATATACTGTTTGAATGGATTATACATATATCAAAGTAGAAAAAAATCTACTAAGGATCCAAAACATATTGTACCCATTTTCATGACTCAAAGGATATAAAAAACTCTTTCTTCCTTTTGATTCTAGTCAAAACTTAAGTGCATATCCCCACTTATATTTAAGCTGTTCCTGTCCTGTGCTCAGGCTGGCTTAATTCTGAGCTGGTTTGAAAACATCCTGTCTGAACTAAGACACATTGGCAACAACTTGCCAATTATTCACACCAAGTACCATGTCTTCCCACCAGACAATTTCTCCATTGCTTTGCCCTTCTATTGTTCTCTTCCAGTTGTCAAACATTTTTGTGTATTTGTACACACACATAAACACAAAAAGAGGTTAAATTTATATATTCAAGGTAAAAGCATTAGAGTGTAGATACATGTAGGGACAGCAAGCAGCTTCATCGTCATCACGTTTATTACAGCCCTAAGGCCATATACAAGCAGCTTAAAAAGCATGCATTCTAATAGTTTTTCTGCCTCTCCTTTTCTTGAATTGTTTATCCACTTGGAACCTCGATGGGCTATCTGGGAATTGAAGGTGTGACCTTTCTACCTCTGGTATCTGGAAAAAATGGTAAACTTCTCTGTTGGTTTTTTTTAAAAAGTGATGGGGAAAAACTACTCAAAAGAAGAAAAATTGTAATAGTTTCTGTAGGGTTTCTGTAGAGTTTCATGATGCAGTGATTCAATGAGCAACTTTCTCTAGGCTAAGCAAAAATCTTAACCACAATGCTATTTCAGCAATGCCAGTAAAGTGAGGCATAGACACTCACGATAATCATTGGCTCAGTTGAAGGGGTGATCCTTCTTTTACAAAGTGACCAATTAACTGCTGTGGTTAACCTGCAAATAACTGAAGCATTCTAGCCCAAATGAACAGGAGCAGTTGAGGTAATACTTCAGAAATGAAGCAGATAAATGTTCCCTGAGGTGGTTTTGAAGGGGAGTGGGGATTAATAGAGGGTGGGGGCATCCATTTCTGCCCTCCAGAAACACTTGTCTGCCTTGTAAATATGTAGTCTGTTTTATGCATGTCACTGCTGTGTATAGCAAAAATAATGTCTGTTTTCTTTTTCATACAGAAAACCAGAAAGCACCAACAGGAGAAAAATTACATCCCCACCACAATATGAATGTAACCTTAATAAGGAACCCAATGAGCAAGGACATTCATCATGAAATAGAAGTTAATTCATCAGTAGAAAAGAGAAACCCTGTTGGAAAAAAGAAAGCCATCAGTGGAAGAACCAACAGAAGGGACGAAATAGAACTTGGTGGTTCTGTTTCTGAAGGAGAAGTGATTCCTGAAGTGGAGGCTTTGCTTGCAAGATTACGAGCACTGTAAAATTTTTAACCAATTGAATAAAAATGTGGAGTCCTTTAGATGTTCAAGAAAACATTTGGTTACATTATTCATAAGACTGTACCAGTTCAGAATGATTCTTCACATCGTAAATACCTGCAAGTAGCATATTAGCATATTTCTAACATTCAGGGAGAAGTATTCCTTATTAATTTAAAACTCCCAGTTTCCACTGTTTTTCTAACGTGACACTATTTTGGTAAAATATATTTTTAAAAACTTTTTAATTGCTATCACAAATAATATTTTCATGACATTTACATATTTTAAAGTATATATACACTTTGCATGCTGCACATTTGTCATTACATTTTGAAATGCACATTCATAAATGCATTGGGTCTGAATTAAAATTGTTGTATTACTATAATATATGGATTTCATATTTTGCAACTGGTTGGGAGACAATTATAACAGTGAAACTGATTTTTTTTTTCCCATAGCTCACCTTTTATTAACTGACATGCTTTTTCACATACAACATTTTAAGCTATTGGTTGAATGTTAAAAATGCAAATCAAGCTATATATGTTTACAATTTTGTTACAGTACTAGCTCTTTGAAATTTTAATATAAAAATGTGCAATATGATATCATATATCTTATAAGGTTTTATAAATATTTTGGGTGTTTGCTGGATGGCTGCATTCACTATAGGCAATATGCACATTTGTGTAAAATGTATTGTTATTTCTATAATAAATCTGAAATTTATATTCAAAATATAGCTGCTATTCAAATTGAATCATAAAATGTTCTTGCTCACAGCACAAATATAAGTACCAAAGCAATTTTGTTGGTTATTTTCATATAACCAACCTTCATTTTCTGGTTTGTATACAGGGGGACACGCATACCTTTGGTTTGTGAAAAGTTCTGTTGGATTTGAAAACGGATTTTACATTGTGAATTATTATTGGCATACTTAGTAATTCATTTGTCAATTGCTCAACTCTATAGAGATGGCTAATCATTGCTGTAAAAGTGCATTACTTTGCAGGTTATTTGGTGATGCTGAATAGTAATTTTCTTGAAAGTATTGTACTGAAGCCATTATTAAGCTTTTTCTTTGCCCTATTTATTTCTAAACAAATAAAAGAATGCTGAAACATATTTTATCTAAATATATCTGCTGTGCTAATTCATTACTGTATTTCTTGTTTAAGAACAGGCTAACAGGCTTTTGAAAAAGTCTGTGGATGTGGAGAATCTGTTTACTAGGTATGTGCAAAACTTACCCTTCTGGTCTATTTTGTCCAGAATTCCCAAGCATCTGCCAAATCACCATGATGAGAAGGGAAAACAATGTTCTGGAAATGTCCAGAATGTTTGTTCCTAAAATGAAAAATGTGCATCTTTCCTGTTGGGCTATCCTACACTAAAAGATTGTTTGTGTAAGTCAGTGTTTCTGCTGGCTGGGGAATTCTGGGAGTTGAAGTCCACATATCTATTAGTTGCCAAGTTTGAAAAACACTGACAGAAGTGTAATTTTTAAAAAATGACCATGTGCCATTATGATAAGAGTCGCCCTGTATCCTGTAAACCACAGTGAAATAAGGCAGTGATGCGAGAGCTAAAACAGTGGTGCCACATCATCTATCAGCATTAGAAGATGCTTGCAAGGATGGAGAGAGATTGTTGCAAATCACTCATTATCTCTGTCACAGGTAAAACCGCCTTCAAGTCAAACTCCAGTTGTGATACAGCTTTACAGGCAATTACGAACAGTAGATTAACATTACTTTCTCCTGGGATGGAGCTATTTTTCTTTCTCTGTCTCCAGTAGTTAGCCAAGCTATAGCAGTAACCTGCCAACTGTCAGTAAGCTAGTGTTGCTTCCTAGGTTGTTTGTTTGTTTGTTTACAGTTTACAGTCTCCAAAATTGGATTGCATTCTGCTGCTCTTTGTGTATTCAGCTGTCTTTGCATGTCAAGGGGGTTTTCGAAGGGGTTTTGGTTCAAGCCACCTACCAAACAAGTTGAGCTTCAAACAAATCTGGTTTTCCGTGGGTGCTTTCTGGAACAGATACAAAATACCAGGATGTGTGTATGTATTCATTCCCCACTGTGGTCTAGATCTGTAGCCAGGGCTGGCAAATCATCCTTCTACAAGAAAACATTAATTTATTAGAAATAGATTTGTATCTTCATATGAAACTAGAACACTCACCAGAAGATCTGTAGTAAGCGACAAATTGTGTACCTATTCCAGTTATATTTTTATTTAGCAGTTTAGGAGGAAGCAAATCAAGTTGTTTATGTGATTGCTTGGAGATGATTGTTCAGGGGCACGGAAGACCATTATAGACCACTTTGATTATCTTAAAAATATTGACTATTTTTCTTTCCTTGGAGGGAGGTTCTAATGCACTGAAATTCTAGATCTGATAATGTTTCCTCCTAGAGGTGTTGTCACCGAGGCTCTCTCCTTTGTTGAATTAGGAGCTCTTCCAAATGAGAGCTTGGAAACTGAACCCTGAATTCAACTAGAATCAAGGAAAAATTCTGTGTTCAGCAAATACAAAATATTTCATGGAAAGCTTTCTGCCATGTGTTCAAGAAGGGAGGTGTGTAAATGCAAAGAAAAATTAACTGTATTTTCTCCTCTCTCTAGGCGTGAAGGTTTTAGGAAGTAGCATAAAAAAGCCTCTCCCACACATCCACATATTCAATTTGATTATGATTAATACCTTTAATTTTATCTACCTGTTCGATTTTCCTATAGAAATTGGGTTTTGTAGCTTTTATAGCATTACACCCTTTATAGAATTATCCCCTTAATTAATTGCTAATTGGCCTTTTAAGTTACTATAATTGAAAAGCCCAAGAATATAGGTTTGAGAAAAATGAAGTGAGAAGATGTCCCACCCCACTAACTTAGGAAGAACTGAATCAGAAGGAAAATATGGAATCTCAGCCTAGAAATTCAATTTGTATTATTAGCATTCCTAGCTGGGTTCCAGTTTAAGATAAAAGCAGATTTTGTTTCTGGAAAGCCTCTGGTAGTATAGTTTTGTTGCTTCCAGAAGTTACAGCAAGTTACTGAAGAACAGTTTGGTAACAACGGAGATTTATTTCCTGTTTTTGTTTATTTGGTTCCAGGATCAAATTAAACATGTAAACATAATCAGGCCTAAAATGAAACACAAGAAACTTCAGTTACCACTGTCATAACTGTACCATAGAGGGAGATGGCCAGTCCTTAACATTGGGGTGTGTCTCCCTTTTTTACCCTTTTCTACAATTCTTCTGTTTGCATCAACCTCACTTGTTAGAACCTTCTATTCAAAAGATAGCTTCATTCATCTGAAGTAGAGAGGCTGTCTTGATCTTCCAGCCCAGTCTGAGGATTGACACCAATCCTTTTTCCCTAGAGAAGTTAGATTATACAGGGTACTGTAACACCTTCCATGAGATCAAAGAATAGAAATGAATGGTAAGTAAATGGTAACCATTTACTGATCTTGCACTTGTCCCTCTTTTCAGGGACAAACAACAGCATACAGCAATCTTAATTAAATTATAGTATGTTGTGAAGGGATTTTGCTGGAGCACCTTATGATTTACACAAGCAGAATCAATGTTGACATGAAAACAAGTAAAAGCAAAGGGAAATTTTAAAGCTAATCTTGTTAATAAGGATGGAGAGGCTGATTTGTGATGTGGATACCGATACCCCTTATATCGAGCTTTTAAAGATTGCTGGAAAAAATGGACCCAGTTTTTTTAAAAAGTTTGAAAATATTTTTTATAGCAGAAATCTGGTCTCCAGTCAACCTTAGAACACAAACAATTATTTCAGTTATGGACACCTAATCAAGCTTTTGTTCAAAATGTCTCTCCTTTGTCCAGCTATAGAACATGGAATTAGAAAAACTTGATCAGGACTTGGCTATATATAGAGCAAGTATGTATAGATTTTGCTGTCATAGATCTAAAAAGTATGTGTTTTTGTCTCTTGAAGTTCCAAGTTCATATATTGTTCCATTTATATATTTAATTCCTTCAGCCTTCTTAGGCTCTCTCAGTCCACAATAAGAATGAATGCTGTGCAAGTTTAAATTATGTATTCTAGATTTATAACCTTAGTATCATGAATGAGAAAAGAATCTGTTCACTATTAGATCTCCAGTATTTGCTATGTTACAAGATGTCTGCATGTGCTTGAAACTGTAATAATTGGTGAGGATAAATGGACTAGGTGATTTGGTGTTCTAGTTGAAATGAAGTAGAAAGGTTAAGTGCATTCTTATAGCACATCTTTTCTTTGCTTCAAATTGCACTGCTTCCTGGCACTGCTTCTCAACAGAAAAAGATCTAAGCTAATTTATTGTTCTTGTTCTATAATATGAAACACTATGAAGTTTCCTAGTTGCTTGAATTGTTGTTATTAATAACCAAAGCATTTGGAACCAGTGATTGTAAAGAATGTTTCAATTACATCAGAGTCCTGGTAACATGTGATCTTTGGGGGTGATCCTGCTTGGTGGCAATAGGGAGGAGGAGCTTCTCTATGAAGGCATCTTTTCTGAAGATTAATCTTCTCTCTATGGTTTCCCAGGCCACAAAGGCTGCAATCCACAGATTTCCTTTTTTCAAGGAAAGGAAGAACAAGGAGTGATGTGTTGGATAGTCTATTCCTCCCCCTCAACCCACCTTGAGAGCTTTGCTATAGGGTATGCTAAATATGTGGAGCCTCTCTATACCCACAAATAAGTTCAGGGAGCTGACCTAAATTGTGCACAAGCATGCGACCCACTTACAGAGTCAATATCTTATTCCATTGAATGAATGAATGAATGAATGAATGAATGAATGAACGAACAAACGCACACACACACACACACACACACACACACACAATATGGGAACTGTTATTAGCACCCCTCCCTCCCTCCTTCCCTCCCTCCCTCCCTTCCATGCATTCTAGGGATTACCTGGATAAGCCTATTGATTTGGGTATTTAATATTTTGGACAATTCCAGACCATTCCATTTATCCTTTGGGCCAAGTAAACCAGATTGCTGCAGAGGTGGTCCAGCATTTTCCTGCAAGCTCATTTTCAAAACAAGAAACACTTCATGGTATTCTGGTCATGCTCTGACCCCATTTCATTCAGAATACCATGATCTAGAATGGGGCCAACTGTTTCCAAGTCAGAAGATACACACCCAGAAAACCACTGGACTGAACTAGAATGCTAGATCAGTATGTTCTCCATTTCTAATGGAGAAATTGACTTTCCAGCATTGTCAGACCAGGACCAGACCAGGAAATCAATTCCCACAGGAAGGCTAAAACTACTTTTATTGAAATTGGCTATAATAACCAAATCTTGCAAGTCTGATTGTGCTGTACCTACTCCTGCTTCTTATACTCCAGTGAATCAGGGAGGAGTTTGCCTGAGCTGCTGCTGAATGTTATCTGGATGTTCTGGACTTTAAAAATGTTTCAGCCCCTTTGCCTAGGCAACAGTTCCTGTCATGGTCATCTTCCTTACTTTCTACAGGTGTTCGGTTCATAAAATGGTAGATTTTGTACATACCTAGTAATTGCAATCTGAACTGGGACTCCTGTACTTGCTTCTGAGTAATTAAGAACTAGATGCAGATGCCTTCTGCATCTTTAACAGAAGAGATGGCTTGGGTCTGTGACATTACATTCTGTTAACTCTAGGAAATGCGATGCAGGTAGGATCCATTAAGCATGTCTCGTTGTGGATGCTGATATCCTTGCAACACACTTGCTTTTGACCCGAATGCAGCCATTCCATGGAGAACAGCAAAGAATTGTTTTCATAGCTTTTGCAGGACAGTTACCATTGCAATATCAGTAAGGTTAGCAATGTTTCAACTATTGTTCAGAACTTTGAGCAACCAGACTTCCGGAGGAAGAAATGGTGGACTGAAGACAGCTCCGTGTGAAGCGGAGCTGATGACCGGAGTGAAGAACAAACAGCCGGTGAGTAAGCCAGCTCTTTGAACCTCTCTGGACAAAAAGAGGACCAAAAATCAGCCGCAAGTGCTCCGGGCAGTTGCTCCTCATGAGGAGACCACAAGATAGTTTATACTTGTGATGAAGGTTGGAAGTCACATACATACATATTCTTGACTATATTCTTTCTCTTTCTATTCTCTACTTTTTTTTCTTTGCAGTTTTTACTCTTTCTTTTTACTCTTCATTGTTTCTTTAAGTTTGTATTAGTTTTTACCATTGCAATTATAATCTAATACAATTATTTTAAAAAAAGAACGTTGAGCAACTAATGAAGGCTTCTCTTATTTAATGTACCTCAGTAAGGTACATTCATAGTTATCACATGAATTGGAAATAAAAGATATGCTTGTGCTCACTGTATGTGACAATTACAGACTTTACAAAATAAATATATTGATTTTGCTCTACCAATGGAAATTCTTGTCAAATAACTATAAACAAGTTTTAAGGCATTTTTTTCAACAATGTCATTTTTATAAGCAACAGGTTTTCATTAATCCCTTCATTTACTTAAATTAAAAAGGCATTCAAATACCCATTTCATTTTGTTAAATCAAAAGCAGAATTCATGGAAAATTTTAGTCCTTTGAGCTATCACTCTAAGATGCAATTTTTCAATACTGTTAAAGAAAGTTAAACCTTCATCACAAGTATAAGTTGTAACTAGGTAGGCATTCTATCTGGCTACCTAACAGTAGAATTCCATCATTTCCCACTTTTTTCCCCACTAATGTACTATTTATTTTTCTGACAGCTTCTAGAACAAGATTTCCCAATCTGGTATCTTTCAGATGTATTCAGTGAATCTTTATACTTTCTAAAAAGCAGAGAAGCCATTTCATCAACCAAATTATTTACTCATTCATTTAGTAAGCTGATGGTGATAAAATATAAGGTAGCTGAAAAACTAATTTTCTTATTTTGGAACAGGAGATATACAAGATAGCAAAGAGTGATAGTTATCTGAGATGGGGGAGGTTGGATAATAGTGCTAAATGTGTTGCTTGATTTCACTTGAGGGACCTGAAATTGCATCTTGTGCAAACAAAGCAGCTAAAGCTAAATTCCTTTCAAGGTCATGATGGAAATAATGGCAGATGATCCAGACTGAGTGTCTTGTGTAGTCAAATATACCTGTTAAAAGGCCTGGTCCATCGCCCTATTAAATAGCTTGTGGAAATGAAGACAAGAACACAACTATAGCTCTTGCCAAACCTTAAGAAAACTCTAATGTTGTTCAAAATGATTTTAAAAGTGCAAAAGAATTTAGTCCAGGAGGAAAACTCTAGTTTATTCCGATAAAGTAAACATCAAAACATTTAGGGAGGCTCGGTATCTGATGCTTGGTTTAGACAGCTAATGTACAACATGTGTCTCACAGTAGACTGAGGAAGAACTTGCTCAGAATAATACCTTATCTAATCAGGACCCAAATGATAATTATGCACTGAACCTGACATGGGCACGTTTAGCAGCCCCACCTAATCTGAAAGGATAGAAAGCTGGAAAGAGCTTAAGAAGTCAATCATCCCATGAAAGAGACTGCAGGTGAGGAAACTTCTGAGATGCAGAAGACAACACCACCTTCCCTTACATTTAACTCACTGCAATAGCTCCTTTCAAGGTTTCGGATATCATTCTTTTTGGTATTGTGCTAGCTGTGTCCCTTGGAACTCCACACTCCACATCTTATTTATAATTCCTTAAACAAACAACATTTTCAGTTTCGAGCTTAAAACCCTCTGGTGCAACTCAACTTGGCATCTTCCAGATGGGTTGGGACTGCAGTTCTCAAAACTCCCAGCCAGCAGGACCAGAAATTGCAATCTTAGGGCCTAAGTTGGAGAAGGTTGCTCTAGTGAATACTGTTTGGCATAGTGATTTATTTATTTTTAATTGTCAATATGGTGCATAACTACCTCTCCTTCACTTCCATCTACATCAGTTTTTTCAGATTCCCCATAAGGGGTGTGGGGGGGGGGAACAGCTCAGGCATGAGCATCTGCCCTATGTTTTCAACAGTGAAGGCAGATGCAAAGAATTAATTGAACTTTTCTGGAAATCTCCTTATTCTCTTTAGCACATTTATTCACCCAGTGGCCCAATATGTTCCTCCTCCTCCTCCCATGCAATTAATATAGTTCAGCAGTGTATGCATTTCAAATTACTCCTGCTCAGGAGCCCACAGACTATGTTGCGTGGCAGGATGTAAACTCTGGAGAAATACTCACAGGATTCCAGACTTGTTGCTTCTTCTGAAGCCTCTGTAGTTCAGAAGGTGGAAAAGAAACCCTTGCACAGAACTACTTCATCCAGGGTGGATTAGTTTATATTCCATGATAATATGGCAGTAGTCCATAGATTCCATAGCCATACAGCAAACTAGTCTTTTCTCAGTTGTAGCAGCAGTTTTGTCTCTAAAGTGAGATACTTTTTTTCCAACTGGCGGATCTCAATTGCCAGATTATCCCACTGGAGCAGAACATCAACCGTGTCACAAAGTTTTTTTGTCTCTTGCAAATCTGCACTGAGAGCATTGTACTCTGTATAATATGGCAGACTGACCTCTCATTAACTTCACCTTTGAAATATAGGATCTTTTTTCCCCTTCATGATTATAGTCCCACAAGAAGAATAACAAAATTCTTTCTTTCTGTCTGTCTCAGAAAAACTGCAGTGCAGTAAATCGTCTGACAAGGCCAACCGCAGAAACTAGTAAACAGTCTCAGTGTAACACTCCCTGGATAAAACTTCCAAAATCAAACATGAACAAAAATTAGATACTCACTGAGAAGTATTAAATGTGCGCTGTGGCACAGCCTTCTGCCTATCACTATCTGAGGCTATTTTTACTATCTGAAGCTCAATCTTGTTCAGATAAACCTCGCTGGTGCTTAAACAGATAGGCACAAGAAATCGTCAGCATTCTCAATTTAGTTTCTGTTAGGCTAGTCTGAAATCTGACTTAGTTTTGCAGATAAACACACAGCTGATCCTCAAATGTTCGGTGCCTCAGCTGTATTTGATATTTTTACTGCTTAGGGAAACCTGAATGAAGAAGCTTCTGAAGGACTGCACAGTTCTCAGTAAGTGATGATTAGTCCCTGGTGGACAGATTGTACAGCTGTTAATTCCTTTTGGATCAGCCTGATTCTTTCTGACCTTGACAGACTATATTGTATATTTCTCCCTGTCACTTTTAATTTATCACTGTGTATCTTCACTTCCTCACTTACTTGTTTTAATACAAGTCATTTCTGATAACTCTGTCAAACTCTTCAGTCAAAAACAGAAGCAAACAAGCAGCACCTTCTGGAGATGTTGGTTGCATTGGGCAGCAGGTGGTAACTCACCTTTTCTAAGATACATCCTAATCTTGAATCATGGGTATGTTGTGACCTGTTGTCCTGAGGCACCAGAAAGGTGGTTGGCTGAAGGCTATATAAAAAGCTTGACTCATCTGTGATAGTTTTGCATTTTTCCCCATTAAGAATAGAAAGTGAGGCTTTCTGTCCAAAGCTGGGCTGTCAGGCAAGCTAAGATCTATGATTCTTATACTATTGTGCAGTCCACTTATTTTGTCCTAACCTGGTTAAAGATTGTGATGTCACCCACCATTCACAACATGGACAGCTACTTCCCAGACATGGAATATACATCTCAAACAGAAATTCATGGGTTTTAATACATGCACAACAAGCAGATTCCCCCATACCTCTCTGTTTTTGTTAATTAGAAAACAAAACAAAACATTTTCTTCTTGTAAAATCAAGCAGAAGTTGCTGTACGAGAGGCTGAAAACAGGAGGACTTAAGTGGGATATTAACAACGATATTCAGCCTGTAAATTGAGGTAGAATTTGCTGGAAGCTGTATTATCCTGGTAACAAATTGGCACAAAGGTAATATCTCTTTGGGGATTAGTCTAATATCTACAGGAACAAGAAAAGTTAGCAAAGAACTGCATTCAGTTTAATTTCTTTTCTGTCTGGTAGTTAATGCTTATTGTCAGTATGTATTTCTGTACATATTCAGTAAATGGTGTGTTATTACAGTACGCAGTGGCAGCTTTCTCTACATCAGAGATGCTTCTGTGTCATTAGCAGGTCTATCATTTTGTGATCTGCTCAGAATCCTCTATTGCCCTTTATAATTTTTCGGTGGGAGATGCTTTTAAGCTGCTGTGATTTTAACAGGTCTGCATTTTTCTCTTCTCTACCACTGAATGCTCTTCATATGACTAAAGTTAAAAAGGAATGTTTACATTTTTTTACTTTCTTTTTTCAAAAATACAGTCTGATCCTATTAATCCTTGTGACATTCTGGCTCCAAGAGAGGAGGCATGATTTCCGTAGTTCCACGTCTCAGTGATCTAGGGTGAAGAGGTGGCACTGCAGCAGTTATTTCATTGTTATCATCTTTTCTCCTCTTACTTGCCAGTAAGCTGCACTGATTGTGGGGGTACCTGACTCACTCACATGCTTAAAGTGGAATGAAACCAAGTAAGGCATCACCCTGGAAAATACATGGTTGCAGCAGTAACTACTAAGCTGCTACACCAAGGCAGAAAGTGGAGCTAGTGTGAGTAACTCCAGAAGGTTTCTTGAAAAGGAGACCTTCATCTTTTCACCCCAGCAACCTAGCGCTGTTGCTATACTATAAACACACTTCAGTGCATGGCCAAGGTCATATTCTTAAGACAATAGTGGCTTTGAAGTTTATGAAGAAACTTGTTATTTAAATATGAATTACCTATGTACGTTAATTTTCACAATTAAAAAAAACCCTAAATGTTCCACTGGGTCCCGTGGTAGAATATGTTTAAAAAATGAGTACAGATGTCAGCTACTCAGTGGACTCATTTTTCAAGAACTGAAACACTCTATCAATCTGGTTTTGTATCTATGAGAGCAGCCAATGTTCTTTTACTATGCAGGACCCTGAATACAATGATCTGCTACATATTGTCACTTACAATGTTATTGTGATCATTAGTTACAATGATTCAGAGTCCTATTTTATTTTTCAAGGGACCAAACAGTAAATAGAAACTCTGCAGCAGATCTTTGTGCTTATATGTGTGTGTTTATAAGCATGCCACACACTACACTTGATATATTACTTTTCAGCATTTTGGCTAGGAACAAGTATAGTATCTATTCTTATCTCATCTACACCCCCCACCCCTCCCAGCAAATATACATTAAGACATTTTCTGTTGTGTGTGCAAGCTCTCAGATGTGAATCCAGTTTCTGTTCTTTGGATGGAAATGTCTCCCAACCTCAAGGTCTCCCCCTTATTTTTATTCAATGGTTAAGAATCATTTTGCATATAGATTGGGAAACAAGCTGGTAATGCTAAAAACTGGAGCAATTTTTTTTCAGTAATTATTCCAAAGTGATCCTCTGGCTTTTCTTCAGATCATTTAAATCTTTTCCCTCTTCTACCAAACTGATACATAATCTCAGCTTTTGCACTTCTGTTTTGCCCATCCTCTTCCCTAAGATTCTTTCCTTCTTAAAATTCTTTTCTAGAAAAAGTGAAAACTTTATTTTAACCAAAGTCGAAAGCTGATAGAATCCTGAAAGGCATCCTAGGTAAAGCATCAACTTGCATTTGTAGTATTGGTGGTAATTTCAGTGCTCCCCCCCACTATGAAATTAATTGTCAAACTATGAACATCTCTTCATTCTCCCAAGGTTGCTCTCTAAAGCAACTTTGACATTTCCTGTCAAGTTGGAAGAAAGAAGGCTTTATTTTTACTACAACAAAACATAGTTGAGTGGGTGGCTGCTTAGCAGGGTTTTCCCCAACCCTACTAAGAGTGCTAAAGTTCATGGAAAATATCACCAAAATTCAAAGCAAAATTACAAATCAATTTTATTGAGTGCCATACATTTTGGCATCAGCCTCCTCCTCCTCTTCCTGTTTGGAAAACAGCCTGTAATGATTGCCTATTCTAGAACACCATCAGACTCATGAGCAGGATCACAAAGATATCTGATTTATTAAAGAATAGTATGCAGGATCACAAAGAAAGCCGAGAATGAAAAAAGCGCGCCAAATGCAAACTAAAAACCCTCGGTACAAATGAGATCCCTCCCCCGGTAGAATCTTCCCAAACTCACAATCCCAGGTGCTCCTAACGGCTTCTGATGGTCCACGGGAAAAGTCCTTGAGCAGAGCACATAACCCAAACACATTCTATTGAAATGAACATAGATTTCACAGCAGCTCCCTCCCAAACAGAAATGCATGTCAGCGCCATGGCATGTGAAACGTTACGATGTACAGTGCACATTGAAACAGTGAACATGACATACTGCTCCCCAAAAGAAAGAAAACACTAGGCAGCAGGCTTCAAAGGGTAAGCCAAGTGGAAA
Source organism: Candoia aspera (assembly GCF_035149785.1). Taxonomy (NCBI): domain Eukaryota; kingdom Metazoa; phylum Chordata; class Lepidosauria; order Squamata; family Candoiidae; genus Candoia; species Candoia aspera. The sequence goes on from NC_086157.1 coordinate 6,020,503, forward strand.
CGGTTAACTAAATCAGGAGCATTAATGTGGCAAGCAGGCACCCATTCAGGATGAAGAAATTGTTTCCAACGGATCAGATACTGGAGGGTGCCTCGAAGCTTGCGAGAATCAATGACCTCCTTGACTTCAAAGTGCTGTTGGCCATCAATCATGATCGGAGCAGGAGGAGGAGGTTGGGGATGCCAGCGGGAAGAGTGGTGGACAGGCTTGAGCAGGCTGCAATGGAAAACAGGGTGCAAGCGTTTCAAATTGTGAGGCAGGTCCAACTTAACAGTAACTGGATTGATAAGACCAACAATAGGGAAAGGACCAATGAACTTGGGAGCAAGTTTTTTAAAGGGTTGTGGGGACTTGATGAATTTGGTAGATAGATATACTTGATCCCCAATTTTGAAATCGTGTTGCAAAGAACGATGTTTATCGGCTTGAAACTTGTAAGCAGCCTGGGCATCAGCCAAAGCCTGTTGAATCACCGGCCAGGAATCAGCAAGCTTAACAGCCCAGTCAGAGGCAGAACAGGATTGGGGAGGGGGTTGTGGCAGCTCAGGGATGGGAACAAAGTTGTCACCAGAAACCACATGAAAAGGGGTTTGCCTGGTACTTTGATGGACAGCATGGTTGTAAGCCACTTCAGCAAAAGGCAGCAAGTCCACTCAATTGTCCTGATGGTAGTTAATGTATGCTCTAAGGAATTGTTCAAGGGCGGAGTTCAAAATCTCAGTAGATCCATCAGTCTCAGGATGGGACAACGTGGACAGTGCCTGTTTGGTGCCAATCAATTTTAAAAATGATTTCCAAAACTGGGAAGTAGACTGTGTCCCACAGTCGCTGACCAAATGGGAGGGGCTACCGTGGAGGTGGTAGATGTGGATGAGAAATAGGCGCGCCAATTGCGGGGTGGACGGGATGGACTCACATGGAATGAAATGGACTTGTTTGGAGAAAAAATCTTTTACAACCCAAATGACAGTTTTCTTCTGACTGGGAGGTAAGGTAAAGGTAAAGGTTTCCCTTGACGTAAAGTCCAGTCGTGTCCGACTCTAGGGGGCGGTGCTCATCTCCGTTTCAAAGCCTTGGAGCCGGCGTTGTCCATAGGACACTTCCGGGTCATGTGGCCAGCATGACTCACGGAACGCCGTTACCTTCCCGTCGAAGCGGTACCAATTAATCTACTCACATTTGCATGTTTTCGAACTGCTTGGTGTGCAGAAGCTGGGACGAGCAACGGGAGCTCACCCCGCCGCGCGGTTTCGAACCGCCGACCTTCTGATCGACAGCTCAGCGGTTTAACCCGCAGCGCCACCGCGTCCCTTGACTGGGAGGTAGGTCCACAATAAAATCCATAGAAATCTCATCCCAGGGACGGGATGGGCTGGCCACTGGCTGTAGAAGTCCCTGTGGTTTCCCTTCTTTTTGCTTTGACATGGCACAAACAGGACAGGAAGCAACATAGTCTTTTACATCACGCCTTAAGGTTGGCCACCAAAATTGATGGCGAACCAAATGCAAGTTGACAAAACCAAAGTGTCCAGCAAGTTTATCATCATGGGAACGCTGCAAAACATCAGCTCTTAAAGTTTCAGGCACATAAAGGTGGTGTTGCACCCACACCAGACCGTTTTCAAAAGAAACAGTGTCTCTATTAGCTAGCAACCAAGTGTCAGATTTCAGTGCCTGGAGAAAGTCTTTCTGTAACTGACAAGGAACTTGCACTTTCCGCTTCCCAGACTGGGCTGGGGGCGGGGTTGCCTACGCATGGGTCTGGCTCCGGGTGACAGCAACTAAGCCCAGTTGTGGTTCAGTGAGAACAGTCCCAACCACATCTGCTACTTGGTCAAGGTCTTTAGGTAAACGTGACAAAGCATCGGCTAGAAAGTTTTTCTTTCCCAGAATAAATTTTAACTGGAAGTTAAAGTGACTGAAAAATTGAGCCCAGCAAATTTGTTTAGGACTGAGACGCCGGGGGGTGAAGAGGGCTTCCAAATTCCTGTGATCGGTCCAAACCTTGAAAGGGCATTTAGTGCCTTCCAGGAGGTGATGCCAGGCTTCCAAAGCGGCTTTTACAGCAAAAGCCTCCTTTTCCCAAACATGCCACCGGCATGTTCCCTCCCCCCATAGAGTCTTCTCAAACTCACAATCCCAGGTGCTCCTAACGGTCTCTGATGGTCTGTGGGAAAAGGCCTTGAACAGATAACATAACCCAAGCACATTCCATTGTACTGATTTCACATACAGAGCTTGGTACAAGGTCTCACAGCAGCTTTCTCCCAAACAGAAATGCATGTCAGTGCCATGGCATGTGAAATGTTACAATGTACAATGCACATTGAAACTGTGAACATGACACAGCCTAACTAAACATATGGGGGTTAATGGAAAGTGTAGATAAATAATATTTGGGAAGGAGGGGTATGGCAATGGTCATCCTCATTTTTTTAAAAAACGTGTTCATTGCATTTTACACTAATATAATACATGCCAGACCTAATTACACCTAAAAAGGCAATTTTATCCCCTTCCTTGTCTTTCAACGTATGAATGCTGCCTTATATTTCTCAGCTTCATACATCATGTTAAGCTATGACTTTTCAGTCATCGTTTCTGAAACACAGCGCAATTGGCGGGGTTCACACAACAAGCAGACTCCCTTACGATTTCGCACAGTGCCTGAATCCTCTCTCTGGATCAGATCATGGCTTTTCCTAAGCCAGCACTGTCCACTGGGATAGATGGTGGCATCCCAAGAATTAAAGCAGGGGGCCTTTCCCTGCAATCATTCCACTTAAAATTCCAGGCACTCACATTTTCTGCCGCTGTTCCCTGCCCCCATCTCCATCTGCTTTATTATTACTTTTTGTAAATCTGATGGCATTGAGAGCAGAACTTCCCCAGCCTTCTTACCAGCTTGCTAGCCAGTCTGGTAAACTTTTCAAGACTGCAACCATGCCGTCTTTGAATTACAAGTGTTTTTTTCCCAGTGTGACTGGAGCAACAAACTCAGCCAATCAGTTGCTCTCTTTGCGGGCTTGTAGCCAGCAAAGCCTTTCAAAGAGAGGAGGAGGGATTCTCATCCACCGAACAGAGGAAGACTAAGTGGCAAGAAGAGAAAGCCTTGAGGTAGGAGCAATGCAAAAATGATCCATGCAGAGAGACTTTAAAAGAGAAGGCCAGCTCTGCAAATTGTTCTATGGCACTGTGTTCCTAAAAAAAAACATTGGCAGCAGAGGATTAGGAAATGCCCAAGATAATGGCAGTGATATATTCTATGATAAACCAAGCTTCCTGTTGCCGTGCCCATTTCTTCTAAATTACTGATATGTCCTGACTTGTTGAAGCTGGAATGGCCTTTTTCACATCTGATAACCTCCACTCCTGTTCACAAACTATCCTATAGAAGTATCTTTGGATTATCTGAAAAACAGTCTGTGCAGCCCGAGGAACTACTGCCGTTCATCTGCAAGATCTATACATCTGATTCAGGGGCCTTTCATCCTCTGACTCTGTAGCAGCACAGGGAGAAAAAAGCCACGTAAGCAGGCAGGTTTTGCTCGGAAAGGCTGCAGAAAAATAATGGTGATGAGAAGGAGGGATTGATTCCGAATCACCCTGGAAGGTTAATTCTGTGATAAGTGGACAATTGGTTAATGGGACTGGATCAGGAACATGGAGTGACAGATATGATGACAAAAAGAATCTCCGCACGTCGCATGAAAGAGGACATTTGTTTTTCTCTCCCTTGTTTACCTCGCTGCTGCAGAAAAAGTTAATGGGTGAAGCAGTCCTTAGAATACAGTTCTGGTTACTTGAAAAGAGGCTTTATAAGCCGAGCTATTCTCCGCTCTGCAGCTTCTGTGCTCTGAAAAATGAAACAAATCTAAATGGAAATTACAGGCTTAGCTGACAAATTTTGTTTTGGAAATTGACATTTGTACATTTGATGCATGAAACCACTGCCTTCTGATTCCATATGAGTGGAATCAACTACAGCATAGGGAAAGCGAGTTGGAGTAAATCTGCTGATTAGATGCTTTGTCTACTTCAGCATCTCCTGACACCTTCCAACCACTTAGGGGGGACTTAGCCTGCTCCATTTTTAAGCCTTTCATACGTTGTTGCTGTTAGTTGCCGTTGAGTTGTTTACGACTCACGGCGACCCTCTGTATAACAGAACAAAATGCCGTTTGGTCTTGTGCCATATGCCTGACTCTTCCAATGTTTGCATCCATTGTTGCGGTGATTGTATCAAACCATTGCATTGAAGGCCTTCCTCTTTTCCGCTGGCCCTCGACTTTACCAAACATGATGTCCTTTTCAAGCGATCGGTCTTTCCTGACGATGTGCCCAAAGTATGAGAGTCTGAGCCTAGTTATCTTCGCCTCTAGGGAACATTCTGGTTGTATTTCTTCTAAAAGTGATTTGTTTGTTCTTCTGGCACATGATATTTTCAATAAACTTTGCCAGCACCACAATTTGAATGCATCAATTCTTCTCTTTTTTAACGTCCAACTTTCACAGGCATATGTGGCAATTGAGAAGACCATGGCATGAGTCAGACGCACCTTTGTTTTTAAACTTACATCTTTACTTCTGAAAACTTTAGATAGGTCTTTGATGGCTGATTTTCCCAGTGCGATACATCATTTGATTTCTTGATTATCATCGATCCGAGTAGAATGAAATCGTTGATGACTTCAATTTCTTCTCCATTTATTATGACATTGTTTATTGGTCCATTTGTGAGAATCTTCATCTTCTTCACATTCAGGTGTAGTCCATATTGCTGACTACAATCTTTGATCTTCATCAACAAGTACTCCAGAAAGCGTAATTTTTTCAGCAGTCGGCCAGGGCATCCTCTCCATAAAAGTTGTGGAGATGTCAGGACAAGGACATGGACAGCCATGGTAGAAACTATTAATGTGATTTTTAGTGAACCTCTTTGCCCAAAGCAGCTAACCACTATTATTTATTTGTTTTTATTTATTTTAATTTTATTCATCATATTTATATGACTGCCCATCTCACAATCAAGTGACCCTGGGCAGTGTACAACAAAGTTAAAAGCAAAATATACAAATTAATATTAATGTTAGTAATATTAAAAACTTTAAAATTATAAAAAGCACAAAACTAAAAACAGAATAAAAAGGTTAGGCAAAGAGGAGGTGTTACCCCCAGGAGCCATCTTAATATTTCACCAGTCCCCTGGGATCCCCAGGCCTGTGGACACAACCAGGTCTTTAGGGACCTCCAGAAAGTTAAAAGGGTTGAGACCTGCCTCACTTCAGGGGGAAGGATGTTCCATGAAGTGGGGGCCACAGCAGAGAAGGCCTGCCACCTAGGACCCAATGTAGTGGCAATGTGGAAAACCATTGTATTTTGAGGAGTTGTGACATATTTGAAGAGAAGTGACATATTTTGATTTTTCTCCTTCACACAAAAAAGCTTAGAGTTTACTCTGAGTCATAGTAATGTTTAGCTGGCTTATTGTTTTTTACTTTTGTTTGAAAGGGGGGTGGGAGAAGAGAAAACCCCAAGATTCTTTATGTTAGCACTAGCTTATCAATATAGCTTCCCAGGCTCTTGGATTATGTCATAAACAGTGCCCAGCCCCTGGGAACTATCCAGTCAAGGTCATGTCCTGCGGTCTCGGTACCATGGAAACAGGGTCATGAGGTTTCAGGGCCAGACTTTGATAAAAACCTTAGGATTGCCTCTTGAGTTGGGCACTTGGCCACAGACCCTGGTACACAGTGCTGTGTGCAAAATTGGCTCAGGGAGCTTCTGCACAGACTTAGGGCTGAACACTCTGGAAATGGAGCCATCCTGAGGTATCTCCACTGTCATTGTTCAGGGGCTCCTGACAGCCTATGGGAGATTAAGTATCATCTTGCTTGGTATGTTCTGATTTTTCTTTATGTTATGCTTTTTGTTTAATCTGCTTAAACTGTGTTTCTGTTTAAATTTGTTTGCTTAAGTTAATAATAAAGCTGAAATCTCTCTCCTCACTGGTGTGCTCATTGTCTCTGGATCTGAAAGAACTGATTGAGGGCACCTGATCACTGCCTGGACACTCAGCAGAACACCGAACAAATGAAACTCCGTATTGGTGGGACCCACAGCATGCCCTCTCTACTAGATCTGGTGGGATGGGCAGATGCAACCAGGGAGAGGTGGTCCTTCAAATATATAATATTTGAAGCATTAATTGGTCCTTCAAATATATAATATCTGAAGCAAAAACAAGCATTAAAACCAATTTGCCATTAATAAAATATAAAGTATATTAATTAAACACAGTTAATATGATTTCTTCTGTGTATTTAATATTTTTTTTATCTGGCACACTGGAAATTACGCCTACCAACCTGTACCTTTGGAAAGGCTTCTGGTGGGTCCATAGCAGAAGGTGCATATGCTGCATTTCAAACTGCAGCCAAGTGCTCACCTGTATCACCTCTAGCTTTGTTCTCTGCTGCAGAGGAATGTTAGGTGTCCAAAGAGTTCTCTTTTTTAATTAGAAACCAATATGTCATTATTCAGATCTAATAAATTTCACATTCTCTTCCTAAGAAGATCTTTTAAAAAACCTGATGGTGAACAGCACAAAGAAGTTTGTCTGGTCCCAACAGACCAACTGCCCAAAGTCCCTCTTTTGGGGGGAGATGGGCAGTGACGAAATTCGATAAATAAATAAATGAACAAACATTGTTATCTCTTTTTGCCTAGGCTTGCCAAAATAGATGATAGAGAGGCAGAGAGATAAAGAGATAGATGGATGGATTACCCTGGCCTTCAGCTGTTGTAATATTGTTGTCTATATTCCAGTGCTGTGCTGATTTGCTTTTAATTTAGTATTTATCATATGTTACCTTTCATTTGTAATTTTTTGGATTTTGCAAAGAACTCACTTTTAATGGGTAGCATAAAAAGGATGTAAATGCAATGAAATAAATATACAGTATAAGATGCCCAAAAATAAAAAGTTGGATCATTTAGTATATGTATTGATTGGTTTGGTAACACCTTTTGAATTATTTTAGTGGAGTGAAATTTTGGTGGGAAGTTCATATAATAACAATTTATTAAGTTCATCATCATCATCATCATCATCATAGTCAATTTGGTCTAGTGGTTAAGGTGCTGGACTAGAAACCAGGAGACTGTGAGTTCTAGTCGTGCCTTAGGCATGAAAGCCAGCTTGGGCCAGTTGCTCTCTCTCAGCCCAACCCACCTCACAGGGTGGTTGTTGTGGGGAAAATAGGAGGAGAAGGAGTATTAGGTATGTTCCCCACTTTGAGTTATTTATAAAAATAATAAAAGCGGGATAAAAAATAAATAAATAAAATAATGATGTAGTTTCTCCAAATTGAAACAGATCCAGGAGAGGTCACTGGTGAGTAGAAGATGGTTGTAAATGACAATTCGCATTGGGACTTAGATGATACTACCCTTTCACACTTTTCCACTAAAAAGGGTGCCATTACCATATATTGTTGTTGTTTATTCGTTCAGTCGCTTCCAACTCTTCGTGACTTCATGGACCAGCCCACGCCAGAGCTTCCTGTCGGTCGTCAACACCCCCAGCTCCCCCAGGGACGAGTCCGTCACCTCTAGAATACCATCCATGCACCTTGCCCTTGGTCGGCCCCTCTTCCTTTTGCCCTCCACTCTCCCCAGCATCGGCATCTTCTCCAGGGTGTCCCGTCTTCTCATTATGTGGCCAAAGTATTTCAGTTTTGCCTTTAATATCATTCCCTCCAGTGAGCAGTCTGGCTTTATTTCCTGGAGGATGGACTGGTTGGATCTTCTTGCAGTCCAAGGCACTCTCAGAATTTTCCTCCAACACCACAGTTCCAAAGCATCGATCTTCCTTCGCTCAGCCTTCCTTATGGTCCAGCTCTCGCAGCCGTATGTTACTACAGGGAACACCATTGCTTTAACTATGCGGACCTTTGTTGTCAGTGTGATGTCTCTGCTCTTAACTATTTTATTGAGTACCATATATTACTATACCAAATAAAAATTAGCAAACGTGTTTCTACATTTGCAATTCTAAACGTGTTGAGTTTCACTGGATTTAGTTCTGAGAATTTGGATGCATTCTCTGCTTTTTTCCCACTTAGCCCATCCAAATTGGAAATTGGAAAGATGCGGAAAAAATCCACCTTTGGATTAGATTTATCCACACACCTTCAGTTCTAGGCCCTTGGACATTCTTGAATTAGCCTCTGAGACAACACCTTCAGTCCATAGCAATGGCCATAAATGGCTTGTACTGAAGTTAACTGAACTTCAGAAGAACTTTCTCAGTGAAGTGCTTTCCAGCTGTAATCTAACATAGGTAATATAAAGGAAGGCCATGTATTTTTTTAAAAAAATTGCAGCATATTTGAAGGTTGAGCTACTGCCTATAATAGAAAATTACCCACTAGTGCTCGCTATAGGGTCTTGATAATAGTGGGTTGCTAGCACAGTTTCTAACTTGAACAGGACAAAAAGATTTTCCTATTTTGATTTTACTTTTTGAAAACATAGTTGTAATGAACACAGACCTTTGGCTTTTAAAGCCATTTTGTCTCAGAAACGTTGAAAAGAGAAAGAGTGAGAAAGAAGCTGGCTAGCAAACATGCCAGGTGTTGGCACAAGATGATGAGATTTTCACCTATAGGATAATTATCCAGAATTAAAGGAAGAATACATTTTTTTTTTTACAGAGAAGCCTCTTCTACAGGACGCAATTCATTTGTCCAATGGATTGCCATCTTTTAATTAGGAACAGCACGGTGAAACAGTGTGAGAATTAGCAAGGAAAGTACAAAGATGGGAAAGAGGAACCAGTGTGTCTCTTAACCTTGTGAAACTCTATCTTGTATAAAAGGAGTACCCGATGATTGAGGGAGGTTATACTTGGGTTGACTGTGTCATGCCAACTCAAGTCTTATCTTGTTTCCCCACTTTTAACTTGGAGTTAACAGTCGCACTTCATTGTTGGGTGTGTGACTCCCCTGGCATTGACTCTTCAGCATCTATTGACCACAGATTGCCAGGATGGAGATAACAAGTTAAAGATTTATTCTGGGCCCTCTTTGTCTATCACTCTTTCAGTTCTTTGTGTAAGAGGTTGCTAATCTCAGGTCACTTCTGCCTTTCTTCCCAGGCACACTTCCACACAGCACATTCTCTTTGACTCTCCTCCTTTGTTGCTGTTGCTGAAATGAAGTTTCTTGCTGAAAGCCACTATATTGTGTTGAAGATCTGTGTTGTTGTTTTTTTCTTTAAGACAATGATACTTTAAAGAAGAATCTTAAAGCATCTTGAGCAAGAGACAAAGAAAAGTGAGTACTCTGTGTTTCTGCCCTTTCCTGAAGAAATGTGAAAGATTGCTTTTAACCAGTCAGAACACAATATTTAAATGATGCCAGTTTCCCTTCAGTGGAAAACAGTATGTCCTTCTCTTTTTCAAGATTACTTTTATGGGAAGCTGTATAAATCAGGAGTTAGCCTGAAGCATAAGTATCATTTTTGTAACAGTACATTACTATTAGTATTAACAGTACAGATTGGCATTTCCCTGGATATTTACCATTTACCCAGGGAATCTCAAAACTTCTGCTCTCCTATAAAAGCTTTATTTAGGTGGACATTTGTGTTTTCTGTGCTAAAGCATGACTATTTATCTACTTATTTATTTATTCTATTTTTCTTTTGCTGTTACTTCCAAATGAAGCAAAACCAAATTCTGGGTAATGCCAGTAGCAGAAAGTGACCAACATATTAGTATCAAAATAGCCAAAATTTCTGTTCTGTTTTCTTAGCCTTGTGTTGCTGATGGACACATAAAGTCCCAACTTTCGATATATAATCTCCTTCCAACATTCTTTTGGGCTGGAAAGAATAAAAAAGGCAATTGGAACTATTAGAATGGTTGGTTACCCTCAGTTAACAGATATGTTTTGAGGATTTTTAAAACAGCACTTGAGAAAAGGGTATTAGAAGCTTTAATGCAGATTCATGATGTTTGCTTTTAATGGTAATTCTAGGGTTAAGCTGGTGAACATGTATACTGACTATAGACAAGACCTGGCTAGTCTCTTTCCCTCCCTACCTTCTTGTCCTCCAGCTAAAAGGTTTTCCATATTTTAAGGCAATGACCAGTTTTAGGCCGTGTAAAAAGCTGGGAAGCATGGGCTGGAAGAAATGCTGCTTTCCAGAATGCTCAGTGATTACAAGTACTCCTCACTTAACAACCATTTGTTTAGTGACAGTTCAGACTTAAGATGGTGCTGAAAATACTGACTTACAACCGGTTCTCACACTTATGACCGTCACAGCATCCCTGCGGCCACTTGATCACAAGTTGGGTGCTTGGCAACCGGTTCACATTTATGACTGCCGCAGAGTCCCATGGTCACGTGATTGGCATTTTCAACCTTCCTGGCTAGCTTCTGGCAAGCAAAATCAAAGGGGAACGGTGTGATTCGCTTAATGACCATGTGGTTTGCTTAATGCCTGCAGTGATTCACTAAACAACTTCTGCAAAACAGGTTGTAAAATTGGGTCAGATTCACTTAATGACCTCTTTGCTTAGCGACCAAAATGCTGGGCCCGATTGTGGTTGTTAAGCAGGGACTACCTGTAGCATGTATGGATTTGATAAGAAGGTAATCCATTCCTTTTATCCATTGGGTGCCATGGCCCATATTGGCCAGTCTTCTGAGATGACTATGTTATACTAGGTTTTTCTCATGCAATCTTGCTTTTATTTATTTTTAAAGTGTCTTAATGGTTGTGACATTGTTTTAATTGTTTGTCATACAGTGCCCAAAGTCATGTTTATTGAGATGGGCAGCCATATAAATTTGATAGATAGATAGATAGATAAATAAATAAATAAGAGGAGAGAAGCAAAGTGTTGGCCTTTCTGAGTCTCTTTGCTTGCATCTAGTGGCTGCCTGGATATTTGTAGTCAGACTGTGTAGCCCTGTGGAAAGGGAAGGACAGAAGTTGGGTAAAAAGCTCATCAACTGTGTTCCAGTGCTGCACCAGGTCCTAGAAGTAGTACTTGGAGAAACCATTTTTCACTACCTATGTTTGTCCAACCTTGAACTTTGACCTCAGTTGAGAGACATAATTGCCAAGCCCAGAAATGCTGAGCAACAAAGGAACCTCAGATTTCTTGGAAGGTGTTGGAAAAAGTTGTTCTACTACAAGTGATGATCTAAGTGGGAGTGTGGGAATAGGTTCCTGGTTTCAGTTAGCATATCTACTACCATTGACTGGACTTTAGGTAGGCCCCAGCACTTGTAGGACAAATGCTTCTGCTTCAGAGCAGTCATATGTAGAGTAACCTCTGTTACAGGGTTATGCTTCCATGTCTTGTTTGATCTGAACATCCTAGTCTGTCCTGAACCTGGTAACACCTTGCTTGTCAGTCTTCTGGATCTTGATTACTTTGTCTTGACTGTGGCTCTTTTGCCTACTGCCTGATGTAAGTGTTCTTTTCTGGGTTTTAATGCTGGGCTGCTTAATAATGACCCCCTAATTTGCTGTTTTAAATGTGCCATGCTTTGAATTATACATGAAAAACTGTGAATGTTTCATAAATAGTCAGAGAAGAAATACCCAAAGGTCTAGACTTATTTATTGATGGACTTGCTTCTTGAAATGCTGTCATGAACTATATGTCTAACAAAAAGAGGTAAAATTAGGGAGTGGGGAACAAAAATAATTTTTTATCCTCATAGTATAAACAGTTCTTAAGCCTACACATTTACTTGATATATTTGAAAAGATTTCTGGTTTGACAATAAAATGGGATGAATCTCAAGGGTTTGCAATGAGGTAGTTCTGACAATTAGCTATTTAAAAGACTAATATACATTTTCAATATTTAGAAATGTAATGCCACGGGTATATATGTTGGATGGCTGATGGAAACCTTTAAACTGTAATGAGATTTTTTAAAAAAAATTTAAGGAATTTAAGGAATTTCTTAAGTGAATGTGATTCCATGATTAATAGATTTTCAGTAGTTTATATTTATAAATCTATTTTTTGAATTCAATTTACTTAGGATGAAGAAAAACCACCTATACTGTATGTATTTATGGTTGCCAATGTCTAAAACAACGTATGTAATATGCCTAACTTTATAGCATATTTTATGGTATTAATGACCAGTAAAGCCCACTTTCAGAAGGCTTTGCATTGTGAATCTGTATTATGGATGCAGAGAAAACAATATTAGTTGGATCCAACATTTAGACTGCAGAAGTTGGTTTATTGAAGCTTCATAATTATAAAATACATTTCCTGATAACCTGGGTACTTTAGTAGTAACTAACAGGTTGGCATTATAAAAATGGCACAATTAATTTATAGAAATAAACATTTTACATGCTACTTTATTATTGTTAGGATGCTGATTCCATTGGCCCCAATATATGTATACAGATGCTGAAACCAAACAAACGTTGGATGAGCTAAAGTGGGCTTCTGATCTGAAGATATAATCACAGAGATTTATACAGAAAAACAGTTTCCAAGTTTTTAAGACATATTTGGATTTATGATAAGTTATCCAGCATGAAATTATGCTGAGAGTTTATTGACTCTTGAGTTACTCTATTGATCACGAATTATGAATTATAATGTGTCAGGAACATGTTCCATTACAAATTGACACTTATGTGTTGTGGGCCTCCCCTATAATTATTTCTTCTTCGGGTTTAAGAATGTCAGAGATTGTATATTGGCAATTTTGTCTCATTCAATGACCTCACGCTTGTAATTAAGATCCTTAGTTTCACAAGATAATCTGCCAAGAATTGAAAGCTTCAGGGTTCTAGAACAGCATTCATGACTCTTGTGGGGAAAATGCCCACTTAAAGTTGGAACAAATGTAACTGGAGATAGATACAACATACTGCAGGCTCCTTTTCAAGAATGCAGAAGAGACCCAAAGCCTACAAGGTTACAGATTATATACCCTGTGAAATGCTACATAGGATTCACAAAGGCAAAGTAAATTATAGCATGACCTTTCCAGCCAGAACGTAATATCTGATAAGGCTCTGCATTCTACATTTCTAAGGAGGCTCCACCGCCGACCCTTTCAGCTGATAAAAGCGCCTTTTAGCATGAACAATGTCCTTTATTTTTCCCATATGTTGACACCTTTCACACCAAAGAAAAGACAACCACCTGGTTTTTGTTATCTGTCACCTTCCCCTCTAGGGTCATCAGGCAATTTCAGTTTCCCTGCTCCTTCTGATGTGTGATTCAAAATCCCTCAGAGTGACCGTGTACAGGTATGTGAGAATAGAGAATATTATTTGTCTCCCCACAGACCTGGTGCCTTTTCCCAAAACCTGGAATTCCCCTGAGTGCATATAAATCATATTTAGAAGAAGTAGCTGCTGTCATAATTTTTGGCAAGTGGAACATTATTTTTGGAAGCTGAGAATGAATGTTAAAGGCATTATCTGGACCCTTTTAGCCAATTTAGAAACATTACATCTTGCCCTTCTATTTTTTTTTTCTTTAAAAAGTATTTATTTTAGAATGCAATAAAAACCCAAACAATAAAAATAGATCCCCCCCCCCAAAAAAAACCCAGAACAGTATAAATTAACATAGAAGCCAGAATAAGACCAATAAAACCCTGGAGACAATACATAAATATGGCGTGGAATAGGAAGCTGTTGATCAACATCTCTGCTATAAATGATCTGATTGTAATAATCTTAATTCCAGTTAAGGAATTTTCCTAAGGGAGGTGAAAAGCTTAGATATCTTGACTGCCAATTTTTTTGTCTGCATTAACAGACTTCAAATACATTTTTTGAAAGCATAAAGAAAAAGTTGGCGTTTGGGTGTATGTTCCCTTTCCTTACTGCTTTCTCATATAGAATTGGGTCTTGGAAAGGGCTTAGCACTAAACAGTTTATGCCACCTCTTTTGCCGCCTTAAATACTTCAGAAGGAAGAGGTCACGGTGATACCATTTTAGAAGATGCCTCCTTTCTTGAGCTCTGCTTAATTTCATTCTTTGAGGAATATAATATTTCACAATTCTGCCTCTAGTTTGAATGACCTTCTCTTGACCATTTCTGCCCCTTTCACTGGGATATCTTCTCTGATTCTATTTTCAGATTTTCCTGTATCATTCACCCTTACAAAACAAGGATGAAAGCCTTCTGTTCAGCAGAAAATCAGGAAGATAGGGGTGTTTCATGCAAATATAACATGTAGCACTGTTTCTATTTAACACATATGCCTGTCATTTTCTTTAAAAACCAGTGAGAAATGCTGGGTGATATTTCAGATCCAGAAAGGTTTGCTAAGCAAGATGCCAGGAGGATGGGAATATCATTGCATAATTCCTCCTCCTTACTTCTTCCTATGACTTGAAGGAACTCTGAAAAATTGAGGATTTGTAGGAAAAACATTATGGGTTAGGATTTTTTTCCTCACAACTTTAGAAAGGTGGAATTATACTATCACAGCCAGCTGAGGTAATGGTTAAGGCGCCAGCTAGTAACCAGGAGACCATGAGTTCTAATCCCACTTTAGGCACCAAGCCAGCAGGGTGACCTTGGACCAGTCACTCTGTCTTAGTCCTAGGAAGAAGGCAGTGGCAAACCACTCCCAAAAATGTTGCCAAGAAAACTGCAGGAACTGCAGTCACCAGGAGTCCACGTTGACTCAAAGGCACCCACTCTTTTAGCATTAGCAGTATCAGAATGTTGACTTTCTAATGTATAAACATGGACAATTGAGACCGTCTGCAATGAATCCATCACCAGGGGTGACATTTACCTTGCTGACCTTACTGAACGTGTAAAAGCTAAGCAGGTTGGCAATGGTTCATACTCAGATGGCAGACCACTGGAAATCTCAGGTCAACAGGCTAGTCTATGAAAACTTCATAGAAGAAGGCAGGAGGAAATCACTTCTGCTCATGCAGGAGCTCAACTCGAGGGAAGCCTTATTTCCTGAATGTCCCCGGTCAGCATTGATTTCAACTCAGTTCCCTTAAAATTGTGCTTAATCAGACAACTGGATTGCAGATCTGCCCAAGGAGTCCAGGGCGAGTTCAGATCAGAATGAAAGCAGTCTCTGGCTAGGTCACCCATGGAACTGATGAGTGGAAGGAAAGCAGAGCTTACTTTTGATCCCTCTGATAAAATCAGCTGGGGCTCAGAGGGAGCTTCCACTTCTGTGCCCTGGCTGGTACACTTTTACAGGTGTTTTCCTGTGCACTTCATCTTCACTTCCCCACAGGTGTGCATAAAAACTGGCTCAAGGTCCTGCCTGGCTAACGGAGGCTGGTTTGCTCAGAGAAATATGCAGGAAAACAAAAGCAAAGTTTTGTAGACTGACTGGGTCCCTGGCTTTCCTACTTTCTGGCATGCAAATTAATGTTCCAATTAACAGCAAAACTCTAATTATGCTTCTTTGGAAATAGACTTGTTTATTTCAGCAGAGTTTGCTTCTCTATGCAGGTAGTTATTACGTTGTGCCCTTTAAACTTCAAAACACAAAACAACTCTGAGATAACCAGATTCTCCGACATCCAGATTCTCCTGCAACAGGTACCTACCTTTTTATTTTTTTGCCAGTTTATTATTACATATTTTGAAAGAATATTAAAAAAAAAATAGATAGTTCAGAAAAGAACATCAGGGACAGGTAGGGAAATACAGGCGGGAAAGTAACAAATCTGGAATTTCATAAAACTAATATATTTTAATCCATCATTAAAAGATTATGATATTGTAAGCTATTTCATATCCATTTTCCAGTCAAAATCCACGTGCAAACTTTAATGTTTTAATTTAATTTAATTTTAATTTAACATTTTGAACTTTAAGCTATGAATACTTGCTTAACACAGTTCTAGTAATTAAAATATTAAAATGAGAGCCAGTTTGGTCTAGTGGTTAAGGTGCTGGGCTAGAAACCAGGAGACCGAGAGTTCTAGTCTTGCCTTAGGCATGAAAGCTGGCTGGGTGACCTTGGGCCAGTCCCTCCCTCTCAGCCCAAGAGCCAATCAGGCATGGTATGAGAGTTCTAGTCCCGCCTTAGGCATGAAAGCCGGCTGGGTGACCTTGGGCCAGTCCCTCCCTCTCAGCCCAAGAGCCAATCAGGCATGGTATGAGAGTTCTAGTCCCGCCTTAGGCATGAAAGCTGGCTGGGTGACCTTGGGCTGGTCACTCTCTCTCAGCCCAACCCACCTCACAGGGTTGCTGTTGTGGGGAAAAGAGGAGGAGGAAGGAGCGTTAGGTATGTTCGCCGCCTTGAGTTATTTATAAAAATAATAAAGGTGGGATAATAAATAAATAAATAACTAAATACTACTGTAGATAGTAAATAATGTGTGAGTCAATGCTATGAATTAGACATCAACAGCTCTCTACTTGAAACAGCCCAACTCAAGGTCCAAATGGTACATAGGATTTCAACTCATCAAGAGGTAAAGGGGTTGCAAACCACCACTATCACAACTTGCCCCCACCCCCGGGAAAAATGTGGCTGGGGTTAAGCCATGTCTACATCCTTTAAGCAGAAGGTGAGAGTGGACTGCAAAAACCTAAACCAGTGGTGACGTTAGGTCACATCCTGGATTTTCTTAAAGGTTGCTGGAATGAAGAAATATCTAAATAATTCTTCAATTATTTGCAGATGCTGCAGTATTGTAAATAAAAAGTCCAGCAGAAAAAAAATCAAACCTGTTTCTATCTTTAGGCATTTTTAGAAAGGAAGGGTAAAAGTTGAGGACAAATGGGCCATCTTGGAATGCCCTTTTAACACTAGATGTTGTTGTTTATTCATTTAGTCGCTTCCGACTCCTCGTGACTTCATGGACCAGCCCACGCCAGAGCTTCCTGTCGGTCGTCAACGCCCCCAGCTCCCCCAGGGACGAGTCCGTCACCTCTAGAATATCATCCATCCACCTTGCCCTTGGTTGGCCCCTCTTCCTTTTGCCTTCCACTCTCCCTAGCATCAGCATCTTCTCCAGGGTGTCCTGTCTTCTCAATATGTGGCCAAAGTATTTCAGTTTTGCCTTTAATATCATTCCCTCAAGTGAGCAGTCTGGCTTGATTTCCTGGAGGATGGACTGGTTGGATCTTCTTGCAATCCAAGGCACTCTCAGAATTTCTCCAACACCACAGTTCAAAAGCATCAATCTTCCTTTTCTCAGCCTTCCTTATGGTCCAGCTCTCGCAGCCATATGTTACTACTGGGAATACCCTTGCTTTGACTATGCGGACCTAGATAATTCCACCTAAAACTTAGTTTTAACTTAACCCCTTATGTAACAACCCTCAGAAACTGAAGTAGTGAATATAAATTTGTTTGCCAATTCCAACAGACTCTCTCTCTCTCTCTCTCTCTCTCTCTCTCCCATACACACTCACCTCAAATTTTAAAATAAAAGTGGCTTCTGAGATCTTTTCAGCTTTCTTGTCTAGGCTACAGACCTGGGATATCCAGCTGGTTTTCTGTCCAGGAACTAACATGGCATGACCTTGCTAAGCTACCAAGGGCATTCCCAGACAACATTTTTGCAGAGACTTCCCTCAAAGCACAAATGTACAGGAAGCCAGGGAAACCCTGTAAAAAAACTCTGTTGACCCTTCTAGAGAGAGCAGATGCTTTAACACTTGCTACACATTTTGTGAAATGCCCATTTTGAATCCAGTGCAGAGGCCTACAAAACACTGATGGAAGGCATCACATTTCCTGGAATAATTTCCCCAGAAGCAATACACCCAAAGGTGCATCTTTGGTTAGTAGTCCAGTCTGCACATGTGTGTTATTTTGCTTTTTTCCCCCTCATTTATTTTTTGCAACAAAGAAAAAAAGGAAGAAAGATATTAAAAGCTGTGGGGAAAATTTGGCAGAATTACAGGGGGGAGGTCCATAAAATGTTGTGGATGAATTGGAAGACTGCACAGTAAAAGATCCTCGAAGCTGATTTCATGAAGCACTTCCATGCAAACATTTGACTTTACATAGAGCACTGCTGTAGAGAAATAAAAAATAGCTCATTCTCTTAACCTTACTTGGAATTTCTAAATGTGCGATTGTACTTTAGACTGAGTGCAGAATGTTAAAAGTACGAAATTACATTTATTTAGCTTTTTAAAAATACTTCTGCAAAATTAAGCCTCTTTAACTCCACAGCCCCAAGTTTATATGTGGTTTTTCCCCTATAAAAACTTTTAATATTTTAACTTGCTATTTAGCTCAGCATCACTCTACTCAAGATTTATTTAAGTACACCACTGAATTCATAATATGCGAAATGGCCCAATGTTGATAACAGTTACTCAGAAGCAAGTGCTGTTGATTTCAGGAGATTCTTTTTTCCAGAAAAAAAAAAATCTTTGAATTGCAGCCAAAGGCTTGTGTTTTAATTGTTTAGCAATTGTTTTTTAAAAACAAGTCTCTTTAAGAGTTTGGTATCCAGTAATTAGCACAACAAATTTATGCTATGTTTACTTATAGGTGCATGACAAATAAAATAACTACTACTACTGCTTGTTAAAATTGGAAGAATGTATAATACCATAATTAAGGCTGGACACTTTCAAAGGCAGCTTCATGGCATATATTCTTCTTAATTTGCTACACATTATGTAAACAGGAGCATATGGTGTTGATTTTGTACACAATCATTCCCACCACCAACTAGGATTTGTTTGGCAATGAGTTGTATTTAATACTTCTGCATCTGCATCTGCAAATTTAATGGTTAGGGCTTCAGAAGGAAAACAGGGTTAAATAGCTGGTTGTTTCACTTGTATTTAAATAAGAATTAAACATGATGAGCTAAAGGCTAATGATGCTGAAGATCAGGTATGGAAATCTGGGCTCAAAAGTTAATGGCTGGATTTCAGTGTATGTCAGACACTGATGTGTTTTGAGATAGGATTCTATGGGAGCTGATAAAGATTTTAAATAAATAAATGTACTCTTCCTAGACTGAGTTAATAGACTTCGCATGAGTACCAGTTCTTCCCAAGTCTGGTGGGTAGCAAAGAGGGTTAGGGTTTTTAATCCTGAGTTTTGGGAGACACTGTTTGATCAACAGGAAGAGATCTTCTCCTCTTTCAGAGGACAGTGACTGTTATAGACATTGAAAAATAGTGGAATCAAAGGATACTGCATTATTTACATCTGCCTCTGAACTAGCAATTGTCCTTGTGGGATAGGGTGGGGAATCGTATCACAAAATGACAGCCCCCCCCCCCCCAAAAAAAGACAAGAGGCTTTCTGTCTTGCAAAACATTCATAAGGCATAGAATTTTGACCTGTTGGATCATGGAACAGTCAAAGTTCTGAGTGGAACTTTTGGTTTTTTTTAATTTTTTTTTAGCATGGTACAGATTTTTCTTTGTTTGTTGCTGGCATTTTGTGACACCTGATTGGATAGACTAAAATTTTACATTATAACAGGTAGCAAAGAAACAATAAACCTTAATATAGCCATAGACCAGAATTCAGACAAAACAAACATAAAACAGTAATAGTATCAGCACGTAGTGCTTCCTATCCTGTAGAACTAACACTGATATAGTGTGCCCTTATTGGTAAAGAACAAAATTTTGCAATTAGGTAGCTAACTTTATAAACGCTTGTCTAGCTAAAAAGTAATTTACATAAAATTCATGTTTCTGCCAGGCTTGCGTTTATTTATCTATTTATTTTTAAAGAAAGGCTGAAGTACCCTGGAACACAGATTTAAATAAAATTTACATTGTTGGAAAACATGCTGTACGGACTTGATTTTTCCTGATACACATGGGCAAAGCCTCTGAATTAATGGGAATTTATTGTACTTGCCTTTTGGAATTGCTTAAGAAAGAGCACTGAAATGGGTTCTAGAGAAGGTCCATGGTACTTAGAATAGGTGATAGATAGAAATATTTTTGTTGGAAAGAGCCTCTGAACTCTTTTAAGCATGTAATGAATCCTTCTGCCTTCAGTTAACTTGTAGAGGGCAGAAGGAATGGCCCTGAGGGACAGGACGAAGACCTAATACCAAGACAATGGTTAGATAAAAGAGGACTGAGTCCGGTCCAGAACTGTAACCTGAAAAACTCAGACAAGACCTTCCCTAGTTCTCACAAAGATAAAGGGGGGAAGGGGGAAGCGTATTCAGACTTGCAAGGTTCTGTTACTATAGCTTTACAATAAAAATAGTACTGACCTACATGACATTGGGTTTCTAGTCTGATCCACCTTGAAGACCTGACAATTCTTTTTTGGAACTCAGCATCTTCAACCAGTTGTGGGTTGACCTCCTTGGCCATTGTGACAAGTATGTTGTATATATTCCATATATATCATATCCTTTATCAAGTATGATTCTTCTCTCATTGTATCACAAGCAGGAGAAGGATATTAGTTTAAGGAATCTTGTACTGTTATGGCTTGGGGAAAGCCAGTCCTGGGGAAAACAAGACAGTTGGAGCACAGAGTATAGGACTCTGAAGTAAAACCTGAAAGAAGACTTAAATTGAAAGCAAGCAAGCAAGCAAGCATGGACATCTATGATACAGCTGAAATATAAACCATCTGGTGAAATTATTTTGTTCTTGTTTGCTTTGGTATTTTGAAATATTCCCTGGCTTGACATGCCATAAAGTTACCAATTTATAAACCTAAGAAAGGCTGGATGAAACCCAACTGACTCCAGGCTGTGATTCCTGCTCACAAGGAATTAGGAGACCTACAGTAAGTAATTCCCAGTGACTGAAATGGGGCTGACTCAGAGTGTGTTTGTCTTTCTGTCTCTGGAGAGATGAAAATTGTACATTTTACTTTTTCTTTTTGGCTGGATGAATACACAGATAATGCATGCAGGATGAAGTTGTGAAACCAAAACCAGACAAGTATGAGTCTGATTTGTTTTTAAAAGTGTGGCTGTGGTGAGAAAACAAGGACACATATGTGACCAATGATAAAATAAAAACAGTGCCCTTTTCATGGTGCCCAGACATGCTTGTCAAATACTCCAAGGGCCAAACTAGGTGTGACTTGGCTATAATTCACTTTTCTGCCTGTTCACAAATAAAAAATGTTTTAAGCGGTAGCTCAAAGGTTTTTTGAAGGCATTCCATCTCTGCTGAAGGAATCACTGAACAAAGTTCTGTTATTTTTTATTCCATTTTGAAGCTATTCTGATGCCTACAGAGAGTATCAAATGGACTCTGCAAGTATGGCTTATTTTCCTCAATTATAGAGCCTGATCTTGAAAGATACTGCCTAGCATCACACAGTTCAGGGAGTGAAAAGGAGCAGAGACACAAACTTTTTTTAGACCTTAGGAGCTATCAGAGAAGTTCGGGAGGTCTTTTCCCCCCCACCCTCTGAGGGAGGGTGGGAAAATTCAAAAGGACAAAGACATCAGAGTTTGGAGTTGACTGTCTCATTTCATGATGAATGTGCAGATCAGTTAAAATCTAGTTTATTTTATTCTCCATATTAGCAAATATAGGTTTTTGTGTTTTTTCTTGTTTATTTTACATGTATGTTTTGCATATTTTGGTTTTTTTTTTTAATTTTAAAGTGCCTTTTTGAGCATTCATAGAATAGGCAACACTCCTTCAAGTTGAGTTTGACTCCTGGTGTCTTCATGGCCCCCTGCTGAGGCTTATGGGATGGTGTGTGTGTGTGTGTGTGTGTACATGTGCATGCAACTTCAAGTTAATCTTGAGTCCTGGCAATTATATGGACAAATCCCTGTATTTTTCAGAAGTGGTTTTCCTTTGTTTTCTTCTCAGGGATGAGAGAGAGTGACTGGCCCAAGATCACCCAGCTGGACTAGAACTTACAGTCTCCTGGTTTCTATTCTGATACCTTAACCACCGCACTGAACGGGCTCTTTATGGGATGGTAGATTATTATAAATTAAGGTTAATGAAGAAACTTCAAAGATCTGCTCCCTCTCCTGAAAATGTAATACTGCCTAATAGAGACTGAAAAAGAAAATTACATTATTCAACTGGAGCTTTTATTAGATTTGTAACTGTCTAGGACAAAGGTATGTGACTTGCTGCACAATTCCCTTTAGAATGATGATGGCATAAATGCACATGACTCTGGACAAGAAACATTGGTTTCTAAGTACAAATGGAAACTATGGCTTCTTAGAAAAGAAAAGTTTTGGGGGGGATGTGTTTGTGTGTGTGTGTGTGTGTGTCTGTGGGGAAATTGGCTTCCATGTGTATGGATTAATGTCTGAGAAGGATGAAGCATCTGTTTTCCAAGTTACCTACAAGAAAATCAACAATGGCTGAATTAATCTGAGAACATTGGCTTTAAAGCTTAGACCCAGTGATAGGGGGCTCTCTAGGACAACAAATGGAAAAAAGCTTGTTTTGCTTCTCTGCTCAAACCATTCCTCAAACTCTTCCGACCTCTTGGAAGAGTTTGAGAAATTCGTATTTTGTTTATCCTATATACCCCTACACTGTATATGACAACATATTCTAAAATGCCTCCCTCCTTCTTGCTTTTTACCAACTCCTTTGAGGCTCTGGATTCATTTATTTTTGATAGAGTAAATAATAGATGATATTATCTTTTGTTCACTCCTTTATATTGTTACAAAAGAGCTAGTTTTTGGAATGAATGGCCCTCCAGCCCCAACATTTAAAGCAGGTGACCCTTAGCCTAATTATCAACTTCATCACCCTCAAGCCTGCATTGGTCTTTTCCATTCTTCCTTTTATGAAAATGATGTCCTTGCATTATGGCCACTGGCTGCTATGAAAAGAACACAGCTCAGTATTTCTTTGCCTTAATTGTTTTTTCTTCTGATTTATTTAATAAATGCTGTGTGTAGCTTGCACCATCCATACCAAGCCCTCTGACAGGTTGCAACAAGGGCTGGTAACCTGCTAGTTTTAGGGAAAACCATACTCTGTGTCTTCTTACTCAGCTTCCCTGATTTTGTATGGGTTCAGTTCAAACAGCTAAAAATCCTGAAAATCTGCTGTGGTTATAAGGGTCAGATTATTTACTGACTCAGTTTACATCCTGTTTTTCAGTTCTTGTGGAATCCTGGAAGAGAAAGACAAAAAACCATCCTTTCTTTAATGTACCTAGCTCTACCTAGCACTCCCTGTTTAGAAGAAATGAATCCCTGTTGTTCTGGATATGGCCTTTGATGTGGCAGATATTATATAGGTTACATACCTAGGTGATTTATGTATTCACATCAATGATTGATCTTTCTACCAAAGTCTGCAAGTTGGCTAATGTCTTGTATACAGCAGCAGCAGCAGCAAAATTGAAGATCAGTCAAATCTAAAACAATACTCTTCAGATGTTGCTGGTTTACAATTCCAATTATATTCCAGTCTGCACATTGTATGCTGTTGTGGATGATGGAAGCCCTAACTGAATGCATCTAGAGGATAATGGATATGAAAAGGCTGATAAAATCACCATCATCATCATCATCACCATCATCATCACCATCATCATCATCATCATCGTAATATTGAACTTCCTCTGTTCAGGCAAATGGAATGCTTTAAAATTGTTTTGGGAAGGGGAAAAAATGCTAAAAGGTGAACATCATGACAGACAGAAATCCACAGATTTGACACTACAAGGTCCTATCTATATTTAACATTACACTGTGCTTCAGCTTCTGCTGTGGACTTAACAAAGAGGTAGAAACTTTTCATAAACGGGGTTGACTCAATGACGTTTGCATCTGATTCATAGCAGAAATAAATAAACCCAGCAGCATTTTCTACAATTTTGTAAAACAAATCTATAGAAAAGTTTGTGACAGTTTATGGAAGCTGTGTGCATATCTCCTCCTATGTTATATAACTATTAACATAAATTGGCTGTGTACCTTCTGTATCATAAATCATCTTGTTTTCATTGTTTGGTATGTCATTTTTCCCAATGCACCTTTAAAAAAAAAAAAATTCAAATACCCTCAAAACATACATATCAGTGTGAGTAAACAACTTTCAGTAAAGTACCTTATTTTTGTGATTTTTTGACAGCGAAAGATGAATGTTAGCCAAACTTTGATCCAAGTCCGCATTATGTGGATTGCCAATGGTGATTCCTAGTAAAAGTCACGAGAGAATAATTTTACATCCCTAGCTTGCAGTGTTATAAAATTTCACTGCTTTTATTCCAACTTTGTGGTTTACAATAAAATTGAGTATAGTCTTGAAAAGACCAGTGGCTTTCAGAAGAAACTGCTGACGGCTTTCTTTAGAACAGAAGTCTGGATCATGGATCCCCTTTATTATTATGCTGTTGTTTCTAAACCAAAGTAGTTAAATATGAGATGGAACCCAGAAAATGTCTCCTGTGAAGAATTTTAGTAATTCTTTCTACACTTGGAAGATATCTAAGCACAATACTGAGGGCTTTAATATTTATCCTACTGTTCATTTTCTATTTGCAATGTTTTCCTAAAATCAGTGATTTGGATCCAAGGTACCTTTCTGCTACTGGAAGACCATTCTGGGTCAAAAAAATCTTGACTTTTCTTTCATAGGCATTCCCAATTCCATTTATACCTACTGACAAATTTCTTACCTGGCTCGGATACAAATCCTCATCTTTAAGGATACGTTCCTGACCTAGGGATTGGCTTACAGCCATGACTCAGCAATATTAGTCTATTGCAAACAAGAAAGGAGCCATATACAGACAGGATACTGCCCACCACAGGAACACAGAAATCAAAGCCTTTATATGAGGTCTGTGCTGCAGAGTTTAAATCCTAGAATTGTTCCTTCCCTCTTTCCAAGTCAATAGATACTTGACCATTCTCCTGATGGTCGTTGGGGGCACTGATCTGTGTTGACATAAAAGTTCCCTTTACTTGGTAAGGCCTGGTTCCTAGTGTACCAGCTTCATTCCTTAAGCCAGTTATCCTTGCCCCTGGTCTTTTTCCATTCTCCAGAATCTTTATGCTAAAGTTCTGGCAAGGTCTGAATTGTGTAGCAGGCACATAGACTAGTCCAATACTGCAACAAGGGTAGATGGAAACTCCTGCTGCCCAGAAGCAGGAGGCCTTGAGCCAATGGCATGGTGCATGTGGAAGTATTTTGCTATCAGGGAGTTGTAATTATGGTACCAATAGCTTATTATTTATTTATTTATTTATTTAATTATTCAAATTTAATTACTGCCCACCTCCCCCAAAAGAGGGACTCTGGGCAGTTTACAATAAAATCAAACTACAGTCATAAACGTTAAAAGCTCATAAAAATCAAACACATTACAATTTATTATAAAATGCAATAAATAAATATAAAATCCAAGAGGCTATAAAATTCCAAGCTGGTGGGAGGGACTCTAGGGTGCGAGCCACCCCCAAGAGTGGTTACCCACTTTCCCGCCCCAGGTGAGATGGCAGAACCAAATCTTCAGGGCCTTCTGGAAGGCCAGGAGTGAAGGGGCCTGCCTCAGCTCAGGGGGCAGCATGTTCCACAGGGTGGGAGCTACTGCAGAGAAGGCCCATTTCCTGGACCCCGCCAGATGAAATTATCTTACAGACGGGGTCTGCAACATGCCCTCTCTGGATGATCGGGTGGGGCAGGCCGATGTAATGGGGATGAGACGGTCCCTCAGGTAACCTGGCCCCATGCCATGTAGGGATTTAAAGGTGATAACCAACACCTTGAATTGGACATGGAAGCAAACTGGCACCCAGCGCAGCTTGCACAGCAAAGGTGTTATATGTGCCAACCTAGGGGCACCAAAAATGGCCCACACGGCTGCATTCTGGACCAGCTGAAGCTTCCGGATACTCTTCAAAGGTAGCCCCATGTAGAGCACATTGCAGTAGTCTATATGGGAGATGACCAGGGCGTGAGTGACTGTTCGGAGGGCTTCTCGTTCCAGGAATGGGCGTAACTGGCACAAAGGCCCTCCTGGCCACGACCACCACCTGCTTTTTGAGCAGGAGTTCTGAGTCCAGGAGAACCCCCAGATTACGCACTGAGTCTATCTGGGGCAGTGCCACCCCATCCAGAACTAAAGATGACAATTTCCCAGAAGCCGAGGCGCCATCAATCCACAGCCACTCCATGTCATGTTCCCCATTGCAAGGCATAAGTGCATCACAATGGGGAACATGCACATTAGGAAAGAGGAAGGGATAATCATAATCCCTTAATCACTCACATATCCCTCAAGCACCCATATCCATAAAGGAATCACCAACATAATAGAAACGCCCCTCAGGCTGGACTTGGCACCCATTGAAAGATTGGGGGAACACCTTCCCATTACCCTGGGGGATTCACCTGCACCGGACGAAGGCGAGGAAACAAAGGAGAATGCCGGAGATCGCCGGAATCGCCCATCAGCAGATGCATCACAGTCCCAAGCACCCATCCGGTCCTGGCTCAAGGGTCAATGGGGGGTGGAGAAGGACAAGGTCCGCCGCTGGAGTATAAACAGGACACCCTGCCAACACATAAGGATTCCCGTCTTTTTCATTGCATGCATTCTGTTCCAATAAAGCCGGAAATCCTTAGACCCTCTAAGTGAGTCCGTGTCTTTTTTGGAGCAAGGCTGCCCTGACACTCCATCTTACCAGGGTTCAGCTGAAGCCTGTTGTTCCCCATCCAGACCCCCACAGCCCCCAGGCACCAAGAAAGGGCAGTCACTGCATCACTTACCTCACCCAGGATGGACATGTATAATTGGGTATCATCGGCATACTGATGATACCTCATCCCATGGTGACGGATGATCTCACCCAGTGGTTTCATGTAGGTGTTAAATAGGAGAGGAGAGAGAACTGAACCCTGCAACACCCCACAGTAGTGGGGTTGAGGGTCGGATCTCCGACTCCCTATCACCACTGATTGGCATCGGCCCTGAAGGAAGGAAGTGAACTGGCACAGACCTATGCCGCCCACCCCCAACTCTCTGAGCCATCCCAAAAGGATACCATGGTTGATGGTATCAAAAGCCGCTGAGAGGTTAAGGAGAGCAAGGATGGATGCTCCATCCCGCTCTGGCCAGAGATCATCCATAAATGTGACCAATGCAGTTTCTGTCTCATATCCTGGCCTGAAACCTGACTGAAAGGGGTCCAGATAATCTGTTTCATCCAGAGTCCTCTGGAGTTGCAATGCCACCACCTTCTCAACCACCTTCCCTAAAAAGGGGAGGTGGGAGACTGGATAAAAATTATCCAGCACAGTTGGACTGTGAACACAGCTGGGAACACCCCCTCACTCAAGGATGTATTTACCATCGCTTGGACCCAACCACATGTCACCTCCCAGGCTGCCATCACCAGCCAGGAGGGGCATGGATCTAAATGACAGGTCATGGCATTCACAATCTGGAGGATCCTGTCCACTTCCTTGGGTCCAACAGGATCAAACTGCTCCCAGATAATAAGGCTAAAATGTTCCCTCGGCATCTCCTCAGACCCTGCTTCATGCGTGCAGTCCAACTTGGAATGGATCTGAGTGATTTTATCCTGCAGATGCTCAGAAAACTCTTCCGCATGGCCCTGTAGGTGGGTCACTGGGCCCACCTTCCCCAAAAGGGTACGTGTGATCTTAAACAGGGCTGTCGGACAGCAATCTGCGGATGCAATAACAGCAGAGAAATACTGCCATTTCGCCGCTCTTACGGCCACAAGGTAGGCCTTAATAGCAGCTTCAGCTTGTGTTCGGTCAGATTCGGTCTTTGTCTTCCTCCAGCGGTGCTCTAGGCATCTCTTAAGCCTCTTCAAAACCCTCAACTCCTCCATGAACCATGGGGAGTGTCAGGTTGGATGATGCAAGAGAGGCTGCACAGGCACGATCCTGTCCAAGGCCCTGGCCACCTCCCTATTCCGGGCAGCAGCCAGGGCCTCCACTGGACCGTGCAGCAGATCTTTGGGTACAGCCCCCAGCTCCCTCTGAAACCTTACTGGGTCCATCAGTTGCTGGGGGCGGACCAACTGAAGGGGTTCCTTCTCTTTCCTCACTGTCTTTTAGCCTTATATCTTCCAGAAAAGCAGAGATGGTAGTCCAATTTAGCCTGTGAAGCAGGCAAATATGTCTTTACACATATTTAGAACATATTTTTCCCTGAGAGGTGGTCATGGGAAGAGGTAGAAAGGAAAGGTTGTCAGCTTGTCATAAAATTAAATACCAGGAAATGTTGGCACAAATGACAGCATTTTGAGGAACTGCAGGAAACCGTCGAGTTCAATGTGTCATTCGACAGTACTATTCTTGTAAGACTTAAAGTAAACACTGGAAATATTTCGAATGCAAAACAGTTTAATAGCACAATCGTATTCACATGGCTGTGTCATTCCACTCAATTAATGTGCATGTCATGGTTGTATCTATCATTTATTTGTATGGCATGCTCTCTCACTTTGCACAATCAGGGCCACGAATTTATTTATTTATTTTTTAAAAAATCAGTCTTACCTGATTGTATGGATAGTCATGTTTGCATTGGATTTGTGTAGCATTTCAAAATGATCACGCATAAGTTCAGGTATCATAATACTGTCAGGGCAGGACGTGTACAGACTTCAGTTCTGGTGGAAGGCAGAAAGGTAGCATGGGATCAGCATGGAATTCAGATCCCTGAGAGCCATACAGCACATATCACAGCTTTTAAAAATAGAATTAAAAAATAATAATAATTTGAACCTCTCACATTTTACTTTTTTTTTTTTTAAAGTTCATTATTATTGGAGTGGATATGCTTAAGCTTTACCTTTATTGGCTTTCCTGATCTAAACAGCTTTTGGAATCTTCTGATAAACCCAGGGACAGAAGTGAAAGTCAGGGAAATGGAGTTTATTTTGAGGTTTTTCAGTCATGATAAATTATGCAGAGAACTTGCAAGGACAGGTTTCTTCTGCAGTCCTGGACTACAGCATAGTTTTGCTTTATAATGCTTCACCCAGAAGAGTTTTTTTGCAACTTCCAAAATGGACAAAAGGTAACACTAATTTATATAGAACTGTCATTTACTGATTTATAGGTATTGGTGCAAAAATTATATTGCTAGAATGTAATCAGAAATAGAAAACTGTTAAAACTGGGTGAGCTATCTATAGCTGGTGGTTCAGATATTGTACTTAATTCTGAAGTTCTCCCTTCTTAAAGATTATTTTAAACTGAAGTCAGTTTGGAGTTTAAATTAGCTATGGTTATTCTTGCTTAATCTTAACCTGAAACCTGTAGAGGAAAAACGGCTGGTATCTTGACACCCGAGTGTATGTCAGATTGCAACAACAACAACAAAATACTTTCCTGACAATATAATTGTTTGTGTTCTCTCAAATATCCTTTTAAATAAGCTAATGGAAAACTCTCTTTTTCTTTTTGTGTGTATATTTTTTTGTGAAGTAGGAGAAAGAAAAGAGAGAGAGAGGGAGAGAAAGGGAGACAGAATGGCAATCTACAGGTCCTTTGTATAATTTAGCCTTTGATGTATTGCTATAACATTTTACAGAAATAGTGATTTGCTATCCTGATTTGTGTTGCTATCCTGACTAGCTAACAAAATGATTGTACTCATTGTTGGGAAAGGCATACATTTTGATTAGCATTTTTTTAATCCAATGGCACACATTTCACATTTACTCTTCTAAAATATAGCCATCCATCCCCCAGCCCCCCAAAATTACAAATTACTTCTCAAGGATGATCTGTCCTATGAACACTCCTGATCGTGGGGAGAAGAGTAGAATCAAGTTTGCACAGTTTTGGTCTGTGTTGGATCCACATCCTCAAACCTAAAACAAGAATCATTTTTGGCAAGGGAGAAAGGTAAAAAGAACAGGCACTTTTTACTTCCCAGTTCCACTTTGATATCAATCTTCTTTCCCACAGAATTGTTTCAGTAAAATAATTTTTGTTCAACCATTTTTGCTTCATCAGTCCTGGCTCGATTGCCATATTTTCTTTCAAAGCTCAACAAATAAACGAGAAGAGTAGAGTTGTATACTTGGAAGTTGAAGCCGTATTGTAACGATTGGCTTACTCAAGTAAAATGCTCAGACTTCAAATCTAGGTTTAAGGTCTGGTTTTATTTAGAATAAAGTGCAAACAGAGAGAAAGCTGAGAATGAGAAAAGCGCGCCTAAACTCAAACTAAATAGCTCCGTTTCCAACAACGACCCCCCCCCCCTGCATACAGAACAATCTCACATTCCCAGGTGCTCCTAACGAGCTCTGCTGATTGACGGGCAAAAAGACCTTGACATTTAAGAGATAACCCAAACACATTCCTTCCTGGCACAGCCCCACACATCTCCCCGTACAAGGTTTATCAGCAGCACCCTCCGAGT
Source organism: Candoia aspera (assembly GCF_035149785.1). Lineage (NCBI taxonomy): Eukaryota > Metazoa > Chordata > Lepidosauria > Squamata > Candoiidae > Candoia > Candoia aspera. The sequence goes on from NC_086157.1 coordinate 6,050,832, forward strand.
CAGGAACACGCATCAACACTCTGGCATGCAAACCGTTACGATGGAGTGAACATCGCAACGGTGACCATGACATACCGCCCCCCCCCAACAAAAATTATGCAGAAGGCTTAGAAGGATAGGCAACATGAAAATCACAGATCAAATCAGGTGCCAGGACATCGTGCGCAGCAACCCATTCAGGATGGGGAAAATGTTTCCAGCGAACTAAATACTGAAGAGACCACTGAAGCCTGCAAGAGTTGAGAAGCTCCTTGACCTCGAAGTGCTGCTGGCCATCAATCATGACAGGCGGAGGGGGAGGAGGCCATGGATGCCAACAAGAGGAGTCATGGGCAGGCTTGAGCAAGCTGCAGTGAAAAACAGGGTGCAAATGCTTCAAATTATGAGGCAGATCCAAACGGACAGTGACAGGATTCACAACAGCAGTAACAGGAAAGGGGCCAATAAACTTAGGGGCCAGCTTCTTGGAAGGCTGAGGAGACTTGATAAATCTGGTAGAGAGATAGACCAAGTCCCCAACGTGAAAAGACGGCTGTTGGCTCCGATGCCTGTCAGCATGGAGCTTATAGGAAACCTGAGCTTCCTTGAGAGCAGTCTTAATGACGGGCCAGGAATCAGCGAGCTTAGAACCCTAATCACAGGCTGCCACAGCTGGGGCAGGAGGTTGGGGAAACTCAGGGATGGGAACAAAATCCCAACCCAAAACAACCTGAAAGGGGGTTTGACCAGTGCTTTGGTGCACCGCATTATGGTAAGCGACCTCAGCAAAAGGGAGCAAATCAACCCAGTCATCCTGGAGATAATTGATGTAAGATCTAAGAAATTGTTCCAGGGTGGCATTAAGGACCTCAGTAGATCTGTCAGTCGGGATGCCAAGAGGTTGACAATGCCTGTTCGGTGCCAATGAGCTTCAAAAAAGCCGCCAAAATCGTGAGGTAAATTGTGTGCCTCTATCGGTCACCAAACGAGAGGGGCAGCTGTGGGGGTGGTACATGTTCACCAAAAAGAGTTTTGCCAGCCGCTGCGCCGATGGAATGGATGCACAGGGAACAAAATGGGCCTGCTTAGAAAAATAGTCTTTGACCACCCAAATGACAGTTTTCTTTTGACTGGGGGGCAAGTCAACAATAAAATTCATGGAGATTTCTTCCCAAGGGTGAGAAGGGTCAGCCACAGGCTGCAAAAGCCCCTGGGGTTTACCTGATGGTCACTTAGCCATAGCGCAGACAGGGCAGGAAGCGACATAAGCCTTGACATCCTTTCTCAATGAGGGCCACCAAAATTGTCGCCGAACCAAATGGAGGGATTTGAGAAAACCAAAATGACCAGCTTGCTTGCTGTCATGAGAATTGGCAAGTATTGTAGCTCGTTGAGAGTCAGACATGTATAAACGCCCCCCCCCCCCACCCAAGCCAGGTCATGCTCAAGCGAAACCTTGTCAGGGTTAGCAAGGAGCCAGGGATCAGATTTCAAAGCTGAGACAAAATCTGCACGCAACCCACCAGGCATTTGCGGTTGCCTGAGGGAACGAGAGTGCTGCACTGGAGCCGTTTGCAATGGGGGACGAGGCTGCCCCCGAGCGCGGCTCTGGGTGACAGCGACCAAACCTAATTGTGGCTCTGTGAGCACAGTCCCAATAACATCGGAGATAGGCTCTGCGTCCTGTGGCAATCAGGAAAGTGCATCAGCCAAAAAATTCTTTTTCCCCGGGATAAACTTAAGTTGGAAATTAAAACGGCTAAAAACCTGAGCCTAGCGTATGTCATGAGTAAGGATGGCAAGCAGGGGGCTCCCACCCAGACTGTCAAGCACATGCGTAGCACTGAGGAACTGTTCAGCCATTCAAAGAGACACAGATCGGGACTGCCTTAACCTTTGGGGTTTATATGGCTGGGTTTTTCCCACGCTTCCTCAGTTTGTTAGGATTCTTGTTAAGTACTAGTAATAAATATTAGAGACCAAGTCATTGTCTCCGTGTGTTTCCTGGTAGTCAGGACAGCGTATCTGCTTTGGGCTGAGATGCCTGGGCATGCGGAGCGCCTCTAGGTTGCGGTGATCCGTCCAAACCTCAAAAGGAGAGGTAGCCCCCTCCAAAAGGTGATGCCAAGCCTCCAACGCAGCCTTAACCGCAAAAGCCTCCTTTTCCCAAACATGCCAGTGCCTCTCCGTTTCAGAAAACTTATGGGAGAGATACGCACAAGGCTTTAAAAGCCCAGCAGAGTCTCTTTGCAACAAAATAGCTCCAATAGAAAAAGCAGATGCATTAACCTGAACAACAAAAGGCCGTTCAGGGTCAGGGTGGGATAAAATGGGCTCCGCTGTAAAAAGGGTTTTCAATTGATCAAAGGCAGCCTGACAGGCAGGAGTCCAATTGAGCACGGCCCCCAGGTTTTTTACTTTGTGCATCTCCCCGACCCCCTTGGTGTGCAACAAATCAGTCAGGGGCAGAGCAATCTCCACGAACCCTTGGACAAAGGACCTGTAAAAGTTAGCGAACCCCAAAAAACTTTGAAGTTGGCGATGGGTGCGCGGGCGCTCCCAGTTGAGAACCGCCTGAACCTTCACAGGATGCATTTCAATGCCTTTGTCAGAAACCCTGTAGCCCAAGTAATCTAAGCGAGACTTATGGAATTCACACTTAGAAAGTTTAGCGTAAAGCTTAGATTTCCTGAGCTTGGTGAAAACCTGTGTAACGAGCCTTTCGTGCTCCTTCTCAGTTTTGGTATAGATGAGAACATCATCCAAATACACCAAAACCCCCTTAAACAAATGTTCATGTAACACCTCATTGATCAGCTGCATGAAAACCCCTGGGGCTCCTGCTAGGCCAAAAGGAAGAACCTTATATTGAAATGAACCCAAGGGCAATTAAAAGCCGTTTTCCATTCATCCCCCTCCCGGATGCGAATGCGATAGTATGCTTCGCGAAGGTCAAGCTTGGAAAAAATCCTACCAGTGGACAAATGAGCTAACATGTCTTTTACGAGAGGCAGAGGGTATTTGTTCGAAAGTGAGGTGGAATTTAACCCACGATAGTCCATGCACAGTCTTAGGGTGCCATCCTTTTTCTCACGGAATAAAACAGGAGCCCCAACCAGGGAGTTTGCTGGTTCAATGAAACCCCTAGCCAGGTCTTTATCAATGAACTCCTGCAACGCCTCTAGTTCTTTCTTGGTCATAGGATAAATCTTCAGCTTGGGCAAGGGAACGTCTGGAAGAAGCTCAATGGCACAGTCAGTCTTGCGATGGGGGGGGGGGGTAATTGGTCAGCCTCCTCCTCCCCGAAGATGTCAGCAAAGTCAGAGTACCTTGCTGGCAGCCCCTCCATGGGGAGAGTGGGAGCTCGAGGGTTGACAATTTCAGCCCTCCCCGCAGCCAAAGTGAGGGAACTTCCCACAACAGGAGCCTGGTAGAACCCATCCTCAAACGTTAGAGTACGGGTTTTCCAACTGATGTATGGGTTGTGCCCAGTAAGCCAGGGAATCTCCAAAACCACCAAAGGATTGCCCACTGGGGTAAATATGAACTGGATCAGTTCGATGTGTGTGCCCATTCGCAATGTAACCTCCCCAGTAAACTGGGTGGCCGGACCCCCTTCTGCCGTGGAACCATCAAGCTGCTGAAAAATCAGCGGTTTTGGGAGAGGGAAGCAGGGCAAGTCCAAAGCAGCGACCAGGTCGGGATGGATTACATCTGGAACACCCTGAATCGACCAAAGCCCAGATGTCGACAGTCTTGGATCGGCAGGCCAACTGGATCTTTACAGCTAGGATGGGGCAATCAGCACTCACCATGTTGGTATCACGCCCATTCTCCACCACCTGCCCAGTGGCGCTGTTTAAGGCAGGTGGAAGGCATTTCCCACCGGCTGCTCCAGGGTAGCCAAAGCATCTCCTGTAAGGTATACATCATCCTCTTTGTCCGTGGTCGCCTGCGCCCCTGCCAGCCAGCGAGGAGGGTTAGGTGCCTTTTGTGGTATCTTTTGGGTTGGTTTAGAGGGGCGATCCACCATCTTAGCTCTTTGACATTCTGCTGCGCGGTGACCTGCTTTGCCACACTTGATGCACTGGCCCTGGGTGAAACGGCGTTGCCTTTCCTCAGCCCAGCTTGAGTCAGACTGCAATCTCAGCCCCCACTGGAGGGGGGCTTGTCTCCTTTCGTAGCTTGCATAAAGGTGCACTGGGCATGCTCAGCCTTCCTGGCCAGACAGATCCAATCATGCAGTGAGTCTGGATCGTCTCTGCACAGCACCCACCGCAACACCTCCCTATTGAGGCCATCCTTAAATCTATCGATCAAGTAGCCTCCGACCATTCGGGAACTTTCCTTGCCAAAACTTTGAATTCTAGGGCATAATCAGCAACCAACTTTTGTCCCTGAACCAGTTCCTTCAGAGCATCCTTAGCCCTTTCCTTAGCAAGGGGATCCTCAAAATACCGTTTCAAAGCGGCTAGAAAGGTATTGAAGGCAGCCAGTGCTGGGACTCTTGATTCGGATAACTGTACATACCAGTCAGCAGCTCTGCCCTTCAGTTTTGTGGCAATAGCCATGATTTTAGCCCCTTCCGAGGTAAAACAATGTCCATATTGTTGCATATAATTCGTCGCGTTGGTAAGGAAGAATGACAAGTTTGTGGGGTTGCCATCAAACTTCACTGAAAAGTCCTTAGCTACCCTACCACTTGGAGGCACCCCAACTGGTGGACGAGCCGGGGTAACTACCACCAGAGTGGAACCACGGAGAGCCGGGGAAAAGTCCCATGCCTGGCCCCTTCCCCTCGGAGCTGGCGATGGAGTCGGTGGGATGCTGGGACCCCCTGCTGCCCCCGGACCAGTAACAACCTTTACCAGGTCACTCACTGCGGTTGAAAGGGAGCATAGCATGTACTCCATGGATTCGATTTTGGACTCAAGGACTCTGATCCTATCCGGTGTGGTGGAGTCCTCCAGCCCCGGCACTTCAGGTTGCTGACTCCCCGACACTTTTGTGGACTCTCTCTCGGGAGTCTGTGGGCATCGTAGTTTCCATGTGGTGCGAGACATCTCCGGCCGGGGGTCTGCCATGGCATCCCACAGGAACTGTTGGTGTTCAGCGAGCCCATCATCCATCGGGTCCCTCACCTCCGGGCTGGAGCTTGAATTTCTAGAATGGGGTGTGGGGTGGGTTGGGAGGGGGCTCGAGTCCCTGCTTGGGAATGCTGTCTCCGAGAGCTGTCTGGTCGCCTCCCCAAACCCCATTGACTCCTTCCCCAATTCTGCCATCACTAACTTCTTCTCTCACAAGAAAATTTCTTGGTAGAGACTAGCGAGGTTTGTTCATGGAATGATTCTCAGCTTTATGTAACGATTGCCTTACTCAAGTAAAATGCTCAGACTTCAAATCTAGGTTTAAGGTCTGGTTTTATTTAGAATAAAATGCAAACAGAGAGAAAGCTGAGAATGAGAAAAGCGCACCTAAACTCAAACTAAATAGCGTCTTTGCAAACAACACCCCACCCCCTCCCTCACAGACAGTTCGCCCCACATTCCCAGGTGCTCCTAACGAGCTCTGCTGATTGACGGGCAAAAAGACCTTGACATTTAAGAGATAGCCCAAACACATTCCTTCCTGGCACAGCCCCACACATCTCCCCGTACAAGGTTTATCAGCAGCACCCTCCCAGTCAGGAACACACATCAACACTCTGGCATGCGAACCATTACAATGGAGCGAACATCGCAACAGTGACCATGACATGTATACTGTATGACTATGTTCTAGTGCAGTTCTCTATATTGTCAAATGTGAACCTTCAGGGGTGGGGGACTATATGTTGTTCCCTCTATTGCTTTAAGTAGTGATTGCAGCGATTAAATAAGATGTTCAGCTTGCTGCTGCCACCATTGTAGCTACTGTTCCAGATTAATTCACTGTTAAACACCAGACTAGAATTTCAGCAGATGGTAGCCCCTGGCTAACCTTTTCCAGGCTACAAATCTAAGCAGGGCTGGGCCTCTTACTAATTGGATGAGAGAAATCTGGGGAACCTCAAGACTGGGAAATGAGAAAAAAATAATAATCCCAAAGAAGGCAATGTCAACCCACTTCCATTTTGTTGCCAATGAGACTAAATGGATGCCTTCCCAGTGCAGGAATTCAATTTCAAGCATTGCTGACAGATGGTTGCCTAATCTCTAATTAAATGCATTCAAGCAAAGGGGAGCCCACCCTGTCTCTTGAAAATTGATTTAATTGTTCAATTACCATTAGGAAGTTTTGTCTAACATCCAATCAGAAAGTACCTTCCTTGAATTTAAATCCATTTTTTTTCCAAATTCTGTACTCTGGAATAGATAACAGGTCTTGGTCTTCTCTGTGAGAAACTTTCAGGTATTTGAAGAGAGCTTCACAACACCCATCATACCCAGATTCTTCAATCTCTCTTCATAAGAGAGCTCCAAATATATATAGGATTTAGCTGCACAACTGGACAATCCAGCCACCTCTTGAATTGCATATCCCAATGTACTCACTGTAAGGAGTTCATAAAGAAAGACATTCCTTTGGGCCACACTAGATCATTTCTTAAGACCTCTGAATGGTTAGCTAGTTTCCTGATTTTATGGATTGTGTATATAGCTAACGGCATACAACCTTTTCTTTTAAAAAGGTGACTGTTGGACACAGGATTGTAAGATCATATTCTTTAACTTGTGTTTCTGGCAATTAAAATGTTACTATATGCAAAGAAGGACCTTGGAACTGTACAGCCTCACATTTATACACCAGGTTAGATTATGAAATTACTCATGTTGAATCCATGTCTCTGTACAGTTGAACCATTACTATCAGGAAGTAGAGATCGGAAATGGGTATCTGTGCTAGCAATGAGGCACCAAGCCATGTAGCCAATTATTTGTAAAATGTACTGTTTTAAGGCTTTAATGTAGGGTCTGAAACCAGTGCTTTAAATATGTCTCGCAACATTTGAAATGGATATAAATAATATTGCTCCAGTAATATCACTTCTATTTCCCTAGGCAGAGTGACTTGTCTGCTGAGCTTTCATTGTTCAGGGTGATGTCTGAACTGTACCAATAGCTGTATATCTGAACAATGTTCAAAGTCACTTGTGACTTTTACAGATAGTTCTGCATCCCAAAACCATGTGGGAGAAACATTAATCTATGGAGAGAGAGATGGCAGCATGAAAGGTCCATCTGATTCATTTAAATTTACAGGCAAACATTCTGCAACCCCCAGAAAATAAAACTTTCAGATCTGTTCAGTTCCTTGGGGTTAGAAAAACATGATCGATGTGCATTTTCTACAAGCTTGCTTTACCTTATGCTGATCTTTTTAGTTGGTAGCTGAGTTTCTAGAAAGTCTTGTGATGCTGAAAAAATGCAGTTAAAATATACTAGAATGAAACGCAATGACTGTTTGGTGTCCACCAGTCTGGCATCTCATTTAATGAGACCCATATTTAGATCTAACTCAGTGGCAACAGACTTTGGATGACCAGAACAATGGTTCCTTGAGCACATTCATATTTATAATCACATCTGTCTTATAGCAATTTGTATAGGAAGGTGTCATGGGTGAAGCCAGGGATTGGACATGGAGCTCATATTCCCTAGGACTTGCTAGTGAACTTCTGTGTCCTTCTCTTTATCAAAATATTGTCAAACTCTTCACTAAACCCAGTTGCCTGTTCTCCACCATGCCTGATCTTCATGAAGGAATGAATTTGTAAGAGTGATGGCTGTTTTTTTTTCTCTTTGACTTGTGTGCTGAGGTATCTCACAAAGTAGAGGACTGAAGGAAATATTCTCTGGCTTAGAATATCAAAGTTTTATCCTACCCCTCCTTCAAGCAGCTCAGAGCAGGTAGAAAAGAAATTATCCCCCCAGAAACACTAAGATGGTAGATTCGATTGAGGTAGACACACTTAATCCACTTTTCTTTGAGTCCAATGTTTTATTTGCCACCTGATTTTACAGACTACATTGAGAAAGTAACTCAAGGATAGTTTACCTGATGTCCTCCAAATTAGTTGGATATCCCACCCACCTAATAGTACTAATACATAGTAGCTATGTACAATACATATTGTAGTAGTACATAGTAGCTATGAATTATGGGATCTGTAGCCCAACACTCTTACTAATTGGATTAGTAAGGTAATGATGCCATAAGAGGTCATTTAGAGTGGAAATTCTACTATCGATTTATAATACATTTTTTAACATGAGTGTTGGGAAGTGCAAATTAACTTATCAGCTATCCAAATTCCTTTGGAAAAATAAGAGAGAGACAGAGACAGAGACAGAATGAAAGACAGTAAAATGAATTTCTTTGGTTTCAAATTGGTGTCATACTGTCCAAAGAGAACTTATATTACTTTTTAAGAAAACAGATTTGTAGAATGTGAGGAAAAAAGAAAATTTTCAGTTTTCTTTTATTCTTCTCTCTCTGCCACACTGCCATTCTTCTAAATCTGTTAAAATATGCCTAAACTTTACTACCTACCAGCAGCTCCACATTTCCTGTTGAGAGCAGAATAAAGTCGACAATGATGTTTATAAAGAAGATGCAAGTAAAGCAAGAAAAGATGCAAATCTTGACCAAAAAAGATAAAATATGGAGAATCCAGTCAAGAAGATAATCCATGTCAACATTTTGTTTTCAAGATCTTGACCATGGCTCAGTTTCTTCTTTCTCTGAGAAAGAGAGAAAGAGGGAGAAAAGGATCCCTCCCCACCATTTTCAAAGTTGTTGATCTGGTTCATAAAATAACTGTTTTTGGAAGAAAAAATTCTCTCTTGGATGAGTAAATTTTCTTTTGCTTTTGTTTTGGCCAGAAGTCAAAGATAACAGCTGTACACTTGTGGATTCATTGAACATTACGTAATCACTGGCTGCACTTGCAGACTAGAGGGATTAACCAATAATTAGAACATTTTGGGTCATCTTTAGAAGAACAGAGCTTTTCAAATCCTGTAAAAAATTGCTTCTTGTCTCTCCTTGAATCTGGAAGCCACAGGAAAGAGTATCATAAAGTGCTTCTGCTGTGATATTTATAAAAAAGCAAAAATACCACTCCATCCAGATATTTAACTTTATAAAATACACCTCGTAACATTAGGCAATACTTCTACAATAAAATTTTTCCAGGGCATCTATTGATACTCTGAGAATTTGGGAGTTCTGATATTAGGTTGGAATTCCCCACCACCCCCATTTCCTTTTTTGCAGTCCTGGAAAGTGTAATTGTTGAAGATTAGTAGTAAGGATTCTAACCATTTAGAAACAAGAAAGACACAAAAAATGATAGTGTCAGTACTAAATAGGGTTGGTTTAATTTTTTTTAAAGCAAAGTTTCCATCCCAAATCCTGCAAAAACAAAATAATAATAATAATAATAATAATAATAATAATAATATATATATATATATATATATATATATATATATATATATATATATATTAAAAAATATATATAATCTTAGCTCTGTCCCTATAACATCCCTGCAGTTCCCAGAAACCATTAAGTGTGGCCAACAGATACAAACTGGACGTGATGATTGAATCTTTCCATATCCGACTCTCTATTTTGGCTCAATTGGACAACTGAAATATTCTGTTCCTACTGAACAACCATTTAATATCAATTTTCTAATGATGACTGATGTAAAGGTGGTTTACCAAATAAAAGACACAGGACTGACTTGACTTAGTTTCTGATTCCAGAAATATTTAGAGTTGCTCTCACATTGCACCATTCCTTCCTTTCCCCAAAGGCCAACCTTCAATTTGTTTCACAGACAAATGAAATGAACCACAAATTAAGATGATATGGAACTTCCAAAGGGAGTTGGTTCTTCTGGAACTTCTAAGGGTTCCAGAAGTTCCAGATCATCTTCCAAATTTTATCATGTAGCCTCTATGAACGGAAGAAGAGAAAACTGTTGCAGCATCGTGTCCCTGGGAGGGAAATGACTAGCACATTGGGCAGTTTTAAATAACTGATCCTGAAAAGAATGTATTCAATCTGCTGAGAAAACTAGCTCGGTGGCATCATCATCATCATCTGAATGGTGATAGCAAGAGGTCAGCATTCCTGACCTTGAGTCTTTTTTAAGTACTTCACTCCCACTTTCCATGTTAAGCCACTCTGTGCACAACTGCCTTGCAGCCAGAAAATGGGTTAAATTGGCTTTTTTTTCAAAGGCTTTCTTCTTCTGTGAAATACATTTGCTGCATTGGTCTCGGGAACTCTGAGGATGTCCTACAAATTACTTGCCTTTTGAGTGTTTGAGATGATGGAGGCTGCTACTGCAGGTTTTCTATTACACGTGTTGTTATCACTGGGGAGTGTCCCTGACAACAGCCCTTTCTGTTTAACTGATGCAGGGAAACCATCTTGCAGATTCTGGAAAGATAATTAAACAGAGATAATTAACAACCATCACTCATATACACTCTGTGGCTAAAAAGTCAAGGACACGCACAGTCCACTTGGCCAACATTTTTCTCATTGGAAGAAATTTCAAAAGCAAATTCTTTTTCTGTAGTTTGAAAGAAAATGGGTAGAAAAAAAAAATCTAAGGTAATTTTTCTTTGTGGCACTAGTTAGATTAATTAATAAAATAGTCCAGAATGTATTTTCATTGGTGGCAACCTTTATCATCTGTCACTTTTCTTAAGCAGAGAATAACCTTTCAATTTTTTGCTGTACTTCTGTACCTGCTGGTGCTCTCCCTTAAAAGAAAGATGCCCTCTCCTAATTTTACATGAACACATCCATGCAGTTTCCTCCACCTTCTTTTGGGATAGAGGTTTTCAGGTTCAGAAACCCACAGGCTTCGCTTGCCTTCCATCCAAGGGCTAACCCATACAAACTTGGCTTCATTTCCAAGCTCACAAAGATGCTATCACCTGCAAGGAGAAAAAGTAGTGTTCTGGTTCAGAAAGAAAAGAGTTGAAGAAATTAGCTTTTTTCTTCTTGCATGCATGCATCCAGTGGCAATAACTAAATTCTTGATTTACAACAAACTTCAAGATTTGTTGCAGTCACCATGGCTGATTCCCTTTTTAACAGAAAATATAATACTATTTGGGAAGTTACTTTGTTTCCTTTATTTCACACCTTTTGTCTCAGACCTCTTCATCTACAAGGGCTCCATCTTATATGTATTAAAAGCATCTAGATAAGACCACCAGCCCTTCATATAGTTAGCTTCTATGCCATTAGGATCTTATTGGTAATAATCAGCAACTGGAATTGCACCCAGAAGGCTACTGACAACCAGTACAGCTTGCAAAGCTGAGGCATGCCTGTTATTGCTTATGACATGACATTCTGGACCAGCTGCAGCTTTGAAATAGTCTTCAAGGATAGTCCCATGTAGACTGCATTGCATTGTCTTCCCATGAGGTGACTAAGGCATGAGTGACTATGAAGAGACCTCCTGGTCTAGGAATGAATGCAAGTGCAGAAGCACACAGCTCCACTTGCTTGTCTGAAAGAGCTGAAAGACCTCAATGTTGCACACCAGTCCTAAAGGGAGAAATGGGACCCCATCCAGAATTAAGGGTGGAACTGGACTGTAACTCGACTGAAAATAGCAGTACTTCTTTTTCAAACTCTGGAAGTAGCAGCAAGGTGCTCTACTTGCCAAACAGTGTTCAAAGCATTCTTTAGTAGGAATCACCTTCTTTATTTTTTCCCACATATTCAGAATGCTTTGGCAGTTGTTAGCTGATAGCTGTCAGACAAAAGAGTTAGTTGTTTTGTCAAGTAAGAGCTATTTTGCCAAAACAAATTCATAAAATTAAGATAAGTGAAATCTAATTGCACATACATGAGCTTCAGTCCTGGAGCCACTCTGTCCTCTTAATATTTTTGCAATACTGTACCCAGATGGACAATAAGCCTTACAGTAAAGTCAAATTGTCACTAGTGTAGATGGTACTGTAGTAAGCTACAGTTGTCCCATAATGTAGCCTGGTGAGCAGAATTCAAAGTAACAACAGAGAATACAGTACTGTAGTTTAAAAACAAAGGTGCGTCTGACTCACGCCATGGTCTACTCAATTGCCACAAGTGCCTGTGAAAGTTGGACATCAAAAAAGGAAGGTAGAAGAAGAATTGATGCATTCAAATTGTGGTGCTGGCAAAGATTAGTGAAAATACCATGGGCTGCCAGAAGAACAAACAAATCAGTTTTAGAAGAAATACAACCAGAATGTTCCCTAGAGACAAAGATAACTACGCTTAGACTTTCATACTTTGGGCACATCATTAGGAAAGACCGATCGCTTGAAAAGGACATCATGTTTGGTTTAGTCGAGGGCCAGCAGAAAAGAGGAAGACCTTCAATGCGATGGATTGATACAATCACCGCAACAATGGATGCAAACATTGGAACAGTCAGGCATATGGGGGCAGACCAAACAGCATTTCGTTCTGTTATACATAGGGTCGCCGTGAGTCATAAACAACTCAATGGCAACTAACAACAACAACAACAGTATATGAATGGGGAAAAAAAACCAATCCATTTTTATGACATTACATTACTTCATACTTCATCAAAAGAGCGAAAAAAGCTGTTGGTAATTGTGAACTAGAAGATTTTAATTTCTGTTGGCCATATGTATGAAGCCTAAGGTTCTTTATTTCTCTGTAGGAAATTAGGAAATTGTGTTTTATATCAGCTCTGTGGCATATCTCATGGGGTGCAAGAGGATATTTTCTTTCTTTTAAATCTTTTGTAATCTATAATATTAATTTGGAACTCTTCATACAATGGGCCCCCCTAGAGTCCATTGCGGTTAGCAGAACTGTTCCCAATAAAGGACATTGGCTTATAAAGCTTATCCGTGAGTAGTTGATGACTGTCTAAGAGCATTTAGGCAAGATCAATAAGTCTAAAAATTGCATACATAAAATAAAATATCCTAAAATATTTGGTTATAATGACATGTTGAAAAACATAGAACGAACCTTTCTTTGTCTGTACAGTAGGATGCCTGAAAAGTATTATGTAAGTTTCCTTTCCTTTTGTTTTGCACCATTCTTCCTGTTGCATTTGCTAAGCAATGATATTGACAAAATCTTTTTAGACATGGATTGGTTTTCAGCTAATGGCTTCTATTTTTCAAACTTGCATACAGTATGTTTGTCAGGCTACCTGAACAGAATCTTCTATGCATATGGTTCTGATCAGGAGTTATGTAACTGAATTTCTGTACATACATTTATATACACAAAGTCCTTAAATGTTCAGATGCATGCATACACAGAAGTTCACTAATGGCTAGAATATCAATTGCATGAAGGAGAGAGAATAACTGCATGATAAAAGCCATGTCTGGGAGACCTTTCAGATTTGAGAAGCTCCATTCATATACAGAAGCCATACACTTTTCCTGAATAGGAAGTGTTTCCTGTTTGGAGTGAGACCATGTCTGAGCAACTTCTTGATCCTCTCTCTCCTCTTGATTACTTCCTGGTTTCTCAGAATCATCTGACTCTTCATGATAGCCACTTACAGCTCATCCTTGACACCATTCAGCTGCTTCTCTCCCTTGGAGTAATTGTGTGCCCTACTCCAGTCTTTTCAAGCATGACAACTTCAAATGCAATGCATAGAAATGATTTGGGCTGTAGTCCAAATCCTACTCAGGATGCTGATCCAATCCTACTCAGTATAGAACCTCAAGAGAATTCCCTAGGTTTCACAGAGGTAGATTAGGACAACCCAAAACCACTCAGTGGTTTATGCTGGTTGGCCCAGGCTACCCATAACTTCAACTTTTATTACTTCTTCCTTGCAGATTATTTATCTGAACATTGCTGGACTTTCCCATGGAATCCCTTTGAGGAAGAAAGATTCACAAGCCATACAGTCTTCCTTCTTTGTTGCAGATGTTCATGTTGGAATGTGACATTTTTACAGAAATAATAAATAAGGGTGAAATTGGCTTGTGGAAGACTTTCTTATGTGCTTGTTGTTGTGTGCAGTTATCATAGAATTAAACTCTATTGCTTTGTGACAAAGAATAAGTTGTGTGGAAATCAGGTGACCAAAACACTGTGCAGGACAGTTTCTAGTACTTATAAAAATGGGTAGGAAAAATTCATCTCATAAAGATGTGAGGCAATGCTCTATGGCATGTCATTAATACTCTTGTGAGGCAATATTCTTGATTTTACTACCAGCAGATTAATCTTGGTATTAAAATAGCACCTGTTGAGGCATTCTTCCTACACTGTCTGACTTCATTCCCCTGTTCAAAGGGAAAAGGAAGTTTTTGATGGCTTAATTCACTTGCTTCTCTGCAATAGCTACAGTAGTTATTCCGAAAAGACATTTCCTATTTGCTATAGAACATTGCTGCTGTTAAGCAACTGTTAAAACATGCTTTTATGGCTCTCTGTAGTAAGTGAATATGGAAATGTAGAGAAGAACTGGAGGGGGCACCATTTTACAAAGTTGTAGCGATGTTTGGTACCTATTGCATAGATGAGGTGCCCCCTGAAAAATCTGATGACAGAAACTGCAGCAACAGGAGCATCTGCCAATAAACAACTGTGAAGAACCAATATAGTTGATTTAATTTTGTCCCATCGTTCCTCAAACTACTCTACATAGGGTAATCCCATTTCATCCTTGGGGGGTGGAGATGTGTGGATAGATTAGGCTATAGAACTACCATCCTCTTCTCAATTTCATTTCCCCCTGCAAAGATTAGGATCCAAGAGTATTGAATGATTGCTACCACCTTCCCACCTTCCCTGTTGGAGGAAGGATGTGTAAAAGATACTCAACATGCCAGCTGTTGAAGCAGATTATCTGCATCAGTCACTTTATCAGTGCCTGGATAGGAGAGGACATCCATCTTGTCCCTTTAGATCCCTCAGTGGCTCCCAGGCTTCTCTTGATTGGCTAGGCAAGAAACTGCAAGAATAGATTCCCAAGGATGAACATGGTTTTATTTCTTGTAGGAAAAAATAATAATAAAAGCATTAGGAAAGTTGTTAGGGACATGTTCTTCTGTTGTTGTTTTGATTGATTGATTGATTGATTGATTGATTGATTATGTGCTATCAAGTCATTTTCAACTCCTACTGACAGATTTTCTCCAGGATGTTCTGTCCCTAACCCAGTCTTCCAATGGTGCACTCATTGCCACTGTAACTGAGTCCATCCATCTTGCTGCTGCTTGTCCTCTTCTCCTCTTTTCTTCCACCTTGCTCTTTCCTAATTGAGAAGATCCAGTCAGTGGGAGGAAAGAGAGGAGGTAGATCTTTTGTAGAGTTCAGCAGGGCTTGGTCCTGTCTTCCCTGCTTTGCAACATCTACATGAAACCACTGGGAAAGGCTATCCATCTCTTTGGGGTGAGGTAACATAAGTCTGTTGGGGATACCTGGTTATACATCTCCATTCCAGGCCAAGTTGAGATACAGAGTAGGTCTTGACTTGGTGTTGGGGTGGCATTTGGACTATTATGAGTCCAAGTGCCAGTATGGACTACTATGAGATAACACACGAAAGGACACTCAGAGATTGACTCAACCGAACAGTATTCATGTTGTACCAAAAGCTAACTTGTCCAAGTATTTTCAGTTTATCGCTAGTGATCAGCTTAAGGAAAACTCATGCCAGAATTATTCATTATTAGTCATTGCCAAATGACGAATAAAAGCCATCAGGCCAGAAAGAAGACATTCTATTCCAAACCAGTGCTATTGTATCAAAGATGGGCACATAGTGAAGCTGGCAGGAAATGCGATTCCCCTGGTTGATAGCCAAATTGCTTATTCTGATAGATGAAGGCATTGTGGAAGGTTATATTGGAAGATAACATTCCTGAGACCAAAAGAATATCACATGTCCTAACATCTCCCTTCCAAAAAGGGAGTAAAATTGTAATAATGCCCAGACTTGGACTAATTGAAAATTGCCAGTCAGAGTTTGTAGGCTGCTCTGCTTAGTACAGAAGAAAAGGCACTAGTTAATTCAGTCCATCATTCAGCTCTTCATTCAGCTTTCACTCCAACAATGTCCTCTAGCTCTTAATTTCTTCCCATTTGCTTTCATTTCAGCTACTGGAGAATGTGACTGGCCATCTACTCTTCTTACACCTGCATCAAGGGGAAAATAATTAAATCACCCTATAGACCCGTTGATTTAATTCATTTTGAGTAGGAACTCTTAGGCAGGTTATAGTCTGAGTTTTCTTTATGTGTGCAATCTGGAATTGAATATTTGTTAAGCAGATGGAAGTAACTATTTCCCATATTCAGACTTGTGTCTCTTCCTTTTTTTTTTTTTTTTTTCATTATGTAGGCTAACTTACTTGTGCAATGGAGAAATCCTTACCTGAAGTTCTTGCCTTTGAGTTGAAGCTTCCAACCTGCATAGACTTCAGTTTCATGTTAATCCGATTTGATATGTTTTGCCATACGTATTTGTAAGACACAAACAATCTTGTACCAGCTGTACCAATATCCAGGCAATGATTTTAAAATTCCCATTTCTTTCATCAGCACTACTTCTGGAGCTGGCCATTCATCTGCAAAGTTCTTCTTTCCTTTTCCGACCCACTTGCATGGACTGAAATGATGGATGAGAATATTCAGTTTCAGCTTTCTTTCTAGAGCGTTGAAATCCAAAGATGATGTGATGATGATTATTGGTGCTATCGTTTGTCCCCACATAAGCATGCAGGAAGAAAAACTTGTCTTGGCAGCTGCTCTGTCATATTCAGAATCCATGCTCCCAAGAGAGAATACACTATAACAGTCAAGAGGTGAGGCCAGCATAAAATACAGAATTACCAGTTTCTAGAATTTTTTTTCTTTGTCCTCTTGCAGATAGCAGTTGCATCACTTTTTCCCTTTAGGCCTGCCACTCCTGTTCAACCTAATCTCCCCATTTTTCCCTGGAGATTCAGGACCATTTCCTTCTGTGAAGGCCTAAAAGCTCCTTCTGAGTGCCAGCCATGCAGAACATCCTTTCATCTTTTGGGTTCCTGGTTGTCATTCTTCTCCACCGGTCTTACTCCTTTATTTGATTCACTTCCTTGTGAACAGATTGAGCTTTCATGAGTTTACTACCCCCTTGAATCTCAGAAATGCCTGCTTCCAGAGTTGTAAATTTTCCCACAAGGCTTGTTATTTGATCTTGCTCAGATGACAATATATCAGGAATTAATACAGCTCTTTCTAATCCATGGACCTTGGGGAAGGAAGTATGGCCTTTTCCTCTGTAGCTGGGATTTCAAGAGCATAGATAAGCTCCTCCAGCTTTTTTCCCAACTATTGTGGGGAGTGGAGCTTTTAGCCTGAGATGACTGAAGGGCAGCTGTTTTCCTCATTTTAGGAGGCACATTGTAATAATATTCTATCCAATTTTTTAAAAACAAACTGGAATAGTTCAGGTATAAATCCCTCATTAGTCAAGTATCAAAATGAGCAAGTCCACCCCCAGGTTCAGAGTAGATAGGAAAAGGCCTGTCCTTAGTAGAACCATGCAAACCAGAAGTCCTTGTGAATAGTGACTTCCTCTGTCAACTCTGCAGCCCAGCTCACATTTCAGGTCTAATTCTACAGAGACAAACAAGCTTTCGGTTCAGCTCTTTCATGAAATCTCAACTCCAAGTATACAGTATATCTAGATCAGCCTTTCTTGACCATTTGACCCTGGAGGAACCCTTGAAATATTTTTTCAAGCCTCAGGGAACCTCTGCACATTCAGGCTCAAATATAGGACATGAGTTACAAAATTAGTATATTTGTTTCATGGGTAGGCCAGTCTATATGCATTAACAGTGTTCTTAAACTGAAAACAAAGAATGAAACTTACCTCTTTAATGTGAAGTTGCCATAATTTGAAATATTTTTTTTAAATAAATCATGATCTCCCAGGGAATCCCTAGTGACCTCTCATGGAACCCTGGGGTGCCAGGGAACCCTGATTGAGAAACCCTGATCTATAGATGTTCCCTTTTCCCCCTTTTCCCTGATTGCTATTTCTCCCTTCTTCTACCAAAATGGCCCACAGTGTATATTTAGCTTGCAAGCTTTACTGCAGAGAGGACAACTGTCATCTGATGTGCATATTCCAGTTATGGTCAGATCACCACATAAATTCTCTCGCAGGCTTGTCTGGACTGCATTCCAAATGAGTAACTGGTAATGTGGTTTTTATAGGATTTATTGTTATGCATTTCCTACCACTATTAGCTGAAATTAAATTTCCTAATGAGTTATGACAACCCCTAATAGGATGCATGGAAAGGTTAGGCTGTGAGGGAGTGACACCACATCTCCATCGTGGTGGCTGAAAGTATAGGGGTTTTATTTTTTTGCTCATTAGCAAAAGTAACTCTGACTAATGTATCATGTGCTCATTATGCAAATGACAGTTCAGTGGATTTTTTCAGTACCTTTCATGTAATAGTAGTGATGAGTGCATAACTGAGAAAAAAATAATATTGAAATGCTTGCCTTCCTTCCTTCCTTCCTTCCTGCCTGCCTGCCTGCCTGCCTGCCTGCCTCCCTCCCTCCCTCCCTCCCTCCCTCCCTCCCTCCCTTCCTTCCTTCCTTCCTTCCTTCCTTCCTTCCTTCCTTCTGATAAATTGGATAGACAGATCATTGTTATTTTTAAAATTAATTTTTATTAAATAAATTTTTACAGAGTAAAAGCATTTAAAGAAAAAAATAATGGTTATTAATGGTTGTTATTAACTTGAGCTTTGTGAAACAGGCTGGAATATTTTTCTACTATTCAATCGAGTTAGAAAAATGATGGTTCCATCGTCTCTCTTTTTTCACAAGTAAATAATGGAGTTTGTGCTTCTGGAAAGCTCACCATCCATTCCGCTAAAACCACATGCATGAGTCCAACACAAGCTATCTCTAGCTCTGTATACTTTATTAATGCATTCTGCATAAAACTGTTTAATGTCAAAAACAGGGGGCAACTGAGCTTGAGAAAGCTAAGCCGGACTTGATTAGGGCTTGGATGGGAGACCACAAGGAAATCCATAGGCTAAGAAGTAAAAACAACAGTCATCTAGAAGAAACCAACAGCAAACTACTTCTGTAAACCACATGTACATCCCCGCTGAATGAGCCAGAATTGAATTGTGTTCTGTTCAGGGAAAGCTTTACTTTTTATCTGGCCCCAAAAGCCACTTTAGGTGTAGAATGTATTAGTGAATGGGCTGCAAGTTTCCTGTTTCACTTAAAGTCTGGCCAGATAAATGTTTGAATTCATGACAGATTTTTTATATTGTGTAATTTCACTTTTAATATACATCCTTGGTTTCCTAAAGAGATAGCTGAACGCTAGTTGTCATCTGTCAAAAGTATCTCTCTCTTTCCATCATCTACCTCTGTCTCTCCCTCTATCAGGAGACAGAGAGATCCTTACACAAATACATATATGCAAAGAAAAAAAAAGTCACAGACTCAAGAATGCCAGGGTGACATAACAGGTGCCTGTTAATTGCTAGCTGTCAACAGTTAAAAATCCAAAGCCTCTTTGTGTGTGTTTGTGCATGGTCATGAGGGTGTGTGCGTGTGAGTGGTCTGCATTGAAACTCTAAGCCAAAGTATTTATTCAGAGAGTCAGCCAAAAGGAAGTGTCTCCCTGCGCCTCTGAATGCATTTATAGGCCTTACAAGAGGATTGCATCTCCCTCTGAAAAGCATTTAGAGATTTCGTTTTAATAGGCCCAGAGTGTATGTGTGGGGGGTAGATTTTGAATTCTAGTGCACAGTCACACAGCCCTTCCCCCAAACTTCAAAAGGTTATTTCCTCAGGCAAAATGGAGGTGGCCATTTAGCAGGGCCAGTTCCAGCCAACAGGCACCAGTTGCTGGGTTTGAAAGCTTGCTGTGCCCAGAGCAACTTGGCAAGTGAAGCCGGTTGGAAAAGCTACTAAGGCAAAGGTATAATTAAACGTTTGAGAGTGGCAAACAGGCCTGGAAACCTTTCCCTTTGACCTTATTTTAAATCACCTTTTGAATGTCTTGGTCTCAGGCGGATATTTGAGCCTGCCCTTTCTCCTTCCCTTGAATTGCTCGATGCGTTAGCTTGTGCAATGCGATCAGCCTAATCTAGGAACTTGACTCCTCTGAGCACACGGATTCTTCAAAAGCTTCACCGATTACATTTCTCTGTTTTCCCTCATTCCCACCATCAGTAATTCCTGTGCTCTGTTCTACACTCTTTTGAATAAAGTGGGCTCGCTGTTACCTAGGGGAAAGCACGAATGTATTATATTATATGTGGCTGGGAAATAGGGTACAACTGACTGCAAAAATGCTTTTGCACTTGAGATGTTTGAGAACTCATTTTGAAAAGGATTTTCTCATTCTCAGTGTTCAGTGGGAAAGGAAATGCAGTCCAACTGAATTCTTTCAATTAGTTTGTGTTTCTCCTGGTTTACAATTTGCAGTGCTTTTAGAGCAATGCCCTCAAAAGACCTTCCTTCCTTCCTTCCTTCCTTCCTTCCTTCCTTCCTTCCTTCCTTCCTTCCTTCCTTCCTTCCTTCCTTCCTTCCCTAATTACATAAGCCTTTCTATTTCCATTTCTATGACTTGACAATCATATTAAAAGATAAAGATTCCCCAGAACTGAGTTTGACTCTTGGTGACTTCATGGATACAGTTTAAAAGTGGTTTGCTTTTCCTCTGGGTTAGCTTCTTTGATTTCTTCATCTAGTCTACAGCCCTGGAGTTTATTTATTTTATTTATTTATTTCAAGTTTTTTTAAGGCCACCCAACTCAGGCATGTGACTCTGGGAGGCGTACAACATAAACACGTCATCATCATCATCACCATCATCATCATTTAGCAAACAATAAACAACCAATATACAGTATAAACACAAAAGCTAAAAGCTAAAATGTAAAATGGCAACCAAGCACAGAACAAAATTTCTTAGTGGTCTCCCATCGAAGAGCTAACCAAGTTCAGCCACCTCCTAGAGAGACTGTCCCATTAGTCTTTATCTTCCAAGATATTCTAAAATTTCCTATTTATATTTCCGGTATAAAAAAAATGACTTGTTAGTGGCCTGTTGCTGATAGTGGCCTACTACGACTACTACTATTATTAATTTAATTTAATGCTTCTTTGCTTTAGAATCTGCTACTGGTAACTTAGCTGTAACTACTATAAGTAAACATCATACTTAAAATCAACTTCTTTATGATTATTCATGAAGGAAAGCAACCAAGGTATATCACACATGTTGCATTAGAATGGATTTCTGTGAAGTAGAATTTCAAAGACAAATCTTAAATCACTTACATCACTACAGCTTTAAGTTCTGAGAAAATATTCTAAAAATCCATGAGGTGGATCATTCTTATTGTAGCTTGCAGGTATTAATTTATTCATGTCTTTTTTTTTTTTTTTATTCCTTTTTAAAATTATGGTTGGTCTATGAAATGCGCAGTCATTTCAGGGCACCCTTTCAATTTATATTGCATTATGCTTGTCGCAGTGAAACCTCTGACATTGACTGGTTGAGCAGGTGTGAAGCACAGAATATTTATGAATTTTCTACTTGCTCATGGGGGATGGGGGGAAACGTGGTTGGAATATTTGCAGTCCAAATTGCATGAAGATACAAAAAGCTCTCATGGGTCATAGAGTGAAATATTTTATTTTCAACAGTGGCCAACCAGAAGTGGAAATTAGAATGGACTAATAGAAGCCACTTGACTGCCCTACAGTTTCACTTCCTCCCCACTCCAACTTGATGTTAGTCAGGTGAAATACATGAAACGTATCTCTGCTCTCAGAGTTTTCCTGTCTTTGCAGTCAACAGTTAGTGATATAGTGTAGGTACAATTAAATACACTGCACAGGTACATTTCAGAAGGGAGGAGAAGAAAGTGAGGATGCTGGGCTGTTGTGAAGGAGAAATTGGTTTCCACATGGTTGCTTCTGTCAATGTTTATACAGGTCTCTGGGTAACTTTCAATTTTTTTTCCCCTTTCAGAAAAGAACTACAGGTGCCTCAGTGAGTTTTAGGGCAGTTTATCTGTGGCAGTGAGCAAAACAGCTGTGTAGTGGAACTACAGACTACATTCAGCCAGTTAAAACTTTCAAATAGCAGGTGTACTTTGCCAAAAATGTGGCTTGTATTAGGGTTACACACTGTTGGAAATGATTCAGAAGTGCTTCAGATCTCAGGTCAGCCCAGGGCTGGCTCTCTGCTTTTCATTATAATGGCTGATCTTTTCTCAAGCTTTTGTGTGAGCCTGGAAAAAAGATGCCATTGTATTAAGTCAGGGTTTCTCAACCAGGGTTCTGTGGCACCCTAGGGTTCTGCAAAAGGTCACTAGGGGTTCCCTGGGAGATCACAATTTATTTTAAAAAAAATATATCAATTTTGGGCAACTTCATATTAAAGAAGGTAAGTTTCATGCTTTATTTTTAGATTAAGAGCACTGTTCATGCATTTATTTATTTATTTATTTATTCATTCATTCATTCATTCATTCATTCATTCATTCATTCATTCATTCTTCAAATTTCTATCACCACCCATCTCTCCCAAAAAGGGGACTCTGGGCATCCCTTATACAGGTCTACCCATAGAATGAATATAATAATTTTGTAACTTCTGGTCTATATTTGAGCCTGAATGTGCAGGGGTTCCCCCAGGCCTGAAAAATATTTCAGGGGTTCCTCCAGGATCAAAAGGTTGAAAAAGTTGTATTAAGATGTTCTTAAAGTTACTACAGATCTTAAAACAGTGGCAACTTTTTTTTTTCCAGGCTCATGTGGCATCTGAAAAAGTCAGGCTGTTTTAATAATAAAAGTTGCTATGCTTGTGTTTGTGTGAAGTCCAAATAATTTCTTCCCAATCATTTATAAAGAGAGCACAGACCACGGTTATAATTAATTGCATTCGGCTCATTCCCATTGCTAGTCCATGCTATTCAAACTCTTGACTGCCACCTGTATGTGACTGTCAGAGATTGGGAGAACTATGCACTGAAAAAGAGGTCTGCCAAAGATGGCATAGAAATATGGCATAAACTATAAACAAAATGAGTTGATTCTCAAAATTACCAATAGCAGTCCATATTGGGCAGAAATATTACAAGTTTCTTGAACCAAACCATTGGTAATGTTAACAATGTTTAAATAAATATGGTGATCCATTTTACCAAGTTTAATGCCTAGAAGATCCCCATCAGTGGGGAAGATCCATTACAACTAGTTTTATGACTTAAATTGGACCTAAGTTGGAGTCTTGGCTTTAGGTATCTATATTCTGGCTACCTTTTCTATATTAGATGCCTAGCACCATTCAAAATCCCATAGCTGCAGAGTTGCAAGAAATAAATCAACCCATCCCAAATACATTACAATATCTACACTGGTAGATTGAATAATGAGTGAGTGCCAATTTAGCCTGAGCCTGCCAAGGGTGGTGGTGATCCTATAGCCAAAGCAAGACATTTGTCAAGATTATAAACAATGGTAGAAACCTGAAATACTGTAGCATTGGCAAGATATAGTGTGTTTAAAAATGTAGCAAGTTGAGGAATATCCTGGAAGGACAGAAGTGTCCTTTGCTCAGCCTTAGAAGCAATTGCTCATGATGCGCTCTCCAAGGTGCTGAAATAGTGGTCTTATTTGTGGAGTGGCTCACTGTGCACTTTTGGTTCCCCTTCAAGGTTTGTTTGTTTGTTTGTTTATTTAAGAAATTTAAGAAATTTAAGAAATTTATGTGGCTGCCCAACTCACGGTGACTCCAGGTGGCTTACAGAAATAAAACCCCATATACAAAACCCATTACACCCCAACCCCTCTGGTGACAATACATTGAAACAGACCATTTAATGGGCTCCATATCAATCTGGCATCCCCAGACACACCGGCAAAGCCATGTCTTCAGGGCCTTTTGGAAGAGTATTAAGGTGAGGGCCAGTGTTATCTTGGTGGGAATGATGTTCCACAGGGAGGGACCCACCATGGAGAAGGCCCTTCTTCTTGGTCCCACTAGATGGACCTCCTTAATGGAGGTGGGGGGGAATCTGTAACATACCTTGCCTTCCTGATCTGGTGACTTGGGTAGATGTAACTGGGGAAAGCTGATCCTTCAAATAACCTGGCCCCAAGCCATGTAGGGCTTTAAAGGTGATAACCAGCACCTTGAATTGAACCTGGAAGCAAATCAGCATCCAATGCGGGTCCCTCAGAGGTGACACATTTGCAAATCTAGGCTTGCACAAAACCATGGGAGCCACCACATTTTGAACCAATTGAAGCTTCTTATCACTTTTCAAGGGCAGCCCCATGTAGAGCACATTACAGTAGTCAAGGTGAATAGGGCTTGGGTCTTGTACATATTCATGCTTACATGTTGTTCTTGTTTGGGATGAAGAAGCTGAAAAAGTGTACTAAGCAAAAGACATCAAAGACAGAAGATAAGATGAAAGAAAAGGGGAAATAGATAAATTTACTTTACACCAACACCATTAGCTATTCTTCCTCACACCTTTCCTTCCTTGTAAACCTTTGTTACTGGAAGTTAAATTTCTTAACTTGTTTACTTTGTTCGGCTTCCCCAACTGGGTTCTCTCTAGAATGGGGATCCTTGTTCACATAGCCAAAGATGTACAGTCTGGTTCTTAAACATCCTGTTGCATTCAGTTGGGTTTACTTCTAAGAATGTGGGCATTCATTCCGGCCTTCTGCAGCTTCCTCGCAATTTGTCCATCTTCAAAGCATAGCAGGAGGCATTCTATAGGCACAGCATTTTTTCTGGTAGAGTATCTGTAAAGATTCATGATATGAAAGATAAACACCCAAACAAGGTTTCAGCATCTGACTGATGGAGCAGCAGAAACCTATCTCCTCCATTTCCTTTGCCAGCCGCTTCATTGCACTTTGTATGTATGTACCAGCTGTTATGATTATGCCTTCACATTAGGGGCTCCAGATTATGAATATTTGTTGCAACTGATGGCAGTCTTCATGCAAGATGTGTTCTGTGATGTTCAGGCTGCTCCAC
This sequence comes from Candoia aspera, assembly GCF_035149785.1. Lineage (NCBI taxonomy): Eukaryota > Metazoa > Chordata > Lepidosauria > Squamata > Candoiidae > Candoia > Candoia aspera. Next base: position 6,075,875 of record NC_086157.1, read on the forward strand.
AACTCCATGTCCTATTTATTCTACTAAGGTTTGTGCTGGCACAGTGGTTTCAGGATTGAGCTGTGTTTTGAGATATGGTTTGGGGGGAAATGTATGTGTTTTGCAAACAACAACAACAACAACAACTAACCAAGAACCTAGTGCAGCTGCAGAATGATGCATACACAGGGGATGTCTTATAAATTTATTGGAATTCTGTTGTACAAATATTTCATTCACTGACTTTAAATTAACAGCAACCATAACAATAAGCATAGTCTGGGCATGGTAGGAAAATTGAGGTTTCAGCAATACATTTTATTTTCATTCTTACCTTGTAAATTACATTATAATATTTTAGCTCTGATTCACATTCTAATGTGTCAGATTGTATATTAAAATTGTATTTTACAATGGTTAGCTTAATACAGTTGAATGCAGCCCCTGACTTGAAGTTATTTGGTAGCATAATGAAGAACACAACAAATCTTTGAAACTTTCTCTTCTTTTTCCCCACTTAAACAATTCTATTTATTCAACTCTGTTGAGGCAGCACATCAGTTCCATCTACTGGAAATCATTATGAAAGACCACAATATTGAGTCTCAATGGTTTTACTTTTATGAAGAATCTCTAGTAAGAGGCCAAAAGTGTTTTGTTTTTTTTACCAGAAATAACTTGATGGAATTTAACATTTTTATAATTTGAAAATTAGATCTTCCTATTCTGGACTTGATAGTGTAATAAATTTTGGATGAGATTTGGCACATGTCATATGGATTCTAATGTTTCTTTTAAACATTTGTATATTGGTTCTATCAGATTATTTTTAACCTCTGCATCCATTCAAATGACTGAATATGCATATATGTCATTTTCTACTACAGCTTCCCCAACTGTATTAATTTGCCCAACCAGTGCAGACAACTTATCTGGAAGATACCAAGTTTTGAAAGTGTTGTCCCACTATAATTCTGGGAGCTATATTTCCATGCTGTTTTTTATCTCGTGAAAGAGAAATGAATGTTTGTTTAGTCTGGAAGGAAGTGAAGCCTCTTCATAAGTTAGCCTTTAAACTTTGTATGTCCAGGGATAATTTAAGGTCTACTTCAAATAGATATTTACTTCTATCATACTGACTGTTAAGGAATTTGCATGCGTTAATGTCAGTGGTTTCTCTCACTAATTACCTTTTAACTGGCAGGTAGGTTTATAGGTAGAGAGCCAGTTTGGTGCAGTGGTTAAGGCACCAGGCTAGAAACTGGGAGACCGTGAGTTCTAGTCCTGCCTTAGGCAAGAAGCCAGCTGGAGGACCTTGGGCCACTCACTCTCTCTCAGCCCTAGGAAGAAGGCAATGGCAAGCCACTTCTGAAAAACTTTGCCAAGAAAACTTCAGGGACTTGTCTAGGCAGTCTTCAAGAATTGGACATGATTGAACGAATTAAAAAAAATAAAGGCGTATAGGTATGGAGATATAAATGAGATTAGAAGAAACACATGCCAAAGTTGACCAGGAAAATGCTCAGGCTATGTGACTCAGGCATAGGAACATGTAGTCACGATTATAAAGCCCATGTGGACTTAACCATGAGACCTGTGGGCAGCCAAAGCAAAACTTTGACAGATCCTGCGATTTCAATCAGAACGCCCCAAAGGAACTGAGAAAAAGGAATAATCCAAAGTACAAGGGGAAAAAAAAAACAATTATTATCTTCTATAACCTTCTATAGGTGTCAAGTCAGAAAAGAGAGATCACAAGAAATACTAGAACTCTTGATATAGGCTGTAATAGGTGAATCTTGAAAGCCTGACAGTATTTCTCTCCCTCTTCAGTAAAAGAATCAAAGCAGGGCGATCTTTAGTTTCCTTCTCACTAGAGATGGAAAACTGTCTAGTTTTCCCAAGCTAAGCTCATGTTTTACTAAGAATCACCACATAACTTCTCCAAGGTCATCTTGGTGTTCCTCTAAAATAGGGAAAAGATACAGATAACGTTGGACGGAAAGCGCCTGCCAAAGATATAAGGCTTTAAGCTAAGCCAAGCACCAAAAATAAAGCAAGATGAACAGGATCAATCTGACTGGCCCTTGGGTCTTCTGCAGTTTAAGTATGGATACTTTCTTAAAGGAGTAGCTGAAGTTAAGCAAAATAATGTACTTCAGTTAATCAGAAAGTGGATCATAACTCATATGTCTTAAGACTGGAATTTCCACCGTTCCCCCCCACCTCCCCCAAATGCCTTCCCACATTGGGAATACAATGCCCGTCTTTTCCCATACTGACTGGGAATTATGACAAATCATGTGTCTGGTGCAAAACAAGGGAACCAAAGGTTATGTGCAGGAAAATTACAGGATGGAGGCAATTAACCCCTTTCATTGGATGAGGGATGTATTTGTCTTTCCTGGGTAGAGATAAAAAGAGAGGTTGCTGGGCTGGATTTCATTCCAAGTAAGCTGGTAGGTGAGATGGAAGTTTTGGATATGAATGTTGAGGGAGGCTGGTATTCAGGACTGCCTCCTCTCAGTATTAAGATGAACTCATTCATTGCACACACACAGAAGAGACAGAGATTCGAAATCACTTGGATTCTGCTTTGCTGCTTTCTGGATGGTGGTCTTTTGACCTCTGTTATTGGGGAGGGACCTCCATACTAATCACTGTCCTACTCCAGAGGCTTGTGTGGCAAACTGAAATTCTCTAGGGTTCCTAGTCACAACTGCATAGTAGCAGTGCCCAAACTTTGCACAGAGCATTGGTAGATGTACAATGGGAAAGCTGCAATGAATGGATTCTCTCTAATGTACTGTAGCAAAGAGAGGTGTTATTTTAAACAAATTAATATCTAACTGTATCACTGGGTGGAAGAATCTAGATGATCTTGTTTGGGCTGGGAAGCTAAGCAAAGCCAGGCTTGGTTACTACTTAGATGGGAGATGTCCAGGGAATTCTAGGGTACATTATTTTCTGGAAAGTCAGAAAATAATCTCAAAAGAAGTCAGTGGCAAACCACTTCTGCATTGTTGCACAAAGATGCAGACTTCCTACCCAGAAGTCACCAGCAGCAAACATGATTCAGATTTATGGTACAGCTTCTTTCCCAGTGACCATCTAGGCTGAGAGGTTACGTAGAGTTAACCTTGATACTTGAAATTTTCTGGATAGGGAATGCTAGATAAGAAAGTGGAAGGAAGGAAAGAAGGAAGGAAGGAAGGAAGGAAGGAAGGAAGGAAGGAAGGAAGGAAGGAAGGAAGGAGGTAGTACAGGGAAGAAGGCAATCAACTTTCATTTTCTGCCAAGAATTCTGCATGAATATGTCAATTAAGTCACCAAAACACTTGTAGGAGCCTACCTTTTTTTTTACTCTTTCTCTCTGAGATCCTTTTCCCTCTGCCCTCAAATCTGACTTTGAAGTTATCAGTAAATACAAAGTTGCCATAGTTTGGATCCATGGTAGGATTATAGCATGCAGACGTGGAAAAGATCAGGTGGCTAGGTACCCAAAATCTCCAGGGCTATTATGTAAATGTCGCTCTGGTAGAGCCAACAGATATGAGGACAGTTGGAAAGTAGGTGTGTTGCAAGAATGTGAAGTATCATCTGAATGGCTGTCATGCATCCAGCTCAATTTCCTGAGCAGCTGAGGACCTAAACTGCAGGAAATCTGCCAGGTCACAATCCCCATTTAGGGATCGGGCTTGGCTGAGATCATTCCAAAGAGAGATTTTAAGTGTACTTCTTGCTCAGAAACACATTAAACCACACCAAAAACACAAACACCCTTCCTTTCCTCTCTTTTTCTCTTTTCTTCCTTTGGCTGTCAGAGGGGTGAGGCTAACTCACCCTTAGGGTCATTGCCAATTGATTTTGTGTAGCACACTAAAAAGTACTGAGGGAGATTTTCAAGGCTTTTGTCTCAGTATGACTCGCTTTTAAAGATTTCCATTTGTACTATTGATTTTTTTTTCATCTTTCCTGCACTGAGCAGGGCTTGCCACTTAAGGAAGAAATAGCAAGAATTCTGTAAGGCAAAATGGACTCCCTGCCATTCTTTGGTGGACTTTCTGGCCAAGAAAATCTAAAGCTGGAAACATTATGCAGCCCTCATTCTTGCTACTTCTTTTGCAAGGCAATCTTAAATGTAAGATGTGATCTCATGTAGGGGGTGTAATAACAGTATGAAGCTGGTTATGTTTTATTTATTTATCATAACAATGTAAATAGCCTCCCACCACAATTGTGGTTCTGGGCAGTGCATATGGGGTTAAATTAAGTACAGTCAGACTTGCATGATTGATGTCAGCCTCACTATATGTAGACCAAACCAAGGAATCAACTTCATAAGAAGGATAAAATGACTTTTATTAATATTGGGTGTAGTAACAGAATATTGCAAGTCTGACTCTGCTTTCCTTCCCCCCCACCTCCCCCCCCCCCACCCCCATATACATGTGAATTAAGGAGGTGTCTGCCTGAGCCATTAGCACATAGCTGCTTCTTGTTTTGGACTTAAGACATATTTTTCCCTTTGTTGCTTTGGTGACCTCCTTACTCTCTACAATGAATAATAAAATAATGGTGACTGAGGACAAACCCAACTCAAATCATAAAAATACAAAACTACATCAACCAGCTCATTCAGACTCCAGATTCCAGGCCTAAGGGAACATCTAGGTCTTCAAGAATTTACAGAATGTTAGCAGAGTAGCATACCATACCTTCTGGTATAGTATTTCAGAAGGTAGGCACTGAGACAAAGTAGGCACACTTGCTGGATCCTGCCAGAGGGCAATGTTTAATAGAGGGGATCTGGTGCATGCCCACCCTGTTAGATCTAGTGAGATTGCAGAAAGAGCTGGAGAGAAACCATCTGGTTGTCAACCTGGTTACATTCTATGAAAGGCTTCATAACTGACAACCAGCACCTTGAATTGCAACTGGAAGCCTGTAATTCGCAGAAGAGTGATATAGCATGAGTTAATGGGAACACCCACTATTACTCATGCTGTTTCATTCTGGAATGATTGCAGCTTCTGAGTGACCTTCATGGGCAGCCCCATGTACAGCACATTGCAGTAGTCCACTCAGGAAGTGACCCGAGGAACCATAAGAAGTAGATATTTATCTTAGCAGCAGAATACAAATATGGCTGAACTTGGACGACTTCACTAAACTTCATCCAGTAGGATCTCGTTCAGGCTCTGAATTGGAGAAATGCTGCTGCGCTTTGCATCTCAGCTATTTTATTCTGCTGTTTAAGTTGACACTGCCCCCTGAGTACAGGTCATGCAAGGTACTGTAGAATGTCTATTTTATGACTGCATAGCATTTCTTTGGAATATGTTGAAAATGGTCCTATTACAACACCTCTTTTCATGAAACACATTCCCCTTTTAAGAGGAGAGGAAAACAGCAGAATACCCAGTCTCAAGGGAGTACCTCAGCCTTCCTCAAGTGGATGCCCTTGAAATTCAGGTGGGGGGACTTCAGGAAGTCTCAGGAATAGTCAGCCTGAGAGGGGAATTCTGGTAGCTGAAGTCCACCCATACAGGTTGGGGAAGACACAATCTATTTAGCATAATCTTTGAGCTCCAAATATTAATAAATTAGTAATATTAATGAATTAATAAATTAGTACGTTACATAAATTGTCACCTAAAGCTATACAATTATATCCAGACATGACAGGACAGAATCCAAAGCCTGATCAGGTGAAGCTATGTGAGAAGCTGTACAAAGGCTGGGAAAGGATGGAAAGGAGAGTAGATAGAAACAATCAAGAGATGGTGGTTGAGTCAATTGGCAGCTTAAATGGCAACTTAGTCAAGGTGAAGACACCAGGATAGAAGCATTTCAAATAATTCAAGGAGATTTAATGAACTCACTCTGACTAAGGATGGGAAATTCCTCTTACAGTTTCCAAGATTCTGTATTCACTCCAGACTAGCATTAAAGATCCATTACTGATATTTTTGTAGTTCTTGCTTACTCCGTCTTGCCCAGCTGCATGGACTTGGCAGCTATGGATGTCCATGAATGTCAACGCCTACTGTTACAATGAGTCAGAATATTAAAGATGAGTGGAGCTAATAGCAAGGAAGAGAAAGGGAAATGGAAGAGAAGAGAAATAGTATTCAGTGGTAAGAAAAACAAGAAGCCATTCTAAAGATAAATGACAATTTAATGTTAGATTGTTGTTATTACTGGTATTTTGTTCAGCCTGAATGTGCTAATTTTGAACCAAATATCAAAACTCGGAAATACTGGTGCAACCCTAGTGTGAATTGATGTGGCAATGTATGTGTTGATAAATGATATCTTGTTTTCCTACTCCAATATGTCTTGGCAAGCTGCTGTTTTATTAGGGCCGCTGCTGCTTCTCAACTCCACTAGATAATATTCTGGAGGGTGAGTTGAATTATAATAAATAGGTGGTATCTCGCTTACTATGTTTTGCTAGCATAGTAGTATATATAGAAGAAGCTACAGGAAACAAAGAAAGTGTTTATGATGTTATAAAGCAAGTGAAACAAATTATGGGGGGGAAGGAACAGGGTTTTTCATTCTCTCTCTTTTTTGGGGGGGTGGGAAGATTTGATGATGAGTTGACTTTTCTTCACCATATGAAAATTAAGGAATGCCTGGACCCAAACCTTTTTAATACCCCAAGCAAGGCTTTTGCCATTGCAGGAACTCAATTATCTCCATGGCAACCAAAATAAATAGTGAATGTTGCCTTCACCGTCTCCAAGTATAAAAGGTGCATCTAAAATTAATTTATGTCTTGGGATTGCCGACTTCATCTGAGAAAAGTGGTCTATAGAGCATCCAAGAGGAGATATTGAAAAGCAAAATAAATAAAACAAACCCAGTGGTGGTACAATGGTGGGAATATATCTGTTTGCTCTGAGTTTCCTTGAAGCAGGCCACCAGTGTATGTGTGTGTGTGTATGTGTGTGTGTGTTTGTTTGTTTGTTTGGAAAATGTATACAGCCGCCCATCTTAAACAAGTACTTTTGCATAGACAAGTTGAGCATCCCTATTTATTTTAATGTACCTACAGTATGTAATTCGGAGACGCATCACATAATGTTTAGTTAAGTCCAAAATCCATTTTTAAGTGGGAATTAGGAACTGTGTTTTGTGTGTGTGGACAAATAAGGTAATGAGATTCTTCAGGTGGAAACAGAACTAAAACAATACAATGAGAGGTGATATAATTTAGATCCGTAGTTTAGTAGAAGCAACCATCCCAAGAAACCTTTAACACATTTGTGCTGCATTGAGTGGTCTATGATGCTGTGAACTTGCCCAAAACTTTGCATGTCAGAATTGTTCTCTGGAACTTCCTGGACTGTTTCACTGTCTTGTAGAAGCCCAAACTGCTGATCATGCAGCTCAATTTATAGTAAAATTCTGATAGATTCATACCCCACTGTGTGTGTCCGTTTATCAAGGTAAAATATTGCTGAAATCAATAATACATCAACAAAAAGATAATTAAAAACAGCAACATTTCAGATTCAAGACTAAAAGAAGAACTGTTTAGTGGGATTAAAACATGATGAAGCATAGCTGTATATTGAGACACACACACAATTATAGTTAGCCTATAATATACTTCAGGATGAAGGCCTCGTCACTGAAGATTGTGGCCCATAATCTACTGTGTTGGTCCACTGCATGTTGGTAGACAGATGTAAACTCAGTTGAGGGAGTAACTTTCATGCTTAAGGGAGAACTAAAACTTGTGTCTTCCTATTCCTACTCCAGCATTTTAACCACTACATGAAAACACATATATTTACAGTTACAAGTGAAAAAACAAAACACCTTGTTGAAATAAGTAGATTTTTCACAGCAGCATCAAAAAGGAACAGAGTTGTGAAATAATTTAGAGGGAGACTGGCCATCTAGGGCAGCATTAGAAAACAGCTCTTGGCTCACTTTGAACTGTTCTCAGAAACATTTTCACAGGGGCAGAACAACATCCTAGTAACTAATTCCAGTTCACTGGCCTTGGCAGGCTCTCCAAGTGGAATCAAGCAGGAAACTCAGCCTAGACTAGCCTTACGTCCTTATTTCAAGATGAAAGATATTGCAGAATAAACGTTCATCAATCAGTTGATTGCTCTCTGTCAACACAAGATCCCAGATCTTTCTTATGCCCTCTGTGATTAAAAATCTGGCTTACTTCTCCCTCCATTTTTCATGTCTTGATGGTCATTTGTTTTGTGTTCTGGCTTGATGCTAAATGGCATCTGATGTAAATACTCTGGGCAGACCTATTTCTTTAGTGTTTATGATGTAGATTGTGCCTTTTGTACTCTCTCTCTCTCTCCACACACACCCACACAGGTTTTTATTTATTAAATATGTGCAAAAGTACCATTGCCAAAGTGTTCCAGAGGACTGTGGATTGTCCTGTTTCCTTCTGAAGCATGCTGATCTAACTATTCGAGGGGTGGGCCATGGTTATCCAGTCTGGAGATCAGATTGGACTCCCCTTCTATTCCTGGAATGGTAGGATTTCACATATGTATCATTTTCTAAAAATATATGAGTTATGTTATTTATTAGCGTATATAGGTCTATGTTACTTTGCCTAATCTTACTGATTTTGCAGCAAGACTCATCTCATTCTTTTAGCAGAGACAACCTACAACCAGCTTGCCTAAAACCTAATCTTCCATAGGCTACAATTACCTAAGTCCAGTCTAAATAGTCCAATCTTTCTGACCTCCATAATCAAACTCTTTACTTCAGGAGGTGTCTCCCTTGGGATGCTTCCTGGGTCTTTGGTGCATAAAGAAATAGTTAATATATTATGTCTCCATTTCAAGGGGTGTTCTTTAGTTTAAACAACTGAATGGACCAAAGACAGCCTGTTGCTATAGTTCAAAAAAAGTCCAAGCTTCTGGTCTTCAGATAAATTTTGCCTTGCCCTTGACAAATGAGCTTGTAAACATTTTCATTCTCAGCCCAGGCAGGTCCTCCATTTTAAAAAGGTGCACCGAAGGACATTGGAAGAGCCCGAGCAGAATCATGGTTATCTATTCTTAAAGTCCCAAGGAATTACTTAGCTCCTTTTAAGTTAAAAAAAAAAAAAAATCTTCCTCTTCTTTTCTCTCTTTTGCCCCCCTCCTGTTCTTTTGTGAAAGGCAGACCCACTCGGGCCGCTAGACTTGTGAATGATAAATATGCTAGGATTGTTTGAAAGGCTGGTCTGTAGGACAAAGCCTGCTCTCTGCTAAGAACATGCTTGTCATGCCTTCTAATCCTTTGCTTCATGCTCTGGGATTCTTTCATACGCAAAACAAACCCCAGGGGCACTTTAATACGTAAATCACATAATCATGTTTGTATTTGTCACACCAATTTCCAATTCTTTGTCTTTCAGGAGATAATAAATAGCACTTATTGAACGCATCATATTGCATTGGGAGTTACAGACATCGGACAATCTGTTTCGCTTTCCTGAGATGGTGATATGTAACTCCACTGGCCCTCGCAAGGACAAGCTGGCTGCTAGACACGTTTGGGGCAATCTGTGAGTGGTCCTTACCGCTTTTTATTTTTTAAACAATTCAGCCTCTGCAAATTTAGCAGTTCTGTAGGATTTTGTTTTTCTCTGGATTAGAGTTTGTTGGGGTCATTGGAGTATATCTGTAATGTATTTGTTAATACAAAGTCCAAGTGGAGCAGGAGTTGGAGAGAAGGACTATCAGGAGGGACCTATAAGGTAGCTTCCACTCTCCAAAGCAAGCAACATTTCTCTGGAACACACTGAGGCTTTTTCCTTCATCTAGTTGCAAAAGTTAGCTTTCTTTTTGCCTTGGCGAGCTACTTTCCAGCTCCAAATTGTTCTCTCTCTTTTTCTTTCTCTGTCTGCCCCAGAGACATATTGGCAGAAGACTGATATCAGCTGCGACCTGGCTGGTAATAGCCCTGAACCATCAAGTCTCATTTTAAAAACATCAACTACCCTTAGCGAGCAATCAAGTACAAAGGGTGGTCATTTGATAGATAGTACAAGTTGGTTGTGTGTGTTTTTTTTAAGTGATTTGGGCTGAGCATGAGTTCCAAATTCAGCCTGCAAAGAAAAGGGGGGAAAAATCCATTTCAGCAGCTACGATTGGCTTAGAAAAAGAGAGTTCATTATCTATTCCACAGGTGTACAATTGCAGTGCTTCTCTAATACAACAGCATTTAGCCACATAAGGTCAGAAGACAGTTACTTCTGAGCATTCAGTGAATCAAGGGCCAATCACACCTCCTTTCAAAAGGCTTCCTAAAGATACATGGTAGTCAATTTCTATCATATGATATCAAAAATCAGTTTCTGAACTCGGGAGAATTTGACCTGACATGCTTAGAAGGAAAGAATATATACAGTACCCACACACACACACACACACACACACACAGTCTGGTGAGTGTCCAAGCCACTGTCCTGGATGAGACCCAGAGCATCCAGGAGTACATCAGTAAGATGGCACCCAAAGATGAGCTGCTGAGAGACTGCTGAGGCAGCAGCAGACATGGGAGGAAGATCAAGCAGAGGAACTGCCATGGCAAGACAAGACCCTGCATGGGATATACCATCAAGAGATAGCTGAGGTGGCTGACCTTGGGAAATCCTACCAGTGGCTGGAAAGGGCTGGACTAAAAGACAGCACTGAGGCACTGATCATAGCAGCACAAGAACAGGCACTAAGTACCAGATCCATAGAAGCAGGGGTCTACCACACTAGACAGGACCCGAGGTGCAGACTGTGCAGAGGGGCCTCAGAGACAGTCCAGCACATAGTGGCAGGGTGTAAGATGCAGGCAGGAACAGCATACACTGAACGGCACACCCAAATAGCTGGCATTGTGTACAGGAACATCTGCACAGTGTATGGGCTGGACCTTCCCAAGTCCATATGGGAGATTCCACGGAAGGTTGTGGAGAATCACAGGGCCAAGATCCTGTGGGACTTCCAGATCCAGACAGACAGGCAGGTTCTGGCCAATCAACTGGACATTGTGGTAGTAGAGAAGGACCAGAAGACAGCGGTGGTGATAGATGTAGCTGTGCCGAGTGGCAGCAACATCAGGAAGAAGGAGTATGAGAAGCTGGAGAAGTACCAGGGCCTGAAGGAGGAACTAGAGAGGATGTGGAAAGTAAAGGCCAAAGTGGTCCCAGTGGTGGTAGGGGTACTTGGGGCTGTGACCCTCAAGCTGGGAGAGGGGCTCCAACAGATCCCAGGAACAACATCGGAGCTCTCTGTTCAGAAGAGTGCAGTGCTAGGAACAGCCGAGATACTGCACAGAACCCTCAAACTCTCAGGCCTCTGGTAGAGGACCTGAGGTTGAGGAAGACACATGCCACCCGTAGGGGTGAGAAGGGATTTTCTCTCTCTCTCTCTCTCTCACACACACAAGCATGCTCTATTGTACAAATGTCAAAATGGTTAGAAAGAAGCTCAAGATCTCAGCAGCCATGGTATATGGCAGTGATGATCATAAAGCCACTGTACTGTAATCTTGCACCATCTAGAACAGTTGGCATAGATGGGGAACAATAGCTGCTAACACTGGTTATGAACTCAATAATATATCCTAAAGAGCAGGAAGTTCTTTTTTCTTTGAGTGAATCGTATTATCAGTTGCTTCATCTAGAACTCTGCAAAATAGCCCTGGTAAGGAAACCTCAAGAAGGTAATTGGAGACAGACATCAATTTCATGTTGGTGGAGTGGATATCAGCATATAGAATACAGAGAACAACTCTGCACTAAAACATAGTTGCCCAATTCTCAAATCAGTGATTTCCTTCTTTTCGAAAACAGTTTCATGCAAGCGTGTCCTTTGCTTGTTCTAATGGTTCCCTGATTGTATTACTTTTTAAAATCATTTTTACTGTTCCACTGAAATTCCATCCAGATCTTGGTGAAAACATAGAACGACTTTGCTACCATTCAAGCTTTTGTGTCAGCTTTTCTATGCCCTTCAGCCGTATGCATAGGAAGGATAACATCCTTCCTCTTCAGCCTGCCCATGCATTGAAGTCATCACCTGAAAGTTCAAAAGCCAGACATGTGTGTCGTATTGAGTAGGTTACGTGATACATCACGAAAGACTCAGGGTTGTTCTTATCCATTTATTGCTGTATTTAGATTCTCATTCCATTTTGTCTTGTAAGAATTTGTTCTATTTATAATCTAATAAATCATAACATTTATTAATCAGATTCGAAACTCTCTGATTTGTAATCCAGGTTTTATATCTGGTCTTATTTTATTTGCTTGGGCATTCACTTAAAATATTTGTACTTGAAGAACCAAGATGAAGTTTCTAAGAAGTAATGTCTGGTGGAGACTGAGCAGTTTAGAGTTTCCGTATATAATGTGTAGGCACCTGATATGGATTGCTAATAAAGAATGAGCAATAAACAGACTGTTTTAATGCAACTACCTCTAATACAAGAGTCCATTTTGTATGTATAGTGGTTAAGGCACTGGGCTAGAAACTGGGAGACCATGAGTTCTAGTCCTGCCTTGGGCACAAAGCCAGCTGGGTGACCTTGGGCCTTTCACTGTCTCTCAGCCCCAGAAAGGAGGCAGTGGCAACCCACTTCTGAAATCTTGCCAAGAAAACTGCAGGGACTTGTCCAGGCAGTTGCCAGGAGTCAAGCCTGACTTGAAGGCACCAAAAAACAAACAAACCTCCAATACATATTTTTTGGCCCACATCATCCTGTAATAGTGTGTGTGTGTGTGTGTGTGTGTGTGTGTAGACATGAAACTTTACCAAAGATATACTACTTTCTATGAAAGTTGTGAGTTTAGAATGAAAGATACTAGTGTGCTGTCACTGATGTCTGAAAGTCTGCATTCAGATGTGACATCCTTGAACTTTTTAAAAATAAACTTGATCTGTTTCATTTTGTTTAGTTTTCACCCCTGACTCAGAGTAGCCAAATTTGTCTGGAGTCACACAAAGTTAAGGACAAAACAGAAAAAACTTGACAACATCTCAGGGAAGAGGGGAAAACTTAGAGAAAAATGGTTCAGACTGGTTCATGGCCTCTATGGTGACTATGGGCTTGTTCCTGGTAATCTTGACAATCAGCCTACAGCAGGAGCCTTATGGATCCGGAGGAATTCTGGGAAGGACTTGGGATTTCCCCAACAATCTGATGGGTGAGTCTGTCAAAGGCTTAGTTCACTGCTGGCAACATGAAATATTTATTTATTTATTTATTTGATTTCTGTAGCTGCCCATCTCAGCAAGTGACTCTGGTGGTGTACAATCATAAAAAACATAAAACAATGAAAACAATGAAAAACAAATATATATGGTTGTCATGTAAACAATTGCCATAGATGTTAATACAGCTGAGAAACAGGGCCCTGAACACACTGGGGCCCCGGGCCCAGGCACATAACCAGGTCTTCATGGCCTTACGGAAGGCCAACAGGGTCATCCTGATCTCTGGAGGGAGAATATTCCAGAGGCAGGTGCTACAGCAGAGAAGGCATGTCTCCTGTTCCCACCAGCCAACATTCCTTGTCCTGTAGCATGCCCAACCTGCCAGACCAAACTGGACAGGTAGAAACAACTGGGAGAAGACAGTCCCATATGTAAATATCCCAGAACCTTGATGAAATCACTTCTCAGTGGCCTCTCTCTATTGTCTGATCCCAGGCATCACCTTGATTTTCTCAGGGTCTTTGAGATGAAATGGCAGAATTGACATCAAAACCATAGGTGGAGGTGGACTATGGATATGTGCCTATGTGTGGGCCTACTCTATGGCAATAATCTTCTCCTTTTTTGCATTGGTGGGATGCTATCTAGTGGCTTTGTTTAGTGTGGCTAACTACTTCTTGAGAGTTCTCCTGAACCTTTCTCCTGCATTCTGGGTACATAAAATTGGCCACCAACAGAGCCAAACAATTTTCCGTGCAATCTTTTGGTGGTGGCATTCAAGACCCTTTAAGAAAGTCAACCTGTGACTACCAAAGCTTTTGTTTATATGGTCCACAATTGGTGTTTTATTTTTTTCTGAGTAATGGATTATTTCCATGTCTTATCCTAACGCAATATTGTGAAGCTACTGAGAGGGCTCAGAAAGAGTAAATGAAAAATTGTACAAACGTGGAAACAGAGATATGACACCCCGTGAAATAAGCACACAGAAAATAGATTTTATGAGATAAACGGAGCAATATGAGAAGAAAAAAAGATCTTATTAATCTCCCACGTATTTCCTCCTTTGGTGATTGAGTGTCAACACAGAAAGGAACACAGATGTATCTGGATCAGCACTTTTTTTTTAATGGATAGAAGACCAACTGAGTGATCGTACTGAGAGTTGTAAGATAAAGGATGCCGATTCTCCCTTAGCTCAGCTCCGTTTCTCCAAAGAAAATTTTGCTTGGTTGAGAGTTCTTCAAGAGGAGAGAATCCAGTAAATCATTTGGAAAAGATATCTATTTTCAGGGGAAAAGAGAAACTTTCCCAGCAGAAGATGGTGACAGTTCTTTTTTTGGTGAGCTCATGTTTTCCAACCACAGCAGAATATCTTGGATATTTGATACTGCTACTGTCTAATTTTTCATTGCCAAAATAAAAATGGTTGTGTGAGAGAGAAAGGGAGAGCATTAAAGCTATTTTCAAGAGTTGCATGTGCATGTGTATGTGGTGTGCTTGTTTGCTTGCTTATTTCAAATGGGACTGGAACTTACATTGAGAGATTAATCTGTTTTTCCCAAGTGCAGTTAACGGTCATACCCAGTTTGGTTTCTTTGGGGTTTTGTGTGTGCCCTTCAGTCTGTCATGAGTCATAGAAAGTAGGGGTGAGAAAGGACATCTAGCCTTTTCATCCATCTAAAATCTAAGAGAAACAGCAGTGCAACAGGTAGACATCCCAATACATTTCTGAAAAATAAATTTGAATAAAATCTTCAAAATCACATTCAGATACAGATGAACAGAATCTGCTGAAGTTTGCTCAAGAGCTCTTTCTTTAAAAAAAAACATTAGCTATTTAAGGCCTGGCACGAACTAACAGAAATGTCAAATAAAGTTCTGTAATAAAAAAAAGAAGAAGAATGGAGTGGCTGTTAAAATCCATTCTTATGAACAATGTGTAAAAAAGTAGAAAAGAGAGAGAGAACAGTTAATCACTTTACTCCTATTGCACTTTGTTACTCTTTGGAGAAACCCAGTAGTAATATGTACAGGCATGTACGTGGCTATTAATATAGATAATAAAAAGCTATGCCCTTTATTATCTACAACCCAAATCTTCTGAGATTTGCAAATCGAAGGCAGTTGTGTTTTTCCTCTGAAACACACACACACACACACAAACACACACACACACACACATACACGGAGAAACATGATATATGGGAGGAACAGAAGTTCTTCACTGTTCCCCACTGTTTTATATAGTTTTTATAGCAATTTGAAGAAGACAGCGATGAAACTTTTACAGTTTGGGTGGATACATATAAAGTAGTTTGAAAATAAATTTCAGGTTCTACGTCCCTCTCCATGGAATTTTAGGTGATTCAGAGCAATGAAATCTTAACAGTTAAAAAAAAAATCATCTGAAACACAAAACCACAAAACACTGAACAATGAAAGAAGGAACACCGCAGCCGTTAAAGGCATTTAGAATATTAAAAGTGATGAATGATTTTTTAAAAATGGCAATATCAGCTTCTGGCAGTGTCATGGTGAGAAAGTATAGTAGGCTTCTTTTAAAAAGGGGATACACATTCCAGGTGCAGAAATTGAAGAAAAAAAAAAAAAGTGAGGTGAGCATCTTTGGGCCAGTCATTACCCACAGCTTAAACTACCTGACATGGTGGTTATTGGAATAAAATATTAATGATAGAAACACAACAATCAGAGATATCATGACCAATGGCATCCAAAGGTGTTTAGAGATCCATCAGAGTCTAGAAGGCACTTCTTCTGTCCAGTTCTTGGTATAAATAACCTACCAAATTGCCCCAAGCCCTTCCACCATGGATCTAAAGAATCCATTCCATTAAAATCAGTCAGTCAATCAATCATCTACAAAATGAAAGCATTAGAAGGCCTTGGGACACTGGGGCCCCAGAAGTAAAGGAAAATTTTAAAAAATGGTTTTTTTGGGGGGGGGAAGAGCCCCTAAGATTTAATGGGAGACAAAACTACTGTGGCAAGAATTCAGTATATTCTTCATAGGCTGAATGGGACAGGAGAAACGTGGGAGGGTAATGGATATAATGAAAGGTGTAGGCTTTCATGGTGGGTATCTGTTGGGCAGTGTTGGGTTTCAAGGTTTAGTGACCAAGGTCTAGAGAACAAATTTCCTGATGTTTCATCAGCAACCATGGCTGGCATCTTCAGAGGCAAAGTGGTCTGCTACCAGTTGCTGGCAAAACATCAGAAAATCTGTTCTCTAGACCTTGGTCACTAAACCTTAAAGCCCAGCACTTAAATCTGTTCTCTAGGGTATCTGTGGTATGACAAGGTCAAGGTTAATGTAGAAATGAAGGAAGGCTCAGGGGCTTCAGAACAATGGAATGTACATGGAAGGTGCCTTGATAGAATGGAGAAAGATTGCCAATGGTCTCATAGTGCATTGAAGTGCTGTGTTTATCAGCTATGTTATGCACATATTGCCAACCTTTCTACTCTACTGTGTCACTTACTCTCTTCTTATCTGCAGCTTAAGTAGTATACCTACAACATAATAGTAGCATTTCATCATAGGCTTACCAGAATTTGGTAAATCACCACCTCCTCCTCCTCCTCCTCCTCCTCCTCCTCCTCCTCCTCCTCCTCTGGAAGTGGAGGAGGAAGCAAATCTAATAGATTGGGTAATAGCAGTTTTTGTTAGACCTGCCTTGGTCCTTCAGTGAATGGATGAAACCTTGGCTATAGTGTATTCATTTATAGAACTGTAAGGTAAAGGTGAAGACTCCCTCAAGTTGATGATTTCTTGAGCAGGCCTTTGTAGATTTCTCAGCCACAGAATAGAAGAGTTTTACCATTCCTTTCTTTCAATATTTTTTTACTTCCAAATCGAGCCTATGGCCTTCGTATTCCCTGATGATCTCCAATCCAACAAGCCCAACACTGCTTAGCTTCTGAGCTCAGAGAATCTCAGCTGGAGCCCTGCTAAGTAAGATGAAGATTCCCTTGTGTCAAGCATGACTTGTGACTCCATGTACAGCAGTTTTTTTAGCATCGGTATGGAAAAAATTAGCCATTTCCTTCTTTTGGGAACTTCAACTTCACATTTAGCCCTGGCGGAACCCGCAAAAGATAAGCAAGGTTGGATTTGGTTAATTCCTGGATGAGACTACCATCCAAGGCTATAGTCTGGACTAGTAGGTAGTCACAAGGAGTGGAGCCTGACCTGGCCTGAGGGAAACTTGTAGAAAGTTGTGGAATAAAATGTGGTCTATTTTCCTTAGTAGCTGCGGGACTTCTATGGTGTTAACTTGTGCTGCTAAACTTGGCATATTCTCAAAACATTATCTTTAATTTTTGTACTCCTCTGGTGATTCATAATCTTTATGTCTACATAAAAATATGAATAATATTTTTAACTAGGTCACTTCCGTTTCTACATCCTCTGTGTAATCTTTTTCACATCTCCAACAAAAGCAAAACAGGAACGCAATTAGTTGCTGTAATTATTTAAACAAGCATGACTTGACTAAGTATCAAACAAGGCTGCCTGCAAAAAGGTGTTTTGTTTATGCAAACTTTGTGTTGCCAATTGTGGCAGCATCGCACTGCCTCCACAGCAGGATACACTGACTTTGCTTACCCGCACTTTCTATGCAATTTTCTGTTCCATATTATTTTTCTCTGGACCTTTCTACACACCAGCTCTTAATGACATACTGTAGACTGTGGTGGAGCCAGGAAGAAGTGCTTCAATCCACAGTCAGTTCTGACAGAAACTTAAGGAGGCACATTGCTTTCCCAAAGAGCTCCAAAGGGCACCAGTCCTGACAATGTCTTGCTCAAACTGAGAATGCTTTACAATACTTTATAAAAGAAAGAGGGGGCATTTAATATGCAAAAAGCTAATCATAGGTTAATTGTAACATATTAACATGATGATGGTGCCATTAGGTTTTTCTGACACTTTTAACATCCTCCAACTCACCTGTATAATATGCTTTTAACAGCCACTGACTAATCAACCCTTATGACTGACTGCTTTCCATAAAAAGAAAGCTGTTTGCTCTAAAATCAGGGTGATTAGAGAGTGGCGACAGGGTTCTGAAAATGCAGGTTGCCCAGCTACTGTAAATTGAGCTGGTGGAATGTCACTGTTTTATGTACATTTCTTTAAGCAAATTTATTTTCTGCACATTGCGTTGACTCACTTGCTAGATCTTGGTTTTCATCCAGCCAAGTGTCTTGCATAATCTTGTTTCTCTGCAAGATTGTTGCAACTTCCCATGAAAAAATACTTGGTTGGTCAGTAAACTGGTCACAGAGACCAGTTAGCATTATGTTCAAAAAGACAATTACACTGTCCTGTAGTGAATTACATTACTTGCATGCCTCTGGGATCTCTAGACACTTGAGATTTGTTATTAATCGGGAGGAAATAATGTCACTAAATAACTCTTAATAGCTTTTACTGGGTTGGGTAGATCAGTAGCATCTTCCTGCATGGAGCACATACACAAAAAAAAGTTGAGAAAAAAATAGGTAAAAAATGATACTGTTGCTTGAGCAAGAGACTTACTGCTTTATAATCCAGATCATGCAAGGCATTAGAGGTATATCTGGAGGGTTTATGAGTACAACTTTCCCATCAGATGTTGGAAAAAAAATCTTTGGGTGTTGAAGTAATATAATAAGCTATATTTGTGCAGTGTGAAATTGTATTGGTTTATGTTAATGAGTTCCTCTGTTAGAGAAGTTTGCACGCTTCCTGGATGGAGATTAAATGCATGAATTCATCTTCCTGATGATCTCATCATGCATCTGTGTGTACAACCAGCAATGCTGTTAAATCTGTTGACTTCTATTTAGATAGTGAGCACCTATGAACCTGCATATATTGCCACAAGGAAATGAGGAACCTGGCAAGCTTGTGGAATTTGCTATAAGGCCCAGGTTCCACTCCCAAAGGTACAACCATTCATTGTATGAGCCATAACCTTGTCCAGTCTGTGGTCAAAGAAGTGCTGGAGCTGGGTTTGAACAATTAATATGACCGCACGTAGCAAACACTTTCCAAATGAACCACGCGGATCAATACATCCAAGAAGCCCAGTGCAAGTTGAGGAGACAACAATCTGGCAATAGGCATTCAACCTACTTGGAAAAAGAGAGTAGAGTAGAGTAGAGTAGAGTAGAATAGAATAGAATAGAATAGAATAGAATAGAATAGAATAGAATAGAATAGAATAGAATAGAATAGAATAGAATAGAATAGAATAGAATACTTTATTGGCCAAGTATGATTAGACATACAAGGAATTTGACTTTGGTGCAAGAGCTCTCAATATATTTACATATCATCAGAAAATAAACCATAATAAAGTAGTAATGTTATTTACTAAAACTATACAATCAAGGAAAGAAAAGAATTGAAGGAAAATAATACTGTGGCTATTAACTACCACACACTCATATTTAAAGGGAGAATTAACATACTGCATCTGTTGTCTAACATATGTTCATGTATGTAGAACTGCCATATGAGAATAATTTGACCCTGGTACCATCTACAAATCTAGTATACTTCTCTATGTTCTCTGATGGGGATCTTTGCTGATGCCCTCTATGTGTTTTGGACTACTGGCCTCATAACCCCCTGCCACTGGCCATTTTTGGCAAAATCTGCTGATGGTTGAACTATCTTAGGCCACCATTTTGTCTGTGCTCCTCTCTATGAGCCACTAAATGGTTTCATGATCTTGTGAAGTATGGTTTTCAACTACTGGGTCCATATGGGATGCCTAGGTGGGATGGGATAGGATGCTTAGGTGAGACTCTTTATAGGATAAACCATTGAAACATGAAGTCTTCAATATGACCATAAATGATAAATGAAATAAAGAATACCTGTAAATGTATGAATGTTCTTAGAAAAAATGGGGTTTTATTTCTATCATGATTATACCTAGTGTGATTGGTGTGATTTAATTTATATCAGGCACCAGGCCAAGAACCATCCTGAGCCAATATCTCCAAGTCTAGTTCTTCATTGTTCTCAGCATATAGACAGAATCTTGCCAGACTAAGGCTGCTCAACTAACCTAAGGGGAAATAACCTAGAAGGGCTCTAGGGGCGAGCTCCCTTGAACCACTTAACTTTCCCAGCTACAGAGTCTGGGCTGCAAAGCCTCTTATCTGTCTGGAATGTGTTCCCTCCCTGGGAACCAGCAGCAGCACTGGAATCCACCACAATTTATCAGAGCAAACAGAACGAAACACACCAACAAAGCAGGTGGAAAAGAAGGAAAATTGGTGTGAAAATGATTTTATTATAAGTCAGTCCCAGTGCATCTCTTCACACCAATTTTCCTTCTTTTTCAGTGATAATTCATGAAGGTTGAAAACCTAAGTGGTACTTTGCAGTTCTATTATTCTGTAAATATAACAAAGACCATTTTCTCACCAGTGACTTTTAGCATTAATCAAATCTATTTCAAGTGATGAAAATCTTGTCCTCATTACTGGTGGTTTTTTTTTTTTTTTTGTCATAATGATGGTTGGATGACTGTAGAAGATGCTATGAATCACTCATGGGGAATTGACCAAAGAAAGGCATGCTTATGATGCAAAAAAGTTAAAAGGTATTCTGTTACTTTGTGGAGGTGGTGATATAATACATAACTGAATAGGTGGCTCTGATTTGATTCTTTAATCCCAGAAAAGTGAACCTGTGTCCCTCCTTATGTTGTTGTGTTTCAACTTCCCATCAATCCTAGCTAGTTTGGCCAATGATCAGGGATGATGGAAATCCTTATCCATCACTATCTAGTCATGGGTTCTTTCCCTCAGCATTAAAACAAGAATCCAGCACTGAACAGCACTAAAGGCCAAGGAAATAATAATCTCTTCTGGACCACATGCTTACTCTAGTCACTTCTGTTAAGGAAGGAATTTGGGATCTCATTGTTTTAAGAAGTAGTGTATCCACTTCCTTGATAAAATGTGTCTATTCTTGACTGGAAGCCAGTGGATTTGGGCTGTTATACAACACTTTGTTAGTTAGGAGCTGAATAACCAGTATGTTTTGCCACAGCAAGACCTTTCAGATTGACCTTGGATGTTGCTGCAGGCAAATTCTGATGGTAAGTATACTTGGTATGAGTAAGGATCAACCTTGCTACTTTACTTGTGGGCCTTCCTTGAGCATATAAGTTTCCATTTGTACAAATCAGCATTGTTCTGGTGATGAGAAATGGGCAGCTTAATTGACAGTTAAACCAGGTCCTGAAATTCCAACTCTGGAAATAAAAGGCTGATGCTTGTATTCAGCCTTGTCATCAAGCTCATATACAATGAGCATATTCTGTGCCAGAAATACCTTGACAGCTGTTAACAGCTGGCACCACAATTACAATTAACACCGTGCCTTTATTAGATTTGACACTGACATGTGTATTAATAAATCTTGGACTAGAATAAGAAAATCACTCATCTGTACTTTAAAGGTTTAATTACAAGTGTGCTTGTTTGTGTGTGGTGTGTCTCATACCCACTTTCAATTTTCTCTGTCTAATGTCATGTCACACTGGTGTGTTCTTAAAAATAAAGCTGATGTTTATTTATTATGTATGTCTCCCCTGCTGGGCCACTAAAACAAGTTAGATTTATGTTTCTGAAAGACTGCTTAGCAATGTGACACCTCACCTTGAAAGATTTCATTAATGCTTAACATCTCTTGAAAGCTTATATTCTACTTGTGTGGCTCAAAGATGCTCAAAAATTTGTCTGTTCAAGGCATTCCTTTAAATCTCACTGGCTCTCACATTTGTTCTTTGTGGTCACCAAATCCACAGCCATCCAACCAAGTACGGAAGAAGGAAGAAAAAACATGGCGAGTTTTACTATTCTTTAACTTAATCATGGCCAACACTTTATACTTTTCTTCTCATTGCTTCCAGTGTAAAGGGAAAATAAGTAGTCAAGGGCCAGAGTTTTTCAGACTGTCACCGGCATAATGGAGAGCTTGAATCCAGCTGATTCAGTCCAATTTTATTACGGCCACTGACCAGTACAGGATACAATTCTATGAACATTAGCCTTAGCCTTAAAATATGAGCCATCTGATTTAAAAGAATTTTAAATCTGGATTTACAAGTTCCAATTAAATGTTAAAATACATTTAGATCACAATGTAAATAAGCCCCTGAATCAAATTTCATAATATCATAATATTACCGTTGATCAACAAATACCCTAGACAGAAAGATATAGATTATATGCAAATGTTACTTATAGATGAACATCCAACTGTCACGGTGCAAGTAGCCAGATTCTGCATAGCTGCTATGAAAATTCGTCAGATTATGATTGGAAAAATGTAGTAACGTACCCCTTGCAATAACTTTGTGGTCTATATATCACATTTTATATATGATATTTTTCTCTTTTTATTACTCGTTAATATTTTACATATCATACTTTTATAGATACTTATATTTGATAGAATATTAGTCATGATAATGCAAATTAATAAGATTGTTTTTAAATTTGGTTAAGGGGCTCATTTACACTGTGATCTAAATGTATTTTAACATTTAATTGGAACTTGTAAATTCAAATTTAAAATTCTTTTAAATCAGATGGCTCATATTTTAAGGCTAAGGCTAATGTGTATATGTTCATAGGATTGTATGCTGTACTGGTCAGTGACCGTAATAAAATTGAACTGAACTGAATCCAGCTGATTGGACATTTCCAATACTCTGTCCCTTGACGGCCCTTTTTAGCTCATACTGCTAAAGTGGAGATAGGGCAATAAGGCTTTCCATCTTCCAAAGAAAGTAACTTCTGATGGCTGACTTCTTTCATCTGTGGATCTCCATTCTTGCTCATAAAGGGAGAAGGTGTGGAAGCATCTATGACTCTCTGGGATCTCCATTTAAATATGTTTCAGTTAAATTGAGGTTTTGCCCTGCTTCCTGTAGTGCAATTTCTGATATCCTACTCAAATTCCAACAATTTGGAAAAATGTGCATTCCCCTGGTTTACTGTTTTATCTTTGCAAGGAAATCAACTTTCTATTCTATATTTGGCTATCCACCTTTTCTTTGAATATTACATTCACCCAGAATCCTACATCATCCAATCATAATTGTTTCTGAAGTTCATGTAATTTTGACTGTACATCCATTAAGCAGAATAAACATATTTATACTCCCGTACCTCCTGTTTTGCAAAGGGCCAGGCCCAGATTTACTTTGTGTAGAGTGTGTAAAGTAGAATTATATTAATAAGACCTTATTAGTTAAAATTCACATAACTATGACCATCACTAAGTGGAGTTATATCCATAACATTAAACACATTCACACAACTCACTTAAGTGATTTATAGGGTGGGGTTAGGGTTAAAAGACTAGCTGACACAGCAAAGTTAGATTTAGTCCTACTAGACCCAGACTGTGCCAGTCAACTAATTCCTCACTGCCATGTATGTGAACTATTCTTCAGATGGTTAACTGTCCCATCTAGCATCATTGATCATTATGAAGCCCTAGAGGGCCTATGTTTCTGTGACCATTTCAGGTTGTATTCTGCACAGTTTTAGAGGTGAAGGGTGAAGCAGGAATAAGTGAAATATACTATATGGAGACCATGCCAGACCTATCTACAGTGGCTCAAAGTCTAAAGACATCACTTTTTAGAAAACATTTTTTTGCCTTCTATTGGGAAATTAAAGAAGGCAGGAAGCAGGAAGGGAAGTTACAGCCAGGTAGCTTCCTTTGCAGCAGCTGGTAGGATTAAAGATATGGCCAACAACTGTATTCATGATGTATTCTTGGCACATGAAGCTGAATGAATTGGCTAGGGCATGGGATACCTATTCTGGTCTTAGCCAGGTTTAAGGAACTATACCATGGAATACAGTCTGGCAAGGTTGGCTAAAAACAATGGATGGTCCCCTCACATTTTAACCTTTGGCTGGAGGTTTCCATGTATTAAACATAGTGTGAAAGCATTTCTTCAGTAACAAGTTCAGGTCTTACAAAGATAGACAAGACATGTTCTGTGTTAAGCCATTCGAAATCTCCAAGTGCTACAGAAAAGGTAGGAATTCACAACTTTTCAATATGGCTTCACATTGCAGGCTCATCTGAATGTGGAAGGTTAGAGGTGACCAAGTTGAGCATTGTGTGTAACAAGGTTGTGTGTCTCATTGAAAGCGTATCAGGGGAGGCTCTTGAAAAGAAGAGTGGAGTGGTCAAAATGGCACTGTTGATATAAATAGTCGTTTTATTTGCAACAGAATCCTGATCAAGGTATGCTGTTAAAATCAAGGAGAACTTGTTTTTCATTTTATAGCTGGAAAACCTCAGAATGATTTCTCTGCTGAGCTGGACAAAGATTGGGGTGGGGGTGGGGGTGAGCCAAGGTGTCCTCTCTCTTACTGCTTTTCTTTTGTCCCTACCACAAAACCGCACTGCTTTTAGCTTCAGCCCTTATTTAGCTCATAGTTCTCATAAGCTGAAGCAGACAATGCCAAGATGCTCCTGAAATAAGATCTTTTAGCTCTGCCTTCTGCGTTTAGAGTGTCAGTTACGGAAATACAACAAGGAGTTTCTAGTTAGCTATTTTTCTTTCCTTTTTTTGTGTGCGAGGAAATTAAAATGTGCTGACAATTACTTTATCAAAAGTTATACATCTAAGGATTTCCTTTCCAGTGTTAAAGTTACATTGCTAAAGCCTTTTCAAGCTTTTAAAAAATAGTGTGTTGTTTAATTAGATTTTAGTTCTATGAAATTCAACACATATGTAACTAGATGGTGGGCCAGGAAGTCTTACAGAGTTACTGTATATTTAACTGCAAAGGAGGTGGTTTCTAAAAATGGGTCATGGTCAAAAAGGAAATTGAAAGGTAAAGTCAAGAGAAGCATATTCTCCAGAAAGGTCCCAGAATTATATAAATTGAGTTAGCATATACAGTATATCTTTCATCAGAAAAGGTAACAGCAATAGAATGTTGACACAGTAAATGGAAAAAGTCAAGGAAGTTATTAATGACAAGATTACCTTCATCAAATGGAAAACTTGCCCAAGTGAGAATAAAAAAAAAGAACACAATTTTATACATATAGAAACTTCAAATATATTGAAGTATATTACTGATTACAAAATAAGAATAAATACAAACATTAGAAATACAAAACCAGCCAAGATGTTCAAAACTGAAGGTGGAAATTATGCTAAAAGAAATCAAAGACACCAATTCAACTTTATTCTATGATTTGGCATACATGTGCATGTGGAAATAACCTGAGGAATCTCTTGAAGCTTTCCAAAATTGCTGCACCCTTAATATTTTATCGATGGGCTTTTCACTGATGCCTAGTGTTCTGTGAACACTTCTTTGATTGATCTAACTGACCTGGGCTGCCAAAATTTTCAGGATGGCAGCAGCCATCTACATATTTGATGGCCATCTGGAGTTTGCAGCTCAAACCAGGTAGTCCCTGGTCAGAGAAGAAGTTAAGAATATGCCTGGCTCTTGGGAAGCTAAAGAATTCTTCTCCCTTTTCAGTTCTATTGGTTTATCTTGTCTATCCTAAACTGAAAAATTAGTATATTAGGCTTTTTTAAAAAAAATGTAGACCTTTTAAAAATATTAAAGCATCAGGATCACAATCTACTGAGACAGTTCTTTGTAATTTTTCAATTGGCTTGTGCTTTATTTCTCTTGCTGATAAGAATCCAACAATACACAAATACACAATGGCCCACCTTTACAAAAGCAGCTCTCTTCCAGACATCTTCACTATAAAAGCAGAAGAAAACGGACCTAAATTGTTGGTATCTAGTTGCCTCATTTGAAAGTAACGTGCTTGCTGGAATTCTTGGGCTGTCAACTTGCCTTCTAATGAATGACCGTTATCAGAGCATTCCTTGGATTAACTGTTTCCAGTCAGACTGCTAGGAGGTCTGATACAGATAAGGAGGACCTGGGAAATATTGGTGGTGGGGAGCTTTGCTACTTTCTGGATTTAGCCCTATCTAAGCAAGGTTCCTTGGTAAAAAATCCCACAACTTACTGAGGTTAATTGCTAGTACAATCTTGGTTCTTGCTGAAATTCTTCCACTTTCAGGTCTTCTCTTGGGTCCTTTATGCATAAACTTAACTTCTTATCTAGCATTTAATACAAGAACTGTTCCCTTGATAACCAGAAACCTGAGCATTAGATGAAACTCTTGAGATTCTTAATGAAACACCTAGAACCAATGGTTTCTGACATCCAGACAAAATGAATGCAGTGCATGTATTTGTTGATGTTCATGTCTTTAGGGCTGGTCCTGCCTGCATGTCTTTATGAGAGATTTGTTGATTCTCACCCTCCTTTTTGCATAAATTTTATTTTTCTCCTCATAGCAACCCTAAGGAGGAACATGGATATAAAAACTTTGAATGTCAAATACATTTCATTATAAAAAGTACTCAGAAAGCCTCATTAGCAAGAAACAAAACAGAAACACCCACATCTACTTTGCTTTTCTATATCATCAGTGACAGGAGAGATAAATACGTTTCCCTCCTATTGCTGCCATCACTGGAGCAGTAAAGCTTAAAGGGAAGAGGAGAACAACGCAAATAGTGCCTATGAACCTATTGATATATTTAACTACAGTTCCAGATGAACATGCTTTTTACATTTAATAATGCCAGGCAATATTTCTTTGGCATCTTATTTTCCCCTGATTTATTTAGAGACTGAATGCTAAAATAATATAGGGAGTCCATGTCATATCCTTCTATATTGTTTCAAGCACAAAGATCTGAACCCAACTTTTCAAATAACAGTGCTGGGGCCATGAAGTGTTTACTGTTTGAAGATTTGCTACCATTTGCAGATTCATGTTACTAATGCAGAACTGAAGTTCTCCTGTGGTCAAAATGTTGAGGCAACTTCTGATCTCTTCTACTTTGAAGATTCTCTAAGGCATCTTTGTGTCATCCCTTCAAGGTGGGCCAGGTCAGGAAACAGACTCCATAAGGACTACTAGAATCTTACTTTATTGTCAAGTAAAATAACAATCTTGAACATTTCCCTTTGCCCCCTCTTATTCCAAAGACAATCAAGGTGGGGTTATCTTGCATTTTCTTCTCACCAAAGCTTCTTTCTGAGGTCTAATTATGGCATTTCATTCTTTTTTCAAGGTTATCTCTGTAATCCTTTACACTTTGCACTGGGAAGTTCATAGGCAAGGAATATTCCTGTGAATGTCAGAAAATTACCTATTGTAAAGATTAAACACCTACAAACAGCACTAATAGAATTTGATTTCTTTGATAATTTCTGTACATTGCACTACATATACCACAAGGAGCTCAAAGGATCTACTCTACATAATTTATCCAATATCAACCCTGCATTACTAGTATCTAGAATATTTTATTGAACAATTACTGCCAGTGTATCAATGAAATATCTTTGCTTTTTGGTTATATGGATGAAAATGGAATTCAGAATTAGGTTTTAGCAGATCATCAAGTGGCATGACTCCGAAATTCCAATGTAAAATTATTGCAACTGGGTAATATATCCATATCTCCACTTTAATTAGATGCAAAATTATGCTCGTCCAAGATTTTTACTTCACAGCTCATGAAAATCTATCTATCTATCTCCATCCATCCATCCATCCATCCAGAAAACTTTAATCTGAGGGTTGGATCTGTACATTAAAAGAATCTGGTAAGAATCCTGTTTGACTATACAGGTGTAAAGAGCTAGGAAAGACGATGACTCTTGGTCATAAAAAAAGAAAAATGCTCAGCTGAATAGCATACGATAGGCTCCTGAGAAGACCCATATGTAGAGAAGCATTTGACTACTTTGTCATTTATGCAGCAGTTTCTAAACGTATATGGTTGCCCTTCATATCCTGCTCAAAATCTTTTTGTGGCCACATAAGCCTTCTTCTGTTCTCATTCACTAAAGAGAACAACTGGTCTCTATCTTCTCCCTTTAAGTCAACCTCCTGTGAATTTGCAGATGGTCATGTTTCTTCTGTTCCTTGACAGAGCCTGTTTAAATGACTAACCCTTTCTCACAGATCTTATTTCCTCAAACCTTTTCATCACAATTTTTCCTTGTTGTCCTCTGAACTCATTCC
Source organism: Candoia aspera (assembly GCF_035149785.1). Classification (NCBI taxonomy): domain Eukaryota; kingdom Metazoa; phylum Chordata; class Lepidosauria; order Squamata; family Candoiidae; genus Candoia; species Candoia aspera. The sequence goes on from NC_086157.1 coordinate 6,104,202, forward strand.
AATTTGTCCTTTCAAACATGTTTTGCCTTGGACAGAGAGTAGTAATCCATCTGAGGCCTAATCAGTGTCAAAAAGAGCAAAACAATTATCTTACTTGTTTTGCAGGCCATACTCCTGTTAATACTGCTCAGTGTAATGTTTTCTGGCTTTTCAACTTGGCTGAATTGCAATCCTGTTCTTTGAAGCAGTTATCTCTTGGAGTTTAAATATCTTCCTTACTCCTTTGCTAGCATTTTGTTAGGAGAAACACTTGCATTTGCTGGGGGTCTCTGAAAATGGGAACTGGCAATAATATTCATTTATTTCTGAACTAAATTAGACCGGCACACATATTGTTGTTGATTTTATTTCAACAGTGCTTTTCCTCCCAATGGTTATTGAGATTTGGTCACTTTCTTTCAGCTATGCAATCTGGGAGAACCTTGCGGACCACGAAATTGGTCGGTGGGAGGTAGCTACCATTCGCATTCATGGAGCTTTGCAGATAATAGGTTTGACTGACCCTGGCCTCATGGACATATAATTTATAAAGCATATATGATTTCTTCCATCATCCATATTTAGGCTTATATGTCATGGGGTATCAGGATTAGTTTGTTTCCAAGACTTTTAAGAAAAGCAAAGTTGTGAGCAGTAAATTGAAAGAAATATTGGAAGTTACTTCACCAAAAAACACTACAAGGCCGCAGAGAGAACCAGGTGAAAGTTTTTTAAGAGCAAGAGATGATTGATTAGTTGTGGGTAGTGCAATTATGTGGGCAAAGATCAAGGCAAATATTTCTGTTCAGAAATATCTGTTCAGATGTTCCATCTGATGGTGACTTTTTCAGCTTCCCCCTATCTGATCCCTTACTTGACTGGGCCCCGTTTTGAAATGTGGAATTCAAAAAATAATTGAAAAATGGTAAAACCCCAGGTGAAGATATGATTTTGCCAGAGTTATTGAAAATAAATCCTGGCTGGTTGGCTTCTGTGTTAGACCTTTTTGTTCTCTGCTTAACAACTCTATCAATTCTAAGGAGATGGCTTAACACTGTTGCTCTCCCAATATAAAAGAAAGGTTACCAGCATAATCCTGCCAGCTATTGTCCAATCAAACTTTTGCCAATGATCATCAAGCTTTGGGCAAGATTTCTTTATTATCAGCTTTTATACTGGATGCTTCTGAAGAACATCCTGTCCTGTGAACAGGTGGAATTCAGATCAGGATGTTCCACAATAAGTAGTTGCGCAATGCTACACCACTTAACTGAGAAGTACTTCAGCCTTCCTAAAGGTGCCCTTTATGTTAGTGATTTAAGTGTGGCCTTTGCCTTTGTTCCTCCTGGGAGATTTTGAAGGCAGCTAGCCACAACACCCACTGGCCACCAGTTTCTCAGGTTGATAATTTTGCCACATCAAAACAGTGCCATACAAAGCAAAAGTATTTGTAGTGGCACTCTAACAGTCCCTATCCCCACTTTTAAAGGATGTACACAGGGCTGTATTCTTGCCCCTTTATTATTTAATTTCTGTATTAATGGCATTGCTGTGACCCTCGCTAAGCCAGTTTCAACTCTTGACCATTGATCTATCTCCATTCTTCTTTGGGCAGATGATGTGGTCATCCCTTCCATAACTCAGATGGGCCTTTGCAGAAGCCCAGTTTCATTTGCTTCAGCAAAGGATCATTACCTTGTCGTGGTGCTGGAGCTTGAGCACCTCAATGATGCCATGAGCTAAACCGTGAAGGGCCACCCAAGACGGGAAGGTCATGACAGAGAGGTCAGACTAAATGCGATCCCTGGGGAAGGTAATGGCAACCCACCCCAGTATTCTTGCCATGAAAACTAAATGGATCAGTACAACCAGAGATATGTCGGTATACCATTGGAAGATGAGATCCCCAGGTTGGAAGATGGTCAAAATGCTACTGGGGAGGAACAGAGGATGAGTTCAACTAGCCCCAGACGTGATGATGCAGCTAGCTCAAAGCCGAAAGGACGGCTAGCGGCCGACGGTGCTGGTGGTGAACGGCGAATCCGATGTTCTAAGAATCAACACACCATTGGAACCTGGAATGTAAGATCTATGAGCCAGGGCAAATTGGATGTAGTTATTGGTGAGAGGTCAAGATTAAAGATAGACATTCTGGGTGTCAGTGAACTGAAATGGACAGGAATGGGCCACATCACATCAAATGACCACCAAATCTACTACTGTGGACAAGAGGACCACAGAAGAAATGGAGTAGCCTTCATAATAAATAGTAAAGTGGCTAAAGCAGTGCTTGGATACAATCCAAAAAATGATAGAATGATCTCAATTCGAATTCAGGGCAAGCCATCTAACATCACAGTGATCCAAATACACGCCCCAACCACAAATGCTGAAGAAGCTGAAGTAGAGCAGTTCTATGAGGATCTGCAGCGCCTACTGGACAACACACCTAAAAGAGATGTTATTTTCATCACGGGAGACTGGAATGCTAAGGTGGGCAGTCAAATGACACCTCGAATTACAGGTAAGCATGGCCTGGGTGAACAAAACGAAGCAGGACATAGGCTGATAGAATTTTGCCAAGACAACTCAATGTGCATAACAAACACTCTCTTCCAGCAACCTAAGAGACGGCTTTATACATGGACTTCACCAGATGGACAACCCGAAACCAGACTGACTACATCCTTTGCAGCCAAAGGTGGCGGACATCTATACAGTCGGTAAAAACAAGACCTGGAGCTGACTGTAGTTCTGATCACGAACTTCTTATTGCACAATTTAGGATCAGACTGAAGAGATTAGGGAAGACCCACAGATCAGCTAGATATGAGCTCACTAATATTCCTAAGGAATATGCAGTGGAAGTGAAGAATAGATTTAAGGGACTGGACTTAGTAGATAGGGTCCCGGAAGAACTATGGACAGAAGTCCGCAACATTGTCCAAGAAGCGGCAACAAAATACATCCCAAAGAAAGAGAAAACCAAGAAGGCAAAATGGCTGTCTGCTGAGACACTAGAAGTAGCCCAAGAAAGAAGGAAAGCAAAAGGCAACAGTGATAGGGGGAGATATGCCCAATTAAATGCAAAATTCCAGAGGTTAGCCAGAAGAGAAAAGGAATTATTTTTAAACAAGCAATGTGCAGAAGTGGAAGAAGACAATAGAACAGGAAGGACAAGAAACGTCTTCCAGAAAATTAGAAACGTTGGAGGTAAATTCCAGGCCAAAATGGGTATGATCAAAAACAAAGATGGCAAGGACCTAACAGAAGAAGAAGAGATCAAGAAAAGGTGGCAAGAATATACGGAAGACCTGTATAGGAGGGATAACAATATTGGGGATAGCTTTGATGGTGTGGTCAGTGAGCTAGAGCCAGACATCCTGAAGAGTGAGGTTGAATGGGCCTTAAGAAGCATTGCTAATAACAAGGCAGCAGGAGACGACGGCATCCCAGCTGAACTGTTCAAAATCTTGCAAGATGATGCTGTCAAGGTAATGCATGCTATATGCCAGCAAATTTGGAAAACACAAGAATGGCCATCAGATTGGAAAAAATCAACTTATATCCCCATACCAAAAAAGGGAAACACTAAAGAATGTTCAAAGTATCGAACAGTGGCACTCATTTCACATGCCAGTAAGGTAATGCTCAAGATCCTGCAAGGTAGACTTCAGCAATTCATGGAGCAAGAATTGCCAGATGTACAAGCTGGGTTTAGAAAAGGCAGAGGAACTAGAGACCAAATTGCCAATATCCGATGGATAATGGAAAAAGCCAGGGAGTTTCAGAAAAACATCTATTTCTGTTTTATCGACTATTCTAAAGCTTTTGACTGTGTGGACCATAACAAATTGTGGCAAGTTCTTAGTGGTATGGGGATACCAAGTCATCTTGTCTGCCTCCTGAAGAATCTGTATAACGACCAAGTAGCAACAGTAGGAACAGACCACGGAACAACGAACTGGTTTAAGATTGGGAAAGGAGTACGGCAGGGCTGTATACTCTCACCCTACCTATTCAACTTGTATGCAGAACACATCATGCAACATGCTGGGCTTGAGGAATCCAAGGCTGGAATTAAAATCGCTGGAAGAAACATTAACAATCTCAGATATGCAGATGATACCACTTTGATGGCTGAAAGCGAAGAGGAACTGAGGAGCCTTATGATGAAGGTGAAAGAAGAAAGTGCAAAAGCTGGCTTGCAGCTAAACCTCAAAAAAACCAAGATTATGGCAACCAGCTTGATTGATAACTGGCAAATAGAGGGAGAAAATGTAGAAGCAGTGAAAGACTTTGTATTTCTAGGTGCGAAGATTACTGCAGATGCTGACTGCAGTCAGGAAATCAGAAGACGCTTAATCCTTGGAAGAAGAGCAATGACCAATCTCGATAAAATAGTTTAGAGCAGAGACCATAAGGAAGGCTGAGAGAAGGAAGATCGATGCTTTTGAACTGTGGTGTTGGAGGAAAATTCTGAGAGTGCCTTGGACTGCAAGAAGATCCAACCAGTCCATCCTCCAGGAAATAAAGCCGGTCTGCTCACTGGAGGGAATGATATTAAAGGCAAAACTGAAATACTTTGGCCACATCATGAGAAGACATGACACCCTGGAGAAGATGCTGATGCTAGGGAGAGTGGAGGGCAAAAGGAAGAGGGGCCGACCTAGGGCAAGGTGGATGGATGATATTCTAGACGTGACGGACACATCCCTGGGGGAGCTGGGGGTGTTGACGACCGACAGGAAGCTCTGGCGTGGGCTGGTCCATGAAGTCATGAAGAGTCGGAAGCGACTAAACGAATAAACAACAAAGTTTCATTTGTGACCCACTGCTCTATGGAATCTCTTAACTGACTTTTCAAAAACTAAGATTTTACTCCTTTATAGTAACTGCTTTAAATCTCTCATAAGAGAGACAATTAATAAAAGCTCAATTGACCAGATTACGTATCTGAGAATATCTTCCATCCTTCCACCTGTTTAGAATAACCAGTTGAATGAACTTCTATAATAGCCCAAAAAGTCTTCAACAGGAACCTTAAATATGTGAGCTATCAAGACAATCATTACATCTCTGCAGGAATTAAATCATAAAAAGCCACGATTCTGGGCTTGTCCAGCTAGTGTATGTATCAACTTCTACTTCGGAAGCTATTATATTTTTAAAAGCTATACTTTGTGTTCCTTGCTCAACCTCAAATGCCCTTACTTGGTTAGAACTTGGCTGTGTCTCTTTGGATGCCTGACTGAGGCTTTGCTATCCCAGGTTTTGGCTGAAACAAATTTCTGAGGGTATATCACTGGTTCCCTTACCCTAACAGAGGTTTACTTCATTTTGGAGAGGCAAAATGACTTTGATTTGGCTTATTGTGTGTTCTTGGTCCTGGGTGTATCATCTCTTGATCCAAAAAAGGCCCTGGTTGAACTTCAACCAAGGATTTCAGATTTAGACTTTCAAGATGGTAAAGCTAAAGTTATTCACTTTCATTATAGCAAAATTGCTGCCCCCGACCACCCCCTGGATGATTCCTGGATACCTTTATAGCATCTTTCATGTTCCTCACAGCAGAATTTTCACCTTTGTCTGAATTGGTGTATTATCCATTATGACAACACATAGATATATTGGTCTCCTGTATGATGATCATATTTATGTATGTTCAGACCCAGAGGTTGAGTCAAAAACTCATGTATTGCTAAATTATCCATTGTATCATCCGTGGCATCTGACACTTATAAATCTGATGCCAGAAATCTTAGTTGTCTTTCTGACCAAGAAGCTGCAGTCTTAAGAAAAAAATCAGCAGTCATTAAAAGGGTTGCCAAGTTATCAATAATTATTGCTTGCAGAAATCAGTTGGTATTACTACTTTTATTACTAATTGTTTCAGGCTTGGTTTACCTTGCACTCTTAATTTATTTTTGTTTGTATATTCTTGGTCTGGGACCATAAATAAATACATTTAATTCTATATAATTCTAATGAATACAGAGGTCAAGACCAGAGAGAGTTAAGATGTGAAAGGTGGGGAATTTGGAAGACTCCAATTTTCCCTGATCGTACTCTGAATTCATCCTTTTTCAATGCTTATTTTATTGACCTGAGGGTAAAAAAAATCAAAATATATTCAAAAATACATTTTGTGAGGAAATATATTCAGAAATGTATATTTATATGCAAATGTGCAGAAGTTTGTTTTTAAAATTCCAGATTAATGAACAAATTTGTTGAGACAAATATCTCTATGAATATGAATGAAAGAGACATGGAAAAGAAATATTCTCTTACATTTTATGAAAAAAACATAGAAGGCAACGGATTTTGACAGAACTCAACACAGAGATTTAAGGAAGAATACTCTCTTTTTCTTTCTTTCTTTCTTTCTTTCTTTCTTTCTTTCTTTCTTTCTTTCTTTCTTTCTTTCTTTCTCTCTCTCTCTCTCTCTCTCTCTCTCTCTCTCTCTCTCTCTCTCTCACACACACACACACACACACACACGCACACACTTGTGTTCTGGTTTCCACTAGCACTCTTCCTGTTGACCAAAGCTGAGGTCAGAAAGTGAAGAAGTGTGAGGAAAAAAAAATAGGTTGCATTGAGCTAAAGGAAAGAGTTTCTTTGTTAGGCCAAATATGTATGTTGTGATGTCAGCCATGAACCATTTGGGTGGAATTCAAGTAATTCACACATTGTTTTATGTATAGTTTAAGCCACTAGGCTTGGGGCAGGGAGGAGAATCGACATACTTGGGGTTGGCTAGTGCCTTGAAGTGCCCCTCCTACATAATGACTGGAGGAGATCACAGCCATCTGGATTTTATGAGCTGGGGTAGTTGAGAAATTGTTTTAGAGGGATTTTATTAGAATTTTATTGTATATTTATTGTTCTATATTGTAAACCGCCCAGAGTCCCTCTGGTTGGAGGAGATGGGTGGTGACAAATTTGATAAATAAATAAATAAATAAACAAATAAATAGTTTAAGTAAGTTTAATGTAAATCCTTGAAATATCTTTATGGAAGTATAGACAGCCAGTTTGGTCCAGTGGTTAAGGTCCTGAGCTAGAAACCAGGAGTCTGTGAGTTCTAGTCCCACCTTAGGCATGACAGCCGGCTGGGTGACCTTGGGCCAGTCCCTCTCTCTCAGCCCAACTCACCCCACAGGGTTGTTGTGGTGGGCAAAATAGGAAGGAAGGAGTATTAGGTATGTTTGCTGCCTTGAGTTATTTGTAAAAATAACGAAGGTGGGATAGAAAATAAACAAACAAACAAACTCATCCAGGAACAGGATTGGCCTTGGAAAAAATTAGAGGAGTAACTGTAATAGGCAGAAGGGAAATGGAAATTAAAATGAAACAGCATAGTGGGATAGAGGGCAGTTTAAAGAGATGAATCTGAGTATTGGGCATTCTGTAAAATTGGTGGTAGCTAAGGTAGTTCCACCTCTAGCGACCTTAATGTCTATCAGGACCATTGTCTTCACTGAACATGATTGGTTATCAAAAATTCCTCAGTTCAACTCCCCCAAAAACTAAATCCATGTGGAAAGCAAGTATACAAACCACATGAGTCTGCGTGTCTGCACATGTCCTTGTCCATAGCAGTCCATCCTATAAAACTGCCATGTGCTGAGTTTTATTCAGCTTCATACTTGTTGACTTGAACCCTGTGTGCAAATGGGGACCTTAATAATGTAGAGTACCCAGCAGTGTGGGGACACCTCACATTTCTGTGAGTGCAAATTAGAGCCCAGTGCAGACATTCCCGTTGTCTCCTCGTTCAGGCATTACATTGTGCCAGTGCCCCACAACTTTCTTCAGCAGCTCAGGCTATCTGCTTTGTAAGGAAGGAGAGAACAATGTCCTGCATGGGAAAACAAGTTGACTGTCATTACTGAACAAATCAGTACATGACCTTCAAGGTATGTGCACTTGTTGGCTTTCTTCTTTTGGTTAATAAAGGAAACTTCATTTTATACCTTCTGTTGTGTTTTGCTGGGTTTTATGACTTTTTGATTATAGAGTCATTGTTATAATGGCATCAAACCTGCAAATCCTCAATGGGGATGATTCAAAGAATGTTACTGGTTCCAGCTGCTCAGATGGAAACAATCTGAATTAATAGTTCTCCTGCTGACAATTGGCATAAAATGATTTACAGCTTTCAGCATGGAGTCAAATTTTCATCGTTTAGGTACTCTACTTCCTTATATATTATAATTTAGCATAATGATGTGATTATCTGTCAAAAGTACAAAGGGATGTTGTCTACTGAGGATGTCAAGCACCTATTTTCTGTGTCTCAAAGCAATCCTTTGAGTTTCTTTTCCTCAGTTCTAGTGTGTTGGTTCCAGTTCTCATGATTAATCTTATTTTGCTTTTAAGTTTTCAGCCCAGACTGATCCCTAATCATATTAGCCTTTAACACACTTGGTAGTGTAGTGCTAAAAAGGAATTTGGTGAGACATGTAAAACTGTTACATTATCATCTAGTTATTCAGATTTTCTGTTTTAGACTTTTGTTCAGATTTCTGCTTAGAGTATGCCAAGGATATTATAAATGCTATTTCCAAGTAACTTTGATACATTTGCCTAGAAAATAACGGGAAAAATAAAGTATTATATATTTGTATCACAATAAACACTGGGGCTATTCTCGTGATAGGAAGATAGTTTAAATTACCTAGAAAGTTGGCACTGGGATGACCAAATCTATCTATCTATCTATCTATCTATCTATCTATCTATCTATCTATCTATCTATCTATCTATCTATCTATCTATCTATCTATCTATCACCTCTCTCTCTCTCTCTCTCTCTCTCTCTCTCTCTCTCTCTCTCTCATCATCTACCTAACAAATACCCCTAACTTTTCCATGCATTCATTACAATATGGTCAAAGCAACTATCTTAAAAACTTTCAAAGTGGTCAGTTTGTTTGTTTGTTTCTTTATTGACAGGTCTTATAAGCCACTCCAATCAATCTACTCGGAGCAACATACAGTTCTCTAAATTAATACATTAATTCATTAATTGCACCTAAGGATGTTTTTTCCATGGCATTGTTAAAGATATGATAGACTGTTTTTGTCGACATCCAGGCAAATGAAAAGACAATGTGATCATTGTATTTGCAGGCAACAATAGATAGACAAGGTTTGATTACAATCACGTGAATCAATTTCCAAAATGGTTTCTTCAGTCACTTTGAATGTAAAATGGAGAAAGTTGTTTACAGCGTTTAGGAAACACCAGTAAATATGAAACAGTTCTGGATGTGAAAATAATTTACCTATATTTTCTAAAAGACTCAATGCACGGCTATTTTTTTTAATGAAAAGCATAGCATAAAAAAGTCAGCAGTTAAATTTTATGCTATACTGCATGTTTACAAATATTGTAGGAGGACAGCCATCAAGGTGTCTGCAGGGTATGGTAAAAAAGTCCAGATGTGTGATGGCCTTTGAAAAAAAAAAAAGAGGCAGAGCTTCAATTACATCATCCTTCCTATCACCTTGACATTTTTTTTTACCATTCCATGTGGACATCTCTGAGAACCATGTTAATCTGAGGTAGCCAAAAATTTGGTTGCACCTTCCAAACTAGCAAATTTTATTGAAAGGTATAAGCAGTAGTTGATAAAAAGAGCTAAAATTTATGTTAACCTGAAACGATGCTACCAGGCTCCTGATTTCTACATATTCTTAAATGCATGTCTTGCTTATTTGTTTGTGTTGTTGTTGTTTATTCCTTTAGTCACTTAGGACTCTTCGTGACTTCATGGACCAGCCCACGCCAGAGCTTCCTGTCAGTCGTCAACACCCCCAGCTCCCCCAGGGACGAGTCCATCACCTCTAGAATATCATCCATCCACCTTGCCCTTGGTCGGCCCCTCTTCCTTTTGCCCTCCACTCTCCCCAGCATCAGCATCTTCTCCAGGGTGTCCTGTCTTCTCATTATGTGGCCAAAGGATTTCAGTTTTGCCTTTAATATCATTCCCTCCAGTGAGCAGTCCGGCTTTATTTCCTGGAGGATGGACTGGTTTGATCTTCTTGCAGTCCAAGGCACTCTCAGAATTTTCCTCCAACACCACAGTTCAAAGGATCTATCTTCCTGCTCTCAGCCTTCCTTATGGTCCAGCTCTCACAGCCATATGTTACTACGGGGAGCACCATTGCTTTAACTATGTGGACCTTTGTTGTCAGTGTGATGTCTCTGCTCTTAACTATTTGATTGAGATTTGTCATTGCTCTTCTCCCAAGGATTAAGCGTCTTCTGATTTCCTGACTGCAGTCAGCATCTGCAGTAATCTTCGCACCTAGAAATACAAAGTCTTTCACTGCTTCTACATTTTCTCCCTCTATTTGCCAGTTATCAATCAAGCTGGTTGCCATAGTCTTGGTTTTTTTGAGGTTTAGCTGCAAGCCAGCTTTTGCACTTTCTTCTTTCACCTTCATCATAAGGCTCCTCAGTTCCTCTTCACTTTCAGCCATCAAAGTGGTATCATCTGCATATCTGAGATTGTTAATGTTTCTTCCAGTGATTTTAACTCCAGCCTTGGATTCCTCAAGCCCAGCTTGTCGCATGATGTGTTCTGCATACAAGTTGAATAGGTAGGGTGAGAGTATACAGCCCTGCCGTACTCCTTTCCCAATCTTAAACCAGTCCGTTGTTCTGTGGTCTGTTCTTACTGTTGCTACTTGGTCGTTATACAGATTCTTCAGGAGGCATACAAGATGACTTGGTATCCCCATACCGCTAAGAACTTGCCACAATTTGATATGGTCCACACAGTCAAAGGCTTTAGAATAGTCAATAAAACAGAAATAGATGTTTTCTGAAACTCCCTGGCTTTTTCCATTATCCAGCGGATATTGGCAATTTGGTCTCTAGTTCCTCTGCCTTTTCTAAACCCAGCTTGTACATCTGGCAATTCTCGCTCCATGAATTGCTGAAGTCTACCTTGCAGGATCTTGAGCATTGCCTTACTGGCATGTGAAATGCGTGCCACTGTTCAATAGTTTGAACATTCTTTAGTGTTTCCCTTTTTTGGTATGGGGATATAAGTTGATTTTTTCCAATCTGATGGCCATTCTTGTGTTTTCCAAATTTGCTGGCATATAGCATGCATTACTTTGACAGCATCATCTTGCAACATTTTGAACAGTTCAGCTGGAATGCCGTCATCTCCTCCTGCCTTGTTATTAGCAATGCTTCTTAAGGCCCATTCAACCTCACTCTTCAGGATGTCTGGCTCTAGCTCACTGACTACACCGTCAAAGCTATCCCCAATATTGTTATCCTTCCTATACAGGTCTTCTGTATATTCTTGCCACCTTTTCTTGATCTCTTCTTCTTCTGTTAGGTCCTTGCCATCTTTGTTTTTGATATACCCATTTTTGCCTGGAATTTACCTCCAATGTTCCTAATTTTCTGGAAGAGGTCTCTTGTCCTTCCTATTCTATTGTCTTCTTCCACTTCCGTGCATTGCTTGTTTAAAAATAATTCCTTAACTCCTCTGGCTAACCTCTGGAATTTTGCATTTAATTGGGCATATCTCCCCCTATCACTGTTGCCTTTTGCTTTCCTTCTTTCTTGGGCTACTTCTAGTGTCTCAGCAGACAGCCATTTTGCCTTCTTGGTTTTCTCTTTCTTTGGGATGTATTTTGTTGCCGCTTCTTGGACAATGTTGCGGACTTCTGTCCATAGTTCTTCCGGGACCCTATCTACTAAGTCCAGTCCCTTAAATCTGTTCTTCACCTCCACTGCATATTCCTTAGGAATATTCGTGAGGTCATATCTAGCTGATCTGTGGGTCTTCCCTAATCTCTTTAGTCTGATCCTAAATTGTGCAATAAGAAGTTCGTGATCGGAACTACAGTCAGCTCCAGGTCTTGTTTTTACTGACTCTATAGATGTTCACCACCTTTGGCTGCAAAGGATGTAGTCAATCTGATTTTGGTGTTGTCCATCTGGGGAAGTCCATGTATAAAGCCGTCTCTTAGGTTGTTGGAAGATAGTGTTTGTTATGCAGAGTGAGTTGTCTTGGCAAAATTCTATCAGCCTATGTCCTGCTTCGTTTTGTTCTCCCAGTCCATGCTTATCTGTAATTCGAGGTGTCATTTGACTGCCCACCTTAGCATTCCAGTCTCCCGTGATGAAAATAACATCTCTTTTAGGCGTGTTGTCCAGTAGGTGCTGCAGATCCTCATAGAACTGCTCTACTTCAGCTTCTTCAGCATCTGTGGTTGGGGTGTATATTTGGATCACTGTGATGTTAGATGGCTTGCCCTGAATTCGAATTGAGATCATTCTATCGTTTTTCGATTGTATCCAAGCACTGCTTTTGCCACTTTACTATTAATTATGAAGGGTACTCCATTTCTTCTGTGGTCCTCTTGTCCACAGTAGTAGATCTGGTGGTCATTTGATGTGAAGTGGCCCATTCTAGTCCATTTCAGTTCACTGATGCCCAAAATGTCTATCTTTAATCTTGACATCCCACCAATAGCCACATCCAATTTGCCCTGGCTCATAGATCTTACATTCCAGGTTCCAGTGGTGTGTTGATCCTTAGAACATCGGATTCGCCGTTTACCACCAGCACCTTCGGCCACTAGCCGTCCTTTCGGCTTTGAGCTAGCTGCGTCATCACGTCTGGGGCTAGTTGAGCTCATCCTCTGTTCCTCCCCAGTAGCATTTTGACCATCTTCCAACCTGGGGGTCTCATCTTCCAATGGTATACCGACATATCTCTGGTTGTACTGATCCATTTAGTTTTCACGGCAAGAATACTGAGGTGGGTTGCCATTACCTTCCCCAGGGATCGCATTTAGTCTGACCTCTCTGTCATGACCTTCCCGACTTGGGTGGCCCTTCACGGTTTAGCTCATGGCATCATTGAGGTGCTCAAGCTCCAGCACCACGACAAGGTAACGGTCCTTTGCTGAAGGCTTATTATTAGTGACAGTGGTGAAATCATATCTCTTGCTCTCCCCTGTGGCTTAAGTAACTTGTTCCAGTGATAGGAGAGGAAGTCTTTACCTGAAGTGGGAAATGGTCTCCCTAATAAGTCACAGCTTGACAAAAAGCTCCAACAGAAAAGCCAGAGTGGAAGAATACACAGGAAAACGAGGCTGATAATTACACGAAAGTTTACATGAAATAATTACACAGAATGTTCACAAATCAGCGTGTATACACATTCTGGCATTTATAAGTTAATTAAGAACTGTAATGTGATAAAATAAATCCATAGTCTTACATAAGTTTAAATCCTGTGTGATCTAAAAAAAATGCGTGTGTGAAGAAGATCTTAGCAGCATCTGGTTTGTTTTTACATGTTTTATCATCTGTCTAGTTTGACTTCCCCAAGTCCTTTCTCACTTGCCAGGCCTGAACTGTTGTGCTGAAAAGGAGATGAGCTAAATAGAGAAAGATGTTCCTTCAAGTATGGGAGAATTTATCAGTGGAGCTTTGAACCACTTCATATCCTGGAGGCGATTTTGGTAACTTGGTAGTTGGTAAGAACTTCAGGTCTTTGAACCTGAACAGCAACTGTATCCACAGATGTGCTCCCAGTCATTTACAACCTTGAATTATTTGTTAACTGCCCCCACCACCACCCAAAAGGCCCAGACAATATCAGCAATGGACACATTCCGCTGCTTAGGGCAAATGATGAGCAGTCGTTTAATAGCCATCCATGTATAATCCAGCATCTAACAAGACCTTCGTTTTCTATTCCCTTCATTTATTTATTTGTTTGTTTGCTTGCTTGCTTGTTTATTTATTTATTATTCGAATTTTGCTACTGCCCATCTCCCCCAAAAGAGGGACTCTGGGCGGTTATATTTCATTATTAGGTAATATCTCAGCAAAACCTGGCTTGAATTGTCAGTGTTAAGCATTTGATGCTTTCAAACTCTGATATCCTTTTGATGGTCAAAATCCAAAACCTATCAGAATTTTTAAACACGTTTTAAGCCAACCGTCAATAAGCTTTCTGCATACCATTAATGCTACGGTATGTTATGCAGTCCTAGTGCTGTGTAGTTATATAAAGAAGGTTCCACATTTCTTTTTCTTCTGTATATAATTTACAAGGCAAGTTAAACTTTGGACTCAGTTTAATGGACCTAATAGCAGAGTTTCAAAGCCAACAACTAAATCACCTACTGAGCCATGCATTTGTAGGCATGCCTGATGATTTACAAAATTTAATAAGCTCTTTCCTGATGGCTTTCTCCCCAGAGATGCTGTGTCTATACTAGCTGTGGAGAAGATTGTCAGAGGTGTGCAAGCTATTTGTATAATGAAAATTTAGCATTTTTGTAGGAAATAGCATATGGAGTCTCTGGCACTTGCTAATTCATTAACAGTAACTGCATTTGCTGGTGGGATAGTAATCCTTATTCATTTTATTGCTTCTATATTTTGTATAATTTAAGACAAATCTATAGGCCCTTGAGAGAAGGGGGCTAGTATCTAAAGTTTGCTGAACCAGTAAATTTGCTGAATTCACAGCTTGGGTTAATAGTCTCATTGTGCAGTTTTACAGTTAGGGTTCTATGCACTGATAAATACACAAATCAGAACAGGTGGAAGAGACAGAGAGAGAGAGAGAAAGAGAAATGTGGTAGGAAATGTAGGAGGTTGGCAAGTCATTAGCGGTATCACCAAAGTTATTAATAGTTTTGTCCCAAGACACGATATGAAGGCATAGGAGGAAGTCAGACTGATGAAGCTACGTAACTTTAGGTCTCATCTGTATCTGAATTTCTTCTGCTTGTTATGCTTTCCTAAGTTCCAGGAGAGAAGAAGGTGATATTCGATCACCCTTATATCTAGAGCATACTCAGAAACTATAGTAAGCAGGCTTTGCTTTGAAGGGGTGTTCATATTTGTTAGTTATTATTTGTAGTCTGCCTTTCTAACATGATGCTCAAGATGTTAATGCTGAGCTCACCATAGCTGCCTTCAGAATTGTGTATGCATGTCTATGTCAGGCTTTAAACACTGCCATTTACACCCAGGCTGCATCCATGAGTGAGGCATGGCTCTTGGTCATGTACAGAGTCAGGTTCTTCTTTGCTCAAGATAGAAAGGGTCTGTGTTTGTTTGTCTGTCTGTTTGTTTGTTTTTAAGAACAAAGTGAAGTTGAACCGGGGAGGAGCCCAGACAGTGAGGCTGGTGAAGGGGGAGAAGGTATATCATCAACTCAGCATTCTTTGTTTGAAGTGGAATTTTCCCCAAAAGATGGAGGAAGTCTATGTGAATGAAGCAGAGGGGTTTTACTTTGGAAAATTTGTCCTGTAGAGATAGGTAAAAAACTAGCTAGGCAATTCATGTTTTCTTTCTTTTTTATTCTGTGTGATCCTAAGTGAAATATTTTTTAAAAACAGATTTGTAAAAATAGGAAAACTTAATGTGTATCCTGAGCCTTGCATTCCATTCTTCAGGATTGGCAGGGAGATATTAATTTTATTTATAATTTTCTGTTGCTCTGTATATTAGCTTGCACCATCTCCCATCTTGCAGGAGAAAGTGTCATTCATAGCATACCAGAACTATCTTGTTGTCTACCTGGTGCATGCCCATTTTTTTTTCTTTTTCTTTTTTCTTTGCATTTCCTTGTACATTTTGTTTAGTTGGTCTCCTTAAGACACAACAGAACTGGAGCAAATCCTAAGAGACCTACTGTAGTCTCTGTAATTCCTTTTCTATAATGTTAAATATGTTATATGCATGTTAAATATTCAAGTTAAAATAAAGTTTTTAATCTTTTCTTACTTTTAAATAGTTTGTTTTTCTTTATCTCAGGTGAGATCAGCCTATCTTCCTGTTAACTTTATTTTCTGTTAATTGATCTAATCACCATGTATGGCATCTAATTCAGTACAGTTATTGCTGTATCATCTGGTACCTGAGTTGAGCAATCTTCTGTTGCAAATAAGTTGTTCCTCTGCCTTACATACTCCATCTTGGATGTAGCATACAGTAGTCTAATGTTATGGGAACAGAAGGGACATTCTGAGTATATGGTTTCCTTGTCAGTACTTACAATATCACCTCCCCCACTATTCCTCTTTTCCTTAAAAGGAAACAAATAAATAAATAGCTTCACTGGTGACTCTCCTTCCCTATGGGGTAGGTATCATTCCAGCCCTGTGAGCATTATGCTTGTCAGTTTTTCCTGCTTTTTCTGGCTTTTTTATATCCAGTCTTTCTGGAAGGTCTTAAAGGAAATTGCCTCAGATATAATGATACATACTGTATAAGGAAATAAGCACATTAAGGATCACTCCCCCTCCACCTACTAAGTTTTATTTCCAGCAAGAGGATTTTCATGAATGTACTTGGACAAAGTGAATTAGCATTACATGGGTGTTTTTCATCCTTGCCAATATAATAGTTGGGTTCCTTTCTCTTACCCTGTGAATATTTTTGTGTATTTTTAGAATAGCATAAAGCATACACATATTTGTGGATGATTTAGAAAGTGTGTGTGTGTGGGGGGGATTCTTTTACATGTAAAGGATCCAACTTAGTGAGAATGAATTAGGGATACTTTCTCTTTAGCCTCAGGAGAGCTTATGATGTTTTAAAGCTGTTCACTCCCTTCTGGGCATAGAAAAAATAAGCTCAGTTACTTCCCCCACCCTTTAATATCTCCCAAATTCTGAAGCACTTTTGGTAGGTTGTCCTAACCTGGCTGATTTCAAGCACTACCTTTTTCGAAGGAAATAAAATGCCTGGGGTACGGGGGAATGTCCTACTGATTTAAAAATATATTAAGAGTGACCAGTGGTACCATATATTGACAGTGGTGTTTATGTGACATTCTTCCATGTTACATTTCTGTTATCTCTTTGATCCCCATGCAGATGTCTAGTGAAGGCCTACAGCAGCACTTAAGTTGCACAACTTCATGAAGCAACTCATACTGACTTTGGCATCACTGGATCTATCAAAGTGGATGATTCTGATCATATTACACATTGTGCTTTTAAAAATAAAGCACAGGCAGCAGTTTTTAAAGAGCACAACTGGTTATGGTGTTATTAACAAGTATCTTAAGGCTTAATGGACCATTTATCATATAGGCCATTTAGGATGCTTAGAAAGGTTTGTGTGTGTGTGTTTCACATATATTTCCTTTGAAAATATTTATTTTAAAAAAAACCTCAATTATGGAGGAGGAATTCATTATATCTATGTATATTTTCTGCTCTCTGATAATAGTATTTTGTGTGATGCAAGACGTTCTCAGCTTTTAGAAGCTGAAATTGTCTGTGCAAGTCATGAATATTGCTAGGCACTTTCATAGGGATGAGAAAGAATAACCTTTATTCTAAATCTCTTCTTGCGAGTGTTTTAATTTAAACACAATTATTTCTTTGAATCTCATATATATTTAGTTACGAGATATTGACATTGTTTTAAAATACATGTTCCTTTATCTGGATTTGATTTGACAACATGCAAGACAGTGAATTTGGCTATGAATCATTTAGCAATTTCTCTTTTCCTCTTCCTTGTCCTCCTAAGATCTGAAATCCATTTGATGTGGGAAGCTAGTACAAAAATGTAAAAAAAAAAAAAAAAAAGTGAAGATATATTTGAGTCAATCTTGACTCTTGGTGACTACATGGACAAAACCATGCAGTTTGCTATTGTCGTCTTCTGGGGCATCCAGCCTACAGCCTTGGCACTCCCAGGTGGAGATCCCTAACTGGACCATACTTTATCTGACAAGCCATCTTTTTGATAGACTATGAACAGTGACTGCAGGTTTCTATATTCTTTTTGAAAGCTGAATTTTATCTGTCAGAGGAGATTGGGACAAAAGAAATGTGTGATCCTCAAGATCCTCTCTCATTCTTTTCAAGACCAAGAGAATCTAGGAGTATTTCTTGATAGTCTTATTTTAAAAGCCCTGAAATTCTGTTTTACAATAGTTTTTACAATAATCCTGAATTCTTTCTTCATAATAATTCTTGAAGCTTGAATCCTGCAGTGTGCATTCATCTGAAGGACTATACATGTGGCACATATTTCGGCTGTGCTATTGGTCTTACTGATTGCACCTGGTGTATAAAAGCCTAGCTCTTCCATGTTTGAGGCTTCTCTCTGCAGTTTCATTTTTATGTCCAAAACTTCATCAGAAATGAAGCTATCACTAGCCAGTTGGCTTCTAACTCACCAGTTTTGCTTCTGTTTTTGGTTATTTAGTGAGTTGAGTGGAAGGCAAGAGCTTCTGATGGGCATTTGCATTTCCATGTGGCTCTTCTTGGTCCATAAGTTTTGGGGTTTTCTCCTGAAAGGAACATGTCCAGAATAGGTAGTTCTTTTCCCATTTTTTGAAGATACAACATGCTTCTCCCCTTTCCTTCCTCCCTTAGCTTGCTGTTGTGACATTCCATAATTTGGTCTCTTTTGTTCCTTCTCATTAAGATGCAACTGGGGTCCATTTCTGTGCCAACAGAGCAGAAGGAAATGATGGCTGCTGCTGGGGAATTTTTTGCCAACCTGTACTATGGAAGTCTGTACCTACAAACTAATTTCTTTTGCCTGCCCAGCTGCTCTTTGGATATGACTTTTGAGGAATAACGTTGGGCCAATAGGCAACATAGTCTTCCAGTAGCTTCAAAGAATGTTGCCTTCATATTTAAATGGAGGGACTATTTAATACTTCCCTGGATATAATTCTTCTCATGTGCTTTCTACATATTACATTCATGCATACAAAGACATCCAGACACAACTCTTGAGTGTGAGGAAGTGTAGAATGAATGCTCTGTGATGTTGTAAAGTATATTTTGAAGCCAAGGAGGGTATTGGCATTAGTAGAGGCAGTCAAGCAAGTGTTCCCCTGATATCAATGCACTTTTCCCAAGGTTTTGAGACAGTATGTAATAACATGTCAATTGGCATATGTTGAAACATTTGAGGTGAAATGTTTTGGTATTTCATGGTTAGGAATATCTGCTCAAGATGGGACTGTTAAGTCTAAATCTTTTTTTGCAGATTGCTGTAGTAGCCTTGCATTTTCATAACTAAGCCCCTACTCCCAGGCTGGGTTTCTTCTCTTTTTTCCATCTTTAATTTTGGCAGAAAGAGATTCCTCTGAAGTACATCACAAATGGCATGAAATGATCTTTTGGCATGTCTACATGTATATTTGATAATAGTTTATAGAGGATTCACTGTGCTAAACTGGTATAGCAAAACTAAGAGAGGGAGTGTTATGACATCTTGAAGATGAACACATTATTTATTTATTTTTATTTATTAATCAAATTTATCACCACCCATCTCCCAAAAGGGACTCTTTATTTTTTTATTAAATTATGATATTCATTTTTATGGACTCTATTCTAATCAGGTGCATGAAAAAGGAATATTAGATGTCCCTGGTTGATGGGAGGAAGCAATTACAAAACAGAGAGATCAGAGAGAATTTAAATAAGGAACACATAAGCAATGAACATTATTTTCTTGGGAATAGGCCATTACAAAATAGTTGCTGGTGTGGCCCAGACCCTCTGGAATCACTTAGCTGATCAATACAAAAATGTGATAAGAACTCATCGCCTGTGTTTAATCCATGAGCAATACAATTTAATCAGTTTCTGAATTCTGTATCAACTGTTAGGCAATGACACCTGTCTTTGTAGTTGTTGTGGTTAACAATTACCATCTTGAGGTCAGTCATGAAAGTCTAGAAAGTGAAACTGTTATTTTCCAAGATTGCCTTTTGGATATGGATTTATATTCATTTATTGTTTTTCACACAGATGTTGTTTTGATGTGGGAGGGAAAAGCAGCGTGGAAGGCAAATGATCAAATCCATGCTCTCTGTGTGGTAGATCTCTTCTCTCTTCAGATGCACAGGTAAGACTTCTATCATGGAAGATATTGATTTAGAGTTCCTAGTGACTTATGGGATTAATTTATATTGCTAAACTGTACCACATTAAGACTGGAAATTTATGATCATTTACCTAGGATAAAGCTCCATTGACCTCAGTAGATTTATATCCAAATAAAGGTGCAAATTATTGCTCCATCAGACTGACCCAAAGGATCAATCTGCTGGGGAAAAATAGTTGCATTTTTGAGTCAAACTGAAACTGAAATCTTGTGCCTTAATTATCTACAGTATTCTATGAACTATTTATAAACGAGCAGGGTCTTTAAAAAAAAACCCCACTACTATATCAAGGGTGATGTAATGGTTAAAAAGATGGACTATGACTCGAGAGAGCCAGGTTCAAATTCATCTTCAGCTTTGGAAGCTCACAGGTTGACTTTGGATGATTTTTTATTTGCCCAACCTATCTCACAGGGTTCTTGTGGGAAAAAAAAAATAGAGTAAAGGTAGGACACAAAGGAAGGGTGGGGGAGTCAGTTTGGCTAAGGTGCTGGGCTGGAAATCAGAAGACCATGAATTCTGGTCCTCCCTTAGGCATGAAAGCTGGTGGGGGGACTTTGGGGCAGTCCCTCTCTCTCTCACCCCAACCCACCTCACAGGATGGTTGACGTGGGAACAATTGGAGGCCAGAGCATTAGCTCTGTACACTCCCCTAAGCTGACCAAAAATAAAGGCAAGATAAATATTAAATAAAGCGTGCACATATATGAATCCAACAAAGGGCAATGCCTGCACTTTGGAACACCATATGTTCACCATTGAGATTAGAGTGGCCCTCTTCCTGCCAGCTTTTTTGAAAAGCACTAAAGACCTGGATGTCTTCCTGGGCATGGTGGTCAGCAGATTGGATGCTGCTATTTTACTGTTGATTGGGTTTTTCATGGGTTCCCATTATAGGTTTTATTAATACTTCTCAGTGACAGTTGGCCCCAACCCTGTTAGCCTTTTGCAAGGCATTGAGGGTCTTTCCCAGGACTTTGGGTCTGGTAGGTAGATGACTTCTATTTTTCAGTGAGTGGGGTTATTGTTTATCCTTGGGTGCCAGGGGTTATATGTGGTGGGCTTTCTGTGCTTTAACCTTTCTAAGTCCCCCAGCGTCCCTTGTGTGAGTTGGGCAGCTATATAAATCAGATAAATAAATAACTATAAATAATGCATTTTGATGTCTATTTTTGTATTGTGTTTTTTTTCAGTCTGATGTTAGTCCAGAGTCATGACAATGAGAAGGGCAACCGTAGGAATGGAATGAATAAATGAATCAGTAAATCTACCCTACTTTGAGCTCCTGGAGGAAAGGTGGGAATACCCCTCCAGTAAATCAATCAATCCTCATTATCTTATTTATGGGCTTGCAAAATTCCTAGCTGAGCAAGGCAAAGTGGACACAGACTTGTACAAGCTCTCCTCCCACATTCTATTTCTAATTTGTACAGTACACTATGGAATCCCTGTAGTGATTAATCTGATCAGGGAACGACAGGGGAGGTAATACTGGGTATCCATGCAGTACCCATAATGATCTTTGCCTTCTAAAAAGCTTGTCAGTGAACCATTGGTATGAAAATTCTGCCAGACATCCTAATACAGTGAAAGTTTTCTAAGTTATACAAGTGTAACTTTGCCATAAACTTAAATGATTTCTCTAGTTTTAATTTTTACATGCAGTTGACAAAGGGGGGAAAAAAACCCACCACCTCCAGCCTTGTGTTCATGTAAATCTATTACATTCTAATACTGGTCCATGAATATTGAAAAGGCACATTTGGCAATTGCAAGTCACTTAAAATGTCTTTTTTCCTAGAATATGTCTGAATTCCCTGATAATATGGGTGTGACATCAAGTAATAGGTGCTATTATTGAAGCACAAAGAGATGAAAAGTTCACAGTGCTTGACTAGATCATTTAAACCCTTATTAGTGGGGGAAAGAAAGGAGGAAAAAGTTGTACTTGATCTGTGTGTGTCTCTTTTTAAACAGGGTAACCTCTTTCAACATGGATAGCATTAAATCCTTCTGCACTCTGGTACCAACTCAGAGAAGCGTCATTCTGAAAGAAAGTTGTTCCTACCATGTGATACTGAGTAGTTGCTGACTCATTCCAGCTTTTGGGGGTGCATATGTATAATTATCAACCAGTAATAGCAATGCTGGAAGATGGACCATAATTTGGAATGTTATCATCTCCCCCCATTTTTTTTCTTCCTGGTACACATATTTGGCAGGGCCTATCAAAATATAACCTCTGTTATTGTGTATGAAACAGTTAGGATCCATGCTTGAGATCACATTCCACTCTCAGTAGAGAAGACTTGCAGGTCTAAAGTATCTACAGCAATCCAGGTCCTGAAGTCATCAAGACAGATTGACAAGTTACTGCTGCTTTCATTCTTGCATCTGAGCTCCAGTGTGTATTTTAGGAAGCATTCAGCTGTTTATATCCATCTCTCACCTGTGATAATTTTAATAAGACATGATGTGAAGCAGCAGCTGGAGACAGCTGAAGGTCTCAGATAGTTTGTGAAGGAAGCTTGCTGTATCTCTTTGTCCAATTCAAGTGCCTGATGATTCAGATAGTCTGAGAACAGCTGGCCGACCCACTTCAAATCGATAATGCCCCAATAGCTGATGGCATGCTACCTACATTAGCTTCTCCGTTCCAGAAGTAGAAGCATATGGAGTAATTAGGATATCTCATTCACAACCTAAAGAAGATTGTTAGAATAGTTCCATGCATAGATGAACAAAAGAAGACATTAAGTTTATGCTTGACCACATCTACTTAAGTGTGTGACAGTCCCTATGCTTGCTGTTTCAGATCAAGATTGATTCACTTGAAGGACCTTTTTTCTTTCTTTCTGTGTTTAAAATTCACACACCACATGTAGTCCATGAAAGCAGTTAACTTATATTTTCCATTACAAACAGCTTCTGTGGTATATATATGGCACTATAAAATAATACGTTCCTTTACAGCTTTCATAATGATAATAATTACTAGAATGATTTTTCCAGTGCCCTTGAGTGGCTAAAAGATGGAGCAAGAATGCTCTCACAGAATGCTCTCACTTTGAGCTCCAGCTCTTGGGGCTGAAAGTGGAAATGCTTTCTTCATCAAATTTCCATGGAAAGGGAAGTGAGAAGTGTCATGCTTCACTCTGGTATACCTGTAGAACTAAGTTCTTCAGATTCAGAACTTTCCAAGTTCATGGTTTTTTGGCCATTCTCTTCAAGGTCATAGGAAGCAACTGGAATTTGTTCTCACTGGTCTTGGAACTCCAGGTCTTGACTATCCCATCTCCATTCCTAACTAGGAGGGGGATGAAGTTTCAGAATCTTCCAAAGTACTTGTACATTTGCCTGGTTTTACTAAACATTTCTGAGCTGCATAGAACAGCTAGGAGCTATTCTGATTAGTCACCATGTTCTCCCAAGGGATAGTGATCTTTATGTAAGACGAAATCAATATTTAAAACAGCTTACTTTTTCTGATCTTTTCAGAGGATTCTCTGTCCCTGCAAAGTTTAGTGCCTTCTCCCACCTTCTGAGAAGCCCCATTTAGTCCACACAAACCACCCAGTTTTTCCTAAAACTTATTTCTGAGACTGTAAAAAGCCAATGGCTATGATGGAAATTTCTGGGCCTTCAGTGTTCACCAGGTTCAGAAATGATATTCCAGAATATCACATCTACTGGGGAGCAAGAAGAAAACCTGTTGGAAATGGGCCACTGAAAGCATCTAATTGGGAAGAGGATGCTACGTATTACATGGACTGCTTGAACGCTCTTAGGAAAATACTCTTGTGTGAACTAGGGTAAGTTTCTGATTTATAGGCTTGGTGGCTCCATTGCATCCCAATGAACTTCCACAAAACATATCTTGAAAAGACAACAATAACAACACAAAACAAAATAAAAACAAAGGATATGCCAATCAACAATAACAAATTCAACTCACGGGCTCAACCCCCTCCCAACCCCCTAACCTGAGAAAAAAGTGAGGTCTTAAAGGCTTTATGAAAGACCAGCAGAGTGGAGGCTAATCTAATTTCAGGAGAAATGGTGTTCCAGAGGGGAGACACTGCTACAGAAAAGGCACACTTCATGGGTCCCACCAGATGACCCTCTTTAATCTATGGGACCTGGTGCATGCCCCTTCTGCCATATCTGATAGTTGGGGAGAGGTGGTCTCTCAAAATATACATTTCAGTTATGTGACAACTTTTTGGGGAAAGCCATTTCAAGATTTTTCAAGGGACTTCTTTTCTGCATTCCAGCATTGGGAACTCCGATGCCTTACTCGCAGAATGATTTCTCTCTAAGAATGAAGTTGGCAATGACATTGGCTTCGTTTGGACACCAAGTTGAGACCTGATGGGTTTTCACAAAATTATGGGTCTTAATGACACACCTCAGACTTAATTCATGTTCTGCTTGTGGAAGTGGCTGTATTGATACTGTTGGGTTTTTATTTGTTATATTACTGTCTCTCCTTCTCTGAGGTCTACCTGAGAATCGTATGAATAAGTAAATATAGTAAGTGTGGGGGGGGGACTTCAATATGAAACATAGCTTGCTGTAAATAGATTGACTTCCCTTGTTACATCTCCTTTGACATGAGCCACTTCCTCACAAGTGACTGATAGCATCTTTGTAGCATCACCAGCCATTGCTGAAGGGGTAGAAAGCGCTCGTTGTTACTTTGGCACAGTAATGGTTGGATGATTCTAGAAGTTGCTATAATTTGCTAGTGCATGGATAATTGTTGTGTGCTACCTTATGTGTCCATATCTGTTTTTTTTTTTCCTTTTCAATTTTCTCCTGACAGAACCCAATGCTTGCATAGCCCTCTAAATGCAAAATACTGAAGAATTCTCCTGTTTCCAGGACTATGCAGCATGTCACATGTCTTTTCATTTGTCATAGACATCTTCAAAATAATAATTCCTGTTTCTTTGCTTGGGGATGCTGTCTGGTATTTAAAATCAACTTCCCACAGAAGTTCCAATATATTCTACATACAGTGATGGGCAATCAGTGTGAAAAAATAACAGTATAGTGGCTTATAGTGGAACAGCAAGGGATCTGCTTGTACTCATTGTTCTCTAAACAAAAAAGCACAGTAGGGAAAATATATATATATTATATGCTTTTGTATTAGATGGGCCCACTGACTGCAGCATCTCTTGAATTATTTCTCTGATCTGTGGAGGGAAAACAGCAGCTTGCAAATTAGAGTTCTGGAAACGAGCCATGGAAACTAAATGACTGAGGCAGAATAAAAATATCAAAACTATGTGAAGCCTGTCTTATAAAGCACAGTTTTCTCAGCATCTTCTTTTCTATTTTTGAAAGTGAAATGCTGTTTCCATGGCTATGCATTATCAAAGTATTCTTATTCATTCCTAGTACCCAAATCAGCCTACTTACTGGGCTGTGAAAGGTAATCAGTTGGGCAGCAGACTGATTATTTATTTATTTATTTAGGCTAAAACAGAGAAACTGACATGTAGGAGGTTTTAAACTAGGATAACTTTCAATAGTCATTTTTTTTTAAAGGTTTTCGCTGTCAAAAAAGCTTGCTAATGTCCCAGATAGAAGCATCTCAGATTCCTCCATGGGTTTATTTTTTTCTTTCCAAACTAGACTCATTCTGCTGACTTTCCATCTTCACATCCATGTGCTTTGGCCGAGGCTGCCAAACTCCTTCAGAAAGCACAACCGGGTTGCCCCTCTCTTCAGAATGGGTAGCATTACTGTCAAAGAAGGATATCAGACAGTAATGTTGTCTCCACTACAATGAATTCTTGATGCGGGAGGTGACTGGATATGGACACCCTTCATGTTGCCTTATTTTTATGGGCTGGATAAGTCACATGATTTTAATATGCTTAAATGGATGTTCCTGGCAAACCGCGGGCTTCAGTTGAGGCTGGTCCTGATTTTATGTGGGCAATTAGTGGCTTGTTGCTATGGTAACCACACCTCACATGGTTCTTGAAATTAAGCGGCTGAATGTGATCAGCCCGTCTTTCTCTTTCTCTCTCCAGCCTCTGCAGTTAAAGACGCTCTCTGTGTGTGAGAGATTTTGATTACAGATTCCCATAAAATATCTACAAACATGCACAATAACAGAAGAGCACTATCAATTAAAACTTAGTATTCAATAATTCATCCTTTAATTAAAGTGCCTTGCTTTTCCTAGTGCTCTAACCTTTCAAGTATTAAAGGAGAGCTAATCATTTTGCAAGGAGTACTTTTTAAAAATTAACAAATTAAGAGACGCGAATAAGGGGGGAAGGAAGGGGAGGTATTCAAAATGTATTAATTATCTGCATATAATGAACAGGACATTTTTTTTCAAAGTTAAATATCTGTAGTTTGGTAGCTTTTCTTAGGGAAAGAAGATGGGATATGTCATTCATCTCTGCTAGCGAACAGTTGATGAGAAAGTAGAACTTTCTTCCAAGGAGATATAAATCATGTGTGAATTTTGAGCAAACCCACCAACCTAAAATCTTGAGTAGCGATTGTGAATGACAGTGATTCATTAAAAATACATTTAAAAGTAGAGAATGGACATTTTTTTCAGGCTGTAAAAATGTATAGGAAGCTCTTCTTTTATTTCAGAACTTATCTGCAGTGATAAAACCTAAATCTCATTCTAGCAAGCAGCAAAACACGTGAGCGGCTGCTTCTGATGCAGCTGTGTGAATGGTGCATCCCTATAGGAACACGTCTGAAGAGACTTTCTTTGAATTGGACCTGTCTAATTCCAGCTGTGCTTAAGGGTGCAACTAAGACTAAAATTAGCCAAGCCACACTGGAAGGTGATCTGTGTAAAGAGTGTCCGTGGGATGAACCGACCATACGGTTATATTAAAAAGCGGCCCAGAGGGGTCAGCGGCAGGGTAAATTGTCTCCTACTCACATTATACAAAAGAATACTTCTGCTGTATTCAATAATTGCAGGTTAATTTAATAGTGTCACTTAACATGTGTTGGGAAATAAAGAATTTCCCCTGGTCACTGAAGCTGTGAAACTACTGGAAAAAGAAATGTGCCAAGATGTGGGGGAAAAAATCCTATGTTTAATTTATCTTGTAATGAACTTTCAACTTGTCCTATTCAAATGCAAATTATACTAGCATGTTGAAATATATTCATAATTATTTGTTTATGTTTCCTTTATCAAAGTTCAGCTTGAGAATCCCTTACTGGAATCTTCAATATGATTGTTATGGGCCATTGGCTTAGTATCTCCTAGTCATTCTCCCTCTTCATTCTTATGGAATTGGATGAATTCTTAAATAATCTGTTTTTTTTTTCTTCCTAGAAGCCAGAACGAATGACCGTGTCAGTGTCTTTGATGACCTATGGAATGGGGGGAAGGCCTCTTCCTCTTCTTTTTAGTTTTAAATATAGTTTTTTTTAAAATTTCAAAACCATATAATATATAGGTAAGAAGCCAAGGGTTAAATATAAAATTCTTCAAGGTGCAAAAGGAAGAGGAGGAGTAGGATTTCTTGATTTTAAATGTATTTTGCAGCCTGCTGTTTGGTTTGGATGAAAGAGTGGGTGCTGCTGATAAAATAATATTAGAAGAACGTAACTTGAGATTTGGGTGGCATGGATTTTTATGGTATGACAAAGTTAATGTGGATTTTAAAAATCATTATATGATAAGTGCCATATTAAGAATATGGAACACGTACAACCCTGGTTGTTTCCAAAAATACCTTAAATGGTCTCAGCACAAAATACAGCATTCTGTATTTTACAGTAGAGAAACAGCAGGCAGAGATAAATGGCTAACATATCAGATCTGCTTGTTACCCATAAAGCCCTACATGGCATAAAGCTTAGTTATTTGAGGGACCATCCTTCTCTCTCTCTCGTTTCTGCCCATCCATAGGATCAGAGTCAGCATGCTCTCAGTCCCATCCATTAACCAATGTCATCTGCTGGGACCCAGAAAACTTGCCTTCTCTGTTCAGGTGTCTACCTTCTAGAGCACCTCCCCCTGAGATTCAAACACAGATGACCCTGCCGTTCTGGAAATATGCTCTGAAGACCTGACTGGGTTAGGCTGGGATTTCTGAGAGAAGTTTTATGGTCTTTGAGTGGATATTCCACCAAGCTGATCATGCCTACTGTGTGGCAGTGAAAGTTTCAAAGAAGACATTTGTGGCTTCCATTGCACCCTGAAGCAGCCATCTAGCTATTCTTTAGGGAGATCAAGGATTTCTATTCTTCTGCTCCGATACTGGAGATGCTGAAGACCTGCTGTGACAAATAGGTGAGGAATTTTAAGGATCCAAATCATTTGTCTACATGCTGGCTTGAATGCTGCTTTGGACACTGAGTTGCCCAATGCATAGTCTGAAGATGATCCCAAGAAATCATGCCAACTTATGAGACCTGAAGTGCTGGACAACGTATTTGTATATTGCATACTCTCGTGCCCCATACATGACCTATTTGTTCTAGCCAAGGGGGAGCTGACCAGGTGAATCCAGGGGACAATTAAAATACTATTGAGTGATAACTAATTACTCCAAGCCTTAAAGGAGAGAGTGGTGCATCAACTCCTAAGAAAACCAGAAAGAGGAACATGGACAGGCTTTCAAGATTCTGTTATTCTTTCCTACTACAATAAAGACCCTGACATGCCTATTCCTTTATCTTGCCTATCTTGAAAGGCTGACATAACTCTTGAAAGCCTGCCAAAGCTTCTCTTATTCTTCTTATATCTTCTCCTCTACTGCTTAAACCCAACAAAATCAAGGCAGGATTATTTTCTTCTTTATCAGGACTGAATAATCTTTTCTCAAAGTCCCCTCTTAATGCTTCATTCCTTCCTTCCCTCTTCCCAAAGTCAGATCCACATTTTTTTCACACCAGTCTCCAGGACTTCACTTGTACTCCCCCTCAATGCTCAACCCCTCAGATTGTGACACTAAATTTGGGTGACACAATTGCTGCATGTCAGTACCACAGTTTAAACCTTTTCTTCTTCAATGTGTCATTTTTGAGAGTTGCTTCTTACTTCTCTTAAAGTGCAAAAAAATGTTTGGCCCCAATCTGTCTGTGGGTGACCTTATCATTAGGTAGAATAAGAAGGCTACCATCCTGGGTGACAAGAAAAAAAAAATATTGGTCGCTTAATTTCTCTTATTATATGACTGCATTACTGTAGAGGCTTGTCTGACTCAGTATAATTTGACTGTCTCTGGATATTCTATGTTTCAACAATTGAGCTTTGTAGTTTTTTTCTTCTGGATGACCCCAAAACCATCTTTGAACTGAAAGAGCCTCTTGTTACCTCAAAATGGTTGCAAGATAAATTGTCTTTGGAAAAAAAAAATTCCTAGAAAAAACTACCAGATATGGCAGCTAGAGTGTCTAGTTTGGTTTAGTTTGCTTATGCAAAATCTGAAAATAAAAGCCCATTTTTGTGATATTATATGACTTCAGTCAAGAAGGAGGATCTCCAAATCCCAACTTCTAACCCTGTACTGAGTTCCTGGGAAACAGAGAAAGATTCACCTGGCATGAATAAATACACCAGAGTCAGCTATTCCCAGCAGGAGTCAGCAGGAAACTGGTCTTGAAATCTAAGCAGGATTAGGTTTGGTTAGTACTTGAAGAGATCCTACCAGGAAACCCAGAACTGTAGGGAATAGCAAACCACTTTTGATATTGTTCTCAAGAAAGCTACAGGGACATGTTATGAGATCCCCAGGAAGCAAGCTTGACCAAGGAAGCCTTTATTTTCACTTCTAACAAAACGACTTAAAGTTAAACATGGGGTTTTACATCACTTCTATCTCCCTGAGAGTGAAATCACTCTATTTAAATGGAAGAAAATTTATGGAAATTGCCCCATTCAAACTAATTAAATTGACTGTCCTTAAGAGGAACACAGCTTTATGTGCTGGCTTAAGCCTGGAAGTCTAAGGTTGAGACATGATGACTCCCAATAACTGTTGCAAGGCATATGGATTCTGGGGGGTAATGCTCTTTCTAGTGGTTACTCTTGCTATCATTTTGGATACCTGAACCTTGATCCCAATTTCTTTTTGATAATTGTAGTCAGATATGTCCTTGCAGTGGCATTTTTCTTTTGACCTCTTTTAATACCGTTCAAGAAAGAGGTGCAAAGTCTTTAGAAATTGCAAATCCAATGTTAATCATTGCATCACCACATAATTGCTACCCTACAATAGACTTTTAGTTGCACAATCCAGTGCACTTGGGATTTATTGAATGCACTGAACTGTTTCTATATTAGCCCCTTTTTATTCATTGTGCTATCTAATTTACCAGTAATTGTTTTCATGAACTTATCAAATTTTATCTTAGAGTTCATTAAAAACATGCTGGGCAAAGAGGATCAATTTACTAATTCAAGTTTATAAAGGAGCAGGCATTTGTCCTTGAAATATACCATGGTTATTGTCTCAGAAGCTTTGGAGATTAAATATTGCTGCACTTGAGAGCTGTAGGATCCACTAAATGCTAAATTAGCAAGCCAACACCTTTCTTGGGCTCTAAATTTGAGGGGCCACTAGTTTCATAGAAGGGACCTTTGGCTTTGGTTTCCTCCAAAGTCCTGATGTGTGTCCCACTCTGGACCAGCTTGCATCAAAGGCGAAGGTTTATTTTTTTTATTCATCAGCTTCAACCCCATGAAAATCACCTACACTGGCAGTTTCCTCTTTCTCTCTTCCTACATTGTGGTCCCCCAAAAGTCTCATTCTTAGTAAGTTTGCCTGACATCACAGTTCAAAAGTATCCAGTTGTGTGTATGAGTGAGTCAACTGATGGTACAACTCACAGGTTCTCTACCACACATACGCTGATATTTGCCATTGCATTTAAAACAGGACTTTGGGATAGGAAATAGCCTACAGCTATAAGTCTGATAGGAAATGGATGCACTGTTTCCCTTTTGTCCTTCAGATCTCTGTGTGGCCTGCAGGAGTGAAAGGCGGTACTGCTTTCAACAGAGAGAGGCAATCTTGGTCCTCAAATTTTCTTCTGTGTGGTCTTCAAAGCCTCTCTGACTTTGCTGAAAACTGGTAGTGTTATTCCTTTCCATTTTGAAGTGGGAAAGCTATAGCATTAGCCCCCAAATTAACACAGAAGTGATGTGGGAATAGAGATGGTAACATTGCAGTTTGGACTGTCTGATTAAATATTAAGGACAGAGCTTTGCTCTTAATGGAGGCTTTATTTGGTTGTAAAGTGCAGGATTTGTATGCAGAGGATCCTGATTATCTTCTGTAATTTCTGAATAAAGTTAGTAGCACCAGAAAAATCCACCTCTTCAGATCTTGGACTCATGGCTAGCAGAGCTGACAATGTGAGACTCAATAGATTAGTGTTCTAGATTTCTTTATAAGCAAGCTCCCTGGATAGGAAAATGAAGTTATAAATGATCTAAATCATGTCTACTGTGCTGCATTTTATTTTGAATAATCAAATCTTCTTGGACTTGTATAAGCCAGCAGCCGCTTTTGGCTTTTTTTTTAGTGTTCATTGTATCAATTCTTTTCATGCTGTTCTTGCCTGTAAAAATAGATATAGCCATTAACCATTGGCTCAAATGTGCACTGGGCTCAGTGGGAGCCATAAACCATCCTCCACACAACCTGAAAGTTTTTCTGTGCCTAAAAATGTCATGACATTAACATCCAATACCTTGGGACTTTCTTGAAATGGAAGATGAGAAATAATTCCTTTTCACATAACGGTTCACAAAACTGTTTCCTAGTCATGAAGAGTTGATAGACAATGGACTTTAAACCTATGACATATTTATATATAAAAAAGATGTCACCGAGGCTGGGTTAAATCTAAGGATTTTTGCATTTTCAAGCTCTTTTAATTTGGGGAAAAACTGCCTCAATTGTGCAAGGATAGGGCAGGTTTTTGTTTGATACATCGACCAGAGGGATGATCATGACATTTAAGTATTTTGACAGATTCTATTGCAGCATTTTAGGTGGAGAGAAAGGATAGTGTCTGAAATGGCATTGCACTTTATGAAATAAGAAGCCACATATTTATTTTAATTCAAAGGTCAGCTGGATTTTCATCTTGTGATCAGTTGCTCCTAAATTTTATGGCAAATTAACATAAAAACTCAAGTTTTTAGAATAAATATAACACCAAAACAGGGATGCCTGATAAACGTTTCATTGATGCTGTTTTGTTCCTTCCAGCCTACAATCAATGCACATGCTTGGGGTAGACATACAATTTGTCTCTGGTAGACATTATACTATAATTTGTCTCCTGTAGACATCATATTACAAAATGCTGCCAACTGATGAAAACAAGTGCTCACATGAGCGTAAGCAAAGAGCCTGATATTTAATCAATTGGTCACCAAAGGTGGAAACTATTCCTTAAACCCCCCCCAAAAGAGTGGTCCTGGTTTGTTACACTGCATGAGCAGGATAAAGGGGTGCAAGAATTTGAGCCTTGATTTCACCATAAATGGCACCTGCTGGAATTCTTTCATAATGGCTTCATTAGCTTTTCTGCAGCAAAACTACTCACTGAAAACTCTTATGTTCTTGAATGCCTGTTTATCTGTTTCCAATTCGGCTTGCTGATAGAAGCAAGCTTGACATGAGCTGTGCATAAAACTAGAAAAGTCATGATAGAATATCCACACTTAAATGGCAAAAGGTCTCTTTCTCAGCATCTGTCTAGTCTTATTAGTAAGCAGGCATTTTCAGTCTGTTCTTTCTGTGCATTTATCGTAGGATGTAGTGTTATATCCATTACAAAAAAACTTCCTTGCAATGGGACAGATAAGGAACCTTAAACATTATGCTCTACAATGCCCCTTTTATTATACAGTTAAAGAGAAATAATGTTAAAAGAAAACTTTGACAGATTTTTTTTGGGGGGGTATGGTATCTGAATACTTAATTTATTTTCTGATGAACATGCTTCCTCATATCAGCTATTAAGTGATTCCTTTCATCCTCCTATCTGTCAAAATAAGAAAAAGTATATTGAGTAAAAATAAGTATATTGAGTAAGTTCCTAAAATGTCTCTAATAGCCTTACATGAAGAGCTCTGATTTGATCTGAATGAAAATTTGCAATTTGAAGAAGCTTTCCAGTTTTTTAAAAAAGGCTGAAGTGTATTAACTCCTGTATTACGTCAAGGGCTGTATCTTTTTATTTCTAATAATCTCAGTACCAGCTTGTTTCTTTCCCTTTTCCTTATATAGGCTCCTATTCTCTATTTCCTAGTATATAGAATCTGAATCGGAAGAGACCGTGTAGGTTATCAGATCCAGCTTCTGTTTCATTGCAGAAATCCAAATCAGAGCATTCTCCCACAGATGGCTGTCTAGCTTCTAGAAAAGTTCACCACTCTCTGCGTCATTAATTTCACTCTCAAATTGCTCTTACCCTTAGGAACCTTTTGTAACATTCACTTGGACCCTGCCTTCCTGTGACATAAGTCCATTCTTCCATGCCCTGAACTCTAGAATGAGGGATGACCTTCTTTGGTGTGACATCTTTTCAGATATTTGAAGAATGCTATCATAGTCACATTCAGTTGACTTTTCTCAAGGCTAGACCTGCCTGGCTCCTTTAATCTGTCTTCACAGATCTTCGTTCCCAGTCCCTTGATCATCCTTACTGCCCTTCGCTGAACCTATTCCAATTCCTCTGAATTCTTCTCACAGTAGTAAAGACATGATACTCAAGGTAGGGTCTAATTTTGTAATTTTTAAATTAGACTTAGGACAAAGCTTTGATAGATCTAGGCTGTTGATGCAGCCTAAATTTGTGCTTAGCTTTTTTGCAGCTATATTACATTGCTAGCTTTTCTCCTCTTAATTTTTATGTTTTTCTTCTCAGATCCCTTTGTTATTGCCACTGTCTTTAGTCGAATACTGTGATGGTCCTCAGTCTGAGTTGTGTGTTCTATTTTATGTTTACTTAAAATAAGAATACATAACTTTTTACATTCTCTTTCTTCAGCAGTCCTAATTAAAATGAAATAGTGAACCTACCAGTGGGATTTTCTGTCTAGGAAGATCCATAGCAAATCCATTTCGCCTTGTCTTTCCTGTTGACAAAGATAATCTAGATTTAAAATACGTTTAAGGCCTAAAGTAAATGGTCTGGCTGGTATTGAGAAACAAATATGTACAACGATGGAAAGATTCACAAATACCTACAGTGGAAGGTTGGATTGTTAAATTAACGGATTTGGCTCAAATGGCTAAATTAACAGCGTTAAGAGAAAATACAGTTTCTGGATTTATCTCTGCTTGGCATCCACTTTTAGCTTACTTGCTTCTGTTGGAAAAAAAAATGAAGTTTTGATTTTGGGTCTTAGTGATTAATTGGTTTGTTTAGATAGAAATAATGTTACTATGGTTTAACTAATGGTAAGAGATTAAATTTGTAAATTTACCTATATCTGTATTGTAGAAAGTTGGAAGTCACTTTCCGTTTCTGCTTTCTGTCTTTTTGCACTTTTATAGTTTGTTCTTTTTACTTTAGTTCTATTTTCTAGCTTTTCTATACTTTCTATTTTGTATTCTAGCTATACATTGAAAACTAATAAAGTTCTATAAAATCAAGAAATAAAATATAGTACTGTCTATTGATGGTGGCTGTTTCAAATAGTATTCTCCTGTTTTAATTATGTTGTACATTAAGTTTTTCCAAACTGTTCTTTTTAACTGTTTTCTGTTAATGAATTCAAGTCGCCATGAGGGTTCTTGAAGATATGAATGGAATAATAAATATTGATGTGTGGACAAGATATTCTATTATGAGTAATGGGTTGAAATTTGTACAAGTAAAGTATATAAAAAAAATGTTATGGAAGTTGTAATTAATTGTAAGGTTGGGAATGAAGGTAAAAAATAATTATTAGGTGATAGTTTCATACCTTCTGTTGGATTTCACCTGAAAAAGACCAAGGTAGCATAGTGATGTCTCTGTGTTAGATTCTCATTGTCTGTTATGGATCATAATGCTAGTTGCTTCCTACCATCACATTGATAGTAATCAATGTATTCTTTCCCCATCCCATTGTCCCCAAGCCTTTACATTTGTAATTAATTGCAAGTTTGGGAAGAAAGGTTAAAAAAAATCTTACTCAGTTTAAGCTTGGCATGGAGGCAAATGAGTTGGCATAAACACGGAATGTCGGGGGGTATAACAGAACTGCGATGATTTAACCATGTGAAAAAGGAAATTTCCTTTTTCTTTTAAAAAGTTTAAGTAGAGTTCAGTTGTCTTCTCCATACCTACCAGTGCAAGATTTAATAATCAGGGTGTGAGAATTTCCACATAGTTTGGCTTAGACCATGCATAATTTATAACACAGAGCTGTTGCCAAATGTGTCTTTTCTTATTTTTAAAATGTATTATCTTGTTACCCAGTTTTTAAAATAGATTTAAGTAGAATATGTTAACAGAAAAATGTTCCCCAGAGAGATCAAGCTTGTATTTATATTGTAATGTAGCTGCTGGATACCCAAGATAATCTTTTTTTTTTCTATTATTTTAGAGCAGTGATGCACATGTGTTCTAAAAATGTGTGTGTGTGTGTGTGTGTGTATCTCTGCCCTCTCTAAATACCTGTTTATCATCCATCCATCCATCCATCCATCCATCCATCCATCCTATCTATCCATCCATCTGCAAAAGAGAAAAAAAAATAAGAGTAATAACAACTGCATATTATCCCTGTAGGATAGATAAGCCCTTCAACTGTAGATTTTCCATCACTGGAGATTCATGAGTTGAAAGGAAATTAAAATCAGGCAGGTAGATTGTAGAGACTGGGAGACATACACAAAGAAAAAAAAATCTGCTAAAGCAGGGGAAAGACCTGCTTTAGTCCTGCAAGAATTTTAAAAAAATAAATCTTTATTTGGTAGTGGAAAAGCTTCTAGATCAGTACAATGCTCTAAAATTATGTTTTTCAAGCCTTATGTTTAGCTGATAGCTTCATACCTTCTGTTTGATTTCACCTGAAAAAGACCAAGGTAGCATAGTGATGTCTCTATGTTGGATTCTCATTGTCTATTATGGATGATAAGGCTAGGTATTATAACTTCCCACCAGTCACTGATGTATTCTTTTCCCTTACTATGGTGCCCATATCATTATGTCAGAGCACCCAAATGACATTCTGCGTATTGCATCAGAGAGACAGGCAATTTTATCCTGTATCACAATGGTACATATAGTCCACCTTCCCTTAAGCTGTCAGAGATAGGGATATACAGATGTTACATTATATCATGCCCCATGAACATAGATATATCTGTATCTCTCCTTTTCTGTATGACAGCTTAAGGGAAGATGGACTATATATACCACTCTACAGATTCCATATATCACTTCCTGTAACACTGTTGAGTGCGAGAACCTGGACAGCTCCGAAGGTTGATGCATTGCACCGTATATAGTCCCCTGAAGTGCAAAGGTCCTTGAGTTTAATTCCCAGTAGAGGGTTTGAATCCCAAAGAAATAGATCTGGTGATCTACCATATGTCTGATGATTCCTAGTAAGGGTGAAACTGGTCATATATTGTCCCCTTGTGGTCAGTGGAACTTTGAGTTGGTAACCCCCATCTCCTGGATGAAATAAAATTTTAAAATGAAATAAGCACTACAGCACTTTCTCGAAGAGGGCAAAACAACTTATTTATTAACTAGGAAAAAGAAATGAACACAAGTTTGAGTCATTGGTGACTTGTCATTATGAGTCTTTGTACTAAAAGATAAAAAATAAATATCTAAGACTCAGGATATACTTTATAAATGCAATATATTTACCTCAAAATATGTTGGCTATGTTTCTGAATGAATTAATCTCTTGCCTTCTACAGATGATGATGATGATTTTGCTGTAATATTGGGGCTTTCCTTGTTGGATCACTGTGAACAAAATTTGCAGCATCTGTTCATTACTTAGGGCCAATCTAGATGATATGTGAATTGCATGACTGCGTTTCATTTATCTCTGTGTTTGTCTTAAAATAGCAGTGACAGCAGAATTAGCCTGTAAAGTGCACACTCTCTCTCTCCCCCCACCTCTCCTAACATCAGTTTCCTTTCCAAGACAAAGAACTTCAAAGTCACTACCTTCATTGGGATCACAGCTTGCAGTGAAAGGTTCAACTTTCCCTTAAATGCCATGGCCCCATATATCATTAAAGAGCTCTGTGGATGTTGTATGAAGAAAGAAGTTATGAAATATAATCACAGTTTTATTTCCCCATGAGGACAATCTTGTCAAACATGCTATGCAAGAGCAGATAGTATCTATCTACCATGAAGAGGGAAGCAACTAACAGACAGGCCCTATTAGAATTTAACTTTGTGGTGCTTTTTGTTTTTCATTGCACAAAATCTTCTGAGCTGACAGCATAAGGAATGGAGCAAAAAATGAAGCAAAAAAAAAAAAGCACAAATATATCGATAAGTTTATGGATCCCCACCAGCCAATATTTAAACTGCTATCAGATCAAGGAAGGCTTTGAAAAAGCTATGATATTCTCCAAGGCATGCCAGGTATACTGACTTTTCCTAAAGAACAGTGTTAAAATATTGCATGCAGGAACCTCAGTGAACTGAGAAATGCTTGCATGTATCTTTGGAAGGGAGAGTATCGGTATACTGAGGTCCCCACATGCAGGGACTTGGCTGAATGATGGGAGGTGGGGTGGGGTGGGGTGTAAGAAGGAATGAACAGTTCCTCCATGCTTAAAGTCTTTGCTCAACCAAGCCGGAGAACAGTAGATGACCACATTACATAATCTGGCATTAGACATATTTCTTTATATCCCAAAGTTTCAACATTTCATCAGTTTAATACCCACAACAACCTTGTGAAGCAGAGCGAACCAAGTGTAGACTTGTGTCTTCAGGTCTTATTCCATTATATATTGACTCTCACACTTGCCACATCCATAGGCTGTAACACTGGTGTGAAATCTTCTCATGCTAGACCCCAGAATGATCTAATACTACTAGTATTATTAGTAGTAGTTTGATTTTCATGCAGCTATAACTAGGTACTGTGTACAATAATGAAGTATTATATCAGGAAAATTGTGCAATAACACATTACAAACCAGTTTAAAATTGTTAAGTAAAACATCAGGGTTAAGTAATCTGAATGGCCTCCTGATATTAAAAAACAATTTGTTTTAGCAGCACAAACACTTCTTTAGCAGTCTAAAAACAACAGTTCAAAAAAACACACACTATGTTAGCATTATTAAGAGAACACAGTTGGATTCGATCTGTCTGTCTGTCTCTCTGAGCGGTTCTTAAACTGTTTGACCTACTGTTCCCTTTTCCTGGTCTCAAATAATGTCATTATCCCCACAATAAAAACTGAATCTGTTGTCTTACAAAAGTGTCTTGACTGCAGCAGTCCCAAACTGGATCTTCAACTCACAAACAAGCAATTACAAATTGCTCCATTACCCCCAGGATATGCCCAAATGACCTCCCTGGGGGTACTTACTTCCAGTTTAAGAACACTGATTTATCTATTCCCTCAGTACTGTTGTATAACAAACAATAGGGATAGATTAATATGCTACCTTTTAAGGAATTGATCATTGGAATATTCACCTTTTTTAATATTATCTTCCCTAAACTTACTTGCTGTTTTCTAGATATTACTGTTGGGAGTTATCCATTTTAAATTCTGATTTGAAGAAGTATAATTCCTCCTCAATAATTCCACAATCCCCCTAGAAAAGGTTCAAATTACCAAATAAGTGCTCATTTGAGAGTTGTAGCGTAGATCTCTTCACTTTGATCTATAATCAGAAATAAGTTAAAATGTGGCACTGTATACACCATCAAGTTGCTTGAAGCACCAGGGCTTGGTGGGGTGGTGGTGTTTAATCCTGGAGACATTAAACATTTCCAGAATAACTCAATTATCAACCAGAAGAGCAACCTATCATTTGCATGTAACAATACAAGTATCACATTTAGACTGAATACTCCAGAAAAACCTCTAGATAGCAGCAAGGAAAAGCAGAAAATTCTATGCTTCCATTGAGATGCCATTTAAATCTGGTAGTTGTGGTTCCAATGAGGCACACCTGTACAAGCATCATAGGAAGTTGCACCCTCAAATAAAGGTACCTAATTACAAACAGTCTAGGTTTTCAAAACAGGTCTTTATGGGGGATCAGTTCTTGGGGTTTGAGGTTTTTATGCTGCACTTCTGTTGACTGACACATACAAGCTACTGTAATGATGTGAGGTTGTCCTAGAGTACTTAAATTTGAAAATGATTGATAACCTTACACTGACAGACTCAACAGGCTAGGACCTTAGCATTATTACTCGAGCAGTAATTCTAGCTGAAGAAGGTTTGCTTAACCTTTGCAGAATAAAATTGCATGACTTTAAGGCCTGGAGAGATCTTGAATGTTACATCATCAAGCACTGAAGCAACGCCAACTAGTTCTCAGATGTCTTGACCGTTCTTCATGCTTAGACCTTCCTAAAATATTCAGATCCAACATTCTTCCTTTTGGGTCAGGTGGGAAGCCCGTTGATCTTGCATAGATGAAATCTTCCAATATTTTATCCAAAAACGTTTACCCATTATTCTTAGAGGTTATAAATAAGGAATCAATTCCCCCTTTTAAATCAGTATGTTTCGCATTGGAAAATCATGAAATTTCTTGCACTGTGTTCAACTTCTCTTTTCATTCGGCACACATCAGTTAGTTCAACTTAGCATTTTGAATCAGAAGACTTTGTTCTGGAGTGAATTAACGGAAAAAAACCCCAGCATTGATACCCTTATTAATGTGCAGTATTCATATTAAAAAAAAGAAGAACATGGAATCAAAATGGGAGCATTAAGTCAGAAAAGGCTGGGAACATAAGAAAAACTTGTGATATTATTTCTTATATCTCTCCATGTCGGAGGAGTGGGGAATAGCATTGGCTGAAGAATCTTCTTGTTCATGCCTTCACATTTTATGGTCATTTCCTAAAGGCTCCCAACAGCATTGGATGGGGTGCTTTGCACAGCATATTGGCATGAGTATGTTTTCAGTGCACGCACAAGAAGCTTTTGACTCGAACAACTCAAAGTAGAATGACTACATTTGCCTTCCCTGCCTCTCAGACTTTTTCTATTTTGCTTTCCTTTTCAGATTTATTTGAAAGAACAAAGTCTATACAATGTATTCTGAAGGTTGTTGTTGTTTATTCGTTTAGTCGCTTCCGACTCTTCGTGACTTCATGGACCAGCCCACGCCAGAGCTTCCTGTCGGTCGTCAACACCCCCAGCTCCCCCAGGGATGAGTCCATCACCTCTAGAATATCATCCATCCACCTTGCCCTTGGTCGGCCCCTCTTCCTTTTGCCTTCCACTCTCCCTAGCATCAGCATCTTCTCCAGGGTGTCCTGTCTTCTCATTATGTGGCCAAAGTATTTCAGTTTTCCCTTGAATATCATTCCCTCAAGTGAGCAGTCTGGCCTTATTTCCTGGAGGATGGACTGGTTTGATCTTCTTGCAGTCCAAGGCACTCTCAGGATTTTCCTCCAACACCACAGTTCAAAAGCACCGATCTTCCTGCTCTCAGCCTTCCTTATGGTCCAGCTCTCGCAGCCATATGTTACTACAGGGAACACCATTGCTTTAACTATGCGGGCCTTTGTTGTCAGTGTGATGTCTCTGCTCTTAACTATTTGATCGAGATTTGTCATTGCTCTTCTCCCAAGGATTAAGCGTCTTCTGATTTCCTGACTGCAGTCAGCATCCGCAGTAATCTTCGCACCTAGAAATACCAAGTCTTTCACTGCTTCTACATTTTCTCCCTCGGGAAGGGAAATGTAGGATGCAAGATTCCCCAGGGAAGCTTAATGACATACAGTATGAAAACACACACACACACACCCTCTGCATGTGTCTCCTAGCTGTTACGCTAATGGCTTAACTCAACCAGATGCACAGAGTGACCAAGACACTGCCCTTCATAATCAATGGGTCACGTATTGCTTCCAAAGGTAACATCTCTCAAAAGTGCACCAGTAGCACAAGTTACAGTTCCTGCCTGATTTTTTTTCTCCTCTTCTGTGAACTCTTTTGACTGTGTGGTACTTTAACAAAAATTCAGGATTGTATGTGATGATGACGAGAGAAATTCTTTTTTCTCGTCTCATTCTCTCCATCTTACAGTAGCTCCCATTCTCAAACGTAAGATGTGCTTGTGGGCAGGTTTGGACAATAATTTCCTCCCCCCCCCCTTTTACTATCAGTAAATATGCCTGTAACACATATTGATTTGCCCAGCAGGGCTAAATGCAACCCACAGAGGGAGGGGGGAGGGCTGTTATCATAAGACACTGATAATGTGTTTTCAGTGAGTGGAAAAATATTGGCCACAACTTTTATTGGTTACACTTAACTTGAGTTTTTGGTGCTGTGTAGAGTGCAAATCCAAATACCAATCTTTGTAGTCTCCCTGCTGGCTGCATAACTTTCCTCCAACCAGGGGGAAAACAGACCTCTAACAGATATTGATTCTTAGAATGCATTGGTCTTTATTTTCCTTAGCAAGGATCTCTAAACTGTTTCCAAGGCTGACGACAAATTACACTCTATGAAAGTAGTTTGACAGAAGATTGCTCCTCAGAGAGGGAACGTGCACCTAGTTCTCTGTACAGCCTCTGTCTGCTAGGATTTGGAACCAATGCCAAGCCTTTCCCACCAGGAGAGAGAATGCACACCTAAGAATCAGTGGTTTCTTGCTGCACCTGCTGTTACTTCTCTGAAACCTGGGCTGGTCTCCATCTGGAGCTATCACAAAAGGGTTTCTCCCTCCCTCCATCTTCCTTGTGACAGTTTTCCCTAAGAGAACAAAAATGCTAGCAAAGTTGTGCCACGTGTGTGTGGGTCTCAGAGGCCTGACACAATTTTCTTTACTTAGATTTCCTGTCCCCTCAAGGCACTCAAGACGGATGATGAGCTGTCTCTGGGTCTGCTGTTGGTCCTTCTGTTTAGGGTGTCCAATGAAGGCCACTCTAAAAGCAAAGGAAGCCAAATGGAGCATTGACTGAGCATTGCAGCTTGAGGCAAAGGAAACAGCCACACTGTTTTTCTGTGTTATAGCTTTGCTTCAAGCCTCACTGCCTTTGAGGAGCACTAAACTGGCCTCAGGATAATGCTGGTTAATCAGAGGGAGACAAGCACAGATGCTTGCTTTTATTAAATATCTGCAGCCTTCCAGTCAAAAGGCAAAAGAGGGGGAAGGCGGGAGAAAGTGTCCTTAGAACTCATGACCTCCATGTCTGTCCTTGAAGCCAAGCTGTGGCATTTGTGTTTTGTTAACTAATGGAGAAATAAAATGGAAACATTTTGAAGGATTTGCCCATCTTTTAACAATCATCTCTAAATGAATTTTATGCTGGAGAAGATGCTAATGCAACTTGGAGCACTTGCAGGCCTGGCTCTGCTCTTTGGCAGAATGGAGCAGCTGCCTTGGGAGCAGATTCTGCTAAGGGGCAAAGCAGCAGCATGCAATCCTTGCTCTTGCTCCTGAGTTCTGGGTCCTTTCCTTCTTTTGCAGTGGAGGGCCGTGCATGCTGCATATTCCTAAGGTAGCTAGTTGCCCTCCAGTGCAGTGGAGAACACAGTTCCATTCCTGTTAGGTTTGAGGCTGGCAAGTGGGGGCCAGAGGACAGAACTATTATGTAATAACTGAGCAGATGTTTTCCCATCCCAAGTTTGAGAGGAGACTGACCAAATTTCCACTGACTCAAAAAGGCGGGTGGAAGGAAGTCAGATTTAAAATCCTAGAGTGGACCAATAGGGCTTCAGGTCTGTATTTTGCATATGGCCTCTAGCTTATCTGCAATAAACTCAGCGACATCATCAAGCAAGCTCCTGAAGTGTCTGAAGAGTTGGGATTTATTGCTATGCCTGGTGTGACAGTGTGGCTACGACTGCCAGTGCTCAAATAACACTCAATAGCTGATACCATTCATTTCTGTACATGATATCTCCTGGACCAGCCCTTAGACATTCTTAAGGGCTAAAAGGATGCATGGTCCAGAATAAGGGCACAAACTTGCATATGATCTGGCAAATTTAGGCCAACAGGAATAAGCACACTTGGATTACTTCTGTCAGGGTTTTCTGTATGCTGAGGATTGAGCCTTGTGCCCAAAAAGATACAATCCCATTGGGCTGATAGCTGGGCTGTATAAGGAGTACCTAACATGCTAAACATGAAAAACTCAGTGCTGTTACATAAATGCTAACTATTTCTCTGTGACCTTACTATGTGTAATCATATTTTATTGTCTTTTATTTTACTATTTATTTGTAATAAATGGTAATAAAATGCAATTTCGTTTTCTATTTCTCGTGTTTCCTCCCCTTTTTCCTTTTAATTAAAACTCCATTGATACAGGAAAAAGTGGTGTTTTATTACGTATGCAGAGAGGGAGAGTAGTTGTGACAAACAGAGGGTTATCATTCCTTTAAATACTTGCATTATATACTGCCTGAGGATATACTTGAAAATCTTAGGAACTTGTCATGTGCTTTCCCACTGTTCTTTTAAAACCAGTATCATCTTCATAACTCATTGCTGAGAGCCAGTTTGGTGCAGTGATTAAAGGAACCAGGCTAGAAACTGGGAGACTGATTTGTAGTCCTGCCTTAAGTATGAAGCCAACTGGGTGGCTTTAGGCCAGTCCCTAGGAAGAAGGAGGCAAAAATCTTGCCAAGAAAACTGTAGGGGCTACTGCAGGCAATCACCATGAGTCAAGAATGACTTAAAGCTACAAAAACCCACCCACCCACATACTGATAAAGGTGAATGTCTGTGTTCTACCAGTTATAAAAGGTAAAGGTAAAGGTTTCCCTTGACGTAAAGTCCAGTCGTGTCCGACTCTAGGGGGCGGTGCTCATCTCCGTTTCTAAGCCTTGGAGCCGGCGTTGTCCCTAAGGACCCGTCCATGGTCACGTGGCCGGCATGACTCACGGAACGCCGTTACCTTCCCGCCGAAGTGGTACCTATTGATCTACTCACATTTGCATGTTTTCGAACTGCTTGGTGTGCAGGAGCTGGGACGAGCAACGGGAGCTCACCCCGCCGCGCGGTTTCAAACCGCCGACCTTCCGATCGGCAGCTCAGCGGTTTAACCCAAAGTGCCACCGCGTCCCTCTACCAGTTATACAGTAAAGATATTCAGCGATATCTAGCACTTCTAGATATCAACTAACTATGGGGGATGCCTAGTACAGATCATGAAAGTGATGGCTAACTTTTAGACTCCCAGGAGCAATTCAATTCTTTGTGCTATCAAAGTCCATGGAACAATGGGGGTCCTTTTATCCATTAGCAGGGGGAAGCTAGCCTTGGCTGATCTAAAAATCTACCCAGGATTAGTTTGGATTAGTAATTGTATGGGAGACCACTCAAGAATTTTCCAGCTGTTTCTAGGACTAGAAAAAAGGAAAAGACAAAAACCAAAAGAAGATAATCACAAACTGACTCTATGGCTTATTAAGAAAATGTTCATGAAGGAATCACAGTCATTCTGAATGATACATTACTTAGTGTATATAGTATTTTATACAATGCTTACATATTACATAAAAAGGTACACACACAGAGAGAAAGACCATTAAATAATGGAACATTTCTTTTCTTTTTCTAAAGTGCACTTCAAAATGCTTTTTAAAAGCAGATAAAATGAGGAGAATCTACTAAATATTTATATTTGGCATGGCTGATACCAGCTTGCTCAATCCCCATCTATTGGTTATGTTTTAATTTGGATTCTTGCAGTGAGTAGGAAGTTGGACTTAATTAAACAGCCCCTTCCAGCTCTCTGACTCCACGTTAGGAACACA
Organism: Candoia aspera; assembly: GCF_035149785.1. Taxonomy (NCBI): domain Eukaryota; kingdom Metazoa; phylum Chordata; class Lepidosauria; order Squamata; family Candoiidae; genus Candoia; species Candoia aspera. The sequence goes on from NC_086157.1 coordinate 6,149,037, forward strand.
ATCTCGCCCATGTGTCACCAGCTGACCATCTGTGTGCTAATGGGGAGTGTTACAGAGACAGTCATACTTGGTTAACCTAAGCGTTAAGAGAAAGCAAGAAAGCTCTGATCTTGTTACTCACAAACAAGTTGCTGTTGCAATGCCAATCAAAGAAAGCCAAATCAAATTAATGTCATCTAAAGGGTGAAAGTGAATTAATTATCTCACACATGGTACTTTGGTATTAATTCTGAGAACTTACTACTCCTGTGTCATCATCTAATTGTCAAATGGCGGTAACCTTTTAAAAAATTAGGTTCCTATTAAATGCTGTTTAAGTCATGCTAATTTGGTGCTCGTTCTGTGTTGTGCTCTCTTAGCTTTTGAATGCTCGCAGAGCATATTTGGAGATGCTTAATGGCTTCAGAGGTACAGTACACTCATTCTCACAGGGAGGAAAATCATGTTATGAGTAGAATGTGCCTAACAATCAGTGCTTTGGGAGGATAAAAGGCAGTAAAGATAATATTAGTACAACTGGTATACTTGACTAATCAAGAAAAATCCACACTTCTATAGGCTAAAATAATGTTGGCAAATCATTTTTCTATAGAGGAGATGCTATGAAAACTGTATGGTTTATTCATCATTTTCCCATTTCTGTCCTCAACTTCTCACTTGACTCCATAACTCAGCCCACTCCAAATTCAAAGATGGTCACATTCACCTTGTAGTATCTATGATGTTTTCTCCCAAGTTACAGTTCCTAGAATCCCCATCAAAAACAGCAAACTATTATCTTTCCATTTGCAATATTGTCCTAGAGTACAAGGGCTTTTTGTACACTATTTTTGAAATGATACCTGAGAGACACTAGTAACATACAATACTTTGCACACGTATGAAATGTGCTTATCGGTCAAGGCCTGCACAGTTGTTATTTTCACTGACCATGTCAACTAAATAAGATGGAAGATAGTAAAATGGATATATGATGGCAAGAATACAGAAGGGTTTGGAGGGCAGGGCTGAATAATACTTGGGTGGGGAGATGAAGGCTGCAATGGTTAATGAGTTGAGGCTGAATAAGGGAGACAACAGGAAGATTGGTTTTAGGATGGGGTGATTTTTTTTAACCATGATAAACTAATTTTTGGGCCCATAGTTTAGTTTTCCTGTGATCTTACCTCAAAAGGGGGAGAAATGGTGCCACTAGTTTTGAGTCATTACACTGCAAATTGTCTACCTGTGGATTAAAGCAATAAAAAACGGGGCTTATAACAACTCTGGATACACAGGATAGCAGCCCTGAATTAAGGGCACAAATTTAAGTCAAAATAACCGAACGGTAGAGGGAATACTGTAGAGGTATCAGGGACAAATTAATGTCAAACAGCAGGGCTTCCTAACTATAGTTACTAGCAAATGAATAGATGCCTGGCATCAGGTAAACATCAATAGGCGCTCAGCATATAAAAAACCCAGCTTTCTGATGCACTTTTCACCAGCAGACTACAAAGGTACATCAGAATAATGTCACTTTTAAATTAACTGAGTCCCACGTTGCATACAAAACAAAATAACTTCATTGTGCAGTGAAGAAAGCTCTGAGTTGTAAAATAAAATATCTCTCTCTTGGGAACTCATTATCTTTTAAGGGTATTGCCTTGAAAATCAGTGTTTGGTAAGCAAGGAGCAGGGAATAACCCATTGCTAGGTCTGCAGGATTAGTAGAAAGTTTCTATGACAGCCTGCCTTTCTATGACGTGAAGAAAAAAATCCTGCAAGAACAGAAAACCTCTTTCTACGAAAAGAGAGAGAGAGAAAAAACTAAAAAACGAAATCGCAATCTACATAGGAAACGGCTTCAGCAAGACGGAGCCTGGAAAATCAACAGTTAGCTATCTAAATGGCCCATAGTTGTCATGTGCTGACTGAAGGGATGTTAGTATTCCACAGCTCCTTGCATTACAGAGAGAGATTGCTAAAATATGTTGCAGAAAACTTTTTTTTTAGCAGCAGTTTCAAATTGCTTGGTGAAGGGAGAAAGACGATTGAGATAGACCTAGATATCCATATAGATTCCAATGAACCAATAAATATGAAACTGTGCACACACAGAATGTATATTAAGCAAGTTCCACTAAAATATTGACAGTAGTCTGGGCATCTGCAGGGGAATCAAAAGGAGACAAGATGACTGTGACTGTAGAATCAAATCCCTGCCTTCTTTTAAACATTCTTTAAACTCCTTTTTATGTGTGTTGCATGTATGGCCCTCGTAAAAGAGGGGTGGGCTTCAGTCATAACTTAAGGTGCCATCTTGACTTTTTTGACTCCCCTGAAGGAACCCATGACAGTAGTACCAATCAAGGACAAAAATGGAAGAGGAATGTCAACAAAGCTTTTTCTTGTGTGTGTTTGTGTGTGTGTTTGGGAGGGGAGGGAGGCACAAGGGCTCAAAGTATCTATTTTGCCCTTTAAAGATGTTCTCTCACTTTTTAAAATCGTCTTGCCTTAGAATGATGTAACAATTCTTTTCTTGCCTAATTTACTGGAAAGCCTGGGTATCTGAGCCATACAGTTCTAGTGATGGGATTAATCAGGGTTGCTCACCTAATTATTTTCTGCATTCTTTGTTACTTTATTTCCTCTCTTCTTTCCTTCTTTAATCATCAGGATTCCAAAAAACAAGGCTGGCTACTTTTGTCAGAGGTCTGAAATGACTGCCTGTAAGAGGCTGTTGAAATTAGGCCGGGGGTTACTGGAAACAAGAAAACATTTGGTGGTCCGGTTCTGGGACAGTTGGTTAAGAGTCATTTAAGACAGTGGTTCTCAACATTTTTGGCACCAGGGACTGGTTTCATGGAAGACAATTTTTTCATGGAGCAGGAGGGTGGATGGTTTCGGGATGATTCAAGCACTTCCTCTTTTTCCTGACATTTTATTATTTTTTCTTCACACTGTTTGGAGATAGCAGCCAATGGGCTTGCTTTCTTTGACAGGAGGCAGAGCTCAGGACGTAATGCGAGCGATGGGGAGCAGCTGTAAATACTCAGGCTGTAAATTCGCTCACTTGCCCACTGCTTACGTCCTGCTTTGTGGCCCGGTTCCTAACGGGCCACGGACCAGTACAGGTCCGTGGCCTAGGGGTTGGGGATCCCTGATTTAAGAAACAGGGAAGAACAAAAAGAGAAAGAAGGGAATAAAAGCAGAATGACCAGGAGCTCTCATAAGAAACTATCTCTTTTTGAGGATCTACAGATGTCAACAAAGGACCATAGAAATAAAATTACTATTGCATTAAAAATCTCAAGTATTTAGCCCATCTGGTATAAGGCTGACCTTGAACACGTTCAGGGAGGCTGTTTACCATGCACACAGGTCTCCTGAGTATGTTCAAGGTCAAAGCAATACAAGACTCAGAAAAGATTGTGGAGAGCTGCTCACCTGTTATTTTTAACAAACCCCTTTATATTGTTTAGAATTTAACCCTATCTGCTTCTCAGAAACTCAGCAGATCTCTACGCTGTAATACATGGCTGAATTCTAAAGGACTGGAAATCAGATCTGATTCCAGTCATCCCATATGTCATTGAAAATTTCAGGACTAAGGGGAGGGGTAGGTCAGGTAATATTTGCGACACATCGAGAACCAAAAATATATCCGAAGATCAACATCTTAGATCGAGGTAAGGAACACAGATGATCTAAAACAACTGTGGAGGCAGTTTGTTTTAATTCCTGCAAAAATACCTCAGCAAGCTGGGCCAAGATTTCTCTGGCACAGCTTTCAAAGGAACATGTTTAAATGCACATTAGTACCCCAGCATGCAGTGGTAAAACTAAAGGGTTTTTTTTACTCCCCCACCTTCTTTGTCTTGTCACTAGTGGTGCAGAACTTGCTGTGGCTCATCATTCTTCTTTAATCTGGCCCAGCAATGAAGAGACTATTGAGGGAAGCTTGGCAAATGGAGGATCCAGATGCTCAGCTCCAGGACTAATTTCTCTATCGGTAGACTCTGGGAATCTCCTTTTCTCCCCTGGTTTGGTTGACAGATTGGATTAACCCTCAGCTAGCCAAGAAAACTCCTTTCTGCAGCAAATTAGGAGTTCCTGTAGATTGTCAGGTACAGCCTGCCAGACTGAGATTTTCTGACTGAGAGAATTTGCATTTAACTTCAATGTCTTTAATTTCCCTGGTCTTGGGAGGCCAGCTGCAGAAGAATCGTTGGCTTCTTAGCCATAACAGCCTTCCTTTGGGGCATTGGTCATATTCCAGGATGTAGTAAGTTAGAAGGGAAGAAGCACAATGATAGAAAACCAACCCGAGAGGAAAAGAGTATGCCGATACGTCTAAAGAATTCTGAGTAATATTTTGAATTAGAAAACTGAGAATAAGAGTATGGAGGTATAGTAGATTTTTTTTACAAATTTATAAAGTCCTCAAGCTAAGGAACAACTGGATATTTAGGATGCATTTGGGGAAAAAATGAGATAAGGGGTTCATCTGTCCTTCTGTTTATATTATAAGATTAATCATTTTTCTACATTTGGTTGCCTGGATCTGTGTAATTCAGGATCATCTTATACATGCTGTTTACTGCAGTCTGAAGTGGTGCCATAAGCTGTGGTTGTGGATGTATATGAATATGTACAGGATAGAATAAGATAGGACAAGAATGGTGTAATTACTATCAAGCTTCTTCAAATATACCCAGCATCATTTAAAAAACAAACAAACAGATATCTGTGCTGTACATCACAGGCAGCTAGTCTTCCAGTACTGCAAATTCTATCATGCACATGATACTAAGTGGATAGAATGAGCATTTATTGGAATTGCCTTGTGCACATTTTATATATGTGACTCCCTTGATAGTGTGCTGGACTAAAGTTGACTCTGCTAAAATCTCCCATTAGACTTGAGCTCAGATCCCATTCTGTGAAGTGGAAATAATAATTATCTCGAACCAGCAGGATATTATGTGATGATACAAATCTACAAGTAAAAACAGATATGTAAACTCTTTACTTCGCATATTTATACCCCAATTTTTCCACCATGGAACTAACGGCAGCAGGAATTGGATTCCCAGACAGTCTTCCATTTATGGGCTGATCAATTCTACACCTACTTATTTTCAGCAAGATGGTTCTGTTAATTTCTCTTCAGACCTTGTCTTGGATATATGCACTATGGAGTTTGCCATGTCCAGGATCAGAATGAATTTTCTCTGTCAATGAAGGAGAAGAGGTAGGGAGACTAGGAAGTAGGCCAGAGAAAATTCAAACTGGAATCAGCTTCAGATTCCTCCACTTCTACACATTCACTGTGGGAAAGTCAAAGGGGGTGGGGATAGGCAGGACATGCCAATTGGAGGATTAGGAATCTATCCCCTTTTGCTTGGAGACCAATCACTTCTTTGACAGTGTAATCGCTTGCTGAAAAATCATGAGTGAAGGAGGCAGGAGAAGTAATGAGTGTGTCAAGTCCACATAAATGCTAGTAATACAGGATTTGGTGGCTAAAACATAAAGATGGCAGGGATGGGATTGACTGCTAGAACCTAGTGTTATGGAATTAAATATCTATTGTGTTGAATGGATGGGTGAAAAAGATGAAAGGTCCCCTGTGCAGGCACCGAGTCACGTCTGACCCTTTGGGGGGATGCCGCTTTTGCAACGTTTTCTTGGCAGACTAGAGCGGGGTGGTTTGCCATTGCCTTCCCCAGTCGTCACCTTCCCCAGCAAGCTGGGTGCTCATTTTACTGACCTCAGGAGGATGGAAGGCTGAGTCAACCTGAGCCGGCTACCCTAGAGAGAATCCAGCTTCTGCTGGGATCAAACTCGGGTTGCGGGGAGAGTTTCGGTTGCAATGCTGCCGCCTGCCACTCTGCGCCACACGAGGCTCATGTGGATGGGGATGGGGGCAAACCACAATTTATTGGTCTAATCAGTTTCATGGATTTATTCTGATATTATACACGATAAGCAAATGTCTATTCAAGCAAACTGCATTTCAACCTCTTTTTGTAGTTTACTTAAACATAAAGGCTCTTCTTTTCTTTAGCAGCTCTTAAGGTCTACTTTCCTTCCACAGTTACTCTGTATGCTATACCTTAATAAATGTCATAACAATGATGCGTGTTTCTGGTGGAGTGTTGCTATATGGAAACAGATAACAAGATGCCAGTCTCAGGAATATCTTCCTGCTAAAGAAAGTAAAGTGCTGCAGACAAGTAATCATAAAAAAATAAAATATAATTGTTGAATATTCAAAGTGCTTTGCTCATTATCTCGGTAATTCTTATAACAGTTCTGTAAATGATTAATCTTATCCCTCTGTTGCAGAAAGGAAAACTGAGGCACAGTGTGAGTGATTGCTGAAGGCCCCCAGGGACCATTGTAGCAGAAGTAAGCTTTGAAATGGAAACTTCCTTGCAGCTGACAGTATAAGCCACTTATTCAACCTAATCCTATGTCTCATATCTGTTGTCTAGCTAGGAATTTCAATGTGAGAAGATTGGTTACCGTTTTGGTTCCAGGCATGGACAGAGCTGATGACATACTGTACATACTTTATTCCTTTCTGTTATCACCTTGAGACACATAGCATGCTTGTTTGAATATTAATAACCTTCTTTTATATCCATCACTTCCAGTATGTATTAATGCTCCCTACAAGTGATTTCCTCTAGAGGCTGTTAAAACTTCATGGAAGAAAACTATTTATCGCTAAAGTTGGCAAAGAGCATACTCTGCACGTCAGTGGATAAAGGCTGCTTCTTTTCAGTGAGGGATAAATAGGGAGAGTATATTTCACCAGAAGAGGCCAGGAGGCTAAATCAAGCCTGTTTTTTACAGCCAAATAAGATATCATTCCATGATACATTAAAAATGATATTTGTGATTTTAAAGCACTGATTTCTGTTATGTGTTTTCCATAAAGTTTGGCTGGATAATCTCTGTTGGGAGAGAGGAAAGTTAGGTTAAAAAGCAGAAAAGATCATTGGATTGACTTGATGAATTTGTCTTTTGCTTCCTTTCACTGTACTTTTCACTTTAACTAAAGCCAGAGGTATGTAGATCCTGCACCATGTACGATTTCCAAAAATATTGGGAGACATACATCTCCAGTAAAAGGTGCATTGGATACAGTGACTAGTACGTATTAGATGGTTGATCTTCTCTTCAAGACATAACTGAACCACTTTATGTGACAGCTTGTCTCTCTGTTTCATTGCTGTCAACATCTATCATCACAACAGACATCCATCTGATAACAATGGAACAAATATGATTGCAGAATTCACGAGAAGAGGTGAATGAACATCTCTAAAACATATCTTGCATGGTGGAAGTCATTTTTACTCAGCCCTGAGCAACTTTCTCAAGTGAGCCTCCAAAGATGTGTGACCACTGGCTTTTCCTATCAGCTGTGGACTTGAGGAAAAAGTAAGTAAAATAGTGGGGTTGCTCCCAGAGAGCATAGAGAGAGAAAGATAAGAGGAAGGAGGAAGACTGAAGTGAAAGTGGGAAAAATTGTCTGAAGAAAGAAGAAAACAGCCTTCTTTTAAAAGTTTGTGGAAAACTACCTAGCATCATTTTAAAAATATTTTACAAAGTTTCTGTCTTGAGGAACTTTAACGGGGCAGAGAGGAAGGACATATAAGCAAGCATCTAAAGGAAAATGGCATCAACCTTTTATTAAAATTAAGAACACTCTAAAATCTTGGGAATGGCCATGATGCTTTCAGTCTGGCCCATAGGTCAGTCTTTAATTTTTGGACTGCACTGATTTTCTTACTTGTACATGACCCCAAATCCAATGAATGGAGGGGGTCAACTTTTGTTTGGTTTAATGGTGCTAGACACATGAAAATGAGGAAGAGTCCTCCCACTGGTATGTGGTGGGAGGCCCATTAAAGAAAACAGTATTTGGAAGGATGGGGCTAGGCTAGGAGGTCTACTAGCCACTAAACTTTATGGAGGCTCATCCTAGCCTAGATATGGGCATTGTCTCTGTGAGGCTCCTTCTTTCTGTCTTCTGTAAGGTACTGAGCTGGATCCACATGAGGACCTATGACCCTGATACTTGGGTTGTTGGGAAGGGCCCACATAGACTTGAGGTCAGGTCTCCCTCTCACTCAGCGATGGCAGTCAGCAGGGAGGCCATCCATGCAGAGTGGCTCATCTAGGTCTATTTAATGCAGCAAAATCTTACATTAGCTGCAACCCATAAAACTCTGGCCAATATTTCTGGAAAGCATCACGTTTGTAAATCCTTTGTCCAACTCCAGCTTGCTGTACTTAATGCTGCTCCGCAAAGTCATTTTTCTCAATGAGTGGAAGCTTTACCTGTCAATATTTTATGATGTGGAATTTAATACAGGATACTCTGAAAATTAAAATTAACTCTAGCTTTCCCTATTTGTGTTCTGCCTTACCTAAGAACAGCAAAAGGGCCTTTTGCACTTAGCTAAATATGAAAATAACAAGTCCGGGTAGGAGAAACATATTCTTTGTCAAGCTCCTATTGTTTGGTACAGATGAATCTCAGACATTTGTGCCCATCTGCCTGTCTTAGATATGAAAACATCATATCAGTTCTGACTTTCACATTAATTATGTTTGTTTAGGTTACTCAGTGAATCTCACTCTGTGCAGGTGGCATGATTTCCAGTGCAGTGAACTATAATAATTGTGGCAAGGCAGACAATTTATTCGTAATTTACCCTGAAACTGGATTTTGGTTCTTGGAGAAAAACAATAGAGAACTTTCTCTCATTAAAGATATTAGAGTCCATTTTGTCCTAGTCATTTTTTCCCATTTTACTACTTTTTTATATATTATCCAGAACATAACTGGTTTCTGCTGTCTTACCATCCTGTCCCTCCCTTTGTCCTTATTCATTACCTGTTGTTTTATCTACATCTCCCCAGTAAATAAATCAGTGAGTGGAATGACTCATTAGATAGGTCACCTACTTTCTCCACAGTAGGATAAGCAAACATCAAAGTAGCTGTTCTTTGATGTCTTTCCAGATGTTTTGATCACTCTAGCACAGCCTTTGTCAACCTTTTAACCCTGGAGGAACCCTTGAAATATTTTTCAGTCCTTGGGAAGCCCCTGCACATTCAGGCTCAAAGATAGGCCAGAAGTTACAAAATTATTATGTCTGTTTCATGGGTAGGCCTGTGTACAGTATACAGTATGCATCAACAGTGTTTTTACACTGAAAATAAAGAATGAAACTTACCAATTTCATGTGAAGTTGCCCGAATTTGAAATCATTTTTTTAAATAAATTGTGATCTCCCAAGGAACCCTTAGTGACCTCTCATGGAACCCCAGGGTGCCATGGAACCCTGGTTGAGAAATCCTGCTCTAACACATGTCTAACACATCCTAGCCATTAGGATGCTTAAGAAAAAAAGGGAACAGCTAAAGAAACTCCAACTGAAAGGAAAAGGAACAGGAAGCCATCCACAAAGAAAGTAATGGCAGTTTAATGGAACCTAAGGCCAATATGTGAGGTTCTGTGAGTCCAGAGCTGCTTCCTTATTCTCTACATCATTAAGGCAGCCATAAACCATTAGCAATAAATTGATGGTCTGTCCACTCAGAGAAGCATCCAGGTCTGGATTTAGAGTGCTTGGGACCACGAACTATTTCTGCAAGAATAGAAGGGCTGGCTATTCCCCAGATGGCTTCAGGCTTGTAGCCAGCATTCTGTTGGCCTCCCTAACATCATGGCCCACTGCACATCTCACTACTGGCAGATGCACCCATTTTGTGGTGGTTTAGGGAACTGATTTTATTGTGATAGTGGTTTTCATTTTTACTGTTTGTTGTTGTTGTTTGGTAACTTGAACTGGAGATAGAAAAAATGTAAGTCAAAGAAATAAGCAGGCACAGACACCCTCAAGGGAGGGGGAAAAAAACTTAGTGTCAGAGCTTCATGCTACACATACATTTCTTTCAAGGAATGCAAACACTCCTTATGAGGAGTACTCATAGGCTTGGCAGAAGATTCAAGGACAAACCCAAATGACTAGCTTTTATTGCAAATGCTGAAGACACTCTTACACCAATGAAGATGAGCCACAGTAGAAACTTGCCCTATATATACACGTACCTTAATTCCAGGCTTTAAACCTGACTTTCGGCAATTGTTTCAGCCCTGAAAGTTGAGAGCACCAATTTTGTCAAATCTCCTGGCTTTGCTGGCTTCAGCTATCACTCTAAGCTTGTTTATATGTCCTTTATTTAAGTTATTCCCCAAGGCCCTAGAGGTCTAACAACCAGAAACATCACTGAGCAAACAACAACCACAGAAATGAAACCCTCAAAAAGAATAAAATAAGCCTAATACAATATCACAATGGAAGGAAGGAAGGAAGGAAGGAAAGAAGGAAGGAAGGAAGGAAGGAAGGAAGGAAGGAAGGAGAACATGTATCCACCAAATTCAAATTGTCACTCACACTGTACCCTCTTCCTAGGATCTTGACTGCTTTTCTGAAACCCAGAAGACTGGATTTCAGAAGGGGAGGAACAGACTGGATTTGTATTGGGAGGGCTCCATCAAATGGCATTCTTGGACAGCTGGTCCTGCAATGAGTTGAGCCTATCTGAGCTGATTGAATGGTCAGACCATTATGGGAGAAGGTCCCTTAGATAAGCCAGTAGGTCTTAAAGGTGACACTTTGAATTACATTCAGAAGCCAACCAACAACCAATGCAGCTCCCAATGCAATGAGGTCATTCAAGTATAGTAGGATACATCCAAAACAATCCATTGTAGCTTCTGAATGTTTTCCAAGGACAGACCCATATAGAGCTAATTACTGTAATTTAAGCAAGAGGTGGCTAATGTATGAAAGACTGTGAGCTGACCTCCTGATCCTGGATGCAATTGTCACACCCAATACTATACAAATGCCCTCTTGGCCAGAAGTGCCACCTGCTAATGAAGCAGGAATTCTGACCCCAAACTGCAAACCAGCTCTGAATGGGGGAGTACAACTGTCTTCAGAGCTAAATATGATATTTCCCTGGAATCATTTGGTCCAAAGCTTGGAAGGATTCAGTCTGAGTCTGTCCTAACAGTCAGGAATCACGCTGAGACGAGGAGTAGGTCTCTAGTGTTTATTGCTGCTACATAAGACAGAAAATCCTAACAAACCGAAGAAGTGTGGGAAAAACCCAGGCAGATAAACCCCAAAAGTCAGGTGGGTCTGATCTGTGTCTCTTTGAATGGCTGCTTAATTCCTCAGTACTATGCATGCATTTTTCCCCCTGGATAAAGGCCCCCTCCTGCTCGCCATCAGTACTCATGACAGAGTCTGTCTCCAGCCAAGATCTAGCATCCTCCCAGCACTGACTGCATCAACACTTCTGCTGTTCCATCTGTCTGGCCCAGGGCTGAGATGTGTAAACTGGGTATCATCAACATATTGTTGATATGGACTCATGCTGTTAAGTGTCCTCACCCAGTGGTTTCATGTTAGTAGCCCTTTGAGGAAGACAATCAAAAACAAAAGTTGCTAAGAGTCTTGATATGTATGTGGTATTGTAACAGTATCTTGAAAGCCTGTCAAGGCCCCTCTCTACTTCAACTTATACCTAACACAATTAAGGTGGCGTGTTTTGAGTTTCCTTCTCATGCTTTCTACTTTCCCAGGAGTCAGAATTCAGCATTCCCCTCCCCTTTTTTTCGAGTCAAAGAAGAAATCCTTTACACATGTAGATGTTAAAAAGAAATGGAGAGAATACAGAGCCTTGAGCAACTCCACAAAGTAGTTGTCTCTAGGTCAGGGTTTCTCAACCATGGTTCCGTGGCACCCTAGGGTTCCATGGGAGGTTATTAGGGGTTCCCTGGGAGATCACAATTTATTTAAAAAAAATATTTCAAAATCGGGCAACTTCACATTGAAGAGGTAAGTTTCATTCCTTATTTTTAGTTTAAGAACCCTGTTAATGCATATATACACACGTGAAATGAATATAGTAATTTTGTAACTTCTGGCTTATATTTGAGCTTGGATGTTCAGGGGTTCCCTGAGGCCTGAAAAATATTTCAAGTGTTCCTCCAGGGTCAAAAAGTTGAAAAAGGCTGAACTAGAGCTTCAGATCTGACATTCAAAAATCTGTACAACCTCTAGATGGCAGCAAAAATTGAGAGGTTTCTGTATCTCTTTGCTGCTGTCTAATAAATGTCTGTATAAATGTCTGTATTATTACAGTTCAGCTCTCTTAACTCTAGCAAATACTGGGTCATAGAACCGAGCATGATTCTGGGGCGGACTTTGCATTTATTAATAAGGACCATGTGCCATCCTCAATATGATGTTTTCAAGATGCCACACTAGAACAAGGGCAGGTATTTTTGTTTGGGGAGCAAGGAATGATACCTACCAGCAACTGAAAGACTGTCACACCACCAAGCGTTTGACTCCTGTGACAATCTAGAGCAGGGTTCCTCAACCAAGTTTCCACAGAACCCTCGGGTTCCATGAGAGGTCACGAGGGGTTCCCTGGGAGATCAAAATTTATTTTAAAAAAATATTTCAGATTTGGGCAACTTCACATTAAAGAGGTAAGTTTCATTCTTTATTTTCAGTCTAAGAACTCTGTTAATGCATATATGCAGGCCTACCCATGAAACAAATTTAATAATTTGGTAACTTCTGGCCTGTATTTGAGCGTGAAAGTGCAGGGGTTCCCCCAGGCGTGAAGAATAGGGTTCCTCCAAGGGTTCCTCCAGGGTCAAAAGGTTGAGAAAAGCTGCCCTAGACAGTTATTTCCTGTCCCGCCACCAATGATGGAATGTGGCCCTTTATTCTAGCATGCACAACTTTTGCTTTTGTAATTTATAAAATGAAAATGTTTTGATCACTGAGAATTAGCAGATAAATCCACCCAGTGGAGAAAGTGCAGTTCACTTGTTAGCAAGATCCAAAAACACTAGTAGCTTTCTACAACTGACAGAATAATAGTGAACAGTAACGTCCTTATTTCAAAGAGCACATCAGAGATGTTTTGCTTCTTGACACTTTGAACTTGTGGCTCGCTTTGCAGCACAGGCACAAAGAATCACTGTCTCTTCTTCTGAATAAGCTGCTCCTTGGTCACCAGACTCATAATCAAGTGCTGTACATGTTTACGATATTAAAGGCAAAACTGAAGTACTTTGGCCACATCATGAGAAGACAGGACACCCTGGAGAAGTTGCTGATGCTAGGGAGAGTGGAGGGCAAAAGGAAGAGGGGCCGACCAAGGGCAAGATGGATGGGTGATATTCTAGAGGTGACGGACTCGTCCCTGGGGGAGCTGGGGGTGTTGACGACCGACAGGAAGCTCTGGTGTGGGCTGGTCCATGAAGTCACGAAGAGTCGGAAGCGACTAAACGAATAAACAACAACAACATGTTTAGGAAAGAGTCTGGTCCATCGTTCCCACTTACCTCTCCTCCCACATCTGACTTCATCAGTCTAACACACACACACACACACACCCTATGTAGAATAGTTGGATGGGTTTTAAAAGCTTAATTCAAAATTACCCTCACATGGTGATTCTGTTCTTCTCCTCTTCCAACATGTCCGTACGATCAGATTTGTCATGAGCAAGCACTATTCTTTAAAGAACTTAGAAATGAAAAATAAAAGACATGCAAAATTGTACAGTCTTTTCGGTGAGAGTCTTCCTTTGTAATCTATAATAAATACTTTAACACATAGTTAAAAGAACACATATGAGAGAGGTGATATTATGTTTTGATGTCAGATCATCATCATTTTGCTCTCAAAAGTAAGAAAATTGGAAGATAGATGATTTATTGATGCTAATAAGAATACTACTCGAGTTCTTCACTCTTAATTCCTGGAACAAAGTTCCATTTTGAATAAATATTTGAGATTTAAATCTTTCATATGGTGCTTTATGTGCAAAAGGTTCCATTCTAATATGCCAGCCATGACCTCACACTGCTTTGTGAACAGTAATTTCTGTGTCAAGAAAATCCAATGTTGACCACAATACATTAGGAAGAATGTTGTGATAGCTGTAGGTGCTGGGTGTTGGTGTTGGTGGAGGAAACTGAAGCTCATCTGATTATAAGTGAAGGATGTGGCTGCATTTGGGTCTGTTTTGAGTCTGTTATCAACATGGCAAATAGTTTAGTCCTTCCAAAAGGGATTTCTCAGTGTTGGTTGTGAAAGCAATGAAGAAAACGATTAAGCCACCACCATTCCCCATTCCTAAAGCACATTGTGAAAAATAAGTGCTTTGCTATTAGTATCTGTTTTATCTCTTCAGCAAATGTCTGAGGTTAGATCATCTATCCATTTTTCAGACTGGGGAGAGACACTGTTTCTGAAGTTCCTAGCCAACTAGGAAGCAAGTGTGCAGATGAACCTACAAGGGAGCACTTTGGAACTTGTATTTAAGGAGAAACTGAGATAGTAATTTCACAGGCAAAAGTGGCTTGAAAAGGCAAATCCTGTCCCATGGCAATTATGTGAGGGCTACAGAATTCCCTGCATGATAAGTCTTTCCATCATTCTAGCTCTGTGGATGTTATCAGTCCATTTGGGGCTTCTAGGGAAAGGGGGCAGTCCTCAAAGAGATCCTGCCACTTTCCTCCTGGAGATACCCCTGGTGGACATTGCCCATGCATATTTACGATTGGGTGGTCCAGTTGCTTGCAAATGTCAGGAATGATGCTTATAATTCTGCCATATATCTCCTTCCAGAGGAGTGTTAATTTTTGAGTCTCTCTCCTAACCTTTGCCTCTTAGTTGGAAAAATGTACCCATTGCTGTGTCCCTTGCCTCTTGGTTCACAGATGGTTAACTGCAGCAGCGTGGGTGACCTTTGAGAATCAATTGTTGTGCAATGCAGACAGCTTTGAATCCCTCAAGCTGAGGTGTGTTGGGATTTCATAGCAAATAATTTTCAGAGCGTCTGAAAAAGGAAGGACTGATACAAATGTTGTGACCATCTCAGTCTTGCAAAGGCCCGGGACGTGATTGTTGTTTCAGTTCGAGATGGAAGAGAAACATAATGTGAAAATTGTTTCTCCCTTTTGTTGCCCTTGAAGAAAGGGTGTGTGTATTTGTAAGATAGAAAAGAGGGAGAGATAATTTGCCCATTACCACAGGTAACTTCATTATCCCCACAATATGATTCATCATTTTAAAGCCCAGTTAATGAAACCTCAGTGAATGACCCCTTTAATTTACTGTGTATAAAACTTGTGAGTAAGTGTCTTGCAGAGAACAGGAATCCTGAAATGTAGTTCTGTTCAGTTGGACAAATTTCTTGCACTAAGACCCTCACCCTAACCCGGCCATCGAATTTCAAGGATGTCTGACCTCCACATGGGGAAAAATGTAACTCCTTATAGGAGGCCAGAAGTCCATCTGAAAGATATAAAAAACAGAAAAGCTGGAAGATAAGGAGTGTTACAGAAGATTAATTTCTGCAACAATCTATGGAAAAAATACTTTCCTTCCATTATATACTCCTCTTTAGTAAAACATCTGAGTATTTTAAACATTATTAGGGAATGTAATAATCAGCAGAAGGCACATTATTTTCAGGAATGTAAAATTAGCTGAAAACTAAGTGGGACAAACCTCTCCTTCGACATCCATTAATGCCTGATAACCAGGAATGCTCAGATGTGTGAGCATCATCAGCACGAAGAGAGCTAATTGCAATAATAATTATTAAAAGTTTTTTATTTTGAACATATACAGTAATATGTTCTGTACCCTTGCCTGGGCTGTCCCTGTTTGCACCTTCAGGAGAAAAGCAAAGAAAAAGCAATCAAACTGAGCTTAATGTATCATGGGAAAAATATCTTTGAAGAAGCATTTGATTTAATGCTCTTTTAACCAATCCCTTTATTCCTGTTTTGCATAGATGCTTAGTAAGGAGGTTGCACTGAAAACATACATTATGTTCTGCACCCTGAGCAGATAGACTTCACACTATTGTTGCTAGATTGGAGATGTGATTGCTTAAACCAGGATGGGGTGTTCTTTGAGCCTGAACAAAGAAGTCCTTCTTGGAGTCTTCCCCAGGAGCTGTATGATGTCACAGGATGGGACCTCACTCTCTGGTTTAGGAAACTTACAGTCTACTAGTGGATCCACCTATACTTATATTTGCAGTCAGTTGAGGAAATTAGCAAGCCCCTTTTCTATGTATGCCTGAGGGCTGTTGTGCAACCTTCTGGTGGCTAATTGTCACACAAAACATTTTGAGAGAGGCAGAGAGTGGTCAGGTCCAAACAGCCCATCAGGTGGGGACTACATTTTTTCCAGCAGCCCTATTTAGGGCTTATTCTACATTTTTTTTTTTTCTGTGGAAGGGTAAAGTTAGTAACTCTGAGTCTTCAGCACCTCCTGAAGGGGGCCTAAGGGTATGGAGAGAGAAATAAAAATGTACTTGTGTCCCACTTTTCTTTCTCATTCGGCCTGCCTTTTGTTTAAGAGATTGCTAACCCAGGGTCAGAAGGGTCAGCTCCTTCTGCTTTTCAACTCTACCTGCATATTGCTCTTGCTTTTTGCATCTCTTCCTAGCAGGATGTAACTAGCTGGGTGCTAGGTTTGCTTATATGTTCCATGTATTCCTTATAAATAAATCTCATTTATAAAAGCTGATTCGCTAATCAGTGCTGAGGTCAGATTTCCACTCCCCTGGGCATGCCCAGAATGCTTCAGCCCATCTTGAAATGGCAGGAAATGGTGCCACCTGTCTTCAGCAGTCAGGGTCGGGACTGCAGAATGGATCCCAAGGCCTTGGGTTGCAGGTTGTCCACTCGGGTGTAGAGAAGGGGCAGGAGGAGAGTGTTTGAAGAAGAATGAGTCCCTGCCTGATCTTCACAACTCTCAGAAACTGCATCTAGCCCACACTCTGGAGTTCTTTCTTATAATATAGTAAACTTTCAACTCTAGCAATTTTGTCATCAGATTCAGAAGGGGATAAGAGCTTTTAATAACCATGTAAAAGAGTAGCTGCCACTTCTACTTGTCAAACTTTCTTTTACTACTGAAATGATAATGGCACCCAAATTCTGCCCCTTTTACATTAAGCAGCATCTGAATATGAGCCAGCAGCTCTGCATAAACAGATAATAAGGCAGGAAAGCCATGTAGGAGCTATTATTGCTGAAGGGGAAGAAAGGTTTTCTTAGCTTTTAGCTATTGACAGAGAACAATAGGCCTGGACAGCCTTTCAGATGGGATTTGTGAGCAGGGCCGTGAAACGTGCTTTCAAACTGGGACAGAGTCCTCCTACGGAGGTGCTGTCAGGTTCCCCATCCTGCTCTGGGATCCATTAACTCTGAACCATGGCTGGGCATGTTCCATTCTCCCATTTATGAGCTCTCTGGCATTTTGCTACCACAGCCTTCCAGATGTCAGGTATCCTGGGAGATGGGAAGGTTGGAGTTGTGCTCTCAGGGCCATGGGGACAGGCAGAGAAAAGCCACTCTTCTTGCTGCTGAAGGCAGAGCTAGTGGTAGCTCACTGGTCATGATAGAATGCCTTAAGGCTGGATCCTCTTTGCAAATATTGGTCTCCTCCCCTGTAGATATTATTATGCACAGATATAAAGCTGTACATGGCTGAAAGGTTACACTTCCTCTTCTTGTTCTCTGCATTTCAAATGGTCCAGTGTGAAGACATTCTCTGTCCTCTTCAAACAGCTGCTCAGAGTTTGGGGCATGAAAATGCCAGAAGTGTGGAAGTACCCAGAAACTCAACTGGCTCCACAAGTAAACAGGTGCCATTCTCAGGCACAGCCTTTCTTCAAAGATATAAACCTGTCACAGCACAGATGAATTGAACACAGTACTAGAAAGAAGAAAGAGGATATTTAAGGTAATCATCTGTTGTCCTCCTCTGCCAAAACTTGGAACTTATCCTGTCTTCTTTGATGACTCTTCTATAATTTGGCATGGAATTTAACCCAACTTCTGTGAGTAATTTGTTCTCTATCCCACACACCCATCAAGTCAGCAGAGCAGCACAACACCACTGATATTCAGACCAACATTTTTTTTTCATCCTTTGCAAGTGGTAATTAAATTTGAAAGCCAAAGATTTGCAGCAGATCTGTAAAAAATGATGTTAGCTGTTAGCACTTGTATTTCAGGTTCTTGAGATGCACAGAGCTGTAAGCCATTATATAAAATTCAGCCGTTAGTGATCTGCTGAAATACTTTGTTTCTAAACCTAGCATTCTTAACTGATGTCTGAAGAGCCAGCAGCATATTTGTCTTGTAAAATCTGGGACTAGACTGTTGCTGTAAAGGAAGGTTGTGAAAGTGTGATTGTCTTTTCAATGGCTGTCATTCCTTCTGTCAAGAGCTTCAGCTAAGCTTGGAGCACAAGCTGAATACACATCCCTTTATTTCCTTATGACAAAGGGTGATTTATCACCTTCCTTATTTTGTACTTTTCATGATGTTTCTTTGGAGGAAGATGTCATTCAACTCTCAGTCAGCAAAGGGAAAGTAGAAGCGTGGATGCCATTTAAGAAGTACAGGAGGACAAGCTCCCTACTCATTACCATTTCCCTGGAGCCCAAGGATTTGGACCCAGCTTACTGGTTTTGCATATTGTTATGCAGACTTAGGCACTAGCCATACATACTGAAAGCATAAATCTATCTTGTCTATTGCAAAGCATTCACTGCTGACGTAAAATTGATGTGGTATTTGCCACTCATCTCTATAGCAGTGCTCTCCCCATCACAGAAACCTGCTCTAATGGAATTAACATCTTGTAGGGAACTTGACAACAGAAGAATTTGATAAACTGTCTATTTTATCCTGGGAAGGTAAGGTTAGGTGATTTCTTTCCTTAAAATATACTCAGGGAATTCAGAATCTGCAAGACGATTAAAAGTAATGCAACTTCAAGTCAAGCTCAAGTCCTGGTGACTTTGTGGACATTGGCCAGCTGTGCAGGAAAGCCAACTCAGTGCTGCTACATGCTGAGAAATAGTTGAGTGCTTTTCATAACAGCACTGTTATGCTGAATGAGACTCAATGGGAGCAAGAGAGAGCGAAAGCTGAGGAACAACCCCAGAGTGGTGTGAAGAGCAGGTTCCTTGGAAGCAAAAGCATGAACAGAGAGCTGGGAAGCCCATGAAACAGAAGCGATCCTGTGCTATTTGTGTGAAAAGAAGAGAACTTGAGTCTTCTGGGTTAATGCAAGCCATAGTAGGGAATTAAAGACTTTTGGGAGCAAGATGAGCATCATGCAATGAAATAAATTCCCCAGCCAAATTTTTTCATGATTCTGAATGACCAAGAGTCATTCAGCAGATTGGAGTTCTCTCCACTTTTCAAGGATCTTTTTCTGCAACCCTTGAGAGTTTCCAGAACTGTAACAAGTGTTGTTATTACACTTGCTCAATATGCACTCATGGTGGGATAGGCAGAAGCATTAGTTCCCCTCAATCCTCCTTAAGCTCATACTGCTGTTCTGTCTGGTTGCTCCTAATGCAACGAAGCTGGTACTTATACTCTAACTCTGGACCGAAGTAGGTAGCACTGATACCCGCTTGCTGCACTGATGTAATTCCAATGCTCTAGAGGGGGACGATTGTACTTTCAGACTTGTAAGACTCTGTCAATGTACCTTTACAATAAAGTAGAATGAGCTCATCTGGTTGTGATTCCTATCTAGTTTACCCCAGAAGGCCGACATCAGTCTTGCAAGTCTGAAAGTATAATCCTCCCCCTTATTTCCTTTACAGACTAAGAAACTAAGAAGGGTCCCTTCTGAGCCTCTTGCTCCACCCACTATCCAGCTGTGGGCTATGCTGTCTCTTATCTGCCCATTCCCTTGGCAGATTCTCTTTGCCAAAACTCCCATGTCTTTCCCACATACCATTATAGACCATTCTCAGGGCCACAACTGGTCACCATGCTGGGGGGGCGGGCACCAAAATGGGTGCAGAATCCATGTTTGCCCCAGGTGACACAGACCCTAGTTGCGGGCCCGACCATTCTTCACATTTACTCCTCATAAGGAATCCTGTTATTTATTTATTTATTTATTAATCACATTTATATGGCTGCCTGTCATGAGTACTGATGGTGAGCAGGAGGGGGCCACTATCCAGGGGCAAAAACACATCCGTAGTTTAGAGAGTTTGAGCTGCCATTCAAAGAGAATCAGAACAGACCCACCTTGACTTTCCCACGCTTCTTCAGTTTGGTAGGATTTTCTGTCTACTATAGCAATAATAAAACACTAGAGACCTATTCCTCGTCTCGGCGTGGTTCTTGCTTAGTCAGGACACTGCCCATATAAATTGACTCTGGGCAGCATACAACAGTGCAATGTTAAATCATTCTTCCAGTGAGACAGATGGCAGCACATTGAAGTGGGCTTGAAAAAGGGTTCTGCAGTACTTGGGCAGTTTCAAAGTTGCTAGAGAGATAGCCAACTCCAAATTAATATACAAGCGCTGATACCGAAGGCTATTGGAAACTAAAATTAGATCATTTTGCATTTCTATGCTGAGAACTAATTCTTTTAGAATGTCTTTTGCTAGTTCATATTGTATTAAGAACAAATGCTCTGATGAAAGGGTTATTTACCTGATGAGGCCTCCTTCCACTCTGATTGGTATTTGTCAAGAACTGTTAAGAGGGGAGACCCCAATAGGCAAATGTTCAGCTTTAGAAATGAAGGATTACCAACCTTTCATTCCAAGCTGAAGTCCTCAGTCTAGACAGTCCAGACCCTAAGTGCAAAACAGCTTTTGTCAAACATCTAGGATCTCAAAATTTTGGATTGGGCTGATTCCAGGAAACTATGGTTGGAATATGGGCAAAATTGAGCCATGGAGAGGAGCTGTACCAAAGGCTTGGTCACTGATAATGTGATAGCAGCAGGAACAAAGTCTCCTCCTTTTGAGTGGAAGAACCTCAGATCCTACCACACTTTTCTGCCCTGAGTGTTCCGTCTGAGATCTCCCTTACCTGAAGCATTAAAAAGACATCTATGTATTTAAAACTTGAATTACCTTTAATTTCCAGCCACTCAACATAGGTCTCTTGGCAAATACTAACATCTTTGTTTTCTTGTGGTTAATCTGTAGATGATTAACAGAGCTGAATTGGGTGAGGACCATCAGATATCTCCTAAAACTAGTGTGAGATTGAACTAAAACCACTGCATCATCTAGCTCATTTAGGAGACGAGATCCAGATGTTACATATGCCTCCTAAGAAACAGCAAGGAGACCAACATCCAAGACTGCTTGCCAGGTTACTTCTGACCCATTATTCTGGGCTTTCCATAACTTTATTTACCTCAAAAGGTTAGGTTGATGATGTATTTTATTGCTGTATCATGTTTATTGTTTTAAATACTCATAATTCCATTCAGATCTCAAATTGTTGGATGGAGAAAGAAAACAACAAACAAACTGGATGTGAGAGAAAGTAGAATTTACAGATTTGCCCATCCAGACCAGGGACTTTAGGGATTTTGCCATGAAAAATCTTGAGTTTGAAAAATCCCTATGCATTCAACCATATTTCCAAGGCTAAATTAGTATTTTATTTTCAAACAGAAGCATCCTATTCAATATCTGTCTGTCAAGCACATACAGGTAT
The DNA here is from genome assembly GCF_035149785.1 of Candoia aspera. Taxonomy (NCBI): domain Eukaryota; kingdom Metazoa; phylum Chordata; class Lepidosauria; order Squamata; family Candoiidae; genus Candoia; species Candoia aspera. The sequence goes on from NC_086157.1 coordinate 6,170,671, forward strand.
ATTGTAAAGTCTGTTAAATTTGCCTAAGGCAAGTAGACTTTGGTTTGCTTTTTAAGAAGTGTGACACTCAGGTATTCTTTCATTCATGGAAAGAGAAGTTTTTGGAATTTCAGCAAGAAGTCTCCAAATAGAAGAAATCATTAGCTGGATAGCTGTAAGACTCTGTGAATGAGGACACTGTAACCTGTGGGCAGGTATGGCCAGAAGAAGAAATTACAATGAGGAACCCATCCCTCCCACCACCCACCCTGTGATGGTGTTGGATGTGCATTGTGAAGGGCAAAATCATACCTCTTCTGAATGCTCTGAAGGGAAAAAGATATTTTACTTTCTCTTTCAGTGCTTGGTGAGATGACTGAGGCATGTTTTACCTGTTGCCTCCCTTGAAGGAAGGAGAAATGGTTATCTGTGGAACCACTTGGCAACCCCTCTGGAATTGGAGTTGTGATGGGGGAGAGACTAGAGGAAAAAATGGGGAGGCCAAAGAGTTTTCTGCAGCCATCACTAAAATAAAGAGAGATGTGGAGTGTAAGTACACTCCAGTGTTCAAGGAAACAACACAAAAAAACATGAAGGCTTGAAGCATGGATTCTGACTTCTGAATCACCCACAGGCAACAGCTGTTCCTCCACTCTTATGGGGGAGCCTTGTGCTGGCACTGTGGCTGAAGATGGGAATGAAAGAGAAATGGCATCTTGTAGCTGGAAGCCTGCAGGCTCCATGCAGATCTTTTTTGTTGATTCATGGCATGCAGGAATAAGAAAGATCCAAGGCATTTGATCAGATGTTTAAGATGTGAGGTTTGCACCTCAAAAGTCATTTCCCTACTGGCATTTTATAGCACCCTCTGGATATATTTAATCATTCTTGTGTCAAAATAATAGCAATGAGGACAGGCTTGAGATCCATCAGTGATGGCTGGGTGATGAAGGCACTATAAGTCACTAGTTAGGTAAGATGGCACAAAATGTTTAAATGTCTTTCTGGATCCCAATAATGCCCAATTTTGATTCAGTCTACAACTGAACTGCAGATCTCATGGCTTCAACATCTGACATAAGCTTTGTTGTTGCTTCCTGATTCCATGTTTTAACATCTTGCCTGATAAAACTTTCTGAGTCAGTATCGGGTTGCTTTTACTGGTCCTAATAAAGGTATCACTCAGCTATGGATTTACAATTTTTTTTTTCCTCAGGGACTATCACAAATGGTTCCCCATGAACCAATAGAACTACTGGAAGAAGCTGTTAATTTTAAATATGCTTAGTAGGGAGGAAACTGGATTCTGTTTGTATTTTGGTAAGCAGACATAAGATCATCATGGTAATGCAGATGAGTACATTAGATAGCTTAGCATAATTTTGTACAATTTGCTCTGCTTCTTCTGGGCAGAGACAAGGATCTGTGAAATCTTGACTGCTGCAAATCACTTTGTGCTTTATCTCTCTGGGTATATGTTACTGCCTCTCTTCTACAACCTTATAACCATAAGTTTTTCAGCTGACAAAACCTCAACTTTCTTGACTATTTACCACATTTTCACCCAACCCAGTTATTTGCATGACACTCCATTGCTATCAGAGAGTAGATGGCAGGTGCAAGGCAGATTAGGAGAAATACAGCATTCCAGAACATGAAGCAAAGCTTTTAAATAAGACGTATAATTTACTCCCCTATTGTAATCACACTGTTTTCAAAAGGGGGCTGGTATTCTGTATGTCTGAGCAATAAAGTGTTTTTATTTTTATGGTCCCCAAACTTCAGCTGTGATTTATATCTTCATGATAAACTGTGAAGAATATAGTAGTTCTGCTGTAAAATAAACAACAGCAAGGATTGTTATATTCCTTTAGCATCTACTTTTTCTCTTTCTTTTCCCCCATTTCCTATTTTAACCTTCCAGATATTTGCCATTGTGAATTATTTAGAGTTTTAAATACTGTGGACGTTCTCAGCCTACAAGGTTGTTAAAAGCTGACTCACTTTGAAAAGATCTCAGTAACCATCAAATATCTCTGCGCATCTGGAGCTAAATTGATTTTTAAAGGTTTTTTTTAAAATAAAACACAAGAAACATCTAGTAAATCTTTGTGCATAATCCTGTCTTACTACACTGAATTTACATCTTGTTACATCTTTTAATGTAAGTTAATAAGTGTTCACCATGAAAACTTGAAGCAAGATGATTTTTGTCTGCTCAATCCCATGTCTTTACGTTTTTATGGACTGTATTCAGGAGAATTATGCCTATCAGTGAAATATTTACAGGCTGTGCCAAATGCTGCAAGGATTCTCTTTTATTATTATTTTGGGTGGGGAGCTACATGTTCAGCTAATACATACAATGCTTATCTGTTACTTTTTTAAGTAGTAAATTCTATTAGGTTTCAAGAGAAGAATAAAAACTACAAACAAAACAAACAAACACAAAAAACTACAAAGAGAGAAAAAAAATTGGAAGCTTCTTTCTATTTCTTTTTATCTTATTTTTCTGCCCTTTTGTCTTGTTTCTTTTCTTCCTCCTTTTTTTCTTTATTCTGAATTAGTGTGTGTTAGTTTTTATGTTATTTTATAAAGTACAGAAACACAAGAGGATTTTTTTTTTTCAAATTTACAAAAATATGTGGCTTCTGACTTTTAACAGCAAGGATATACAAAAAATTCCATAATCAATCTCTTACTCTATATTAAAAAAACAAAACATTATTTCTATAAGTCATTCCGCATTAACACATAATAAAAATCACTAAGTACAGTTAGTAAAGGTAAAGGTTTCCCTTGACGTAAAGTCCAGTCGTGTCCGACTCTAGGGGGCGGTGCTCATCTCCATTTCTAAGCCTTGGAGCCGGCGTTGTCATAGACACTTCCGGGTCATGTGGCCAGCATGACGACTCGGAACGCCGTTACCTTCCTGCCGAAGCGGTACCTATTGATCTACTCACATTTGCATGTTTTCGAACTGCTAGGTGAGCAGGAGCTGGGACGAGCAACGGGAGCTCACCCCACCGCGCGGTTTCGAACCGCCGACCTTCCGATCGGCAGCTCAGCGGTTTAACCCGCAGCGCCACCTAAAATAAAAGAAAAAAAAAACTTCATATAGGCCTCCTAAACACCTTTCTCCCCTCCAAAAGATAACACATTTTTAATTATTCCCTTCCTACCACTATTCTATAAGGGATGCGGTGGTGCTGCGGGTTAAACCGCTGAGCTGTCGATCGGAAGGTCGACGGTTCGAAACCGCGCGGCGGGGTGAGCTCCCGTTGTTAATCCCAGCTCCTGCTCACCTAGCAGTTCGAAAACATGCAAATGTGAGTAGATCAATAGGTACCGCTTCGGCGGGAAGGTAACGGCGTTCCGAGTCGTCATGCTGGCCACATGACCCGGAAGTGTCTATGGCAACGCCGGCTCCAAAGCTTAGAAACGGAGATGAGCACCGCCCCCTAGAGTCGGATTCGACTGGACTTTACGTCAAGGGAAACCTTAACCTTTTTACCACTATTCTATACATTTCTGCCTACTATAATAAGAATCAAATTAAAAAGCATATATGTTGTCTGCTATTATACTTAATAGTACAACAATTTTAATAATCCCATCTTAATAAACCCAAAAAACAAAGACAATTGATCATCATCATCATCATCATCATGTTTATTACAGCCCTAAGACCAGACACAATAAAACTATACAATAGTAACAATCTGACATTAATACATTTATATAAAAACAAAAGCAATTAATACACTACAATTGCTTTTGTTTATATATATATATATATATATATATATATATATATATATATATATACATACATACATACATACATATATGTATTAATGTCAGATTGTTACTATTATATAGTTTTATTGTGTCTGGCCTTAGGGCTGTAATAAACACGATGAAGTCAATTCAAAACAGTAATTCCCTATCTTTAAAAGGGAATAATGTCAATCAAATCCTTAAAGCAAACCAGATAAACATTCTTTAACCCTAATCCAACAGTTTTAATCATTTTTATCTTAATAAACCCAAAAACCAAAGCCAATTCAAAACAGTAATTCCAAATCGTTAAAAGCAGATAGCATCAATCAAATCCTTGAAGCAAACCAGATGAACATTCTTCGACCCTTATCCCACTTCAAGACAAACCAGAGCAGTTACACATCCCCACAGTGTGCAGAGAGCCCACCTTAGCATTACAGTCTCCTGTGATGAAAATAACATCTCTTTTAGGCGTGTTGTCCAGTAGGTGCTGCAGATCCTCATAGAACTGCTCTACTTCAGCTTCTTCAGCATCTGTGGTTGGGGCGTATATTTGGATCACTGTGATGTTAGATGGCTTGCCCTGAATTCGAATTGAGATCATTCTATCATTTTTTTGGATTGTATCCAAGTACTGCTTTAGCCACTTTACTATTAATTATGAAGGCTACTCCATTTCTTCTGTGGTCCTCTTGTCCACAGTAGTAGATCTGGTGGTCATTTGATGTGAAGTGGCCCATTCCAGTCCATTTCAGTTCGCTGATGCCCCAAATGTCTATCTTTAATCTTGACATCTCACCAATAACCACATCCAATTTGCCCTGGCTCATAGATCTTACATTCCAGGTTCCAATGGTGTGTTGATCCTTAGAACATCGGATTCGCCATTCACCACCAGCACCGTCGGCCGCTAACCATCCTTTCGGCTTTGAGCTAGCTGCGTCATCATGTCTGGGGCTAGTTGAACTCATCCTCTGTTCCTCCCCAGTAGTATTTTGACCATCTTCCGACCTGGGGGTCTCATCTTCTGATGGTATACCGACATATCTCTGGTTGTACTGATCCATTTAGTTTTCACGGCAAGAATACTGGGGTGGGTTGCCATTACCTTCCCCAGGGATCGCGTTTAGTCTGACCTCTCTGTCATGACCTTCCCGTCTTGGGTGGCCCTTCATGGTTTAGCTCATGGCATCATTGAGGTGCTCAAGCTCCAGCACCACGACAAGGTAACAATCCTTTGCTGAAGATATATATATATATATATATATATATATATAGGGAGAGAGAGAGAGAGAGAGAGAGTCACTAAACTGACTAAATCATGGTTAAATTAAATTGGGCAAGCATGGTATGTAAATACAGCCATTGTTAAGTGTTTCTTTGGAGTTTAAGGGAAGATGTAGGTGTTGTTCAATGTCAAAGCAAGTCTCTTACTTCCCTCAGCCATCTTTCAACTAAGAAGACACTAAGATCTTATACTTCTACAATAAGTCTACAGAAATATATTTTTTTCTAAATAAAAACATTTCTCTATAACTATAATTAATAAATCTGTTTGTAGCTGACCTACAGAAGTCTCTCTCTCTATCTTTCTATCACATTTTAATTTTTTTAACAATCTCACCTCAACGTGCAATTAAGTTAAATGAGAATGTCCCATTAAACATGAGAGGAAATTTTGACACAAGAAAAATTACAATCCTAGCATGAATCTTAGAGAGATTAACTCTACATTATATCTTCTAACTCCAGCAAAGGTCTGGTTATAGGCCGAATGGAGAAAGATAATTTCCATTCTCTCCTAAGACACCAGAGTACAAGAGTTACCTTAGGGGCATCTATGGCTAACCTGCATCTTTTTGCAGTCTCCAGAGCACCCCAGGGGAAAACAAAAAGTTAGGGCAACATTGTGGGCCTTTTTTTTCTTTTTCTTTTTCATTTTCTGGAGATTGGATAGGGGCTAAAGGGTAAAATGGAGCATTATGTTTTTCAGAGGCTTAAAGCATCAATTTCCTCCCTAAAACAATAGTGTTCCTAAAGGACAGGTCTTGCTCTAACCATTTTTAGAATTGTTATTGAAAATTGTCTAGACAGGTTATAGACAATTGAGCTATTAGCAATGAGCTATTCAGACAGAGACTAAATTATCATGAATGGAAATCCCTACTAGATAAAGGAGGACAATTCCTTTGCAAGCATTGCTTTTGGAAGGGAAGGAGACATTTAATATGTGCCCACATTACTTCAAGAGTTGCTTCACTTCTACCAAAGCCTTGATCAAAGTTTCACTTTGAGGTTGCTCTATGAAATGAAGAAATTTCACAGCTGTGCTTCATTAAATCAGCCAATTCCCAGGCCTCTGGTGGTTTTCTGCCCAGAAGGCATTTCTACCAGCACTTCCAAAATAGCTGACAACAGTGGGACTTCTGGTAAGTATATGGTGAGCTAGACATCCCTGAAGGAGTCAGTCAGTTATTATGGCAGAGATTGGTGGCTGGAGGGTGGACCTTGGTTGGTGAAATTTCTCATGAGAAAGGAGAGGTCATGGGATCACCCACATGTACTCTGGACAGTTGCTCCTCATGAGTAGACTGCAGGAACCAAGGTTTTTGTGGTTGGCTGGGGAGTTGAGGGATTCTAACTAAGCTCACAGTCATAATGTAGCCTATATGGATATAAGGCTTGGCCAAACCTCATTTCTTAACCACTTTTGGAATTACTTTTTTACTCTTTTCAAATATTAAGAACCTTCAGAATGGCAAGTTTTATGGCATTCACTTGGTGAGTTTCCTTCAGTCCTTATTGAAAGAAGTTTTAAGTATGAGTTTAAGGATTTAGAAAAAAAAATATTTGGGGGGGGAATAAACGGCAAAAGGGTGATTATAGTGTTGGTTTTAGAAAGATATAAATGGACTGAGGATCCAGATGGATTTGAAATATGATTTTGAAATTAATTATAAGAATCTGTCCCATGGGAAATGGTTATTTGTTTGAATTCTGGAAAAAAACCCCAAGGTAATATGGGACTTTGAAGGTTGGACACTAGAGGGAAGCATAAGGAACTAAAGATTACAATTAAAGGAGAAAAACACTTAAATTTGACTCACTAATACAGAATGGAGCAAAATACTTTAATGTTGGATTTATTGAAGGATATTTGTGAACAATGGACCGGATGTTAACTTTAAGAGTGTCTGACATTATAGATAGTCTGTGTGTAAATGATGTTATAGAAGAAGAACAAGTTTTACTGGACAAGACAGACTTATTTGAAAGTGGATTTAAAAATGGCAGGTTACAAGGATGACCTGGAAAAAGATGATATACTGTATATAAAATTGAATTATTAAATTAAAAAGGAAATACAAATAACAAACCAGAAGAGTGATTTGGATAACTTTCCTATATTGGATTTACAGAAGAGACCAGTTAAAATTTTGAAGGATTTTGTGAGAAGAGACAAAGGAAAAAGAAAAAGAAATCAAGTACTAGAACATTATTTAAGGGATTAAAGACCAAGATTGTTAAAAGGAAAGGGAAGGAATATAAAGCTGGTTTATTTGATCAAAGTTAAAATAGATATGTTGCTATCTCTGGTAACCCTTCATGGACTTTTGTTGACCAGGACTGAATGACAAGACTTTAAAGTTTTGTTTATAGATAAGAGATGAGATATGGGAAGAAGAGTCCATTTGTTGTATTTTAGAAGAAGGTGTCAAGTTACTAAAATTCTTTATACTTGTTGTGACAAAGTGGGAAGTTAACTATAGTTAAGAAAAATAAATGTTCTTTTCTTTTTCTTAACTATAGTTTTACTTTTTCTTTCTTTTCTATTTTTCCTTCTATTCTTCTTTTCTGCACATTCTATTTTTTCTTTTTTCTTTCATATTAGCTTTTTAATTGTAACATTTAATAAAATTATTGCAAAACTGCTGACAGAGCAAGGCAGGCCACCTCAGTACCACAGCTTCTTTTTTAAGGAGCAGATCTCCCCAGTAATTGCAGTTGAGGTTCTTCTACACTTTGGTCATATTTAAAAGCTCACAGCTTCAGCAAAGGATCGTTACCTTGTTGTGGTGCTGGAGCTTGAGCACCTCAATGATGCCATGAGCTAAACCATGAAGGGCCACCCAAGACGGGAAGGTCCTGACAGAGAGGTCAGACTAAATGCAATCCCTGGGGAAGGTAATGGCAACCCAACACAGTATTCTTGCCGTGAAAACTACATGGATCAGTACAACCAGAGATATGTCGGGGTACCATCAGAAGATGAGACCCCCAGGCCGGAAGATGGTCAAAATGCTACTGGGCAGGAACAGAGGATGAGCTCAACTAGCCCCAGACATGATGAGGCAGATAGCTCAAAGCCGAAAGGACGGCTAGCAGCCGACGGTGCTGGTGGTGAATGGCGAATCCGATGTTCTAAGGATCAACACACCATTGGAACTTGGAATGTAAGATCTATGAGCCAGGGCAAATTGGATGTGGTTATTGGTGAGATGTCAAGATTAAAGATAGACATTCTGGGCGTCAGTGAACTGAAATGGACTGGAATGGGCCACTTCACATCAAATGACCACCAGATCTACTACTGTGGACAAGAGGACCACAGAAGAAATGGAGTAGCCTTCATAATTAATAGTAAAGTGGCTAAAGCAGTGCTTGGATACAACCCAAAAAATGACAGAATGATCTCAATTCGAATTCAGGGCAAGCCATCTAACATCACAGTGATCCAAATATACGCCCCAATCACAAATGCTGAAGAAGCTGAAGTAGAGCAGTTCTATGAGGATCTGCAGCACCTACTGGACAACACGCCTAAAAGAGATGTTATTTTCATCACAGGAGACTGTAATGCTAAGGTGGGCAGTCAAATGACACCTCGAATTATAGGTAAGTATGGCCTGGGTGAACAAAATGAAGCAGGACATAGACTGATAGAATTTTGCCAAGACAATTCACTCTGCATAACAAACACTCTCTTCCAACAACCTAAGAGACGGCTTTATACATGGACTTCACCAGATGGACAACACCGAAATCAGATTGATTACATCCTTTGCAGCCAAAGGTGGCGGACATCTGTACAGTCGGTAAAAACAAGGCCTGGAGCTGACTGTAGTTCAGATCACGAACTTCTTCTTGCACAATTTAGGATCAGACTAAAGAGATTAGGGAAGACCCACAGATCAACTAGATATGAGCTCACTAATATTCCTAAGGAATATGCAGTGGAGGTGAAGAATAGATTTAAGGGACTGGACTTAGTAGATAGGGTCCCGGAAGAACTCTGGACAGAAGTTCGCAGCATTGTTCAGGAGGCAGCAACAAAATACATCCCAAAGAAAGAGAAAACCAAGAAGGCAAAATGGCTGTCTGCTGAGACACTAGAAGTAGCCCAAGAAAGAAGGAAAGCAAAAGGCAACAGTGATAGGGGGAGATATGCCCAATTAAATGCAAAATTCCAGAGGTTAGCCAGAAGAGATAAGGAATTATTTTTAAACAAGCAATGCGCGGAAGTGGAAGAAGACAATAGAATAGGAAGGACAAGAGACCTCTTCCAGAAAATTAGGAACATTGGAGGTAAATTCCAGGCAAAAATGGGTATGATCAAAAACAAAGATGGCAAGGACCTAACAGAAGAAGAAGAGATCAAGAAAAGGTGGCAAGAATATGCAGAAGACCTGTATAGGAAGGATAACAATATCGGGGATAGCTTTGACGGTGTGGTCAGTGAGCTAGAGCCAGACATCCTGAAGAGTGAGGTTGAGTGGGCCTTAAGAAGCATTGCTAATAACAAGGCAGCAGGAGACGACGGCATCCCAGCTGAACTGTTCAAAATCTTGCAAGATGATGCTGTCAAGGTAATGCATGCTATATGCCAGCAAATTTGGAAAACACAAGAATGGCCATCAGATTGGAAAAAAATCAACTTATATCCCCATACCAAAAAAGGGAAGCACTAAAGAATGTTCAAACTATCGAACAGTGGCACTCATTTCACATGCCAGTAAGGTAATGCTCAAGATCCTTCAAGGTAGACTTCAGCAGTTCATGGAGCGAGAATTGCCAGATGTACAAGCTGGGTTTAGAAAAGGCAGAGGAACTAGAGACCAAATTGCCAATATCCGCTGGATAATGGAAAAAGCCAGGGAGTTTCAGAAAAACATCTATTTCTGTTTTATTGACTATTCTGAAGCCTTTGACTGTGTGGACCATAACAAATTGTGGCAAGTTCTTAGTGGTATGGGGATACCAAGTTATCTTGTCTGCCTCCTGAAGAATCTGTATAACGACCAAGTAGCAACAGTAAGAACAGACCACGGAACAACGGACTGGTTTAAGATTGGGAAAGGAGTACAGCAGGGCTGTATACTCTCACCCTACCTATTCAACTTGTATGCAGAACACATCATGCGACAAGCTGGGCTTGAGGAATCCAAGGCTGGAGTTAAAATCTCTGGAAGAAACATTAACAATCTCAGATATGCAGATGATACCACTTTGATGGCTGAAAGTGAAGAGGAACTGAGGAGCCTTATGATCAAGGTGAAAGAAGAAAGTGCAAAAGCTGGCTTGCAGCTACACCTCAAAAAAACCAAGATTATGGCAACCAGCTTGATTGATAACTGGCAAATAGAGGGAGAAAATGTAGAAGCAGTGAAAGACTTTGTATTCCTGGGTGCAAAGATTACTGCAGATGCTGACTGCAGTCAGGAAATCAGAAGACGCTTAATCCTTGGGAGAAGAGCAATGACCAATCTCGATAAAATAGTTAAGAGCAGAGACATCACACTAACAACAAAGACCCGCATAGTTAAAGCAATGGTGTTCCCTGTAGTAACATATGGCTGCGAGAGCTGGACCATAAGGAAGGCTGAGCGAAGGAAGATCGATGCTTTTGAACTGTGGTGTTGGAGGAAAATTCTGAGAGTGCCTTGGACTGCAAGAAGATCCAACCAGTCCATCCTCCAGGAAATAAAGCCAGACTGCTCACTTGAGGGAATGATATTGAAGGCAAAACTGAAATACTTTGGCCACATATTGAGAAGACAGGACACCCTGGAGAAGATGCTGATGCTAGGGAGAGTGGAAGGCAAAAGGAAGAGGGGCCGACCAAGGGCAAGATGGATGGATGATATTCTAGAGGTGACGGACTCGTCCCTGGGGGAGCTGGGGGTGTTGACGACCGACAGGAAGCTCTGGCGTGGGCTGGTCCATGAAGTCACAAAGAGTCGGAAGCGACTAAATGAATAAACAACAACAAAAGCTCACAGATTGCTGAGTATTGGTCCTTACTTAGCTGAGGTGGTGCAATTACATAATTCTTGGCTTAATAAGAACTTGGAAAATAAGAGGAGGGAAAGCAGCAGCTGAAATTTCAATGGGCTGTTAGCCTCACTTGTTGTTGTTGCTGTTAGTTGCCGTCGAGTCGTTTATGATTCATGGCGACCCTCTGTATAACAGAACGAAACGCTGTTCGGTTTTGCGCCATATACCTGACTGTTCCAACGTTTGCATCCATTGTTGCTGTAATTGTATCAATCCATCAGTAGATACCTTTATGCCAAAAGCAGTACATTCTGTAATTTTCAAAACCATGACCCCAGGTTTTCTGACCCTCTTCATTTTCATTCTGAATTTAAATAATACTCAAATAATACTTAGCAGTATTTTTCAGCTGAAGCAATTTCCTTTCCTCTTAATTTCCTTGAAGCTCCCATGGGAAATATAGTCGTACAATGGACCAGTGTGATGGTGCCAGATTCAGTATGGTGAGAAAAATGCAAATTAAAATATTTCTTGGAAGTGTCTCCTATTCTTTCCATGGTGCATTTTTATTATTGGAAGTACTGAAGGATTCCATTGATATATTTATTTTTCTCTCATCTGTCTTTAATTCAGCTCTTTCTTAAGTAGATGGAATTTCTGCTACAGGATTTAGAGGGAAGTTCATTCATCAGAGAGGGATTCCACTGTGGAAAATAACCCATTGATTCTCTTTTGGTTGGTTTTTCTGAAATGCAAAATCCAAATAAGTTTCTTCAATGTCTAGTTGTTTGTCCTCTATCAAGAGATATCTCCTTACTTTACTATTTTAGTATTAATTCTTATTTAATGGGTTACTTCCACACTGGGGAAGTCTTGCACTGCTGGGCATTGCTTTTCCTCAACCAGCTGGATGTGAAATTAAAACAGTGATCCCACATAGCATGTAATACAGTATATGGTCACTTTTCTGATAAAGTTCTGGCTAAGTTCATTCCCACAAGCAAAATCCAACTACGTGTTTACTTGGGAATCAGTGCCATTTAATAAAGTGTTTGATTCTTTCACCAGCTATCTTTTAACAATAGCATCCTTCCTGCCTGTTGCCATTTTCTCTTTTATAACTGTGGCCACAGAATTCCAGATTTGCTCTGAATTCCATGGGTGTGGGCTTTAACTGCCACTCTCTCCTCTGCAGCAAGAACAATTGGTCCTTTATTTTTATTTATCTTTTGATTAGCACAATTGTGCCTCTGCTGTCCTAAAAGCTAAATGAACCCAGGAGCAGTAGCAAGCAGCAGGAATGTACTAAGGTCAATTCAGGGACACTCCCACCATCACAATGAACTGGAAGCAACTGAATTATTTTGTTGGTAAAACAAAGGCATGCTAAAAAAAAAAAAATGCAACTTGCACAGCCACCCATCCCAACAAACCACTCTGAGCAGTGAACAATATTAAATATATATTTTTTAAAAAATTACAACCATAAGTACAACAATTAAAATACACAATACAGGCAATGCCATCATTTGGATTCTGTGTAAAAACTTGTGTGAAAGGTGAAAGGTCCCCTGTGCAAGCACTGAGCCATGTCTGACCCTTTGGAGGGATGCTGCTTTTGCAATGTTTTCTTGGCAGACTAGAGCGGGGTGGTTTGCCATTGCCTTCCCAGGCTGTCACCTTCCCCAGCAAGCTGGGTGCTCATTTTACCGACCTCAGAAGGAGGGAAGGCTGAGTCGACCTGAGCTGGCTGCCCAAGAATCCGGCTTCCGCTGGGATTGAACTCGGGTCGTGGGGAGAGTTTCAGTTGCAATACTGCTGCCTACCACTCTGCACCACATGGGGATCTTTGTGTAAAAACTTAGCAAAATTAATAATGTTTATTTATACAGTAGGCATTTATTCTGGAGTAATAATGGTAGCATGTTTTCTATTTTTCTCTTTTTATAATACCTTGTACCATTCCAGGCTTATACTTTATTAGCAAAAGGTCTACAACAATGGAAATCTTCATGAATATTGTAGTTCACATATAAAGGGGCAGGAAACTGGGCTGGGGGAGATGAACAGATTTTTCTGCCCCTTAATGCTGTCATCAAACAAAGAACCTTTCTATCTATTCCTAAATTCTGCCTCTTCTGCATGGGATATTTTTATAGGGTCTCTTTCTCCATTTTGAGCAATTTTCTCCTCTCATTTCTTACTGGACATTTCAAATTATGGATTTGGAGACAGTTGCTAGGAGAATTGTGGGCAGCAAGAACCACCAATCAATCAGTCGTGGGCTAAATAAAAATAAAGACTGACTGTTCCCTTGAAGCAAGGATCAGCAAGCAGAAACTTATTTGGGCATGTGCCCCAAGTAGTCAATGGACTAAAAAACAACCATGTTTAGCTCAGACAAAGGAAATAGAAGAACAGAAAGACAATGGATGGACAGAAGATCACTGGAATGTCCTTGAAAAGAGCTAGGAGTTATTGTTAAAAGCAAGTCAAGATTGGCAGCATTTGTTCACAGAACTCCAGGAGTTAAACTTGACTCAGGGGAAGGAACTGGAAGCCATGGAGGTGGAAATTTCAGTTTTTCAGAAAGGAAAACTGATTACTTACAGCTTGGCATTGATTATTCAGCACCAGTGGTAAAGACAGAAAAAAAGTAAAGTATGGATATAGCAGTGCCTTTGAGCAAGGAAGAGAGGAAAAGCTAGGGAATGGTGGCTCCTGGGAGGGGAGAAGACCTGCCGCTCTGCTCAAAGAGATTTATGGTGAAATGTTGGAGATAGGATAGGGAAGATCTGGGAAGCTGGGCTGCTGTGGGGCAGAGGACTTTCCTGTGGACCCTGCAGCTCCAGAAAAAAATGCTGTAATGCTGGAAAGTATTACCTGAGCAGTAAGTTAATAAGATCAGCTGCAGGGATCTTCCCCAGAACCAACAGCATTATAAGGAACACAGTGTCCATCCCAGAGAGGCCTTTGTTTACTTTTCCACACAGACATACCCTTTATTTTCCTCCCTCTTCCTCCTCCTTCATTTTTCTTTCTTCCTCTTGTTTCTTCTGTCACAACTGGTGGCGTGCAGTTGTTAAACCCAAATTTCTCCTTTTGCTTTCCCTGTCTCTCTTTCCCCCCAAAACAACGACTGGAAAAGGGGATACAGACGTCCAGGAGCAGGAAGTTCATACAGGGGAGTCTAAAATCTATAGACCTTCCTCCACATTTATGCTACTGCAGTGTGTCCTGACCATGGCCATCTCTCTAGATCAATACTCTGGGATTGGCATTCAATGATTCAGAAGAAGAGGATCCACACAAGCTGTCACTTGGGAAGCTATTGCTCCAGGCTTGATTTAAAACAATTAAACACAATTATAAGTAAACCTTGAAACACCTTCTCTTGTGGCACAATTATTTCTTTTTTGTAAAAGAGTGCAGGGAGGGGGTGAAGATCAGGTGAATCTGACAATTGCCTATTGGCTAAACGATCATAGTTTCCAAGTTTCTGTTTCTAACCTGAAACATCGTTAGCCCCATGGCCTTGGGAGTGACAATCACTGGCAGTTGTGCGGGATGGTAGCAGTGGCAAACAACTTCACCTTGCACTTACTACAATCTAGTGTTTTTACATGAGCTGAACCAAAACTACCTTGTTTAGAATTACGTGTTAGCAAAATGAATCCCCTTTGCTATTTCTTGGAAAGACCTTGTTTTATTTTTGACGTTGCCTACACTAAATCTAAACATTACTACTCAGCCAGTGATATTTTCACAAATACCACTGTGAAATAATCTTATTCAGCATAGACTTAACTGATGTTGAAGAGTACAAAGATTGTCTTAATAAAGTCATGCAAGAGTAATTAGGTTGGCTATTAAGAGAAAGTAAAGGATAACGTAAGTAAAGGAGGGGGGGTGAGAAAGAGTCTCAAAATAACCCCACCTGGATTCTGGTTGGTATAAGAGGGGGCAGAGGGAAATTCTGGCTGGCTTTCAAGACTCTATGATTATACTCTACAACAATAAACTATATGCCTGCAGTATAATAGCTGGTTGTACTAAGATTAGAAGGTAGTGATAATCATGATGAGTCTACTTGTTCTGTCTTCTCTATCATTCTTGTTCCCATTCTCAATGTCCATCATGACTTTGGGCAAACTTCTGCAGTCAGAAACCTGCTCTTCCATTTCAGCGATTGTCTATCTTGATATGAACTTGTCCAACAATTAAGACCAGGCAAAGAATCGTAGAGATGTCCAAGGGCCTACTGGCTGTGCATGGAGAAGAACACCATTTCCTATGTCACTCCCAGGCCATGGAGTGCTGTATTCCCAGAGTTGGGTTTGATATTTTTCATTTCCCAGAGGAGATTCAAGTCCTTTTCTTCCACCAGGCCTTTAGTTAGAATAAATATGATTTGTATGTTCTTTTTAAAACTGGATTTTGGTTGTTTTATATTTTGTGTTTTTTTATTGACTGTTGCACATCCCTTGTGAGTAGAAAAGTTGTGTTGAGGGTGGGGAAAGAGGACAGGAGGTTTCCAGACATACAGATGCTGTTCTTTTCTAAATTGTAGTGTCTGTTGGTATGGTCTTTCTAGACCTTTTCAGATTTGAGTCTTTTGTCAGACCATCCTCATTTGAGGTCCTCCAAAAGCTGCGGATCTCTTTGTACCAGCCACTCTGCTCAGCAGTTCTGTCCCTTGGGGCTTGCTTGCTTCTGAGAAGTCTCCACCTGCAAATTCTGCTTATTCCTTATAACTCCAGGCCACACCATACAAAAAACAACTTCAACAGTGTTCATCAATCTCCTCTCCAATTGCTTAACACTTCTGCCCTTTTATATTTTTTTCACTTACAAGGCAGACATAGCTATATCCAGATGTTTAGGCTGGGCACAAAGCTTCTTGGTAACAATGAGCCTGGTTCTGGCACACAGGAAAAAGAAAAAAAGAAAAAAAAATGGAGCCATTAGGACAATTTAGCCTGTCCCACCCCACCTTCCTTAAGATAAGGCTTGATTTATCTTTAAGGCTTCTATTTGGTACAAGCCTTCTACTTGAATATTTGGCATTGTTTCCTTCATCTCGTCTCCTTTGTAGTTGTGGATTCTTTCTCACTTGCTTCTAAAGCTAGTTCTTTTGAGCTGCAAACATTTACTTTCTCTGGGATTTTTTCTTGAACAAATGTAGGAGATTTTGCAAATAACCTTCAACCTGCTCCAGCAGTTCTTTTTCCACCAGCAATGGGTGGAAAAACCACTTTCTCCTGCCACAGGTTAGATATAAATTGAGATGGTAATAACAGCAACAACAGCAATTGTACAGGCTTCCTGCACAATGTAAAAGAGGTCAGGTTTCCAAACTGCTAAGGAAACTTATAAAAATAGAGTGGTTTTTGTACTGCAGCCTTTTACCTTTGAAGGAATAGAAATTATCCAGTAGTAACATATGGCTGCGAGAGCTGGACCATAAGGAAGGCTGAGAGAAGGAAGATCGGTGCTTTTGAACTGTGGTGTTGGAGGAAAATTCTGAGAGTGCCTTGGACTGCAAGAATATCAGACCGGTACATCCTCCAGGAAATAAAGCCAGACTGCTCACTTGAGGGAATGATATTAAAGGCCAAACTGAAATACTTTGGCCACATAATGAGAAGACAGGACACCCTGGAGAAGATGCTGATGCCAGGGAGAGTGGAGGGCAAAAGGAAGGGGGGCCAACCAAGGGCAAGATGGATGGATGATATTCTAGAGGTGACGGACTTGTCCCTGGGGGAGCTGGGGGTGTTGACGACCGACAGGAAGCTCTGGCGTGGGCTGGTCCATGAAGTCACGAAGAGTCGGAAGCGACTGAACGAATGAACAACAAAGTTGATGGCAACTGAAGGAGGGGAGCTAATGCACAATCCCCCAAGTGGGCCAACTCTTAAATATGATTCTCAATACATGGGATATCAGAATCACCAAATAGCCTTTATATAATTTCCAGCCATGAGGTTACATGATGACCAACAGCCAAAATAAGGAAGCAGAACTAGCTGCCAAGAGAAACAGTGGTTTGAAGATGTATGCATACTTTAATTATTTCAAAGCTATCTTCTGAAAATGGAACCCAAAGACTAGTCTAGTCATAGCTGGCGTGGGGGGAGTCCTTTGTTGCAATATATGCTGATATTTCTCATGTATCTGTTTCCCTATTATCTTTGCTCCTCTTTATAGCCAACCTCCGTTTAATGTGCCCTCTCTGTGCAATTATGAAGATAATCCAAAGGCAATTGTTTATAGCTGCAGATGCTGTTGCATAAATACAAGGAATTCTTGATGCATAGTTTATTACAATAATTTGTGCATGGTGTGAGAGACCCAGCCCTGTGTCCTGATTTTAAGCTTCCGGTATATCAACAACTTGTTTAACAGTGGGAGTAAGCTTCAGGGTGATGCTAGGATAATGAGACAAAGTGCCAAGGCCTATGAAAGTCAAGCCACTACTCCTTAAAGAACAGAATAGCTTCTTGGAATACATTCCAAAACTCTGTCCTTAAACTGGGGACTGAAATGCCAAGCACTTCCTCTCTAGAAGCTTCTTTGAAGCAATAGTGAGTCTGAGATGAATCCTGGAATGGAATGCAAGAAGAATCACAAGAAAATGATCTTAACAGTTAGTCATGTGTACATCCTTTGCCATTGTGAGAACCAGTTTGGTCTAGTGGTTAAGGAGCTGGGCTAGAAACCAGGAGCCCGTGAGTTCTAGTCCCACCTTGGCCATGAAAGCTGGCTGGGTGATTTTGAGTTAGGCTCTCCCTCAGTCCAACTCACCTCACAGGGTTGTTGTTGTGGGGAAAATAGAAGGAGGAAGGAGCATTAGGTATGTTCCCCACCTTTAGTTATTTATAAAAATAATAAAGGCGGGATAGAAAATAAATAAAACAAAAAAAAATCTTCTGTGCCTTTAAAAAAATATCCTCTTGGGCTTTTAGTTGAGACTCTCAGCTAATAGAAACGACAGGGTAATAAAATATATTTTGCTTTTGCATAAACACACATGCACACACTGCAATTTATTAATCCTTCTGACTTGAAAGTGATGTCAGGACAATTTGCTAGCCTAGCTTACTGGGACTCTGGAGATGAGGCATTGACTGGAGATCAAGACAAAACACAGGAAGAACTTTTCTGAGTGAGATGAAAGTAGCTGTATATTCTAGCTGTATATTAATGTGTCTCCCCTGAATATTCTGTACTACTTAATTTCCAGCTTTTCAGACATTAGAGAAGGGTTTGTAGTGCATTTGACTGAAGCAGAGACATTCTGTCTTGGAGGCAGGAACAATACAGCTTTTTCCTTCTTTTCCTGAAAGACACTAGTACCAGTGTTGTCTTGAGTTTTAATCAAAGAAGACACCAAGCATTAGGCCTTACAACCTAGTCTTGGCAGTAAATCAGATATCCTGACACTTCAAGTCTTGGCAGGAAACTCTCAGCCATGGTTCAGCTAGATTAAACTCTTTATTGCAGGCAAAAATGAAGCCACACTAAAAAGAGGAATGTCCACTTTCAGGGAGAAGATGTAAACAGCTGTTATACCCTCGAGGGTTAAACCTGGGCAGCTTCTTCCTCCTGCCCTTTCCAAATTAGCAGATTCTTGGCACTGTTCAGGATGGTCTTGAAGCCAAATGATTATTATATGTTTACATAAAGGATTGGGAACAGCTGGTTCCTGCCTCAACCCTAAAGGAGGGGAAACTTGCCTAAGATACTTTGCTCTTGAAAAATAGGGAAATTGCCCATAAGATTTGGGCTTAAAGATCACCCTCTCCATCAATCCCCATTTTGGAGAAAGGAACGTCCTTATCCCTTTGCTCTCTTGCTATCCAACCTTAACTTCCGTTGACATGAGCTTTGCTTGCTTTTCTTTTAGCTTGTGATAAACAGATGGGGAGCCAATCGCAGTGAGAGGCAGTGATTTTCTGTTGTTGTTGACAGAAACTGGTACAAATTGCCAGTCTGGATAGGAACCATGGGGCACAGATCAACCCTGTAACTCTTCAAATGAAAATTTAATATTTACCTCCAAGCATACTTAGCCTGGTGTGTATTTTGGTCCTGGGAAGTCCTGATCTGGCAGTCTTCAGTTAACACCTTGTGAAGTTGTCATCCAGCCAGCTGCCTTAGAAGGTTCATTGAAGTTTCTATGGAGATTTTATCAAAATGAAAAAAGGTTAAAAGCCCTCAAGTTTGATTCCCAGTGATTCTATCGGTGCAGTTTTCTTGGCAATAGTATGGAAGTGGCAGTTTGGTATAGCCTCTTCTGGTCAGGGCTCTCTTGGATGGTCTTCCATTCAACAACAGATCTGGTCCAACCCTGCTTGGCTTCCAAGGCCAGACAGGGTCAGCGAAGTGCTGCCATCTGCTTATTCATGTTCAGAAACTTCACTTCTTCAAATGCAGATATTTAGAAATGTCATATAGCACCAACTCTCTGGAAAAGCATCTCTTCTCATCTGCAGGAAAAGATCGCAGTTCAAAGCCTAAGGAGAGCTGGTTGATAATCTAATTTTCACCTTCATCACCAAGGTGTGCTTTCTGTGTGCAGAGAGCTCTGATGGATGTTTTCTAATTCAACAGCTCTGGGTGGCAGAATTCCAGAATGTCTGGGATTGAACATTTGAAATACCACAAATGCTAACCTTTTACAAAGCAAAGTGTTTTCTTCCTTGGTTATTCAAAATGCAAGGAGCGCTCCAGCTGTTAAAATGCAAAGCTCTTCTCATGTCACTGCAGAAAGTGTTGGTGTTCTAGAAATTGCTGCTTGTGACAACAATAATAATCTAGATGCGTGAATACATATGCAAAGTGTGCCTTCCAGTCAGTCCTGACTCCTGACAACTGTTTGGACAAGGTCATGCAACTTTCTTGGCAAGACTTTTTGGAAGTGATTTGCCATTGCCTTCTTCCTAGGCTCAGAAAGAGTGACTAGCCCAGGGTCTGTATTTGGGTGAAGAAGATGTCATTATGTTTTCAAGCTTTCACTACAATCCCATGGGCTAAGAGAAAAAGTGACAACTTCATTCATTTTGGAGTCCCTGGCTCTTGAATTGTTCAGGCTGTTGATGTGCTGTGAATATTGACAAAATTGCTTTCCAAAAGCAAATTGAAAACAAACAAGCAAAAACCTATTGGCTTTGTAACCAGGTGTCTTGAACAAGTATCAGCAACACTGTTGTAAAATGCAAGCAAAAAGAAAGGAGGGAGTATGGTGTGCCTGGCGAGCAGTTATGGTTGTCTCCCTGATCAAGAGACAAAACACTAGTGACGGAAAATTGGCAAGAAAATGAAATGTTTATTGTAAATGAAACATTAACATTTCCACCGTTCCTCCTCCTCCTCCTCCTCTCACAAGTATTTGGGGGATTAATGTTTTAATCAAACAAATCAACACTTCGGACGTTTTTCTTGTTGTTACACAAAAAGGTACAACATGCCTTTTTCTTCTCGTGGAGTTCTGCACAGTTGTCTTTTGACATACTTAGGACCTTTATCTTTCAGCATGGATGTTTGGCTGCAAGATGTCTTGGTAATTTTGCAGAATTCAGACTACTTGCTCACAGTCAGTACATGATCCATTTGGCTTGTCTTTCTTCCCAGTCCATGTAAAATCAAAGTCGATAAAGCACTGATACTTTTGTTCCTTACCTGTGCTTGAGCTTAATTTCCCAAAACTTGTGCCAGAAAGAGAAGCAGCCACACCAGACTGGAATTTGTTTTGTTTTTTCACCTTTTTTCAGTACCTTCTGCAATTGTACCAGTTTGTAGTTCAGGGTTTCTCAACCAGGGTTCTGTGGAACCCTCAGGTTCTGTGAGAGGTCACTAGGGGTTCCCAGGGATATCATGGTTTATTGAAATAATTATTTCAGATTTGGGCAACTTCACACTGAAGAGGCAAGTTTCATTCTTTATTTTTAGTTTAAGAACACTGTTAATGCATATATACAGGCCTACCCATGAAACAAATATTTATTTTTATTCATTTATTTATCAAATTTATGACCGCCCATCTCCCCCCGAGGAGGGACTCTGGGCGGTTTACAATAAAAACAGAATTAAAACAGTACGATATAAAACTATACAATAAATATAGATAGACAATAAAATATAAATATGATAAAAACCAGATGGCTAAAGATATATAATAATTTTGTAAATTCTGGCCTATATTTGAATGTTCCCCGAGGCCTGAAAAATATTTAAAGGGTTCCTCCAGGGTCAAAAGGTTGAGAAAGGTTGTTGTAGCTTATAATTCCTATCTGGAAAAATAACATTCATATACTGAGGGTTATATATCTAGGATGGGCATTGATGGCATGGATTTTTCCATTGTGAATGCCTGGCTAAAACCAGTTAAGCACCATATTCCTTCTGCTTACCTGTCTTTGCAAATGCAATTTTCATACATGTTTACCTGGAGAAAGTCCCACTCCAAAGAGATTTGAGGCACGTGTGCACTGCAGCCAAGCAGTGCGACCCTAAGTTTCTTTAACAATCCCCACACAGCTCAGTGCAGCTTATTTCAAAGTAAGCATATGCAGGATGCCCCCCTTGATGATTAGCAGACCTCTTGGGGACACATGCATGCAAAAACACAAACTTTCTGCAATGTAGAAAGTGAAGAATGAGGGAGGGACTTCACATGATAGCTATTGCAGAGTTAGGCATGTTTATTGGAGTATGGGAGTAGGCAGGGAGTCGGTTTTGTCTGTGTGGATATAGTGAGGAAAGTCAGTTGTCTCCTGTGAGGAGCGCTTACAAATTCTGGGGACATACAGCCATTGAGAAGGAAAAGCAGCCTTGGCAGGTGCAGATGGCTTGTTGTGTTTCCTTAGACCCTCACAGGACCCATTCTGGAACTTGAGGTTCTACGGAACCCAGTTTGAAGAACACCCCCAGAAGCTAAAATAATGCTGCTTTTGTGACTTTGGTTGACTTTGAGATTCAGGATACATTTAAAAATGCAGTGAGTCTTGAAACAGAGTCTTCAAATGGAAGGCATTCTGAAGTCTCCAGAAGAACTGGGCTAAAGAACATACACAGAGGCCACATACATATCTCAGTTTACTCCCCCACAAGGTATCCATTTTTCAGAAAGCAAACTGAGGATGCTGCCCTCCTCTCTAGGCCTTTGGATGTTTTGTAGCTTCCCAGCTTAACTTTGCTTCCCCCCCACCCCCAACAGTTTGGCTCAATTCAAAAAAGCATTAAACTGGCAACCAACTACTATTGATTTCCTAAAAATGTCTATTACTCTACATAAGGCCCAGAGGCATTCTTGGAAACCCAAATTATTCTGGAAACTGGTGCTTTTGCATAGGCCATTTAATTATTTTTAATTAAAGGAATCTAAAAATAAAGTCAGATGAGGTTGGGAGCTTGTCAAATATCAAGGGAGGTGTTCCCAGCCCCAAGATATATTATTTTTTATCTCTTGATTAAAATGTTATTTATATTGTTTACCATTATGTATCAGGATAAAACTAACTGAACCACTTCATAATTTACTATAGAGTAGGGAAGTGAGTTGTTGCTAAATACAATTTTTATTATCCTTCACCAGGCATGGAGATGGTTGGAACTGTGGTTAAGCAACAGCTGAAGATATCAGAATCCCCATTTCTGAAGGAATGTCCTTAAGACTTGTAGCAAGGCAGAGAACTGCAAATATTTGGTTTCCTAATGAAGTGAAGTGGTGTTGGAGGAAAATCCTGAGAGTGCCTTGGACTGCAAGAAGATCCAACCAGTCCATCCTCCAGGAAATAAAGCCAGACTGCTCACTTGAGGGAATGATATTAAAGGCCAAACTGAAATACTTTGGGCACATCATGAGAAGACAGGACACCCTGGAGAAGGTGCTGATGCTAGGGAGAGTGGAAGGCAAAAGGAAGAGGGGCCGACCAAGGGCAAGATGGATGGATGGTATTCTAGAGGTGGTGGACTCGTCCCTGGGAGAGCTGGGGGTGTTGATGACTGACAGGAAGCTCTGGTGTGGACTGGTCCATGAAGTCACGAAGAGTTGGAAACAACTGGACGAATAAACAACAACAACCTTGTAATAGCTGAGTGTGGTAGCACAGTTGAATGCATTAAAGACCCCAGGGTTTCCAGAATAGAAGGTCCTCTTAAACTGTTCCTGCTTGGACACACCTGTTGCCCTCTTCCTCCTCTGTTGTACCTGCAGAGTTGAGGCTCAGTTTTGGTTTTCTTCATTGGGTTTCACAAAGTGCCTGTGTACTGAAGACAGATACTAGGGGAATACTGCTTAAAACACTGCTGAGTTCTAACACGAAGCTTCAATTTTAGCCTTTCTTGCTCACCATTTATTCTCTGGAAACTTTCTTCCAACATCTTGTTTTGCTATTGGGATCCAAATGATTGGATCAGCAGAGTACATCATCTCAACCCATCCCAATGTCAAGCATGTTTTGTGCTCCTAAACCTGGATCTTTCTTCCCCCTGTCGCCAGCAGCTCCCACACTCTTATGTACAGTATTTAAAGTCCAGACAAGGAACATGAGATTAATAGGTGCTGCTGTTATGTGACAATAAAAAAATAAAATCAATGTTTAGATATAAAAGCAGGGATGTCACAAGACATTCGCCTTGTAATAAGACAGAAAATTTAATTCAGCAGATGATAACCTGCAAAAAGGAGATCAGGGAAACATTTGCCTTGAAGGTCTTTCTGTTTCAGGGCAACACTAGAAATTGCAAGAAACAAATCCAAGGTGTGGTCAGGAAAGTCAAGATGGCCACAACGGTGCAACGCACATAACAAACAGGCAGAAGCTTGATTGCGCTATTGTAACTACCATCTTGAGGGGAGCTGGGGGTGTTGACGACCAACAGGAAGCTCTGGCGTGGGCTGGTCCATGAAGTCATAAAGAGTCGGAAGCGACTGAATGAATAAACAACAACTGAAGTGATTTTTTCTTATGATGAAAGATCAGCCTGAAAATTATTTCTCAACAGTGTTTCTAAGAAGAGAAGTGTCTTGTGAAATTTAGATTGATGCATGGAAGCATAATGACTGAAATCTCAATTTATTTCCCATCTATTGCTTCCATCTTCTCTCCAAGTGCAGAAAAGCGGATATTGAGTAAGTGCACAAAAACATCATCCTAGTGCAGTTCTGTGTTATAAGCAGATAGGAAGAGATTACTTTTAGGATGTTTTCCATTATTAGACTGATTTTATCCTGTTTTCATGTCTGTTTGTACATTTGTTCACAAAAACTCACATAACATTTTGGTTTACATTTCTCCTATTGCTTGCTATTATTATTACTATTACTATTACTATATTTTGAGACCACTTTATTCCCAGCTTTATAAATTTGTTCACACATTTAATTAAAACATTTCTGTATATGCTTTCTCTCAATGTGCACTTTTTTGTACTTGCATTGTTTTAACTGAAAACTCCTCTAAAACTCTGAAATTTTAATGTCTTAATCCACAGCTTTTGGATATTGTAGCAATGAGTTATTTTCAGGTTTAAAGGCAGATTAGGTAGAGGTAAAGGTTTCCCTTGACATTAAGTCCAGTCGTGTCCGACTCTAGGGGGCGGTGCTCATCTTCGTTTCAAAGCCGAAGAGCCGGCGTTTGTCCGTAGACACTTCCATGGTCATGTGGCCCCATGACTAAACGGAACGCCGTTACCTGCCTGCCGAAGCGGTACCTATTAATCTACTCACATTGGCAAGTGTTCGAACTGCTAGGTTGGCAGGAGCTGGGACTAGCAATGGGAGCTCACCCTGTCACGCGGATTCGAACCGCCGACCTTCCGATCGGCAAGCTCAGCAGCTCAGCAGTTTAACCTACAGTGCCACCATGTCCCTAAAGGCAGATTGGTTGTTGTTTATTCGTTTAGTCGCTTCCGACTCTTCGTGACTTCATGGACCAGCCCACGCCAGAGCTTCCTGTCGGTCGTCAACACCCCCAGCTCCCTCAGGGACGAGTCCGTCACCTCTAGAATATCATCCATCCACCTTGCCCTTGGTCGGCCCCTCTTCCTTTTGCCCTCCACTCTCCCGAGCATCAGCATCTTCTCCAGGGTGTCCTGTCTTCTCATTATGTGGCCAAAGTATTTCAGTTTGGCCTTTAATATCATTCCCTCAAGTGAGCAGTCTGGCTTTATTTCCTGGAGGATGGACTGGTTTGATCTTCGTGCAGTCCAAGGCACTCTCAGAATTTTCCTCCAACACCACAGTTCAAAAGCATCGATCTTCCTTCGCTCAGCCTTCCTTATGGTCCAGCTCTCGCAGCCATATGTTACTACGGGGAACACCATTGCTTTAACTATGCGGGCCTTTGTTGTCAGTGTGATGTCTCTGCTCTTAACTATTTTATCGAGATTTGTCATTGCTCTTCTTCCAAGGATTAAGCGTCTTCTGATTTCCTGACTGCAGTCAGCATCTGCAGTAATCTTCGCACCTAGAAATACAAAGTCTTTCACTGCTTCTACATTTTCTCCCTCTATTTGCCAGTTATCAATCAAGCTGGTTGCCATAATCTTGGTTTTTTTGAGGTTTAGCTGCAAACCAGCTTTTGCACTTTCTTCTTTCACCTTCATCATAAGGCTCCTCAGTTCCTCTTCGCTTTCAGCCATCAAAGTGGTATCATCTGCATATCTGAGATTGTTAATGTTTCTTCCAGAGATTTTAACTCCAGCCTTGGATTCCTCAAGGCCAGCTTGTCGCATGATGTGTTCTGCATACAAGTTGAATAGGTAGGGTGAGAGGATACAGCCCTGCCGTACTCCTTTCCCAATCGTAAACCAGTCTGTTGTTCCGTGATCTGTTCTTACTGTTGCTACTTGGTCGTTATACAGATTCTTCAGGAGGCATACAAGATGACTTGGTATCCCCATACCACTAAGAACTTGCCACAATTTGTTATGGTCCACACAGTCAAAGGCTTTAGAATAGTCAATAAAACAGAAATAGATGTTTTTCTGAAACTCCCTGGCTTTTTCCATTATCCAGCGGATATTGGCAATTTGGTCTCTAGTTCCTCTGCCTTTTCTAAACCCAGCTTGTACATCTGGCAATTCTCGCTCCATGACCTACTGAAGTCTACCTTGCAGGATCTTGAGCATTACCTTACTGGCATGTGAAATGAGTGCCACTGTTCGATAGTTTGAACATTCTTTAGTGTTTCCCTTTTTTGGTATGGGGATATAAGTTGATTTTTTCCAGTCTGATGGCCATTCTTGTGTTTTCCAAATTTGCTGGCATATAGCATGCATTACCTTGACAGCATCATCTTGCAAGATTTTGAACAGTTCAGCTGGGATGCCGTCGTCTCCTGTTGCCTTGTTATTAGCAATGCTTCTTAAGGCCCACTCAACCTCACTCTTCAGGATGTCTGGCTCTAGCTCACTGACCACACCGTCAAAGCTATCCCCGATATTGTTATCCTTCCTATATAGGTCTTCTGTATATTCTTGCCACCTTTTCTTGATCTCTTCTTCTTCTGTTAGGTCCTTGCCATCTTTGTTTTTGATCATACCCATTTTTGCTTGGAATTTACCTCCAATGTTTCCAATTTTCTGGAAAAGGTCTCTTGTCCTTCCTATTCTATTGTCTTCTTCCACTTCCGCGCATTGCTTGTTTAAAAATAATTCCTTATCTCTTCTGGCTAACCTCTGGAATTTTGCATTTAATTGGGCATATCTCCCCCTATCACTGTTGCCTTTTGCTTTCCTTCTTTCTTGGGCTACTTCTAGTGTCTCAGCAGACAGCCATTTTGCCTTCTTGGTTTTCTCTTTCTTTGGGATGTATTTTGTTGCTGCCTCCTGAACAATGCTGCCAACTTCTGTCCAGAGTTCTTCCGGGACCCTATCTACTAAGTCCAGTCCCTTAAATCTATTCTTCACCTCCACTGCATATTCCTTAGGAATATTAGTGAGCTCATATCTAGCTGATCTGTGGGTCTTCCCTAATCTCTTTAGTCTGATCCTAAATTGTGCAAGAAGAAGTTCATGATCTGAACTACAGTCAGCTCCAGGCCTTGTTTTTACCGACTGTACAGATGTCCGCCACCTTTGGCTGCAAAGGATGTAATCAATCTGATTTCGGTGTTGTCCATCTGGTGAAGTCCATGTATAAAGCCGTCTCTTAGGTTGTTGGAAGAGAGTGTTTGTTATGCAGAGTGAATTGTCTTGGCAAAATTCTATCAGCCTATGTCCTGCTTCATTTTGTTCTCCCAGGCCATACTTACCTGTAATTCGAGGTGTCATTTGACTGCCCACCTTAGCATTCCAAAGGCAGATTGGTGTCACTGATTTTTCATAAAACTTTTTCCAATTATGTAGGTGTTGCACATTGATGCAATGTCTTTTACACATATTCATAAGTATATGCTTCTCCCCTCAACCTCCATTTTAAAATTCAATGCAGACTGACAATGACTATGAAGCACATTGCACTGAATATGCATAGAAATTTAGGAAGAAGTTTGGAAAAGGTTAGAAGTTGAGGGTGATCTGTTAAGTGGGTAGAGTTGGTGGCTACAGTTATAAACTGTAACCACTGTCTTTATCCACTTTCAGACATTATTTAACTTCACTTGATTCTTGCCAGTATGGTCCATTGGTCTTTGAAGAAGCAGGATAAAAAGAGTATTGATGCTTTTGAACGTTGGTGTTGGAGAATACTCTTCAAAATATCATGGATAGCCAAGAAAACAAACACATGGATTATAGAGCAAATAAATCCAAAGTTCTCATCAGGCTGAAATTATCATATTTTGGACACATTATCTGAAGATCTAACTCCTTGAATAAGTCCATAATGGGAAATACGGAAGGAAGAAGAAGAAGAGGACAACTAGCAGCAAGGTGGATGGACTCAAATACCATTGGAAGACCTGAAGGACCAGGTTGGGGACACATCATCCTGAAGAAGGTCTATCTATGTGGTTGCTAAGAGTTGACACCAACTTGATGGCATGCAATCTATCAATGAATTACTCAACATAGCATTGGAAACTAGGATTGATTAAATAAAAACATGCTGCTGTATTTGAGAGGGAAACTTATTAAAACCACATGAACAAATATGGATTAATTGTATGGAAACTGCATTGTTCATTTTTTAGCTTTGGAAGAAAAAGAAATGAGTTTATTATGCATTTATATCAGGCAGTATCTTTTTTTTTTTTTTTTTTAATTCTTCAGGCCTTCCTTTGACCATCTAGAGATTATGTGCACTCATAAATAGGCAGCCAGAACTTGCAGAAATCACTAAATTCAACAGGGATTTTTGCTTTTTGCCTGGTCAATGTGCATCATCGCTAATGTTTATCTAAGAATTTGTGCTGATCTGGTTTTTAATACAATTTATAATTTAAATATTATGCTCATGTCTGTTGTGCGTATTGCTTGGGAAATAGGTATACATTCTAGGTAGATATAATTAGGGCTATATAGAGGAATGTAGAGATAACATTGATGAAGGTATGTAAAAGTTATTAGCAGGATATACTGTAATAAAAGAGAAAGTAAATGACAACAGAGTCCTAGAAAGGAAGGTAGCAGGAGAAAGAGACTGAGAATAATGGCACCTTGATTCTGTGTGGTACAGTGCAAGAGGGGGCATGGGCAAACTGGCAGACTTTCAAGATTCTATTATAATACAACAGAAATAATAACTACAACAATAAATTTCTAGTAATTCTCACAGTGTCTGTTTCCTGGCCTGGCCTGGCCTGTCTTAAAGAGCTGACAGGCTGAGTGAAATTTTGATTTGGGGATTTGGTTTGAAACCACTTCAGTTAAATCACTGAACTGAATTGGTTGTGTTCAAATAGATTTCCCAATATTGATTTCCTGCTTCAGTTCAATTACCTGAATTGACTTGAGTGGATTTTTTGAACAGAATCATTGATTCAAATCTCATCAGAGCCTATTGATACACCCCTGGAGAATATGTACATTGACCAGTCAATATACTTCCTAATGCATGGGTGATGATCACTCTAGTAGTAACCTTTATTGCTGAACCAAGCTGTATGTGGAATCCACTGTTTAGGGGGTGTGTGGCTTTGTGAATCTGCAACATCACTAGCATCAATGCAACTTCTCTGCTTAATTCAAATGAGCAGTAGGAAAACATTTAAAGTGGTTCAGCAAAGCTATTCTAGACTTTCATGGCTGATGTTATCTGTGAATAACTGTAGGGCATGGTCGTCAAAGATAAAGGATGGAACAACAGGTGTATACTTCAGTGATAATGTCATTTGTTATGTCAATGAAAATCTTCTGCTCGAGTTGCGGTTAATGACAGTTGTTATTCTCTGCCTGTTCTCTCACTTTTCCTGGTGACATTTTTGCTCCAGGGGACTTGCCAAGAACT
Organism: Candoia aspera; assembly: GCF_035149785.1. Lineage (NCBI taxonomy): Eukaryota > Metazoa > Chordata > Lepidosauria > Squamata > Candoiidae > Candoia > Candoia aspera. Next base: position 6,200,105 of record NC_086157.1, read on the forward strand.
CTGAGAAACAGTCAGTCTTTTTTTTTAGAAATGTATAAGAAGAAAAGGTGTGGGTGTGAGAGGTAGAGATTGAGGTGCTTACCTGCCTCAACATAGGTAGCTAGCATATTGATTGCCCTTGAACAAGTATGTTCATACAGAACATAGAAGTTACATTTACTCTTAACCTTTGCTACTTTTCTCTTCATTTTTAAAATTCCTGGAGTGGCTTAGGGCATTGTGCAAATCCATCCTGTTTGCTTAGTTGATGGTTTAATGTCTTGTGCGAACCCAGAAAATGGGTTAAATCAGTAACCAGGTACAGTGTGGTGTATGAATGCAGCCTCTTTATATTGCTGGGGTACAAAGGAGCACATTATTATTATTATTTTTTTCTGGTTGTTTCATTGCATAAAATAGTATTCCTCTAGGAAATGCATTCAACTCAGTCACTGATTACTTTCTGAGAAGTTGTAGATGCGTAATATTCTGCTGCAATCCAGTAAGAGATTGCAGCAGAATATTGCAGGTTGTAGATATGTAATATTCTGCTGCATACCAATGACGCGGTGGCACTGCGGGTTAAACCGCTGAACTGCCGATCGGAAGGTCGGCGGTTCAAAACCGCGCGGCGGGGTGAGCTCCCGTTGCTCGTCCCAGCTCCTGCACACCAAGCAGTTCGAAAACATGCAAATGTGAGTAGATTAATTGGTACCGCTTCGGCGGGAAGGTAACGGCGTTCCGTGAGTCATGCCGGCCACATGACCCGGAAGTGTCCTATGGACAACGCCGGCTCTAAGGCTTAGAAACGGAGATGAGCACTGCCCCCTAGAGTCGGACACGACTGGACTTTACGTCAAGGGAAACCTTTACCTTTACCTACCAATGGTGAGATCAGGAGTTTCTAATAGGATGCAAACTGCATGGTACACAAAGATTGTTTCCTGAATGTCCTTAGTATGATAAATGATGGAAATAAAGCCTGTGTGAGAATGCTTAGTAAACGGTTCAGCACTGAGGAGAAAATAAAACACAGATATTGAGGTCCCCTTGTTTCCTTATTTGTTTTTTGTTTTTAATCTGTTCAATCATGTCCAATTCTTGGAGACTGCCTGGAGAAGTCCCTGCAGTTTTCTTGGCAAGGTTTTTTTGGAAGTGGTTTGCTATTGCCTTCTTCCTAGGGCTAAGCGAGAGGGACTGGCCCATGGTCACCCAGTTGGCTTTGTACCTAACATGGGACTAGAACTCATGGTCTCCCAGTTTCTAGCCCAGTGCCTTAACCACTACACCAAACTGGCTCTCTTAACGTATTTATAGGTAAATGGAGAAAGAATGTTGATGGTAACATTAAAGGTGTGTAGGTTAGGGATTTGAAAGTATGTCTTGTGTTGTTGATGTAGAACCTGAATGATTGGCAGTGAATGTTAGACAGATTGCATGATGCAATGAAAAATATGGATCTGTAAATTAATGTACTACACATTTTCAATTTCTTTGGCATCCTATTCCTTAGTCTCTTTCTGTGCTTTGAATCCGAGCAAGTCAACCTGAAAGGGAATAGCATGATGGATGGATGGATGGAGGGAGGGAGGGAGGGATGGAGGGATAGATGGAGATACACACACACAAACATGCACACACACTCTTGTTTATTTGTTGAAATCCTTACTGGAAGAGTAGAGCATCAAAAGCAAAATAGTCTTGATATTAACAAGCATATTCTAAACTGTTAGTTTTCTGAATTTAGCAAAAGTATTTCCTGATTAATCTAAGGCTTAGATTCTGAAACAAGTTATTTTCACACCCGTAATTGTAAAACATTAAATATATCTCTCAGAAAATTAGCTAACACATGTTTAGCTATATTTAACTGCAAACTGCACTTTGCCACTGCATTTTGCTCTGGTATCCCCTTCAGTTATAATAATAGTTGTAATTTCATTAAGATAAAATAAGATTAAGTTCTATTCTGATTTACATTTTATTGTTCTCTGATTTGAGAGAAAGAAAAGTCAATGGATCAGTAATTTACACAGTGAAGAATGAGACAGAAAGGTTCAGGGGGAAATAAGGATTACAAACAGACATAGTCAGTGATGGGAGATTGGCTATAAACTTCCACTTAAATGAGTACATTGTTTATGTAGCGAGAGGTGCAAAATGATTTGAGATTAAAATATTTCTACTTTTGAACGGCTGCTCATGATCTCACTGGAAATGTTCAAGCGTCAGAACAGGATATTCCAAAACTTAATATAAGTGGTCTGGCCCTGAACAGGCTGTTCCAATTTCCATTTCAATCAGAATGGCCTATTTTAGATCAGGCTGCTTCCACTGAGGCTACAACAATTTTATAGATTTGAGATGAAAAATGTTGGGATAAGAATGTCACGACTTCAAAACATTGTGTGCTCCTCTGTTGTACATTTTGGACAATACATATTTTAAGATGGTAAATCTTAAGGCAAACATAAAGCATATCAGTGTTGCGTTTTGCATTACAAACAGAAGGTTCTTAATAGTATAAACTATTCAGACAAAATCCCCATGGGGATCAGTGGGATTACTCCCAGGTAACTTAATATGTGTTTATATGATTTGAATCAATCCACTGCAAAATGAAGGACTCTTAATTGAAGATAATGGACAGTAATCTACAATGCTGGTCTACTGCAGGTTGGTAGATAGATGTTTTTTGACTTCCCAGTGTAGGGCTGAGAGAAAGTAACTGGCCCAAAGGTTTTACTTTTGTTCTATGTGTTAGGGAAGCACTGAGCATCTGGGGCAATGTTAATAGCTTCAACTGCTGTGGTTAGTGGTCATGTACATCTTAGATTTTTCCCGTTCCTCTGATGCTCCTGATGAGCCTCAACAGTCTTTCTCTTGACTTTGGATTGCCTGATGGGGGGAATTAATTTACTTATTTCCAAAAGGTCTGAATCCTGTTTGTTATTTCAGTCATGAGAACATGGAATCAGAAGCGCTTTCATGAAAATTGTGGTTACTTAAGGCTGCTGGTAGATTCATCCCAGCCTCTTAAGCTTCAGCGTTGGAAAACATTTGATCCTGTTGTTGTTGTTGTTGTTGTTGTTGTTTTTGGAAGGAAAGAACTAGCCATTCAATTCATCTAAAATAGGAGCCCAAAGAGCATTCAAGGTTAATCTTAAAAACTTGCAACTAGTAGTAAAAACTAAGAGGGACAGAATGGTAGAATCTGTGGCAGGGTCAAATCGTTATAAGAGGAACAAGAAATAATGTATGAAAGCAGATTATCAAGTATGGAGGAAGCATGGAAACTATAGGGACATGCTTGTAATCACGGAAAGAATATATGCTTCAAGTGTACAAAGTTCCAGATTCAGTCTAGTGAGCTTAGATGACTTCATTCACAGCTGTAATATTTTTACTGTATGGTCCTCTCCATTGGCAAGCAGGGGCAAGTAGGGGACAAGTGAAGAGATTAACATCTCAGATCTATGTTGGAACTGGCATGGTTTAAAGAGTGTCCTGTAATAGGACAATATTTCTGAAGTCTCCAGAAGAGTTACCCTTAAGCAGCTTGTATCCCAATTTCCAGCATTCTCCAAGACCCAGGATCTCACAAGAATTTGGAAGTGCAGCATCAGTTGGTTCTCTATTTCCTTTAAGGCACCTAGGAAGAATAACTAGAGTGCATTGTTAATCTCAAAGGAATAATTCTATAGGTTTGGGATCTTGCTGAAAAAGCTTCATTAGTGTGTCCATAAAGTCACCAGGAGTTAATCAGGGGGAGGCCTGTTATTTTGAGCAAAGGAACTGAATACAGCTTTCCCAAATTGGTCTGACATCTTGTTCCATTGTTAGAACTGATTAAACTGTTTGAAAGTATACAACAAAAGATTTTGTTAAACAGATAAATAACATGCAGAATTAAAATGATCTGTAATGCAATCTTACATGGATTTGGATTGGAGACAGACATTGTCAGAGCCCACGATCAGGGCCTCAACTAGGGTCTGTGTCACCCGGGGCAAACATGGATTCTGTGCCCATTTTGGTGCCCCCCCCAGCCCTCATTTTGGCACCCTCCCAGCCCTCATTTTGGTGCTGCACCAGTGAGGTGCCCGGTCACCCCCCCTCCAGTTGCAGCCCTGCCCACGATCAAAGAACTGGTAGATCATTTGATCGTGTTCTGCCATCAGAGTCAACGTGTGTCAAGAATTGGTTGGGAGGGGGAGATTTGCTTAGAGTGGGAAAGAGAACTGTTTCATCTAAAGATGGTGTTCAAGGTTGTATCAGTCGGAGATGATTGGACTTGGAATGCTGGACTGCTGATGGAAGGGAGGAAGGAATGCGGAGGGGGGTTCTGGCTTGCCTGGGTACTTTTAATTAGGTAGTTTGTGCGGGAATTTTTAGTTGTGGCTTTTTGCTTCCATTCTGTACACATCTCCAATAAATCTGAAATCTGCATTTTATATGAATGCATGATCATTATTGAACCAATTGTGTCAGAACTGTACAGACACCAGGAATCCAGAATCTGATCTTTAATTTCAGTCAGGGATCTTTAATGCTTGTCCAGGGTAAGTAAAGAATCTTGGAAACTGTAAGAGGTATTTCCTACCCTTAATGAGAGTGAGTTCATTAAGGCAGAGTCCCTGTGAATGATTTGAACCTTCTTTCTAGGTTTCTTTCCACCTGAACTAAGTAACTATTTATGAGATAAACTGTCAACAAACTCACCATCCATATCTTTATAGTTTATGCCTACTCTTTCTTATATTTCTTTCCCAACTTCCCCACAGTCTTTCACAGTCTGTTATGGAGTTAGCCCCAGCTTTAATATAAGGAACAATAACAGTGTACATCTGGTCATTGTATTTCACAGACGTTTTCCAAATTCTCACTTAGTTTGAACATCTGAAGAATTTCCTAGGAAGCTGGAGGCAATCAGATGACTATCTAAATTCTTACTTTGTATGGCTGTTGCCTAAAACAAAATTGGAAGTAAACGAAAAAGTTTCTGCTGAAGCAAAACTATCTCAGATGTTTGTGGGAATACAAATATATTTGGTAAGACTAACTACCCACATTTTTAGAGAGTCATGGGGGAATCACATATCCACTGGTTGTTTTTTTATTGTTCGTCTGTTGTTGATTTGTTCAGTCACTTCTGACTGTTCGTGACTTCATGGACCAGCCCATGCCAGAGCTTCCTGTCAGTCGCCAACACCCCCAGCTCCCTGTTCATATAGGTGTATTTGCCCATGTATTTGTCTTCTTATTAAAATATAACTCATTATTAGCCCAATGGAAAGAGAATCTGATAGTGTTGAGTAAAAAAAAAGGTGGATGCCATCTGTACTCATCATCTGATATCTTATCAGGGTCCTGTTGGTCTTGCATCAATGTCATTAGTGAATAATACTCCTGATGAAGATCAACCTTCATAAATAGCTGGTTCTCAACAATAAGATCTGTTTTATCTACTCTCTACTGTTTGGTAAAGATTTTTTTCTCCTTCAAATGCATTGGGAGACTTATTACTGCTAACAGCTTTGGAGGAATGTTTTTTACATAGCATAAAGAATGTACCACCTTTGGAAAAGAAAGATTTTAATACCAGTTTCTGAGCTATTATGTTTGATTTTCAGTGAGAAAATTTGGATTTACAGTTCTGGACTTTAAAGACGAGAACTCTTCCCTTAACAACAACAGAGACTTCTTTCCTAATTTTAATCCTAATCCCAATCCTGATAACCCTGTAGAAGATGGTGTGTGTGTGTGAGTGTGTGTGTGAGTGTGTGTATATGCACAAATAGTACTTGGGAAAGATAATATTTAATTTACCTTCCCTCTGCGATAGGAGATCCTAGTAAAATTAAAATTTCTCTACTTGAGGGTGGGGGAGCATGAGGAATAAAGATGCAGTTAACTGTTAGCTACTATAATTGAAACAATATATAATTCAATGAACTGTATGAACATACTCCTATAATTTTTCTGTGTGATATTCCCATTAAAATCCATTGGTAATCAAAATGGGCCTGTATTACAATGTAAATTATCTGGAGAACTAGGTACTCAAAACAGAGATAGAGAAATGGATCATTTCCTTCCTTTCTTCTTCTTTTTTCTGTTTTAAATAAATTAGATTCTTTCCATTTGGTATCAGTACATTTCTGAGTTTCTGGATGTATTTTTCTCCTAATAAAAGGCATTAATTGAAACCTTGATTTAGTGAACCTCTATGCAGTGGACTTCAGATGCAACAGAAAGCTTCCCATTGTATTTAGATCATTTGACATTATGCATCAATTTGCATAAAGATACCAGTTTGTGCTAATTTGTTTCATTTGAATAATGATATCACTGCAAATGTCCCTCACTCTGAGTGAACAGACAACCAAGATTTGGCACATGAAATTGAGGCTGCACTGTTATTTGCAAGTAATATATATTGTAGGTATTTTTGTTGACCTTATCTATAACATGTTCATTTTATGCCCATTGGTTGGCTTTGCACAACACATTTAATATGGTCACTTAAAGACTAAAACACAATAGGCTATGCTTATTTGCTTTTCACCTTTATTAGTTGGGCTGGGGGAGGCTTACTAGTTTGTGTAAACTCAACCTGCATTGATTAGTTAATAGTTCAAAACATTCTGCAAACCTAGAAAAGGAATTACTCAAAGCACAGAACATTTCAGTGGATAACGGAGTTCTGCTTTGAACATATAAAATTACATAAGGTTTCATTATAGAGTGAACCAAATAATTATTTGCTTATCTTTGTCCTGAGGTATAGCATTACCTGAAACTCTAACGGAATTTGAAATGACTTCATATTCCCTAAAAATACTCCCAGATGGTTTTGTATCTGTTCAAGGAGAGAGAAAACTGTTGGGAATGGAAGATATGCTAAAGCTCAACAGAACTGATGAAGCTAGGGAGAACCAAAACACAAGTGGTCTTGGACCACGGCAAATCCAGTCATTACTCGATATATCATCTAAAACAGCACTGAAAAGCTGCCTTCCTGCCCTCTGGGCAAATTGCACATATGAATGTACACAATCCTGTTTCTGTTTAGGTAGAACCATCTACAATTCCAATAGCCATTGCAAAAAGAAGGTTTTGGGTGGTCCTTATGTGGTCCCATGGACCCTTCTTGACTATGCTACCCAAAGTCTATAGCAGGGTTTCCCACATTTGAGAGAGGAAACACATAGAGTGCAGCCCCCCATACACAAAACCAAATTGTCCCTGCAATAACTCCAGAAATTCTGGCTCTGCTCATACACATCACAGCATTGCCTATGTTGCGTTATTGCTCTGTCCACTTGACTTTCAGATTCCCTTCCTTCAAATAAGGAATAGCTCTGGTTATTGGCCCACCACTGTCTAAAACAACATTCCTTTATTTCTTGTTCTGCCATAGATTCAAGAACTAGGAGATGACTGGAAATCAGGGACCAACTCTCTTGGAGTGGTGGCAGACAGTAAGAAATTAAAAAGAAATGGAAAGGATTCTAGGTGGCCAAGGAAGAAAGTGCTTAATCCATACATATGTGACTATGCCTGAGACAAAGAATCTGAGCAAAATATGGAAAGGAAGGAAGGAAGGAAGGAAGGAAGGAAGGAAGGAAGGAAGGAAGGAAGGAAGGAAGGAAGGAAGGAAGGAAGGAAGGAAGGAGAGTCTCTCCCTGTTATAACTTTGCTAGCTACCCCAGTAGTGGCAATTAAACAATTATAGTAACTATTGGAATTATATTCCAGATAAATTCAGAAAATTCATCTGAATTCATAAGTTTTCAGAACAAAGAAAAAATTAATTAGATCACACACACACGAACATATGGTCTCAAGATGGGAGGGAAGAGTGTCCACAAATGAGTCCTCTTTTATTTTGCTGAATGTTCTCCCTGATGAAGGCTATACCAGCTTCACCCTGAAGCAAATTGTTATACTGAAGCTATTAACTTCTAAAAATAGGGAATTGTAATGGAAACATCCAGTGAGCTGCTCTTGGGCATAGCATCAAGGCTAGCAAATATGTGGCAGCAACAGTCCTGCCTTCCATCCTGTGTTTCTAGCAAGTCTTAATGCTGTGCATTTTGGCAGTTCCAATAGGAAGTTTTGGGTGCTAGTCCAGAACCTTTGGGTGCTCACCAAATGTCTGGATATGTGTAAATGGGCAATTAGAGTGTCAACAAAATGACACCACTCCCCCCACACACATACACGCATATTCTTTTTAAGCAATAAGTACTGGGAGGGAGGTATTTAGCAATGGATGTTGCTTTCAAGCCTGGTTCTTATGAATGTCTTGAAAATATCTGCCTGGATCCTCTTAGAAGCACTATGATTTTCCAGGGGTTCTAAAATCATAGGCATCAGAACTGTCAGCTTCAACTTCAAATTGTTCTTCCAAATTCTCTTTTGGGGTGCCAAGTTAAGTGACTTAATAAGTGCAAGGAAATACTGTACATACACAAACACACACATCTGGATAGGAATCCTTTTTAAGCAGATGTTGTCCTGAGTTCATTGACCACTAAAAATCATATATAAGAAATATATATGACTTTTTTGCCATTACTGTACAAGAAATTCTCAACACATGAATGGTCCATGTCATCCACTGACATATGATGCCAGTCTCCTGCAGATATCTGTGCTGAGTATGTGGATGTTTGCAGAATATTAATTTTATATGAGCTATGTTGGCAAGTGTGTTGACATTGCTGATTAACTCTGATTTAGTAACATCTGAGTAGAGTATCTAGGGAATCTGGATTCAGATCTCTTGTATGCTCACCATGCAACCATTGAGCAGCTCTGGAACATGAATGTGAAAGTGAATTTAGCAGCAACCATGGGAGGAAACCTTTGTCCTTTGGGGCTAGATGGTAAATAGCTGTGCCTTAGAGGAGTCCCCCCCCCATCCTAATGCTTTCCAGTTCTTTTAGACTTCAACCAACTCTCAGAATCCCCAAACAATTTATGAAAGTTGAATTCCAAACATCTTGGGAACGTCCAGTTGGAAAAGTTTCCCCTCCTATCCTGTCTTCTCTCCCCTGGTAATAGTAGAAAAATCCTAATCCTGGTCACTGGACATGGCAAAGTTCCCTTGACAGTCTTGTAGCTAAGTAGGTTCAGCCTAGTTACTACACGAATGAGAGATAACCAGAAAATTCTGGAATTGTAGGCTACGCTGGGAAATCCAAACAACATACCAAAGGAAGGGAGTGGTGAATGGTAAAATGGAATGAATATGTCCATGAAGTCACCAGAAATCAAACTTCATTAGACAAAGAAGGCAACTTACAGCAGTGGAGCTTGGAAGGCTCCTTCTCATTGTCTTACCAGATGGAAACATCTGGATGACCTTCTATGTATTCCAAAGTAAAGTTGGGCCAGGCTTGGTTAATAATTAGATAGGAATACCAGGACTATAAGGTTAGATGGGAAGGAAAAATCAAATCAAATCAAATCAAATCCCAACTTTACCTTTTAAAAAGAGGAATAAAATGTAGTTACTGTAAAAGAAGAAATGTTTCTTACTATGGAAGGGTTAAAGCAATCAATTTCTGTACATGTGCCAGACTAACTACCCATCTTCCTGGTCTGGCAATTGCCAACCACACAGGTGAAGAAATAGGACATCAGCTTGAAAAACATTTCATTGTTCAGTACATGGAGTAAGAGTTTCAGGGTAAGGATGCTTGAGTTTGTAATGAAAACAAGTCTTGGATAACAAAACAAGTCTTGTGCCTGTTGTTTGTTTATCAGCATTACAAGCTAAAGCCCAAATTTCATGTTCTCTGGAGTAATTTCAGTGTAACAGTTTATTAGATTATCCAACCACAAGGGAATAAACAGGACAGAAATATGAATAACTGGGCTGCTGCAACCTTAATGTGGGTCTGTGGTATGTGCCTAACTGTTCTGCACCTCATATATTAGCTACTTGTATAAATCAATGTTGACAACTTGTGTATTATTTTGGACTAAACACAGAAATAGTCTGGAGACCAAAAGCCATTAGTTAGCAAAAAGAAATTTATTATTTTATTTTATTTTTTTTTATTTTCTATCCCGCCTTTATTATTTTTATAAATAACTGAAGGCTGCAAACATACCTAATGCTCCTTTCTCCTCCTCTTTTCCCCACAACAACAACCCTGTGAGGTGAGTTGGGCTGAGAGAGAGGGCTGGCCCAAGGTCACCCAGCTGGCTTTCATGCCATTAGGCCTGGTAGATGGCTGTTTCTGCTTCAGATATGGCAGCTGGCAGTAACCAACAGACTAGAACTGGATCAAAAATAGACATACCATCATGGAAGAACATTGTTCTTGGTACTGGATAGTCCAAGAGGTCTTGTAGATTTGGGAAGGAATAGAATCATCCAATGTTAAGAGCCATTTTAATGGTTCTATAGCAGAAAGGAACAGCTGGGGACAGGAAAATATAGGCAGAGAAGGATGCCAAATGGAGGCAATAGAATAACTACAAGGGAAGGCCATGGGTCCTTCAGCAAAGGTTCGTTACCTTGTCGTGGTGCTGGAGCTTGAGCACCTCAATGAAGCCATGAGCTAAACCGTGAAGGGACACCTGTCATGTTCGCCGTTTCAATGTCTTTGATGCATCGTAACGTTTCGCATGTCATTAATTGGATGCGTGTTTCATCTTTCTCGGGAGGATGGGAACGTTTATCTTTTGGCTTTGCTTTGGAATGTATTTGTATTATCTACTGCGCTCAAGGTTACTTTCCCAGGCTAGCAACTCTGACGATTGCTAGCACCTGTGTCGGGCGGGGCTGTTACGAGGGAGGCGGGATACGTTTGCACCAAGGGTTTAAGTTTGTATTTGGCGCGCTTTTGCTCATTCTCAGCTTTCTCTGTATCTGTCTTTAGTACTCTAAATAAATCAGATTTCATTTAGCAGCCTCTTGTGAGTCTGAGTATTTGGGGCTAGGGCAACCATTACATAAAGCTGAGAATCTAAGTTCCTAACTCCGCTGGCCCCTGTCCAGGAAAGACAAGCGTCTAACCCTGTGAGGGAGAGAGCCCGCGATGACTGAACCCGACATCATGATGATGGAGGAAGGGGAACCGGACTCGACCGTGAGGCAGTCCGGCCGACCGTCCCAAGGCGGGGAGCTGTCAGCCATCCGAGAGGAGGCGAGCTCCGAGTCGGAGAGTGAAGCCGGGGGGCTGAAAACGGCCCCAGAGACCACCGTAAATTCTCCGGGCGAGCTGCTCACCTGGGATACGACCCAAGGAGATGCCACGGCAGCGGGGGGTCCCTCCTGGAGGCAGAGATACCCATTGTCCCCCAACGTGGTGCAGGTGCAGCCAACGGAGGGCTCACCCACTCCGGATCGGATCCGAGTGTTGGAGTCCAAAATGGATTCGTTGGAGGCTATATTGAAACAGCTGAGCTTGGATGTGACCTCGTTGCGAGAGGTCCGGGAAGAATCAAGCCAAAGGCATTCAACCCCCTCTTCCCAGGGGCTGTCCCCGGAACGGCGACGGGTGGTGCGGAGGCGCGAAGGGGACCAGTCGGTCCGGATGGAAATCGCAGCATCGCCAGGGCGATCGCCCCGGGGCCCCGTGCCGCCCCAAGCCAGGGGAACACAAGCCGCGGCAGCACCGGTGGTGGGGCGCAGCGCGGCGGGAGGCGGCATGCGAGACTTCCCTGTCAAGTTTGATGGGGACCCGACCAAACTCTCGTTCTTCCTGACGAACGCGAAAGCCTATATGGAAGAATGGGGGGCGTTTTTCCAATCGGAAAAGGCAAGGATCATCACCATTGCCACCAAACTGAAGGGGAGGGCGGCAGACTGGTATGTCCAGATGTGCCAGTCGGAGGCGCCCGAACTGGAAAGTCTCGAGGAGTTCCTCTGGGCGTTGAAGCAACACTTCGAGGACCCCTTAGCAAAGGAGAGAGCAAAGCGAGCCCTGAAGGAACTCAAGCAGGGGTTCAGATCAGTGGCCGATTATGCTTTGGAGTTTAAAGCGCTAGCTGGGAAGGTGGATGACTGGTCCCAAGCCACCATTATCGAGCTCTTCAAGGATGGCTTGAATACAGAGGTGCTGCGCTGGTCCCTGGGGAGGGACGACCCATACACGCTGTATGAGTGGATCCTGCTGGCGGGGAGGGCTGAACATGCACAGGAGATCTTTGCCCAGCGGAGGACCGCCAAGTCGGGGCGGGAGGTGAAGCCCAGCCGCCCATCGACCACCGGGGGGAAACCGGGACAACGACCCTGGGACGAGGAGCGGGAGAAGCGGTACGCCAAAGGCTTGTGCCTGAGATGTGGTAAGGAGGGGCATAGAGTGGCAGCATGCCCGAAGGCAAAGGTGGAGGAACGGCCCGGAAAACCGCCAGCAAAGTCCCCTGCATTGCCGAGGAAGCAAAAAGCTGCGGTGGCTGAAACCGAGGGAGACGATGTAATGTTCTTCGAAATTGAGGGGGAGACCGAAATCCCGCAGCCGGCGGGAAACGCCAGCCACCTGCTCTAAAGGGCGCCGCTGGGCAGGTGGTAGAGGATGGGCGCGAGCCTCCATCGGTGAGTGGCACTTACCGCATACTCATGGTGAAATTGAAATTGGGCTCCCAATCCAAGACTGTGGAAGTATGGGCCATGATTGATTCGGGGTGTTCCCGCTGTCTTATGCACCCCGACGTGGTGGCGGCTTTGGAGCTCCCCACGTTCCCTTTACAGCGACCCATCGCTTTTACTCAGCTGGATGGGTCCGTGGCAGGGGGCCAACCGGTCACCCATTTTACCGGGCGTGTAGCCTTGCAACTGGGCAGTCACCAGGAAGGGCTGTCTTTTGTGGTGGCTCCGGTTGGGGGGCCATTGGTGGTGTTGGGGGTACCCTGGTTGGTGCAGCAAAACCCCCACATAAACTGGGTCTACCGAACTATCACGTTTAGGGATGGGTTTTATCAAGCGGCCGAGGGTAAAGGTGCCCCAGAGGAGATGGTGGGGGTTGCGGCAGCTGCGACTCCGCCTTACCCGGCCTCTTCTCTGGAAGGCTTGCCGGCCGAGTACTGGATGTTTGCTGATGTATTCGGCGAAAAGGAAGCCGATCAGTTGCCCCCCCATCGAAAGACGGACTGTGCCATAGAACTGTTGCCCAACACCCAATTGCCTAAACCAAAAATTTATTCCATGACGCAGAAGGAACTGACTCTGTTGAGGGAATTTGTGGACAAAAACCTGGCGCGCGGATTTATTGAGCCGGCAAATTCACCCGTGGGGGCGCCGGTTCTTTTTCGCCCAAAAAAGGACGGGACATTGAGACTTTGTACGGATTTCCGCGGATTAAATGCCGTCTCAATTTCCAACAAATATCCCTTGCCATTGATAAAGGACATGTTGTCACATCTGGCTAAGGGCAAGATCTTCTCTAAACTTGATTTAAGAGAAGCCTACTATCGTGTACGGATCAAGGAGGGGGATGAGTGGAAAACCGCATTCAATTGCCCGTTGGGAGCTTTCCAGTATAAGGTGTTGCCGTTTGGGTTGGCTGGGGCCCCTGGGGTATTTATGCAATTAATCAATGAGGTTTTGCATGAACATCTGTTCAAAGGTGTACTTGTGTATTTGGATGATGTATTGATTTATACTGAAACCATGAAAGAGCATGTAGCTCTGGTAAAGCAGGTATTGTGTAAACTCAGGTCGGCTGAATTGTATGCTAAGCTGTCGAAATGTGCCTTTCATCAGACCCAAATTGACTACTTGGGGTATAGAATTTCAGATAAAGGCATAGAAATGGACCCTGCCAAAGTGCAGGCTATCATGGACTGGGAGAGTCCCCGCACCCGCAGGCAACTTCAAAGTTTCTTGGGGTTCAGCAACTATTACAGATTGTTCATAAGGGGATTCGCTGAGATTGCCTTGCCCCTAACTGAGCTGCTGCGAACCAAAGGGGTGGGAGATACTAGGAGAGTCAAGAATCCCGGAGCGCTGTTGAGGTGGACGCCTGCTTGTCAAACGGCGTTTGAGCGCCTGAAAGCAGCTTTTGTCCAAGAGCCAATTTTACAACATCCTGATCCCTCCAAGCCGTTTGTTGTACAGGCAGATGCTTCCGATTATTCTATTGGGGCATTGTTAATGCAGAAGGATGAGGCAGGATGCCTCAAGCCCTGTGCCTACTTATCCCGCAAATTCTCTGAGACTGAAAGGCGTTGGCATGTTTGGGAGAAGGAGGCATTTGCAGTAAAAGCTGCATTAGAAGCTTGGCGGCATCTGTTGGAAGGCGCAAATCATCCCTTTGAAGTATGGACTGACCATAAAAACTTGGAGGCTCTTAGTACCCCTCGAAAACTGAGCCCCAAACAAGTTCGTTGGGCTCAATTTTTCAACCGATTCAATTTTCAGTTTAAATTTATTCCAGGGAAAAAGAACTTCTTGGCTGATGCCTTGTCAAGGCAACCTCAGGACTCTGGGGCAGCGCCAGATGTGGTAAGCACCCTATGGACGGCGCCCCAATTGGGCATGCAGGCTGTGACGCGAAGCCAAACGCGCGCGCAGCAGCCGCCCACTACAAGCGCTGTTCAGCCAAGTCCTTTGTCAATTCCCTCCCAGTTGCAACAAAAGTTTCTAAAAGAACTAAAAACGGATACTTGGTTGCTTGCAAATAAAGACAATGTTACTTTTGACAGAGGCTTTGCTTGGAAATCCGACCGCCTCTACGTCCCTGAAAGCCTCAGAAAAGATGTGTTACTACGTTCACACGATGACAAACTTGCAGGTCACTTCGGGTTTGTAAAAACCTTGCACCTCGTTCGGCGGCAATTCTGGTGGCCCACATTGCGTAAAGATGTCAAAGACTACATTGCCTCCTGCACTGTTTGTGCCATGTCCAAGCGCAAGGTGGGCAAGCCCCAAGGACTGCTGCAACCGGTGGCAGCCCCTTCTTCCCCTTGGGAGGAAATCTCCATGGACTTTATTGTCGAGCTCCCGCCCAGCCAACGCAAAACGGTCATTTGGGTGGTCAAAGACTATTTCTCCAAACAGGCTCACTTCATCCCTTGCGTGTCCATTCCGTCGGCTCGTCAATTGGCTCGCCTATTCCTTGTACACGTGTACAGGTTGCACGGATGTCCTTCCCGCTTGATTTCGGACAGAGGTACACAATTTACCTCGCAATTTTGGCGGGCGTTTCTCAAGCTGTTAGGCACGAAACAAGCCCTGTCCACGGCTTGGCATCCTCAGACGGACGGGGCCACTGAGGCGCTTAACTCGACTCTAGAACAGTACCTTCGAGCTTTTGTGAATTACCAGCAAGACAATTGGGTAGACCTCCTACCATTTGCTGAAGTGGCTTACAACAATGCCGTGCATCAAAGCACTGGCCAAACCCCCTTTCGGGTAGCCCTGGGTAAGGACTTTGTACCTATCTCTGATCTACCACAACCTCCGGCTGGTGTAGTCACTCCAGATGATTGGACAACACAACTGGCTGACTCCTGGCCAATGATTCAAAAGGCATTGGCAGATGCACAAGCAGACTATAAACTGTATGCTGATCGGAAGCGGGCCCCCCAACCGGCATTCCAAGTGGGGGACTCTGTGTACCTTTCAACGAAGTTTATCAAGTCATCCCAACCTTCAAAGAAACTTGCGCCTAAGTTTGTGGGTCCTTTCCCGATTATCGCTCAGATTAACCCTGTGACTTTTAAACTTGACTTGCCTCATAACCTTAAACGCTTACACCCTGTTTTTCATTGCAGCTTACTCAAACCGACTATTCCTTCTGACCGCTGGCATCGTCAACCTCCACCTCCCACCCCCATCATGATTGATGGTCAGCAACACTTCGAAGTTAAAGAAATTCTGGACTCTAGACGCCTTCGCAATTCTTTACAATACTTAGTTCGTTGGAAACATTTCCCTCATCCTGAGTGGGTCGCTGCACCAGATGTAGCTTCCCCTGTTTTGGTGGCCCGCTTCCACTCTGCTTATCCCACAAAACCGGGTCCCTAAGTGTATTTTTAGGAGGGCGGTATGTCATGTTCGCCGTTTCAATGTCTTTGATGCATCGTAACGTTTCGCATGTCATTAATTGGATGCGTGTTTCATCTTTCTCGGGAGGATGGGAACGTTTATCTTTTGGCTTTGCTTTGGAATGTATTTGTATTATCTACTACGCTCAAGGTTACTTTCCCAGGCTAGCAACTCTGACGATTGCTAGCACCTGTGTCGGGCGGGGCTGTTACGAGGGAGGCGGGATACGTTTGCACCAAGGGTTTAAGTTTGTATTTGGCGCGCTTTTGCTCATTCTCAGCTTTCTCTGTATCTGTCTTTAGTACTCTAAATAAATCAGATTTCATTTAGCAGCCTCTTGTGAGTCTGAGTATTTGGGGCTAGGGCAACCATTACAACACCCAAGATGGGAAGGTCATGACAGAGAGGTCAGACTAAATGCGATCCCAGGGGAAGGTAATGGCAACCCACCCCAGTATTCTTGCCGTGAAAACTAAATGGATCAGTACAACCAGAGATATGTCGGTATACCATCGGAAGATGAGACCCCCAGGTCGGAAGATGGTCAAAATACTACTGGGGAGGAACAGAGGATGAGTTCAACTAGCCCCAGACGTGATGACGCAGCTAGCTCAAAGCCGAAAGGACGGCTAGCGGCTGACGGTGCTGGTGGTGAACGGCGAATCCGATGTTCTAAGGATCAACACACCATTGGAACCTGGAATGTAAGATCTATGAGCCAGGGCAAATTGGATGTAGTTATTGGTGAGATGTCAAGATTAAAGATAGATATTTTGGGCGTCAGTGAACTGAAATGGACTGGAATGGGCCACTTCACATCAAATGACCACCAGATCTACTACTGTGGACAAGAGGACCACAGAAGAAATGGAGTAGCCTTCATAATTAATAGTAAAGTGGCTAAAGCAGTGCTTGGATACAATCCAAAAAATGATAGAATGATCTCAATTTGAATTCAGGGCAAGCCATCTAACATCACAGTGATCCAAATATACGCCCCAACCACAGATGCTGAAGAAGCTGAAGTAGAGCAGTTCTATGAGGATCTGCAACACCTACTGGACAACACAACTAAAAGAGATGTTATTTTTATCACAGGAGACAGGAATGCTAAGGTGGGCAGTCAAATGACACCTGGAATTTCAGGTAAGCATGGCCTGGGAGAACAAAATGAAGCAGGACATAGGCTGATAGAATTTTGCCAAGACA
This sequence comes from Candoia aspera, assembly GCF_035149785.1. Classification (NCBI taxonomy): domain Eukaryota; kingdom Metazoa; phylum Chordata; class Lepidosauria; order Squamata; family Candoiidae; genus Candoia; species Candoia aspera. The sequence continues at coordinate 6,217,305 of NC_086157.1, forward strand.
ACTCACTCTGCATAACAAACACTCTCTTCCAACAACCTAAGAGACAGCTTTATACATGGACTTCACCAGATGGACAACACCGAAATCAGATTGACTACATCCTTTGCAGCCAAAGTTGGTGGACATCTATACAGTCGGTAAAAACAAGACCTGTAGTTCATATCACGAACTTCTTATTGCACAATTTAAGATCAGACTAAAGAGATTAGGAAAGACCCACAGATCAGCTAGATATGAGCTCACTAATATTCCTAAGGAATATGCAGTGGAGGTGAAGAACAGATTTAAGGAACTGGACTTAGGAGATAGGGTCCTGGAAGAACTATGGACAGAAATTTGCAACATTGTTCAGGAGGCGGCAACAAAATACATCCCAAAGAAAGAGAAAATCAAGAAGGCAAAATGGCTGTCTGCTGAGACAGTAGAAGTAGCCCAAGAAAGAAGGAAAGCAAAAGGCAACAGTGATAGGGGGAGATATGCCCAATTAAATGCAAAATTCCAGAGGTTAGCCAGAAGAGGTAAGGAATTATTTTTAAACAAGCAATGCGTGGAAGTGGAAGAAGACAATAGAATAGGAAGGACAAGAGACCTCTTCCAGAAAATTAGAAACATCGGAGGTAAATTCCAGGCAAAAATGGGTATGATCAAAAACAAAGATGGCAAGGACCTAACAGAAGAAGAAGAGATCAAGAAAAGGTGGCAAGAATATGCAGAAGACCTGTATAGGAAGGATAACAATATCGGGGATAGCTTTGACGGTGTGGTCAGTGAGCTAGAGCCAGACATCCTGAAGAGTGAGGTTGAATGGGCCTTAAGAAGCATTGCTGATAACAAGGCAGCAGGAGACGACGGCATCCCAGCTGAACTGTTCAAAATCTTGCAAGATGATGCTGTCAAGGTAATGCATGCTATATGCCAGCAAATTTGGAAAACACAAGAATGGCCATCAGACTGGAAAAAATCAACTTATATTCCCAAACCAAAAAAGGGAAACACTAAAGAATGTTCAAACTATTGAACAGTGGCACTCATTTCACATGCCAGTAAGGTAATGCTCAAGATCCTGCAAGGTAGACTTCAGCAATTCATGGAGCAAGAATTACCAGATGTACAAGCTGGGTTTAAAAAAGGCAGAGGAACTAGGGACCAAATTGTCAATATCCGCTGGATAATGGAAAGAGCCAGGGAGTTTCAGAAAAACATCTATTTCTGTTTTATTGACTATTCTAAAGCCTTTGACTATGTGGACCATAACAAATTGTGGCATGTTCTTAGTGGTATGGGGATACCAAGTCATCTTCTCTGCCTCCTGAGGAATCTGTATAACGACCAAGTAGCAACAGTAAGAACAGACCATGCAACAATGGACTGGTTTAAGATTGGGAAAGGAGTACGGCAGGGCTGTATACTCTCACCCTACCTATTCAACTTGTATGCAGAACACATCATGCAACATGCTGGGCTTGAGGAATTGAAGGCTGGAGTTAAAATCGCTGGAAGAAACATTAACAATCTCAGATATGCAGATGATACCACTTTGATGGCTGAAAGTGAAGAGGAACTGAGGAGCCTTATGATGAAGGTGAAAGAAGAAAGTGCAAAAGCTGGCTTGCAGCTAAACCTCAAAAAAAAAACACCAAGATTATGACAACCAGCTTGATTGATAACTGGCAAACAGAGGGAGAAAATGTAGAAGCAGTGAAAGACTTTGTATTTCTAGGTGCGAAGATTACTGCAGATGCTGACTGCAGTCAGGAAATCAGAAGACACTTAATCCTTGGGAGAAGAGCAATGACCAATCTCGATAAAATAGTTAAGAGCAGAGACATCACACTGACAACAAAGGTCCGCATCGTTAAAGCAATGGTGTTCCCTGTAGTAACATATGGCTGCGAGAGCTGGACCATAAGGAAGGCTGAGAGAAGGAAGATCGATGCTTTTGAATGGTGGTGTTGGAGGAAAATTCTGAGAGTGCCTTGGACTGCAAGAAGATCAAACCAGTCCATCCTCCAGGAAATAAAGCCAGACTGCTCACTTGAGGGAATGATATTAAAGGCAAAAGTGAAATACTTTGGCCACATAATGAGAAGACAGGACACCCTGGAGAAGATGCTGATGTTAGGGAGAGTGGAGGGCAAAAGGAAGAGGGGCCGACCAAGGGCAAGATGGATGGATGATATTCTAGAGGTGATGGACTCGTCCCTGGGGGAGCTGGGGGTGTTGACGACCGACAGGAAGCTCTGGCGTGGGCTGGTCCATGAAGTCACGAAGAGTCGGAAGCGACTAAACGAATAAACAACAAGGCCATGGGTCAGCTCCTGGCCATGCTCTCTGATGCCTGTTGTAAAAGCACTAACCAGAGGCAGCTCAGAATGAAATGCAGAGAACTCCAGCTGCTGTTTATGTTTGGAGAACAATATTTGATACCTCCTGCTGCCTTTAACACAAAACAGTCTTCGATTTTTAATTTCTGAAGTCTGGAGCATATGCAGGTAAACAAGTCAAAGAAATGCAAAACTCTTTGAGCAGCAGTAGGAAGAATGAGAGAGTGAGTTTGGTGCAGTAGTTAAAGCACCAGGCTAGAAACCAGGCGATGGTGAGTTCTCATCTTGCCTTAGACATGAAGCCAGCTGGGTGACTTTGGACCAGTCTCTCTCTCTGTCTCAGCCGTAGGAAGCATGCAAGGGCAAAACACTTCCAAAATGTAGTACCCTCTCTCCTCCTTTTCCTGTTCTTCCATAAAAGATGTAATTAGGATATGAGCTGGATTGACCACAGACAAACACAACTTGGATTTGCAATGTTTAGGTACAGAGGCATCTGCTACAAAACATGGGTTACAATGTCTTGATGGAAACCCCACACTTTCATATTCACAAACTGGATGCAAAATCGCAGGGTCTGTGTCTTGAGGTTAGGACACAGGTTTCCCACCTGCTCCTTATTCTCCCTGCTCATAAATGTCTGTGTCTGGGTATGTGCAACAAATCCTGGGAGTTGTAATGTGAAAAGACTCAAGGAAGGCATGAAAAGGTCGAAGAAAGAATGCAGCATACCAGTAAGTGGGAGGGAGAGCTGGATGGGAGAGGAACAATTTCTATGCTGGAGCAAAACTGTTAGATAAGAAAATAAAACGGTAAGACAGATCTGGGGAAGAGGGATCAGTCCATGTGATCTGGGAAGGTTTCTGCAAAATAGAGATTATTTCTCTAACTTAATCCTTCTAGTCTAAGTGATGGCAGGTAGGAAGGTTTTTGATATTGGGGAAGTTTTTGGAACTGAATATTATTTGAAGGTTATAAGTGTCCATATTTATGAGACCCTCTCTGTAGAAGGAATTCATAATATGCTGTTGGGTGCTAGGCTCAATATACTGTAGTAACTAGACCTACTTAGAAGCAATAATTCAACCAAGAATACTAACTCTTTGGTTAACTGGATGACTGAAACCTCTTTGTGTATATATGCACTAGAAAGGGCCCAATTCAATTATCTCATTAGCGAATGATTAGAAAAAGCTTTTGCCTAAAGCTGAATGAGTAAGGGACTTTGTGGTAGATGGATACTTGTCACTGGATACCTAAAACCATCATACATCAAATATAAATAATATATGTTTAGGTGAGCGTGTGTGTGCATGTGTATACACAATATATATACACAAACGCATACAAATATACACACACACCACCAAAGGATAAGGCAGGTCCTGAGGAGCCAGCTCAATGGGAAGAACAAGATCCACGCCATCAACATGTATGCCCTGCCAGTCATCAGATACCCTGATGGTATAGTGAGCTGGCCAAAGGAGGACATGGAGGCTGCTGATGTGAAGACCCGGAAGCTCCTCATGGAGGCTTCCATCCCAAGTCTAACACCCAGAGAGTGTATACCAGCCAGAAAGAGGGAGGGCGGGGTCTGATGAGTGTCAAAGCCACTGTCCTGAGCGGCTTTGACATCAGTAAGACGGCACCCAAAGATGAGCTGCTGAGAGAATGCCTGAGGCAGCAGCAGACATGGAAGGAAGATCAAGCAGAGGAAGTGCCATGGCAAGGCAAGACCCTGCAGGGGATGTACCACTGACAGATAGCTGAGATGGCTGACCTCCTACCAGTGACTTGGTAGTTTCTGAGCTTGGTTGTTTGCTTGAAGATGTTTCATTATCCAACTAGGTAACATCAGCAGGCTCACACTAAGCTCAGAGAGCACCAAGAACCCTACAGTTCAACCCTGAACTACAGATATTCTCTTCTATTTGATTTATCTATCTATCTGTCTATGTATGTATATATGTATCCATCCATCCATCCATCTTGCAATCATGGTTTAATGGAACTGGCATAAGGTTTATTCTATGTTGCTAGGCTTCAGGCAGTATAAGAGTTGGTTCTCAGATTGATCAAGATTCAGATGACCACATAGCCTACAGCTGCATACAAACATCTGGCAAAAGACCAACCCTCTTGCCATTGGTGATGGAATAACTAACAGACTTTGGGAACACAGAGGAAGCAGCAAGACAGTTCAAGGAGGAAACAAGTCCATTACAAAAGATTTGAGTCCAGGTGAAGGAGGAAATATAAGAAAAAGAGTCAGAGAGACTCTTGAGCTGCCCAGAGTCTTCTGGAATGGGTGGCCATAATACCTATAATAAAATTAATAAAAAATCGTATGGGAGAATTACTTTGGGAGGTTTTCAAGATTCTGCTAGATTACCTAACTAGCAGTAAGCATCTTTCCAGAAATCCAAGTGGTTTTTGTCTTCTGAGTGCGCCATCCTCACAGAGCTTGACACTATTACACCATAAGGCTGGAAGAAAAAGATTCAGAAAGTCCCCACCACAGGTACATTCTAGCTTTCAAAGACGTTCACTTGCTTGAATTCTTGTAACATTCTGGTGTTACATTCATAGTCATACTGATCTATGACCTTTGATTTGATTTGAATTGTAACATTCCTACTTCCATCTGTCTAAAGCTTGCTAATGAGAACTCTGTAGGCTTCATGCTTGGAAGAAAGAATTATTTTCAGTTTGGGCAGCTCCCACAGCCTGACAGATAGGAGGAAGATCCAGAGGATTTTTTCCCCTCTATTTCCTAGAGTTAGGCTGAAGGGAGAAGACCAGTCCTTGGTAAAAATTCCTCTGCCGGGCAGGTAAAGGAGAGGGGGTCAGGAGGTTTACTTTGACTGTTAGTAGCCAATCATAAATATCTTTTACTAGGAAGTTCTTGGAAGAATAAGTCTGTCTGGCAGATTTTATTCTATCACTCCTCCCAGATCATCAAGGTTTCTATGGGCTTTGAACTGTGTAGAAGCAAAATCCATTTGACCATATTAGGAACATAACTCTGCCATCCAGTCTCAGACATTTCCAAATGATTTATTGATTTGCTAGGGCTGAGAGGCTGCTCCAATCAGAAAAGAAGCCTGAGCAGTTGTGATATAATTCTCATTTCCGATTACAACAGGTCCAATTCTTTATTTTAAGGTGTAGAAAAACCAGGAGTGTTTATTTGTACAAGAAAATGCAAATATGTATTAGCTAGGCATCAAAACACAAATGTCATGCTTTTTTAAAAGGAGAATTTGCTCATTTAATTACTCAGTTGTTTATATATTTGTCAGATGTCTATCCTGCCTTTCAGCCATGACTCAAGGTAGCTTCTGTGGGGATTGGTTTTCATTTTCATCCACACAACAATCAAGTGAAGTAGATTAGCTATGAGAGAGTGGCTGGCCCACAGTCACTCAGTGAATCTCCATCTCGCCAATCCTAGTCCAACAGTTTAACCGCTATACTAACACACCCACACACAGAGTGTAATTTAATGTGAAAATGGAGTAGAATTAATTTATGAATACGTTAATACAAAAACAGAGAGCCAGTTTGGTGAAGTGGTTAAAGCATCAGGCTAGAAACCAGGAGACTGGGAGTTCTAGTCCCACCTTGGGCATGAAAGCTGGGTGGGTGACCTTGGGCCAGTCCCTCTCTCTCATCCCAAGAGCCAATCAGGCGTGGTAGGCGAGTTCTAGTCTTGCCTTAGGCATGAAAGCCAGCTGGGTGACCCTGGGCCAGTCATTCTCTCTCAGCCACAGGAAGCAGGCAATGGCAAATCACTTCCAAAAACCTTGCCAAGAAAACTGCAGGGACTTGTCCAGGCAGTCTCCGAGAATCAGACACAATTGAACATGTTAAAAAAAATGCAAAAATGGCACAGTTTGATAGAAAATTGTTCTGTCTATGCTTACCCTATGGATATTCTATACGTTGATTTTCACTGTAAATCACTGGCATTCACTGGCATTCTTCGTTGTTTGGCCCTAACAGCAGCATATTTTTTCCTATTTCTATTCTGGATACAATTTCATCAAAATGAAGCCAAGCAGAAAATACAAAAGAAGATTTATTCAAATGGAAAAAGAAGTTGCGATGCCCAGGTTTAGTTTAATGCTTTCTAAATGGTTAATTTGTTTGACCCTTCAGATTTCACAACATGTTTATGGCTTGATAAAATTTGCACCATTAGGAAGCAGAAAATGGAAATGCTGTTGGTTTTAATAACCACAATAGAATTGTTTGTTTTAATGCTATACCACATGGGCCTGCTCTTTATGGATTCTCAGTCTGTGTTTGCATCACAAAAGGGCTTCAGAAAAGAAGGGGGGCGGCTTACCTCTGCTTTTCATTCGAACAATCAAATTCTAGATGTTCTTCTGAGCTTCCTAAGTGAGGAATCAACAAATATGAAGAATAATCACCAATAAATGCAACTCACGGCTTTGTTGGCCATGAAAATCTGGACTCTCATTAGGGATGATTCTTTGCTTTTCCATTTGCAGAGTGATTGCAACTCTGTCATTAAAAAAAAATAGAGATGATAGTGGTGAGAAAACATAGTTAGGAAGTCTCAACTAACAGTTTATCCTTATGCTATAGATAGATAGATAGATAGATAGATAGATAGATAGATAGATAGATAGATAGATAGATAGATAGATAGATAGATATTTGCAGGGGCAGGAATCCATGCCTTTACCATTTCTTAAAAAGGAAGACAGTTTCTTAGTAACCACTGGTCAGGCCCTACTGCAGGGAACACCAGCTGTTCCTAAATTACATGCAGAAAATTAGCCTGGGGAAATTTATCCATGGGATTTCGGTTTTCCTTCAGTTGTCTATTCATGGACTTGGTAAGATGGACTTGTTCATATTGGGGGAAGAACATTTGATTCTTTGCACATAAGTCATTATAATTAGGCTTGTTTCTCTGTTTAGCGTTGGTGGAAGTTGCAACGAGATGACATGACAACTGTGAAAGAGGCAAGGGGTAGCTGTTGTGTGGTGAACCATGTAGGTTGGCTGAGAGAACTCCTCTGGTGGAATTGCACATATTTATGTGTAACCACAAGCTGTGGGTGGCATGTCATCTGACTAAGCCTGGGTTAGACAGATTTGGGCTTCTATTTTAAGCCCAAGGGAACTGTGCTTCAGCCATCAGACATTTAGGATACACTGGCATTTAATAACATGCTTTTCAAACTCTGATGTTTATACTGCGTTTAAGAGGACTTTATGGTAGAGTGGCTATATCTCTCCATATCTCCTTGTCAAGTCCTACAGGTTCTGCTGACATGTGAAAGGAATTGAAGCTGTGCTCAGGGCTTGATGAATATAACAACAGGTTTGCTTTTTGCAAAATCTTCACAAGTGAAAAGAAATTCCAGCACATGAACTGGGCAGAAGTAGATAATGTCTCTTGAACCAAGTGGCTTTATTAAAATGATACTGTACAATTATAATTTCCAGTTTTATAACGGTGGTAGGCTAGAATCTAAAACAACCATTATATGCAGTGACAGACATCCATAGAATTTGATCCATGTGCATCAGAAGTAGGTAGACCTATCCCATAGGGTTGGTCTTGCTAGAGCACTTCTTTGTGGATAGCATGCAAAAATTGCAACCTAGCTAGTGACTTTAGGGTCTCTGCCTGCTAGCAGATAATTTATATAAAATCCATCTGAAGGCCTAAGGATTTTTTTTTTTAATGAAAGGGAGAAGGCTTTCTCTCAAATCAGAGTAAAAATTGCAGGATAAAAGAATAGACTCAGTAAGCTCAATTTCACAAAATGTCCTGAATTTTTCAATCCAATTTGGGAACAACTATCTCCCAAAATAACAAATGGCTATTTCTTTAAAAAAAATGCTCAGTGATGTGTACAGTTCTGAGCTGAATAAAGAGGCTTATGAGCCAAAAATATAATAATAGCCACCATAAGAATAGTAGTAGTAGTAATAATAATATTTCTGTTCTTAATTCCAATAATCTGCAAATAAAGGGAGCTGCTGTGAAAACATCTACGCAATGTAATGATGCATAATATAAGGAAGCAATAACCTGATCTTATCTGTCTGAAGGGATGACATTTTTAAAGCAAAAATGTGCAAAAGTGTACTCTGTTCTGAACCATTTGTCCCAAAGTGCTAATCAGAAAATATATGGCCTCATCAACTTGCTAAGATTTCATTACTGCAAACAGAAAAGAGAGAGTTATAATGGGATCTACGTTTTGGTCTATGTCACATTGTTTATATATTGTTTCCTACATATCTTCATGTTTAAACTAGAATATCTATGTTTATTCTAAATAGAAGCTAAATTGTATACTATGTTAGTATATTTATTCATATCCCCAAAGCTATGAATGATAGGGAACTCCTGTGGCAAAAGATTTTTCACATCATCTCACAGCTGATGCCATCACCTGTTTTGCTTAGTTGATGGTGGTGTAATCTAGGCTGGGAGGATAGTTAAAGGAGTTCAGAAACAAGCCAGGTTTGTAAGTTTGCAGGTTCATACAAAATGAGGTTGACATGCTTAACAGTGATGAATTATAGCTGCACATCTCTTGATGCTCTTAGCATGAGTGTTTCTGAAGACAGAGCTTCATCCAGAAAGGGATTCCATGTAGGAGGTGTTTCTTAAAGAAGGAAACATTTCTCCTCCATGGAAAGAAAGGGGATTTTGATTCTGTTGAGACAGAAATAGGGAACAGTTGTTTCTACCCTCCATGTCAGTGAGAAAAGAATGATGCTGGCCACGGATGTGGCTTCAGGGAAGGAATACCCATTTATATCATCTGGTCTGTCAGATTTCCAGACAGGCCAGGGAAATATATAGCCATTGGAGGCATTTGGGGTTCCTCACCTATGTCCTACTGAAAGACTTCTCGTGGGAGCTTCTGCTCAGCAGTTTTATTAATACTGAAGTTAATCTAGCCCTCCAGGACTGGATTCTAATGAGTTTACACATAAATACAGATGTCCGAGAAATCTTTAATAAATAGGGGAAGCAAGAAAAAACAGAGTGATGTTGAGTATAGTTGGCTTTGTGAAGAATTATTAAGACACTCTTTAGAGAAATGTAAGAATGATTAGTTAAGATTATGCCAGCAATACAGATACTCAAGTTTTATTGCATGTTGAGGCTTATTTTGTATTTTATGTGGGGGTTAATTAGATTGCAGAGTCTTTTATCCTTGTTTTATGAAGGTCATTTTCTACTCAGTGCTAAAGCATTTTATTTATCTTCCATTCCCCATTCTTTCATTTGGTTTAAGGCCATTCCAATCTTTTTTGTTGGGTGGTCACCAGGACTTCCTCTGTTATTTAGATAAAATCTTCCACAATAAACAAAGCAACAGAAAGGTAGATTTGGTGAGGTAATCTTAGGTGACTAAAATACCATTCTTCTGGATCAAATTATTATACAAATAACTGTGATTCAAAAGGTTGAACCGAAGAGCTTGTTTTTGTTTCAAGTATCGATGTCTGTCTTGAAGTATTCATAACCTAGCCAGCAGAAGAGTTTTTACATAAAATATATTTTGCAGTAAGTGCACAGCTGTTAGCTGGGAGTCATTTATTTTCCCCCAGAATGCTCCCTTGCTATGCTACCGATTAACTTAACATTGTTACCAGAATGCATTTAGAAAGAGCAACTCTTGATTAAACTGCTAGTGTGATGCCATCCTAAACAATGGAAATTTGTGGTTGTGCAAGTTCCTTTTCACACACCTCCATATCTGTAATCTAGCTATGTTTCCATATCCGTAATATATGATATTTATTTTATTTATTTAATTTTTATCCCACCTTTATTATGATTCCATATTTATAATCTAGCTCTGTTCCAAGCAGCTTCCATATCATCTTTCCTTTTCAATGTATTCAATCCATCTTCTATTACTTTTTCAGATGAGAATTTTCTGCTACCTGATATTCTACTTCTCCTTTCCTTTCATCCCCTCCACTCTCCATCTGCCGACACTACCACAATACTTACCTGTCCCTTGATAAGAATCGCTTATTACCCTTGTATCATTCACCAATTGTCTCACTTTTTCATTATCAGCAATAAATTACGTTTTTAGGTTTAGATCTGGTCCATTGGATTTGTGCTTAAACAGGCCTTTTTCTAAGCAAATTCAAAAGTCACTATATTATTCCTTTCTGAATGGTCCAATCACTATTTTTCTATTCTTGCTTCTCATTTCCTGGTCATGTTAGCTAACAGAACAATTGTTCTCCCCAGATCGCATTCATATAGAGTGCTATGAAATTTTCTACAAAACTCATTCATGATTTGTACATCATCACAATCCACTGAAGCATGACATAGAACTAGCATCAGGCTTTGGATATCTACTATCTAACAATTCATAATTTCAGGCATTCATTGCAGCCCTTTCATTCGTAATTAGATCTAGGTCTTCTCTTCCATGCCTCAGGCAGCATTCTCTGACAACCATCAGGAATTTGGTTAGGTTTGGCACATTTTGGCCTTATGCAACAAGTACAATCAAAGCCCAATTTTATCCCAAGCATGTTCACTGTCAGGGTAGCCTTACTTCGAATAAGACACGGACTCACTTAAAGGGTTTAAGGATTTCTGAGTTTATTGAAGCAGAATGCATATGGAGAAAAAGACGGGAATGTGGGTGTGGTAGCAGGGTGTCCTGTTTATACCTCGGTGGCAGACCTTGTCCTCCTTCACCCCCCATTGTCCCCCAAGCCGGGTCCGGATGGGTGATTAGAGTTGGTATGGGTCTGACGATGAGCGATTCGGGCGATCTCCGATGTTCCCCTTTGTCTCTTTGCCTTCGTCCGGTGCAGGTGCGTCCCCCGGGGTAATGGGTGAGAGTTCCCCCGATCTGTTAATGGTTTCCATGTCCTGTCCGAGGTGCGCTCCTATTGTCCTGGTGATTGATTTTATGGGTTTGGGTGCTTAAGGGATGATGTGTGTGTTTAAAGGATAATCCCTTCCTCTTTCCTGATGTGCATGTTCCCCGTTGTGATGAACTTATGCCTTGCAACGGGGAACATGACATTCACACTTTTCTATGCAAGTTGGGCTGGCTAATATACAGTAGAGACTATCCTGCAAACTACCATAGGCTGCCTGCATTTCACCATCTCAGAGGTATATGCAGTGTATTCACACCTTCAGGATGCTTTGAACAGAGAGAAAAGAATTATGCCACAGATATGGGTTGGTTTGCTTCTGGAGTGGTTGCGCAAACTGTTTAATGTGTGTGAGAAGACTGTGTGGGTGTCCGAAGATTGGAAGAGTACTACTGTTGTTCCCATGTGGAAAGGGAAAGGTAGCATGTGATCATGTAAAAACTAATCTAGGGGATTAGTTTGCTAAAGGGGTTCAATAGAACTGCAACTGAAAGGCTATGAACAAGATTTGGGAAGGACAGTGGGACTTTGTGCCAGTCAGAGAGTGAACAGTCCAGATTTTTGTTCTTCAGCAGGTCATTTAGTAATATATAAACAGGAGAAAGAAAGCTTATTGTCAGTTGATTCAATAATTATCCTTTATGTTTGATTTTTGCCAGTTTGTCCTCAAAAGTTCATAATTTTTAAACATGATTTTATCTCATTTTTACTTGACCATCTCTGTACATTTGAGACTATCAAGTTCATGAGAAAAAGGAACAACAAAGGCAGCTTCCAGTTGTAGAAACAGAATTATCTGCTAGCCGTGGTGTTAGGATGTTAGTGCTGAACTTTCAGTAGAGGTTGGCTTGATTTCTGTCACTACTGTCAGCCCTTTTGGGGCAAGCAAGGTCAGGAACTGGGACTCACATGGGTTTCAGGCAGTAGCGTGTTGGAGCTGGCTTGCACCAGCTTGGGAATGCTGATTGTTAGATTCCTGGAATTTTGTGACCTGGTTGAGAGCAGAGCTGAGCCACAACTCCTAGCGCACTGATCAGCTGTTCTGCAGCTAGTGCTGTGGTGCTGGCAGGGGAGTTGGGAAAGCCAGTTCTTAAACATTTACCAGCACACCACTGGTGTCAGGAATGGAATGTTTACTGTTGTAGGGTATAATCTTGAAAGCCTCCCACAATTTCTCTCTAGTATGTCTTATAGCAAACAAAATCAAGGTGGAGCTATTTTGAGTGTGTGTCTCATGCTTTCCATCTTCTTGGGACTGAGTAATCCTTTATGAACCTCCTTCTGTCTTAATTGCTTGCTCATCCCTTCCCTGTTCCCAGGGCCAGGTTTATATTCCATTACACTGCCGAAGGATCTCTAACCATAATCAATAGCAGATTTCTTGATCTTATCACAACAAGCAAAGATGTCACATCTCAGAACATCATATGTTGTTCAGGGAAGAGAGAACAATTATTGGAAGGATTTTTGACTTGTCATCTCTCGCATTTATCTTTTTTTAATGTTCCCTGTAACATGGATATAAAAAAAATGTCTTCCCTCTACGCAGGCAGTTTTTCCTCCTTGTTTTCCTCCCAGCAGACTCTCTTATAATGCCAATGCTGAAATATAATAGTTAAATCTCTTTACATAGATAATAAAAATTCAACAATTTGAAGCTAAAGCATGCATCCTGTTGAAATACAGAGACCTGTCTCTGTGTAAATATGCTTAAGATTCCAGTAAGAAGACTGAAGTTCATCAGTCTTTACTTTTAGATTCATACGTACAGTAAGCCAACACCCTAGATTTGTTTTAAATGAAGGAAAACCAAAGAAGTATAAATCTCTTCTCTCTTCTCTTCTCTTCTTCTTTTTTATGCTGATGAGTCACTCTTTCCAGAAGAGTTGAGTTTGGAGAGATTCAGAATCTGATAGCACACAACTATTGTTGCTGTTGTTCCAGACAAAAAGACAATATGATATAACAAAGACGTTGCCTCTTGGGAGATCAGATTCTTCATTGATAGATTTTTCCATGCTTGAAAAATTATTCAATGGGACAACAATGGAACAAAAGACAACAGTGTATTCATTAGTGCAAATTTTACTTGCTTGTTATAGCTGGAAAGGTCTTGGGTATTCATTTAAAATAATTGAATCAGGAGGACTGCAGATTTCTTTTAGTTCCATGTACAATTGCATGAGGGATGAAGGTGGGGCTGTGCTTCCTTGCCCCTCTTCCCCAGCTGAGTCTCATCATCCATTCAGTGGAGTTAATCTTCTAGAGCAGAGACTTGTCCTTATGCATGCACGTAATTAATTGTTGTCAGCCTTCCAGAGTCACATATGTGAGATGGGCAGCTGAATAAATGAATGAATGAATAAACAAACAAACAAACAAACAAATGTAAGTTCTTTCTCAGACAAGGACTAAATGGCTGAGATGCCTTCTTTTTTTATAAATTGGTTCATTTCAAAAACATGACTGAAGGAGACTTGCAGTAGCAAGTTTTACTGATGTGGTAAACTGATTGTATTTATTTTAGCTTAAGGTTGTACAAACTTTACAAACAAAACATGGTGAAACAGACTGGCTCCAGGTTGGCAAAGGAGTGTGACAAGGCTATATACTCTCCCCTTATTTATTCAACCTACCTGCTGAATATACTATATATTAAGAGAAGCTGGACTGGAAGAAGATGAGTGTGGTTTTAAAACTGGAGGATGAAACATCAATATCTTGCACTATGCTGATAATACTACCCTGATAGCCAAAAATGCAAAGCATCTGCAAGCTCTAGTAAGACAAGTCAAGGAGCACAATGAAAAATATGGGACTAAAATTAAATATAAAGAAGACCAAACCTATGACAACAGGTATGACAAACAGCCTTAGTTTTTGCCTTTTAGGATCAACCATCAACACTAAAGGAACAAGCAGTCAAGTAATACACTACAGATTAGCACTTGGTAGAGCAACCATGAAGGCCCTGGAAAAGATATTCAGATACCTTTTGGTACAAAGGTGTCTATACCAACAAAGATCAGAATACTGAAAGCAGTGGTATTTCCTGTGACACGCTATGGAAGGAAAAGTTGGACTTTGAAGAAGCGTCACAGAAAGAGTATTAACGATTTTGAATTTTGGTGTTGGAGAAGACTCCTGAGAAAACTGTGGTCAGCCACATGTCCATGTGTTCTTCTTGCAAGACAAAGGTTATTTGCTATTCCTTTGTTCTGAGATTTTTTTTCCACTTCCCAGTCTAACCCACAAACCTTAATTGTCTCAAGTTCAAGTGCTCAACAGATTCTGCTTTGGTTTTTCAAGATACAGCAAGGCTGACTAGGTGTTGCCACCCTCTATGAGTAAAACTGAAGTGCCTGTTGAGTTGAGCTTGACTCCTGGCAACTACGTGGCATATCCATGTTTGGTTTTTTTTAATGAGTATAGAGATGATTTCTCATTGCTGTTTCTTTCTTTCTTTTAATCCTCAGTTTAACTTATCCCAGATAACCTTGGGATATTGTGATGATGGCCCATTCAAGTATTAGCCAAGTCCAACCTAACTTAGTTTTTTCAAACACAGACTTCATTCACTAAGGTGCTCCCAGATGAGAGTTTGAATAAAATCCATAGAAAGATAAGCATGTGACATTATTGATTTTTTAAAGAAATGAAATACTGGTATTCAGGATAATGTAATCATTTAGAAAGTATGATTATGGGCCTGCTAAACTATCAGCAAATCATTAGTGTGTAATCACTATTCACCACACTGAAGAATTGTGTGCAAAACAACAAACAAACAAAATAAAAAATCTGTAACAACAAGAGCAGATGGGAAAGTACAGAATTGGTTTAGCTGATAGACATGTGACATGGTTTGTACCACTTTAGCACAGAAGGAGCATACTAGTATTGGAAAGGGTAGAATATGGCCTTCTGGGGAAATTTGTTTGGAATGTCATGGTATTCAAACTCCCTCTGCAATAAGTAACATGGTACTGACTCGCTGGAAAGGTCATAACTCATTGCAGGCATGGCACTAAATCTCATCTCTCTTGACACATAACTCTCTTGACACATAATTTCAATGGAGTTAACCCTCCTTTTTTTTTTTAGTCAATGGACATTTATCTCATCATTTCCCAGCCTTGAGATTGGGAAACAATCAGCTGTTTAGTGTTAACATAATGGTTCTATCTAGCCTGATTTTTACCCCATCAGTTCTGCCCTAGCTAAAATCCTCTCCCAGCTAAATAATTGCTGAATTGATAGATTGTGATGACATAGCTACCATCACAAAGGCTGTTCTTCATATTGCACATAAAAGCATAAGGCCAAGGCCTATCTTAGTCTAACGTTTTGTTTCTCACATTGGCAAACAAGTCCCTTTGGGTTGCCTGTAATCATGATATGGAGACACTTTTCTCTACCCAGTATGGAGGAATGGTTGGTGAAATTGACTGATCTTGCCGATATGGATAAACTAACTTCTTTGATTAAGGACATTATCTACATTTATTGGTGAGTGGAAACCTCTTATGGACTTTTTGCATGAAAATGAAAAAAAAAATGAACTTGTCATTTATGGTTTTGATGATTAGACAGGGTAGATTATAGAAAGAAGGGTATTACGATGTAACTTTAGAGAAAGAGGTTAAAATGTAATTGTACTTATGATTGCTGTGAAGAATATACAAAGCCACGGCTTTGTATCTTTATTGTTTCCTTTCTATTTTTTAAAACTTCTTTGCTTTTCTTGCACTTCTTGCTTTCTCTGTGCTTTCTTTTTCTCTTTTCTTCTTTATATTAGTTTGTATTAGTTTTTAATCTTCTTCTTTAAAAGTTTATATATATATATATATATATATATATATATATAGAGAGAGAGAGAGAGAGAGAGAGAGAGAGATGGGAAAACTTTTCTCTCCTACCACTGTCATGCTATCACTATTTAGAGGCATGCAGTCCCCAACATCAACAAAACATTGAGTTTTCAAGACTAATTATCAAGAATAACCCATTGATTTATCCAATCCCCTTTTAAAATTATCCAAGTCAGTGGCTATCACTGCATTTTGGGGGTAATGAATTCTACAAGTAATTATGAACTGTGAAGAAGGGCTTCCTTTTGCCTATTTTAAATCTTCTTTCAATCAACCTCATTGGATGGCCCCTGTCCCTTGTGTTTTGAGAGGGGGAGAAACACATTTTCCTGTCCCCTTCTTCCATGACATGCTTCATTTTATATAGTTCAGTCATATTCTCTTCTCAGTTGCCTTTTTACTAACCAAAGAGGTCCAAATATTCTACCCTTTCCTCATAGCTGTGAAGGAATGAAGGCCTGGACTTGGGAATGGGAAAGAACTAAGTAAATCATCAAGGGACCACTCTCAGAAAATGTTGCCTGGTCCTAAGGAGGAGGAAAGCATGAGAAATAAACTCAAAATTGATTTTGTTTGTTATAAGGTGGGGGTAGAGAGAAACTCTGATAGGCTTTCATGATTTGGTTGTTATACCCTACAACAATAATAAGCATTCCTAGAATCCTTGCTGAACCTCTTTCTTGACTTTGTTTACCTTGAAGGGCAAACAGTAGGAAGCCCTGATAATTTTGGTTGCCATTTTCTTCATGATATTGTATTCTTAAGTGACAGTTCCATGAATGAGATGGATTGGCTTGTACTGTATGTTCTCACTGCAGAACCACACCTCTTTTCTGAGGTCAACGTGACAAGGTCTTAACAATGGACATATTTGGAACTACCAATATTCATAGAATCACAGAATTAGGGGAGACTATAGAGGTCATCGAGTCTAGTTCCCAACTTTTTGCAGGATGCTAAATCTGAATACAGCATAGACTGACAGATGTACGTATAACAGAAACAGTTCAGGCTTCATGTGATTATTGATAGACTTCTACGATATTGACATTTGTCTAGGAAAGTTTGGATTTTCATCATTCTGCATATTATGAAGGACTTAAGGTCAGAGAAAGTAAGGTAAGAATATCAGGGGCTTTGAGACTTCGCAAATAGGAGAAGCTTCTCAAAAGATAAGCTGAAATTTGTGAATTTGTCAACTAGTACAGGGCTATCTTGGAAGCAACACTGGCAGATTTACAGTTTCAGGTGGAAACAATTTAAAGAAGGTCATTTTGAGTGAGTTTTGCTTGGAGGTTTTTTGATTGATTTGGACCAGAAATTCAGAGTGAAGCTGGAACAAGGAAACATACATAGATCAGAATGATTGGAAGACTGAGATAAGCACTTGTAAACTTAAATCACAATTGATTTATTCCAAATCTATTTAAAATAAAAGCGAGAACATTCAATTGATTTAGAACAGTTAAGTTCCTGGAAACCTTCAGTGTAGAAATATTATTCTTGCTTTATAACAGGGTACCATGATAATTATTATCAGGCTATAAGCATATTGCAATTCTGCAGGAAAGGAAAAAAACACAACTATGTAGAAACTTCCTGCAAATGTTCATTCTGCTTTTTTAAAGCAAGAGCTTTGCTCTAATAGCTATGAAGATAAATTTGAAAGTATGTCTAACAATCTGCACAGTCACTGAGGCTATAGCTATGATGCTTAGATTTATATCTAAGAAAAAATTGCTATTTCACCATTTTGGCAGCCATATCTACGGCTGGAAGAGAAACTGTTTTGAGTCACCTTTTGATGCAAACATAGTTTTAAGCCAGTTCCCTCATATTCTGACTTTGGTGTGAAGTTTGTAGCTACAAATTTAAAAAGGAAATATATGTGGTAGTGGAAAGTGGATACACCAATTGATATACCTGAAAAATGTGGAACAGAGTGCAACCACATTTTCTTTTTCTTTTTAAATTGCACACTTGTGGGGGACTGTATGGAATGAAAATAATGCTCTACAAATCAAAAGTTATTTAAAAGCAAACTTGGCAGTATCGCCCAAGGGGTAAAAAAAAAAGCAGCTTCTTTCATTTCAGTGACAGCCAAGCATGTTCCTGATTTCTAATATTATCAAATGTTTAGTTTAAGAGAATTAAGATTTGCTTGAATCCATCATTAAACCTGAAGACAGCCTGCTGCTCCCAATCAATGCCAGGGTGACCCCAAGTTAAAAGTATTATGATGGATGGACGACGCTGAGGACAGACAAGAGAAGCTGCTATGTAACCCAACTTATAAATAACTTATGGAGCATCTATCATGGGTTACATAATGACCATTAGTTCTGATGGTTTTATGAGTGGGTTGGACAACTTCATGAAAGATAGAGGTGTCAAAATGGCTCATACATTATGGTTTCTAAAGCCAAGCCCATATTCTGAGGCTCATATTCATGTGCTTAGAGAAAAATATTAGAAGTATTGCTGCTCTCTTCCTCTGTTTTCCAGGATTAGTTTCAGCCATTAGAAACAGAATGGCAGGCAAGGTTAATCTTTAGGTCAATCCTTAAAGACTCTTGTCAAGTTTTTATGTAGTGACTATTGACTGAATATTTATGCTATTTAGTGTCCAAATTATGAAATTATGGCTTATTGACAGCAATAAAAGAAGAATTCTGTTATTTCTGTCTCGGGCATCACTCAGCTGGGCTTAGGACATTCACGATAGTTCCTGAAAGCACAGACTGATGTCTACATAATCTGTGAATAGCCATGAATACAGACATTAAAGAATGGAGCTGGTAGAGATTTAAACGTCCTCAATTCCCTGATGATGGCTACTACATCAACAAATCCTAGCAAACATACATTGTTAGTGTGTAACCAGAATATAGAATATTATTCATTCAATAACCATTTTTTCCTTCCCAGGGAACTATGGTATCATAGCACTGGATGACAGTGTGTGATTACAAGCCAAAAGATTCTAGGGAGAAGTCAAGGTGCTTAATTTGACATGAAATGCATTCAAATTTCAGGACATACTCAAAATCAAATTCGCTATGGGATATCTCGTAGCTCTCAAAAGGTTTTGGGCAAAGGAATAGCAGTTCATATGATAAACATGCTTTATACTTCCAGTTACACATCCTTGATCTTTTGATCTTTTTGATACTGTAGACCATAATTTAACTGAGTATGGCAAGTCCAGTTTTACAGAACCAAACTTGTTTGAGAGAATTGGACAGAACAGTTTCAGTGTTAGAGGCCTGAATGAGATTTTGGTGTGGATATTTTTCTCAGGGACTTGAAAAACTTTATCTAGTAGCTACAGCCACAGTTCTGCATTAGGATCATTTGTTAACGATCAAGTCTTAGTTTTCCGTTCTTGTTTTATTTTCCTCTAGAGACTTGTAAACAATAAATACTTATTAGAAGAAAGTCTGTGGTTGCTGTTGCTTCTGTATGTATAATAAAAGATGCAAAATACAAATCTAGTCTTGAAGATATAGGAAATAACACCACCACCACCACCCCCAGCTTTCAAAATTCCCCAGCTGGCATGGCCATTGCTGAGAACTCTGGCTGCTGAAGGTGCCCATATTGGGGAAGATAATTTTTTCAATCATGAGGGGAAATATTATCCTGAGTCTCCTCTATTGTGATTAAAAAACAAACAAACAAACAAACAAACAACTCATTATCAATTTTAAAGTGTTGGGCAATTATAACTCTAACTAGTTTAAACCTTCCTTCCTTCCTTCCTTCCTTCCTTCCTTCCTTCCTTCCTTCCTTCCTTCCTTCCTTCCTTCCTTCCTTCCTTCCTTCCTTCCTTCCAAAATCCCCCTAAAAAGTGTCTCTTCTCTCTCTCTCTCTCTCTCTCTCTCTCTCTCTCTCTCTCTCTGCGGCCAAGATAAGGGTTTTGTCCCGGTAATAGGGATATGAAAGAGGACATTTCAGAAGCTTCTGTAATATATGATTCTCGCTGAGATTCCTTTCCTCCACAACTGTTAAGGACTTGAGACTCCAGTCCCCTCTTATGCCTGGCCATTTTAGTCCAAGCTGGAGCTGGTGGGTTTAGAACTTGATCTGCATAATCTTTCCCATTACATAAATCCATGGGGCTTCCAGAAGAGTTGGATATCTCTTCAGAGATGTTATATGCATTCCTTTGTATTTTAGAGAAGCGAACAATTTCTTTAAAATAGGTGCATACTGCTTCCCATTAAAAAAAAAAAAATCTCCTTGGTTACCAGAAGCTTCTGAAGCAAGCATAAATAATTACTTGGATTCTAGTAGATTATTATCTAGTCATTCACCGCCAGCACATACTAGAAGAATGATTCAACTCAGACCACGTTCTGATGCATAGGAACTAAGAGAGCCTCAGCCCAAGCCACTGTGCTTCTTGGTGAATTTGCTCAGTAGCTGCACATACCAGAGTCATTTCAGAAACAAACAAGTGATTCATTAAGCTATCCACATAAAAGCACACAGAAATTAAAGGGTTGAAATTATCTCTTTGGGGGAAGATTAGCAAGCAAACAAACTCTAATGGTTTCTTTGGGGGAAGTTAGCAATTAATTTCTAATATGTAGTTAATTAGTTCATATAGGATAAAGATTAAAATGCATGCCAGAAGAATAAAGCAGAAGAAAAGAAGCATGCAATATAAGCTACATTAAACACAGAGTTTAATGTTCTAAATAAGGCTTTTCTAAGGTTCAGGAGCTCAATCTGTGATTGCATGTCTTATAAGAATGATAAAATGTGTAGGGTTTTGGGTTGTTATTATTATCATTGTAGTTGTTTTGTTGCTGTTATTTTTCTTTTGGGTTGATTGAGCTTGCCTATGATTTTGCATTGTTATTTAGCTAGTTTGCCTGCTTGTATATGTTATAATTCCCACAGACCCACTGGAGTGAATTCTTCTAAAATGTTTTAGTAAGGTGAGAGGCAGGAAAAACTGCTATTGATTCTAGTGTCTTTTGGTGTGACTGAAGTAAAGACATATCAGATTGGTTTCAGTCAAATTGTTGTTGGGTTCTTGTGAAACTGGGAAAAGTGAGGAAGGAAATCTAACTAAGGGAAAATAGGGAAAATAGGAAGCAGGGGAATTTGGAGATTATGTGCAAACTTGCTCCTAGATAAAATCACTACTGCAAAAACAGATTTGAGAAATCTCAGATCTTTTCAGAATGAAAATTATCTTCCTGCACAAAATTGTGTAAAGGAAACACACACACACACACATTTTTTTTTTCCTGAACCTGCTCAATGAGTTGCCCTAACAGACATTTTAGGCTGTCTAGGTATCCAGTAACAGAATCTGTCAAAGAGAGAAGAGGAGTATTAGACACAAAGTAAAATGGAATGTGGGGACTGAAATCCTCACCAGCAGCTTGCAAAACACATCAGAGCCTATATAGTATATTCCAAGGTAGAGAAAGGAAAATGTATAGTACATATTAGTTCATCATTTTTTAAAGTATGGTGTTCTCTTGGATTTTATGGTATTGTCCTGTTTTGTCTTCTTTTGTTTTAATCTTTGTCAACTACCTGATTCCTAAGGTATGGTAGGATATACATAAATCTAGTAAATAATAAATACATTATAGAAACACACAAAACCTGGATTAAAGGCACTCATCTCAGCCTCCAGTATTTAAGGTAGTTGCCTGAGATTCAGGAGGGAATAATCTTGTAGCTGCTGCTACCCTAATCTTCCATAAACCCACCCAGACCCCTTTTAAATCTTCATATTGGCTGTAAACAAGTTCCATGGTTTAACTGTGTGAGAAATAATTTCCTTGTGTTGGACTGTGGCCTCAAGTTCTGACATTGCAAAAGGGGGAAAACATCTCTCTAGCCATAGTTATTTATTTATTTATCTATTATTCACATTTCTATCACCACCCATCTCCCCCTAAAAGGGGGACTCTGGGCGGTTTACAATAAAATTAACCTTAAAACCTCACATCATAAAATCACCAGGTCAACAGCTACAATAATAAAATAATAAAAATATAAATATAGAATCCAAGTGGGAGATTTCCATTCCATCGGGAGAACTCTACATCACCAGCCACCCCCAGGAAGAGCTATTGCCCTTCCCATCCCAGGCGAGGCGGCAGAACCAGGTCTTCAATATTATCTAAGCTATAACATGGGCAAAAGATCCAGAGCTGGACCACTAAGTCTCACCTGCAAAATTCGAAATAACTGACAAATAGCAATTAAATCAACACCTTCTGTATCTCTTGGCTACCACCTAATGGTCATTTGGAGTTTTGCAGGCCAGTTCTGCGAACCATTGTCTACATCAGCCTTTCCCAACCTTTTGACCCAGGAAGAACCCTTGAAATATTTTTCAGGCCTCGGAGAACCCTTGCACATTCAGGGTGAAATATAGTCCAGAAGTTACAAAATTATTATATTTGTTTCATGTGTAGGCCTGCATATATGCATTAACAGTGTTCTTAGACTAAACGTAAGGAATGAAACTTACCTCTTTAATGTGAAGTTGCCCAAATTTGAAATATTTTTTAAAATAAATTGTGATCTCCCAGGAACCCCTAGTGACCTCTCACATAACTCTAGGGTACTGCTACTGTTAAATTTCCAAGTCAGCCGTGTCTCAAAAATCCATTCCTGGATACGTTCCCCAGAAAAGCATCACACTGCTGGTGTCTGATCCAAATGCTAACCAGGTCTGAGACTGCTTACAGCACCTAGCAACTTGGCTGATCTTGCCAAAAAGCTAAGCTGAGCAAAAGGCTCCCAGGATTGATGTCTAAGCTGTGCAGTGGAAATGTAACAAGTGGTACTTTGAAATTGTAACATGAATGAACTCCACAGGAAGTTCATTATTGCATTTATGCCCTGTCTTTCTGTTTAGGATAGCACTTGAGCAGCTTACAACAATTACAAAAAACATCCTGAATAGAAAACATAGCAAAAATAATATGGTTAAAATCCAAACTAAAATTAAAGTCAATCATTAAAATAATTAACCATTCCAGGTTTGGAGAAAGAAGTGTATTTTTACCATCCTCCTAAATACTGGAAGATTGGGAGCCTGTTCTCACACCATCTTGGGGAATGTATTCCATACTGTGGGCCTTTTCCCATAGGTTCAGTAGTTGAGCTTCTGGCAGATGGAACATATCCAGAAGAGTATATCCTCCTTTCTAAATAACTGGATAGCTTCATAGCAGCAGAGATGGTTCCACAGATTAGGTCCTAAGATGTTTAGGGCTTCAAAGGTCAATACCAATAGAAAACCACTTTGGTCTAGTTGTTAAGGCACCAGGCTAGAAACCAGGGACTGTGAGTTCTAGTCTTCCCTTAGGAACAGAAGCCAGCCGGGTGACTGTGAGCTAGTCACTCTCTCTCAGCACAACCCACCTCATGGGGTGGGGGTGTACTTGTGAACTCTCTATTGTTGATTCAGGAGCATTCTAATATAAATGTTGAACCTTTGGGGGTCTGGAATGGGTACAACAACTGCCTCTTCATTTCTGCAGCTATTTCTGCCTTCCTGCATGCGAATAGCAAGATCAGGTAATTTATTTACAAAGCAGACCTACAGGTTCTTGATATCACCTCAAGCCTCCCAAGCGCTGACCTAAAACATTTTGCTTCCTTAGGCTAAGATTTTATTTATTTATTTATTTATTTCGTATGGCATACCAGAATGCAGCATTAGGCTAAGATTGTCAGGCTAATAAGGGACACAACTACAGAGTATATCTTTATTGTATCCCAGGATATGGGAGACATAACAGATAGTTGACAGTTAGTGAAGATTTTGTATTAATACCTGGAAAGATCTCAAACCCTTCATGCTGTCTTGCATCATTGCCCTCTCAGAAGAGAAGATTTGGATTTCCTCTCATCTCCTGTCCTGACTAAGCAAGGACCACGCTGAGATGAGGAAGAAGTCTCTAGTGTTTTATTACTGCTATTGTAGACAGAAAATCCTACCAAACTGAAGAAGCATGAGAAAACCCAGACAGATAAACCCCAAAAGTCAAGGTGGGTCTGTTCTGGGTTTCTTTGAATGACAGCTCAAAATCTCTAAACTACGCATGCATTTTCCCCACTGGATAGGGGCCTCCTCCTGCTCACCATCAGTACTCATGACATCTCCAGCTCTCACATTGTTTGTTGATGACAGGTGCTTGTTTACATTCACTGCTCTCTCTTCCATTAAACTAAGCTGGAATCTCGAACCACTAACTGAACCTTGCAGATGTTTTCCCCCAAGGGTACAAGCCAACCATATTTTTGGTTGACTATAAACTATTTAATACAAGCACTCTTACCAATCCTCAAACTCTACTAGCCATTTTTATAACAGTCCACAGCAATTTTCACTGCAGTTATCAAAACCTCCAATTCACCAACAATGCGTTATTTTTGTAACATAATAGCAAACAACAACAACAACAACACTTTAATTATGCTATAAAACTACCCTCTATCTGTTTAGCAAACAGAGGTGTAGTTAGAAAGAAACAAGTCTGGATAATTAACATTGCTGTAGATGGAGACAGAACTAGAAAAAAATAGGGCAATATAAAGACCTTCAAATAGAGATTGAGCAAACATGGAAAAAAAAGGTTGGACTGGTACCAGTAGTGGTCACACAATAGGAGTGAACAGAATCTCAACTCATCAGTTACAAAAAGTTGCATTACTTGGAACAGTGCATATATCTTTAATTATCCTAGATCCTTTGGATTTGGTGCTTTTGACCCAATAGTCAAAAGTACCAAATCTGGTTTAAATCCAGTTTAAACTGTCGAGAGTCCCTCTTTTAGGGGGAGATGGGCGGTGATAGAAATGTGAATAATAAATAAATAAATAAATATCTGCTAGACTGTGTGTAAATAGCAACAACAAAAACAACAATACAGATTAGGGGCAAAAGCAGGTGGGCTGAAACATTTTTCTCTCCTTCTCTTACCACTCCCCCCTTTGCAATTAATATTTTCAAATTTGTTGTTGTTTATTCATTTAGTCGCTTCCGACTCTTCGTGACTTCATGGACCAGCCCACGCCAGAGCTTCCTGTTGCTCGTCAACACCCCCAGCTCCCCCAGGGACGAGTCCGTCACCTCTAGAATATCATCCATCCACCTTGCCCTTGGTCGGCCCCTCTTCCTTTTGCCTTCCACTCTCCCTAGCATCAGCATCTTCTCCAGGGTGTCCTGTCTTCTCATTATGTGGCCAAAGTATTTCAGTTTTGCCTTTAATATCATTCCCTCAAGTGAGCAGTCTGGCTTTATTTCCTGGAGGATGGACTGGTTGGATCTTCTTGCAGTCCAAGGCACTCTCAGAATTTTCCTCCAACACCACAGTTCAAAAGCATCTATCTTCCTGCTCTCAGCCTTCCTTATGGTCCAGCTCTCGCAGCCATATGTTACTATGGGGAACACCATTGCTTTAACTATGCGGACCTTTGTTGTCAGTGTGATGTCTCTGCTCTTAACTATTTTATCGAGATTTGTCATTGCTCTTCTCCCAAGGATTAAGCATCTTCTGATTTCCTGACTGCAGTCAGCATCTGCAGTAATCTTCACACCTAGAAATACAAAGTCTTTCACTGCTTCTACATTTTCTCCCTCTATTTGCCAATTATCAATCAAGCTGGTTGCCATAATCTTGGTTTTTTTGAGGTTTAGCTGCAAGCCAGCTTTTGCACTTTCTTCTTTCACCTTCATCATAAGGCTCCTCAGTTCCTCTTCGCTTTCAGCCATCAAAGTGGTATCATCTGCATATCTGAGATTGTTAATGTTTCTTCCAGTGATTTTAACTCCAGCCTTGGATTCCTCAAGCCCAGCATGTCGCATGATGTGTTCTGCGTACCAGTTGAATAGGTAGGGTGAGAGTATACAGCCCTGCCATATTCCTTTCCCAATCTTAAACCAGTCCGTTGTTCCGTGGTCTGTTCTTACTGTTTCTACTTGGTCGTTATACAGATTCTTCAGGAGGCAGACAAGGTGACTTGGTATCCCCATACCACTAAGAACTTGCCACAATTAGTTATGATCCACACAGTCAAAGGCTTAAGAGTAGTCAATAAAACAGAAATAGATGTTTTTTCTGAAACTCCCTTACCTTGACAGCATCATCTTGCAAGATTTTGAACAGTTCAGCTGGGATGCCGTCGTCTCCTGCTGCCTTGTTATTAGCAGTGCATTTAATTGGGCATCTCCCCCTATCACTGTTGCCTTTTGCTTTCCTTCTTTCTTGGGCTACTTCTAGTGTCTCAGCAGACAGCCATTTTGCCTTCTTGGTTTTCTCTTTCTTTGGGATGTATTTTGTTGCCACCTCCTGGACAACGTTGCGGACTTCTGTCCATAGTTCTTCCGGGACCCTATCTACTAAGTCCAGTCCCTTAAATCGATTCTTCACCTCCACTGCATATTCCTTAGGAATATTAGTGAACTCATATCTCGCTGATCTGTGGGTCTTCCCTAATCTCTTTAGTCTGATCCTAAATTGTGCAAGAAGAAGTTCGTGATCTGAACTACAGTCAGCTCCAGGTCTTGTTTTTACCGACTGTATAGATGTCCACCACCATTGGCTGCAAAGGATTTAGTCAATCTGATTTCAGTGTTGTCCATCTGGTGAAATCCACATATAAAGTCATCTCTTAGGTTGTTTGAAGAGAGTGTTTGTTATGCAGAGTGAGCTGTCTTGGCAAAATTCTGTTAGGCTATGTCCTGCTTCATTTTGTTCTTCCAGGCCATGCTTACCTGTAATTCCAGGTGTCATTTGACTGCCCACCTTAGCATTCCAGTTTCCTGTGATGAAAATAACATCTCTTTAAGCGTGTTGTCCAGTAGGTGTTGCAGATCCTCATAGAACTGCTCTACTTCAGCTTCTTCAGCATCTGTGGTTGGGGCGTATATTTGGATCACTGTGATGTTAGATGGCTTGCCCGGAATTCGAATTGAGATCATTCTATCGTTTTTTGGATTGTATCCAAGTACTGCTTTAGCCACTTTACTATTAATTATGAAGGCTACTCCATTTCTTCTGTGGTCCTCTTGTCCACAGTAGTAGATCTGGTGGTCATTTGATGTGAAGAGGCCCATTCTAGTCCATTTAAGTTCACTGACACCCAAAATGTCTATCTTTAATCTTGACATCTCATCAATAACCACATCCACATCCACAACCAATTTGCCCTGGCTCATAGATCTTACATTCCAGGTTCCCATGGTGTGTTGATCCTTAGAACATCGGATTTGCCGTACACCACCAGCACCGTCAGCCGCTAGCCGCCCTTTTGGCTTTGAGCTAGCTGTGTCATCATGTCTGGGGCTAGTTGAACTCATCCTCTGTTCCTCCCCAGTAGCATTTTGACCATCTTCCGACCTGGGGGTCTCATCTTCCGATGGTATCCCGACATATCTCTGGTTGTACTGATCCATTTAGTTTTCACGGCAAGAATACTGGAGTGGGTTGCCATTACCTTCCCCAGGGATCACATTTAGTCTGACCTCTCTGTCATGACCTTCCCGTCTTGGGTGTCCCTTCACGGTTTAGCTCATGGCATCATTGAGGTGCTCAAGCTCCAGCACCACGACAAGGTAACGATCCTTTGCTGAAGATTTTCAAATTAGCATGACTCAAAAGTTGCTTAACGTAAACCATGGCTAATCATCTTGGACAGCATGACAAACTAGAATTAAGCAAGCTAGAAGCAAAGGTTTCTAAACAAGAGGGTGATGTGCAAATCCGTGCACCCACATTGCAAAACTGTGTTTTAAACATGGACAGAGGACCTCTAAACTGTACCCTGTAAAGATGGGTAATCACGTAATCTCTGACGATTGTCTATACTAATCAGATCTGAAAGGTTCAGAGCTGGAGAATTCAAATTGCTTATCCCTAACAGAACCAGGGTAATTGGTTGAGCCTGTTTAGAACTTGGATGAGAAACATCCAGGGAATATCAGGCTGCAAATCAGACACAGAAATTGAGGAATCTGAAAAAAGTAATTGCAAACCACTTCCATATTTCCCAAGAAAAATACATGGACAAGTCTATGAAGTCACCAGGAGCTGAGCTTCACTCAAAGGAGACTTTAAAAATTATTTATTGGTCTACCAGAAACTAATTGCTGATCTATTCTGTACCTTTTGGTAAAAAAACAGATTTCAGATTTATGTATACACATAATGTTTTATTTTTCAAACAATTTTGTTTACTGCTGAGTAATATTAGTTGCTTAATAACAAAGAGTCATTCCTGTTGTTAAAGTTACATTCCATCACAATGTATCCCATATGAGTCAACATGGAAATAGAACTTACTGTGAAAAAGAAAATTGTAGGACAAGAGGAAGGGACAAATAAAAGTGTCCTGGGGGAAGTATGTAGTGTTTTATGAGCATACAAGCATTTCTATCAGACACTGCGCTTCTAAGTGAGAGACTGTAAGGTGCTTAAAACTGAATACTGAAAAGCTATAGTCCTTTCTCAAATTCTGTTACTAAAGAAACATGAAGTACTGGCAGAAAACTTCTTGAAATAAGGAACAATATCATTTGATAATCATATGTTAGAAAAAATATTTTCACCCAGGAAACATAATTTTTAAGTGCTCAGGCCTCAGAGAGTTGTAGGAGATGGTGATGGTGCATAGACGTCCTCTCAGAGTAGGTATGATTCTGGCTGAAATAGCATCTCATAAAAAAGACAGACACTGAGATCCATCAGACATTGTCTCTTTCCCCCCACCCTCCATTTCATTTAATTATAAAATGGGCCATGGAAAACAAGGTATTTTTTTTATTATAATCTGTGGGGAAGAGATGGGGGGACTCCAGAGAGTAATCCATCATTCTTATCTCCTAACTTCTCAAAGCATTTCTTGATTTATAAGGGGGAACTTTTAATGCTCATTTCCCTGAAAATGAAAGGCAAGGTTTGAAGGAAACTTCAGTGTTTGCTCTTCTGTCAAACCTGTGTTTCTGGCAATGGTTACGCTTGGGTTACGGTCATGCTTCTTTTCCCATGTGGCTTTTCCCCAACATGGTTTCCACCTTGCCTAATCCACTTTACAACCTAGGGAGGGCTCCTGTATACAGGAATGTACAATCCCATTGTGGAAGAGCAGGCTGCTGGAACAATCGCAGGCACCTGTGTTGCCGCCCTCCCTCCCATTTCAAACCTCTGCCCCAACATCAGGGTGGCAGTGGCCGGATAAAAGCTACAGCTGTAATGATCCACACACTCATGGATTCACTCAAGGACAGTTCTGAGACTTGGGTTCTAGTAACTGTTTAATGAATGGAAGCGTCTGGTACAAAGCAAGGTTGTGAATGGCTTCTTTCCTGCGCATTCTACAATTTAAAATCCACCTTCCCTACTTTCCCCCCCTTCTACCCATCAAAGCATGCACTTCCCCCCTTGCCTCCAGATGGCCCAGATGGTATTCACCTGGATGGACTTGGCAATAAATTCCTAGTCTAATCAAACAAATTCGAACAAATTCACACTCCAAAGTAACACCCCCCTCCTTTCTGGTGCCTCTGTCTGTTGACACGGATTCGATGAAAAATGGATGCGAGTCCGATCAGGATGTTCTGAGGACATTGAGTATGACAACAGTCTTGAAACAGCTGGGGAGGAGATGTGAGGAGGTTAGATGAGATGGGTGTGTTGCGAGGCCCTGCAGCAGCCATGAAGGATAGAAGAAGTTTTGTTTTCCTCACAAAGACTTTGGAGTCCAGAGGAATCAGAAAGAAGAAGCAAATCCCTGCAGTAAACCAGCGAGAAGGGGCAAGGGCTGTACAAATTGCCCAATACAAAAGCTCTATACTAGCAGTAGTAATAGTAGGCTAGTAATAGTAGTGACAGAATAAGACTAGTTAGAATATATTTGTAACAGTATAGCATAGAAGTAGTAGTATAGAGTACAGTAAGGTAAGAATAGAATAACATTGTATAGTATAGCTTCATTAGTAGTATAGTTTAATTAGTAATAAAGTAGGAGGGATTGCTATTAAAGGCAAAACTGAAATACTTTGGCCACACAATGAGAAGACAGGACACCCTGGAGAAGATGCTGATGCTAGGGAGAGTGGAGGGCAAAAGGAAGAGGGGCCGACCAAGGGCAAGATGGATGGATGATATTCTAGAGGTGATGGACTCATCCCTGGGGGAGCTGGGGGTGTTGACGACCGACAGGAAGCTCTGGCATGGGCTGGTCCATGAAGTCACAAAGAGTCAGAAGTGACTGAATGAATAAACAACAACAAAAGGATAGTAAGATAGAAAAGGTCACATAGAAAAGGTCACATAGATATTTAAAAGATTCACTTTTGTACTGTAGATCGTTCTGTTTACAATAAAACATCTTCCCAACCTGTAAGAGGAGAGATAAAAACTCCAAGTGTTGTAGAGTTCAGTGCTTTTGTGGGGATTATTCTGAGCCTGAAGCAATCAAAATTTGGGTATAAAAAAGAAGCTGTGACACCCATCTTACCTGTAAATCTCCTGCACGTTAGATCTCCCTCTGCCAGCTTCCGTTCTGTAGCTGAAGTGCTTCTGGAATCCTCTGACATTGGTGGGCCATCAGTAGATACTTCCACATCACCTCCATTTTCACTTTGAAGTCCCTTCAAAGCAGATTGAAACCAACCAATTATTGTTTTCTCTGCTGGTGGTTTAAAAACACAGCAGAAATTCTGAGATCAGCATCATCAACCCATCAGTGGCCTTGCTAGCTGACCAACCAGAGAGTGCAAAAATACATCATCCAATCAGTGTCCTGTCTCTGGAGCAGCCACCCCACTCTTTCCCACTTGACATAGAAAGCAAATAAAATATATTGCTGCTGGGAAATTCCACATGTTGCTTTGATGGGAGGTTGTGTGTAGGAGCTAGTCCTGGCAAGATCAGAAGAAAATAGTGTGAAACCAGACTAGTCCACTATAGTAATGAGGGACTGATGGCAGCCATTACTCTCAGGCAAAAATGTGAGATCTCCAGCCCATTGCACCACACTGGCATGAGAAGAAGGAAGTAATCGTATGCGGGAACTGCCTGATAAACAAAATCTGAGTCCAAAGGAGGGCTGGCGGTTGAGACAGTGTCTCAGAAGGGGCCCTTCCTAGTTTGCATGAGTGTAAAAATAATGGAGGGGAGAGGTGATTTCAGACTTGCAAGGTTCTGTTACTGCAGTCTTACAATGAAGGTAGTGTTAGTGCTCATGGTTGGTGCTTTGTCTGGACTACCTCGAAGGGCTGACATCAATCAGACTGGTCTCTAGTCTGTAGCTTTTCCTCCTGCCTCCCAAGGTCATTCCCACATACCATTACAGAGGCAGAATAATTGAACCTTGATTTCTGGATAAAGAGAGAAAGAGATACTTGAATTTTATACTTGGTAGTCATTGGGATTCTTTGAAAAGGGTTTTTTCAGTTCTTGCAATAAACTGACTTAGAGGAGACCAGTGTCCTTCAGTCTCTGCCTCCTTTCCAGTCTAGTATTGGCCAAGAGAAGCTTGGCATGTGAAGGATACGATTTACACCAAAAAAGAAACTATCAGGCCACCTTTCTACCATCACAACAACATATATGTTATCCTCTGAAAATACTAAAACTAAACAGTTCTGTAGCCATTTTTGGAGCAATATTTCTAACCATGGTTACACAGACAAGAATTCTGTTTTTTTCCCTTCCCATCTGCAAATTAGCCCTGTGCAAAGCACCAGGCTGCAAAGTTCCCCCCCCCACCCTGGTGGGAGGAACAATAACCTTGAAACAGTATTAGCTCTCCCAAGAGAACATTGTGAAATATAAGTAAAAATGTCTTGATGCTAAAATCTGCACAACAGTGAAGCCATCTACTGTACCTATGGAGGATTCTCCATTTCTGGAAGTTTTTAAGAAGAGGCTGGACACTCACCTTCATGGGTGGTTTAACTGGTTTTGCTGCACATTACAGAGAACTGGATTATCCTCTTGGTCCCATCGAACCCTACAATTATATGATTCTAGAAACATGCGAAATATTTACCTAGCAAACAGATTAGTAAAAACACTGCACGTTGAAAATTAAATCTCCCTACCAGAAGGGCAAGTTGAAAAAGAACATTTTTGCTGTGACAATTATTTTGAAACACTGTTGTTTGTTGCCGACAGGTATCAAGGAATTTATGGAGATGAAAAATAAAAATTCCAGATGGACAACACTGAAATCAGATTGACTACATCCTTTGCAGCCAAAGGTGGCGGACATCTATACAGTCGGTAAAAACAAGACCTGGAGCTGATTGTAGTTCCGATCATGAACTTCTTATTGCACAATTTAGGATCAGACTAAAGAGATTAGGGAAGACCCACAGATCAGCGAGATATGAGCTGACTAATATTCCTAAGGAATATGCAGTGGAGGTGAAGAATCGATTTAAGGGACTGGACTTAGTAGATAGGGTCCCGGAAGAACTATGGACAGAAGTTTGCAACATTGTCCAGGAGGCGGCAACAAAATACATCCCAAAGAAAGAGAAAACCAAGAAGGCAAAATGACTGTCTGCTGAGACACTAGAAGTAGCCCAAGAAAGAAGGAAAGGAAAAGGCAACAGTGATAGGGGAAGATATGCCCAATTAAATGCAAAATTCCAGAGGTTAGCCAGAAGAGAAAAGGAATTATTTTTAAACAAGTAATGCGCGGAAGTGGAAGAAGACAATAGAACAGGAAGGACAAGAGACCTCTTCCAGAAAATTAGAAACATCGGAGGTAAATTCCAGGCAAAAATGGGTATATCAAAAACAAAGATGACAAGGACCTAACAGAAGAAGAAGAGATCAAGAAAAGGTGGCAAGAATATATGGAAGACCTGTATAGGAAGGATAACAATATCGGGGATAGCTTTGATGGTGTGGTCAGTGAGCTAGAGCCAGACATCCTGAAGAGTGAGGTTGAGTGGGCCTTAAGAAGCATTGCTAATAACAAGGCAGGAGGAGATGACGGCATCCCAGCTGAACTGTTCAAAATCTTGCAAGATGATGCTGTCAAGGTAATGCATGCTATATGCCAGCAAATTTGGAAAACACAAGAATGGCCATCAGACTGGAAAAAGTCAACTTATATCCCCACACCAAAAAAGGGAAGCACTAAAGAATGTTCAAACTATCAAACAGTGGGACTCATTTCACATGCCAGTAAGGTAATGCTCAAGATCCTGCAAGGTAGACTTCAGCAATTAATAGAGCAAGAATTGCCAGAGGTACAAGCTGGGTTTAGAAAAGGCAGAGGAACTAGGGACCAAATTGCCAATATCCACTGGATAATGGAAAAAGCCAGGGAGCTTCAGAAAAACATCTATTTCTGTTTTATTGACTATTCTAAAGCCTTTGACTGTGTGGACCATAACAAATTGTGGCAAGTTCTTAGTGGTATGGGGATACCCAGTCATCTTGTCTGCGTCCTGAAGAATCTGTATAACGACCAAATAGCAACAATAAGAACAGACCACGGAACAACGGACTGGTTTAAGATTGGGAAAGGAGTATGGCAGGACTGTATACTCTCACCCTACCTATTCAACATGTACGCAGAACACATCATGCAACAAGCTGGGCTTGAGAAATCCAAGGCTGGAGTTAAAATTGCTGGAAGAAACATTAACAATCTCAGATATGCAGTTGATACCACTTTGATGGCTGAAAGCGAAGAGGAACTGAGGAGCCTTATGATGAAGGTGAAAGAAGAAAGTGCAAAAGCTGGCTTGCAGCTAAACCTGAAAAAAACCAAGATTATGACAACCAGCTTGATTGATAACTGGCAAATAGAGGGAGAAAATGTAGAAGCAGTGAAAGACTTTGTATTTCTAGGTGCGAAGATTACTGCAGATGCTCACTGCAGTCAGGAAATCAGAAGACGCTTAATCCTTGGGAGAAGAGCAATGACAAATCTCGATAAAATAGTTAAGAGCAGAGACATCACACTGACAACAAAGGTCCGCATAGTTAAAGCAATGGTGTTCCCCGTAGTAACATATGCCTGTGAGAGCTGGACCATAAGGAAGGCTGAGAGCAGGAAGATAGATGCTTTTGAACTGTGGTGTTGGAGGAAAATCCTGAGAGTGCCTTGGACTGCAAGAAGATCCAACCAGTCCATCCTCCAGGAAATTAAGCCAGACTGCTCACTTGAGGGAATGGTATTAAAGGCAAAGCTGAAATACTTTGGCCACATAATGAGAAGACAGGACACCCTGGAGAAGATGCTGATGCTAGGGAGAGTGGAGGGCAAAAGGAAGAGGGGCCGACCAAGGGCAAGATGGATGGATGATATTCTAGAGGTGATGGACTCGTCCCTGGGGGAGCTGGGGGTGTTGACGACCGACAGGAGGCTCTGGCGTGGGCTGGTCCATGAAGTCACAAAGAGTCAGAAGCGACTAAACGAATAAACAACAACAATGACATTGGTTAGAATAAAGCAATATTCTTCATACTACAGTAAGACATTTTAAAAATGAAGACAGTCTGGTATGGAGACTAAGTGTAATGTGATTAAGGATTTGCTTTCAAGCCTGTCCATTTTCATCACATGCGTATCTGCTTGAAAAGCCCTTTATCAGGAAGTTCTGCAATTTTTGTCATGCATTACATTTCTTGGCTACCTTTTTCCTCATTAAAAACAACCTCAAAGTGGGATCTTAATTTACAGTTCTGTCCCCAATTATAGTTCTGGCTAGGACACATGTATGGGGCCCTTGCAGATGTTCAAGATGAAAATCTTGACAGTCTGTACAAGCAGTTGGAGAGAATGTGGAACATGGCTAACAAGCACCTACACACATGTTTTCTACCACACCTGAGCCTACAGATGAGAGTAGAATTTAGTCAGTGTGTGGAATTAGGTACTAAGTCTTCTTTTTGTAGCAGTGCTTTCAAATCAATCATCTGTGAAGCTAACTGAATTGACATGCTTTTGAACACTATGGAAAGCTTTAGTTGGCCTTAGTTACAGGCAGTTTATGCAACAAAAGAATTATCATTTAAATATCCAAAGCATGAAGTATACCCATAAACACTGAATTTGGAATTTGAATTCCAATTGCCGTTCACCCATGAATCTAGCTGTAGTCTAGATCAGATCAGGAACTTGGTAAAGATATGTACATTTTTCAGAATTCCCATGTATACCATTCAGAATTCACTCATATATGTTTGAGACAAGAAATGTTATATATTTTTCTCCATGGGATAGCTACTCATTTAGTTGAAACTTCAATTGCCTATTTTCAGCCTAAAGAACTAGAAGTATGATCATGGCTGAGAGTGGACTTAGCCATCTACCCCTATAAATTGTTCTGGGTAAATCAATGGAAGCCATTTATTTGTCCCTTGATCTTATGCATTTAGATTGTAGTGGTTGCAGACCTAATAATTCTTAGTAGAAAGCAATTGTGTTTGCCCATAAGATTTAACCACAGTGGTATTCCACATTATTGTCTCTCATCATTTCAGTGTAAAATGCTTTGTGGGACATCATAAGATACGGCTTCTGAAGACTACCTTGTGATCCAATGCATCTTTATTTAGAAATGAAAGTGAGCCTTGTTCTTGAGAACATGAAATTTGGAATGCCACACTAAAACAAAAACAAAACAAAACAAGAAAAACACCGCTGTTTCCTGACTGAAGTGGGTTTGTTAATAAGTCAGCTGGGTCTGGACAGATTGATTAAAACTTGTAGAATGTTGGTTTAACAAGCTAAATCTTAGAATTTTATAGTTGGAAGACACTGAGTCCAGCTCCCTGATCATTTCAAGTATCTAATTTAGTCAGCCAACCTTTTTATTTTCTAAAAATACATTTGGGAACTGTGTGGCATTAAAGTAAATAAAAATGATACCCAATGGGAGCAAGAAGAGGCTGGTGATTTGTTTTGTAGGAAGTCAAACAATTATTAAAATTCAAAAAGCTAGGAGAACCCAAGAGGCAGTAGGAGGTGAACACTAGTGTGTTAGGTATGCTGACTCTTTTCTCTAGTGTCCTATAATAGCAAGAAAGAGTGACACCATCATTATTCATTCATTTGTTTATTACATTTATACACCACCCATCTCACTGTAAAAGTGACTCTGGGAGGCTTACAAATAAAAAAGTCATAAAAAAACCATTATAAAAATACAAATGCAAAAAATAGAAGAAGATAAAAGAGGAAAACTCTTAAAGAGAGCATCTTTAAGCCACCATCCACCCCCAGGGCTGCCTATCACTCTTCGATCCCCAAGCTAGTTGGTAGAGCCAGGTCTTGACGCTCTTCCTGGAGGCCAGAAGAGTGGGGGCCAAAGAGGTTTTCCTTGGGTATTACAGTATCATAGAATTGAAAAGGGCAAGTTCAATCCTGCTCTGGGCAGGGCACTAATTGCACAAAGTTCTTTGTGCTTCCCTATTGGTCAGCTGGAAGGAACCCTGATTGGTTCATGGTAGTCTTTGCATGTCCCTAAGACCTTCCATTGCAAGTGGAGAAGTGGGAGAAGTGAAAGTGATTCCAGACTAGTTGATAAATGGCTGTGGAGGGATGGGAAGTAGAAATGGCGATAGTGGGTGGAAATGCCTGTAGCTTCTAATCCCTGCATTATTTTTGTTGCCCTTCTCTGAACCTGTTCCAGCTTATCTGAATCCTTCTTAAAAAATAAAACAGAAAGCTCTTAGGTGAATGCCAGTCTCGTTGAAATATTATGAACTTTGTTTATTTTTGTTTATTCTGCTTAGTATCTGCCATTAAGAATGCAAAGCTCAGAACCCATAACTAAAACAGTGTTTTCCCCCTCTTGTTAATAAGCTATTGATTTGTTCTCCTTGCATGCCTCTGTCATGTGAATTGAGAGTGGGGGTGGGGGGGATACCTCTTGGCAAGGTGATACATACTTCTTCCAAAGCTTTATTTCATACATGCTGAATGCTCCCTTCAGACTGTGATTCAGGTTAATTAAACAGTAACTCTCCCTTTGCAATATTGCTTTACAGTTGTAGTCAGAGAGGAATCTTCTCCAAAGAGTAAAACCTTTCTGACGTTTTCTCTCCTTCTCTTTCTTGTAAGTGTAGCTTTTGGAAGCTTTACAGGACTGACATATTTGCCAGTAATTTATAAAACATACAGTATATGTAAGCACTACGCTTCCCTACATCAGTGGAGAACATTGACTACATTCTCCTGCGAAGAAATGCCATGCTTTCTATAAGATTAGCAGTACCGTGTTCCTTGAAACTAATGAAAACATTAGTTTGGACCAATATTGCTTTCTGTTATGTAGCCTTTCATACAACAAGCTGTCAAATTCATCAGAGTTACCGATTTCTTGTTTAGCTGAATTGTTGTTGTTGTTTCTTTTCTTTTCCTGGCACTATGGGGTAATTTTTCACTGGCCATTTAATTCTTAAAAAAAAAGAAAAAAAGAAACTATTCCCACCAGATACTTCCCCACTGACAGTGGCCCAGTTTAATATAGGACTAATGGTGGAAGGAGAGAAACCATGGATCAAGTTTCCATTAGATGCATTCATCACCTCGGGAGCCATTGGAGATGGTTTCGGGTTTTGGTGCGTATTACTATTTACTTTGTTAGAGAGGTAGTAATTGGCCCGCACAACCCAGAGGTACGATATACCTGACATATTTCTGGTTGAAATGGGATCACAGGATGGAACTTGGATGCCCACCAGTGTGGTGTCACATCTGGAAAATTACAACTCTATTAGCACGGCATCCAATGTTATCATTAGTGCTAATTCTGGGGATCTGGCCAAGTGCTAGCATGGGAATGAAATACCCAGGCATGTCCCTGACATTTCCCTACCCTCTTCATAGTGCTCAGCTTTGTTTTTAAACAAATGAGATTGATAAATTTGGGGAAGGGGAAGCAATGCCCCATTACGATATGTTTCTGGGTTGTAATTGGCAAGTTGGATCCCAAATGCCCTTTGCTCGGTATCCGAGGAATTGCTGTGGCAGAAGTAATAGGAGCAAGAGCGACAACAAAACCCTTTGGCTCCAAGGCAAATAATGCTACAAATTGAGCCATGCTAATGACTAATTTGTGTTTGCTGTATCTCTCTGCTGCAGAAGTCAAGCAAGAGGTAATTTTTTGGCTTTATTTTTGAGCTGTTTCCTCTTCCTAATGAACCAAAGCCTTTGCATTATCTTCTGGCTTTCCCTAGCAAAGCATGTAGTGCAAGTCTTAGAATACAAGGACTTTCATGAGACCCTCAAACTGGAGTGTATTTTCATCCCAGCCTCATGATTTAGCAGACATCACAGTCACCAACAGCCAATCACCGCATCTATAGACATGTTCTTTGTAACCTGGTTTGGATAATCTGGTTTCACACTCCATTTGATTCTAGTATTGGGAAACCCAAAGCTGTGACGGGTGTGAAAAATGCAATTCCATGCTAGTGATTATTAAGAAAGGGTGTTAAAATAAACTGTCAACACTGTGATTCTCTTATGCAAATCTGTACATATGCTCTACTATGTACAGTTCTAGTTGCCACCCTAGAATGATGGGGACGATTTAGCTTGGAAAGGAGGCAATGGAAGGGGAACCTGATTCGACGTCCATAAAATATGTCTGGCATTGCGACCAGAGGTGATGCCTTGATCCCAACTGCAAGAGAGAACAGCCCACAAAGTATTTCTTCACACAGAACATAATGACCCTGTGGAATTAATTACCGTAAGACATGGTGATGGCCATGAACTTGGATGGCTTTAATGGAGGACTGGTTGAATACCCAAAGAACAGACCTGACAATCACTTGAAGATCGGAGGAGTGGGGGATGCAACCACATTCCCCAGAACAGCATTAGCTCAGTTCTGTGTGCTTTCATAAATGGCTTTTCCAATGGGCCCTGGACTGATGTGATTCCTATCAGATGATTGTTGCTGCATTTTATTTTGTTCTTTGCAATGCACCATGAGACATCACTGTTTATTTTATACTGTTGTATTGTTTTTGCTATAATCTCTGGCATAATATAAGCTATCTAGAGATACTTTTGTGAATGAGGTGGTGTGCAAATGAACTAATGGGTTGTGGACAGCATATCTCCACATACCAGCTTCAGGGAACAGGATATGCCTGCAGGTCCTGCTGATCCAGCAGAGCTATTATTACGTTTTTAATGCTTCTGGGTCTTGAAACAATTCCTGCAGTTCTTCAACATCTAGAATGTACTCCAGCAAGCTGTCCTTCACTGAGCAGTCTGCCAAGAATTACAGTAGCAGTATCAAAAACACTTTGAGGAGTTTCACCAAAACTTTTTACCACAAACTGCCCCCCTGCAACCCTACAACTTTTAGTTGTTGTTTTGTTCAGCTTCCATTCTGATGTTTCATTTGAGACTGTGGAGAATTAGCAGTCCAAAGGTTTGATATGGCAAATACTTTCCTGGCCTTCATTCCATTTAGAATAGGGAAATTTTCCTTATAGAAAATTTGAGAGCTAAAAGAGTCTTTTAAATCCATTTTGGTATGTAGATAAACCAACATTTGGCCCCTAGAGGGGACAACTTCATATGAACTTAGAATGGAATCTTCAGAATTGAGTCTGATCACCATGCATCCTGCATAAATGTGAACACATCAATGCTCCATGTTTGTTCAGAATCTTGCTTGGAGATACGCAAGAGTCTCTATTTCCCAATGTTCTTTATTATAAGACTTCTTGAAAGGTATAGACCACCAGGCCTTAGCAAACTGATCCTAACTGATTATTTACACAAATCCATCTCTTAATATATGTATTATGAATCACATATTCTACTTCCTTGATTCAGAGGACTCTGTCTATTCATCCATCCATCTAGCCATATTTTGAGCCTTTCCCTAGTACTGAATTATACTGCTATCCACCCATCCTTTACTCATTAGAAAACTATACCAGCATGACATTTACCTATCCTGACTCTATGTCTAAGTGCATTACATGACCTCCCCACCACCACCATCTTGGGCTGAGAGCAAGCCCAAAGTCTCCCAGGGAACTTCTGTGGCCAAATCTCTTTATTCTCAGTCCAACACTACACCATTATCCCACACTAGCTTTCTGTTGCCAGTCATTTGACTTTCCTCCAAGATAAAGGGGTGATAAATCCTAACATATTTTACACATCCCTTGGATGATATCAGACAATGGAAAGAAATAGAAATATGGAAAGAAATACTGTAGAAATGCTGGTAGAAATAAGGATGACTTAACCCTGGGTGAGATGAATGCAGTGTCATGGGATCACAGCAGAAAAAATGATTGTCAGAGCAAGTGAGAACACAGCCTAATTTGCAGTGGATGTTGTCCCCATCCTGTGGCTGGCCAGCTTATGGTTCCCAGAATACCTGTCAGTCATTGTGATAACAACTCTGCAAGGTACCAAGTACCACAAGAAAGCATAGCAGACTGAAGCAAGAGGTGGCTGTTGAGGGGATATTTTAGCCCACAGCTGTTTCAAATACAAGGATAGCAAAGTAGAAGAACAAGAGAGATCTGAGAGAGATTGCTGAGGATAATGGAGCTGCAGAATCAAACGTCAAGGCTGGGTGAACTTAGAAGCAAGGTGGGAAGGTATGAACCGCCTCTACTGCCAATTCTAAGTATGGCTTAAAGAGAAGTGACACCTAAATGGCACAGGGAGTGACTGTGAACAATTCTGACAACACAGTGATGGATGGAGGTAAGGGACTTTATTGGAGGGAATGGAAGGTCTGGAGGGAAATAACTAGAGTGTTTTTTGTTTTTTTTCCCCACTGCCAAAGATATAGTAGACAGATATTGTGCCATCAAGTTATTGTTGACTTTTGTAACCATATAGGTATAATTTTTCCATGATGATCTGTCCCTAACCTTTCAGGTCTTCCAACAGTGCACTCATTGCCACTGTAACTGAGTCTGTCCACCTTGCTGCTGGTTGTCCTCTTCATTTTCTTCCACCTTTCCCAGCATTGGAGCCTTCTCTAGAAAGCTGGGTCTTCGCTCCTCCCTCTTAATTCAAACCATGAAACTTGACCACAGATACAATCACTCTTCCCTGGCTAGGATTTATAATTCCCTAATTTTGCTGTCAATTCTAGTCAAAAGCTAGGGTAGGCTTAGAGCTTTCAGGAAAACATGTCATGTTTTAATGTTTAGCTGATCCTTTCTGTTCATTAAGAGACCAGCTTAATAACAGAGGGGCACCAGCACCAGTAATAACAGAGGGGCTGGGTTATTTGAGGGACTGCCTCTCCCCAAGTACATCTGCCCATCAAGTCAGGTCTGGCAGAGAGGGCATGTCAGGGAATTACATTTGGCAGGTCCCAGGAGGTGGGCTTCTCTGGTGTGGTGCCTGCTTTGTGGAATCTTCTCCCCACAGAACTGAGGTTAGCTCCATCCCTCTTAACATTCTGCAAGTCCCTCAAGATCTGGTGGACTGGGGAGATTTTGTAACGGCTCCCTTACTATGGTTATCGTCTCCTGTTTTGTGTGGTTTTTAAAGTTCTTACAGTTTAAATGACTGTTTTATATGTATTTACTGATAGTTTTAACTGAATGTTGTATGCTGCCCAGGGTCACTTTCTTGTGAGATGGGGGCTATACAAATATGATCAATCAATCAATCAATCAATCAAACCAACAATATAGTTCATTAAATACTATGATAAATGTTAGTAATTGCTGTGAGATACCGACCTACGTAACTTAATAGGTTTTTTGTTTGTTTATCCTTGAAGGTACAGTAGGTGTGATTTCTCTTATATAAATAGCAATTAATACATGCATTTAAAAAAAATGCCCTGGATGGTACACTTATTGATCCTTTTCAACAGTGCAGCTGTATCTGATTTTAACTATTTAGACTTCAACACTTCATCTTCAGGTGGTCATTAAGCAGAGCGTTTGGGCATATTCTTACTCTTACTGCTGACAGCAGAAATCCCACTGAGACTATAAAGAAATTGTATGTGAAAGACTGAATGGAGACGGGCCTCCTATTTGTATCTGTCTGCTTTTAAAGGTCATTACTCAAGAAATACCCACATCCTGCACAGCCATATTGCAGCAGGATTTTTGACCATTCATTATTCTTCCTCCTGATCTTTTATAACCTGGATACAAAGGAGCTGGCAAGACTGAAAAGGTTTTTTTGTTTTGTTTTTTATGGTGGGGAGCAACTCAGCAGAATGGAAAGTATATCAGTCTGCACTCCCCCAATCAGTATCGAGCTTTTTCTGTTAGGTACATATTTTTAATAATGATAATGAGGCATTAAAGAGAAATTAGAGAGAATTTGATTTAAGAAAACAAGATAAAAATATTATAGCTATATACAAAGAAAAGTCTTTTTTGAGTTGGTCTTGGCAACTATGAATTTGTGGACATGTCCCTCTAATTTTTTTTTGGCAAAAAGGTTGTAACGGGTACCTCTAGCCATGCTCACCTTGGGAGATTTCCAATAGATCTTTTAAGGTGAAAGATTTATATGGTATAAAGAGAAACTAGACTCTTAACCTTTTGGCTGAGATTAAGCACAGATCAGAATGCACACACAGCTGAGCTATAAGATAATGTCTTCTGCCTCTGGTAAGAAAGCTGTTGTGTTCTAGACTGAGCAGTTGCAAAGTAGCAAGTTGGCAACTGATTTGATGATGGGATTGTAAATCAAACAACTAAGAAGGAAAATAAAATGACCAGCTGAATGGTCACACACAAAGTACAGGAGAAATACAGGAACAATGAGATCTTGCCTGGTAGACAGGCCACAGCATTGGTGGTGCCAGTTTGGGCTCCTTTTTTTAAAAAAAAAGTTTCTATTGAAAGTTTTTACATATATAATAAGAAGTACATTCAAAGGAAAAGATATAGTAAATGTGAAAGAGAAAAAAAAAAGAAAGGAAAGGAAAAAGAGACAAAGAAAAAGGAGGCAGAAAAAAGAAAGAGAAAATAAAAGAACAGAAAACATGAAAAAAATATAAAGAAGTGGCTTTTTATCTTCCTCTCAGCAGTTATACACACACTTCTAATCAAACCTCTGAGACTGCATCATAATTCCCTTCTTTCTGTAACCTATTCTTTCTAATCACCAAAGCCATAAGTCACAAAAGCATTTTCTTTTTTATGCAAAAAGCCCATAAGGGGTTTCCAGTCATTCATGAATGTCAATAATGACCTTTCTCTAATCAAAAAAGTCAGTTTGGCCATCACAGCAGGTTCATTCAATCTCTCCAACCATTCCTCCATGGGGGGTAATGCCGAATTTTTCCATCTTTTTGCATATAATAATCTCGCCACAGTAATCATATATTGAAATAATCTTCCATGTCTCTTTTCTACCTGTATATCCACCAGTCATAAGAGGAAAAGTTCTGGCTACTATTGAATATTAATCTTTAAAATCTTCTGTATCAATGTATGTTACTGCAAAATTTTTTAGCTTTTTTTTCATGTCCACCATAGAATGTCCCTTCATGTTGTTCACATGTCCAACATACATTTGAAGTGCCTTTATACATTCCAGATAATTTATCTGGCATCATATACCAACTATACATCATTTTATTAAAAAAATATATCTTTCAGATCATAACATAATATAAATTTCAGCCCTTTTGACTATATATTTTCCCATTGATCCATTTGTATATTATGACCAAAATTCTTTGCCCACTTTATCATACATTCTTTAACCTGTTCTTCTTCCATTTGAAATTTCAGCAGAAGTTTATACATTTTAGCAATTCCATGTTCCTCATCTGTACACCATTGCACTTCAAATTTTGCTCCATACTTTCGAACATGTCTTAATTTTGCAAATCATGTATTAATCCTATACACTTTATCAATCTTTGCCTCTGTGTTATCTTCATCCCAATCCAAAAAAATTAGACAGGGAATAAGGAACACAGCTGACAGTGGGGAAGGAAGAGAAGCTATTCCTGCTACTGGTGGTGGGTGAAATCTTCTAGTAAGGAATATAATTTAACTCAAACATCTCGGTGCATTTGGGGATTAGGGGAATTGGATCTATCTATCTATCTATCTATCTATCTATCTATCTATCTATCTATCTATCTATCTATCTGATTTATTCCCCACCCATCTCACTTGTAGAGTGACTTACAATTCAAGTGCTCAAGGCAAGCATCTCGATTCCTTCAAAGCTATATGTCTCAACGTCACAGTCTCTATTTGGGTTGTGCCTACCCATTTTTTCTTGTCCCTCACCCCCCTACACACACCCATCTTAAAGTCTAATCATTTTCTCTCAGCTTTGTTGTTTAATCTTCCTAAAGAACTCTAAATAGTGTTTTTAAACAGTCATTTTTGATACCTTTTCGTACCTTGGGATCTGTAATTGGGAAGCATGCTTGGGC
Organism: Candoia aspera; assembly: GCF_035149785.1. NCBI lineage: Eukaryota > Metazoa > Chordata > Lepidosauria > Squamata > Candoiidae > Candoia > Candoia aspera. The sequence goes on from NC_086157.1 coordinate 6,261,809, forward strand.
AGGACTGAGTAGCAAGATACTTGAATAAAGAAACAGTGTGAAAGCTGGTTCTTGTGTTGATATGAAGTCTAGAAGTCATTTCCAAAGTAAGCTATAGGCTCAGGCTGGTCCTCATTCTTGAAAGAGATAGGCCTTCTTCCCTTAAATCCCTCCCAAAGCAGAAAATTCTAATTGCCTTCACTTGCCTCTCTCTCTATTTTCTTCATTTGGAAGGTAAAGTCCTTGCTGGAATCCTTGTGTTGTTAAGTTTAACCCTTTTCTTAATAAATTGTACTCATTTGAGTTCAGAGAGATCTGTTCCTTGATCGTCTCCAGTCCTGGTTATTTCTAGGGAAGTCTGACAGGCTAGAGTAGAAAGCTGTATCCTTCCTTGGCCTTGTCCTATAACTTTTGGTTATAAGAAAAAAAAGGGTGGTTGCAACAAATATCAGTTGAAGGCCATAACTGATGCACCACCTCTGGTTGTTCTGCTGGGGTTGTGCTGAACCGATATGTAGAGATATGGAAGTGGCTTGCCAGTGCTGCCTTCTTCTACTTTTTTTCCCCTTTTTGTGGGGTGGGGGAGGTCCAGTCTGGCCCACAACCCTGATATTTTTTTATAGTCACTTGGGTAGTACTACGTACTTAAAGCACTTAGCTTTTTAAGATAAGCTAAGGGTAGCTATGACTGCCACAGTCTGGGCCACAACTATGTAGGTTGTAGGAAAGTCATAAACTCTCCTCCCATCACACAAATAATTATCAAAAGGATTCTGTTCAGAATTATATATTTGGGGGTGGACGATTCCTAAAGGGGAAGTTCTCTAAAATCAAGACTGCCTGGTTAATGGAAGTACAGGTAGGGAGTGATTATAGTTGAGAGAGGCCGTTTCACCCATTACTAACCCATTGCCCACACTAAAGCTTGGTTTTTGGATGGGAGACCAGAATAGAATATCAGGGTTACAGAAAAGAAGACAGTGGCAAAACATTTTGCACTGTTGCCAGGAAAACCTCATGGATGTGTCCATTCAGGTATCAGGAGCTCCAGTGTTCCTGCTCTTCTAAACCCCTCTGGTGTTTGTTCTGTGTTCCATACATTTACCAAAACATCCAATGTCTGATGAAAGTAGGTAAGTTACCACATTTGTTTAATGATGTCATCATGCCCATGTTATCCTTCGCCTGTCCTGCCCCCCTGCATATATCCTTGATAAAATGGAAATAATGCATATAACTCTTAATGTGCCCAGAAGAGAGTGAAGGAGGGAAAGAGCGATGCATAAAATAAATGGCACTTACAATAACCTGCTGCAGTATGGTGTGCTTCATATTCAGGGTTATAGCCATTTGATATCACTCCCCATCTGTCCCTGGTTGTGTTCTCTCATCAGGAATCAGCCTGCTGGCACCTTCCTGGCACACCTGATTGGTGCTGTTTTGGCTACATAATCAATTGAACATTAGATACGATGAAAATGATGAGGCCATTACCAGCAGACTCCAGTTACTTCCCATTATTTTTCCTCTTTCCAACATGTGAATTCTTGCCCCCTTGTTAAATCATGCCAGGTAAGACATATTGAAAATCCAGAAAGAGACAATGCACCCAGTCCTGAGACAGAATTTATTTTCTGAGCTCCATTCAACCTATCTGTGATAATTGATGCACACATCCTGTGGGGCTAGCTTAGAAATCTTCGAACACTCATCTTGCTGGTATCTCTGTGTCCAATTCTTTTGCAGAACGATGAGACTGAATTTGTCATTGTCTTAGAAACCTGGACATTCTGCTATCAGCCAGAAACACCATGCAAGCCATTCATTACTCCCCTGTTCAAAGCAAGCTACTGCCTCCTAATTGGTATTTGAGGAGTTTGTTGAACAGAATAAAGAAACTGACACAGAGCATCCCAGCTTTAGAGATGCTGATCAATGGAATACCACCTGGATTCCTGAACTTGGAATATTGGCTTGAACATGGGTCATGCATGCTGCAATTCAGTCTACATGTTTGGTCCATTTGTATTTCTCCTTGCAGACATTGATTTGCCTGTTGTGTTTTTCATATTAACTTTTGCACTTCCATTCTTCTTAGCACAATAACTCTGAGCCTTAAACATCTTTTAGCTCTTCTGATTCTCTTGTTCCTCAGGAGGTGTCTTTTAGGACATTCCTTCTGGCTTTGCCTTCTTTCTATCACACCCAGCTTGTGTTTTTAGCCTTCAGTTTCTTCTGTTCCCCCCACCATTTTTTGAAGTTAAGCTATACTTCAAGTATAGTTTTGTGGCTTGAGCAGGAACAGAGGAGGAGGAGGAGAAAGAGGAGGACCACCAGCAACAGATCCTCCTTTTAGTCTTTCTTGTATAGGAAAAAAGTATGTTCAACAATACAAGCACACCAGATTTTGTAGGGCTATTGCTAAGGAAGTGATTATCATCATCTTTGACCTTACAGGCCAAGAAGTGCATATGGTCTATCCCTGTGCTGTGCTTTGGATTTAATCTTGGAAAGGTGCTTCAGAGTCTGCAGGAGAGCAAGCATAACACCTGCCCAACCACAAAGCAGTTATATTTTTGTCCCACATCATGTGGCAGCTGTGAAGGGTAGGCGTGAGATCTCTGGAAAAGACAGAACTACTTGAGGTTGTTACAGGCAGGTGTTCCATTTATACTCCCATATGCTCAAAGGCCCCTTTCGGAGGAGAAATCTATAGGACTATAAAGCCCTGATACAGACGTGTCACTCAGGATAACATTTAACCATCTGATGAAATGATCTGAATTCCACAAAAGTTGATGTCTAGGGTTTATATCTGCCCTTTGTCAAGATGCAACATTTCTTCCTTTCATTTTTTCCCCACAACAGACTTAAGAGGAATGTTGAGTACCAAGTCACCCACACAGAACCACTGTCTCCTATTATGCTTTGGGTCGATATAGTTGGAGGAAAGGAAGAAGAAATAATCAGGGATGGGGGGAGGGATGTTGGGAGCTTCAGCCAAAGCAGCCAACTCTTGAGAAGAAATTCATATCAATGCCAACATCTGATTTTCATTTCCTGAATTCAGAATAAACTTGAATTCAATGGTCTTTTATAGAGCATACTTTTCAAATTTTGTAATCTACCAAATTTCCAAGAAAAAAGACACACCACATGCATATTTCAGAAGAATGTACACAAACATGTATATAAGTGAAAAGAACATACATAAAGCATTACATTAATCAAGTTAAAAACCCTGCAAAACACACTTGTTAAGGAAAAATGCATACACAATATGAAGAATAAGGACAAAAATTTGTATTGCTTTTTGTGTTGATTGAAAATGGAGTGAGACCAATTTTAGGTTGGAAAAGCAAGAAACTGGCAGCTTTGTCCATTATTCTCCTGAGCTTATTTATGACCTTTTCTAAAATCTCTTCACTCAAAATACTTTGATGTTAATATATGTATGTTACTTTCTAGACTGAAATCATATTGATAGGATCTTAACATCACCAGTCCCAGGAAGTTTTATTTTACTTTATTTTATTATTTATTTATTTATGAAATTTATCTGACTTTCCAAAACCAGCTGGACTCTAGGAACCTTTGAGAGTTTATGTGCTAAAAATAAGATACGAATCAGAATAAATAATTAAAAATAGTACCTAGGAATTTAAGAGTCCCTCTGGTGGGAGGAGATGGGCAGTGACAAATTTGATGAATAAATAAAATAAAGCTAAGCAATTGTATAGTAGTAAACAGTGGTGTTGCTAATACAGTTAATTCCCAAAGGTCCTTGGGAAAAGCCATGCTTCATCTGCTTCCAGACGACCATGAGGATGGGAGGAAACTCTTCAAAGGACAGGAGATGCTACAGAGAATGCCTGACACTGGGGTCTCTTTATGCCATACATTCTGGTAGGTGGGGATCTTTAGCAGGTGCTTCTACTTGTCTGGGTAGGATGGGCAGAAATTATTCGTAAAATATGGTCCCTAAGATACCCAGGCCCTGAGTCATATACTGTAGGGCTCTAGAGGTAATGATCAGCACTTTGAATTGCCCTCAGAAACCTAGTAGTAACCAATGGAGATTCCATAGCAAAGGTGTAACATGGCAGTACAGAGCCAGTTGAAGTCTCTGAGTAGTCTTCAAGGGCAGCCCCATGTAGAGTGAATTACAATAATCTAAATGACAGATGACAAAGGCATGAGTCTTCAGTGTCTCTTGTTCCATGTAAGGCCACATCTTAAACACTACATCTCTAAGACAAGCTGAAAAAAGGAAGACAAAACTCCAAACCAAACTGCTCAGGCCAGAGAGCAGTTGGGTTCAAGTACCTCTTTGCTTCTTAACCCCAGAAGCAAAGAGGTATTTGAACCCAAATGGGTAGTCAACATGTCCAGCTGCCCACTATCCACCACAGAACACAATAACTTCCAGAAGGGCCTCAACTGTAACATAGGCAATGCTAATCAGTTAGAATTCTTTGTGGCCTTAGAAGCAGCATTTAAAACCACAGGATTTGCCACAAGGACCAAACCATCATCATCCTCCCAGCAGACAAAGGCTGAACCATGGTTATCATGGACAGAACACAAAACATACAGAAAGCCTAAGGATTACTGGAGGACAGAGAAACCCACATCCTAGTAAACACCAACCCAACACAGAAACTGGACAACCAGATCAAGAGGACCCTCAACAACCAACCAAAGAATGGTCAAATCACAAAAGAAGAACAGTGGCGGATGAAAAGGAGTGGACCCATCCTCCCTCGCCTCTATGGATGCCCCAAGATACACATGCCTGGCATAACTCTTCATCCCATTGTATTGTTACCAGGGACCCCAACATACAACATAGCCAAAGGACTTACAAAAAAGTTTGGACATCTCACAGAGGGGAGCAAATATTCTATCAACTCCTGACCACAGTGACTCCAGAAAATCTAAGACCTAAAAATAGATGAAGATGAAATTATGGTTTCATTCAATGCCACAGCACTCTTTGTGTCCATAGATCCAGAACTAGCAAAAGAATCCATGGCAGCAGTAGTATACAACACACCCAACCTAGCCAAATACACTAAGATTGAAATACCCAGAATCTTGGACCTCATCAGCCTCTGCCTCACCACCTACTTTCAGTTTGATGGACAAACATACCAACAAATCAGAGGAACCCCCATGGGGTCACCATTCTCAGGACTCATAGCAGAGACTGGAATGAAGCATCCATAAACGCACTCCCACGCATACGACCAAAAGTAGGGATCTGGTATGTAGACGACACCTTTGTCAAAATAAAAAAGGAACAACTAGAGGAGACACATGAAAATATCAACATCTTCAAAGGAATAAAATTCATAAGGGAAGAAGAAAACAACAGCACACTACCCTTCTGGATATCCTCTTCAGCAGAGGAAACAGTGGCAAATTAGAACACAAGTCTATCGAAAAACAACTGACACTAAGCAAGTGCTCCATTACCAAAGCAACAATCCAACCTCCTACAAGAGTAGCTGTGTAAGAACCTTACTCAGACAAGTACAAATGTACTGCAGTAACCCAGAACACCAAAAAAAGGAATGGCATCTTCCAACAAAATGCTCATACAATTTTATCAAAAAATGCCAGACCACTTAACCCACTACAGCACAACCAACACAAGCTAAGAAAAGGATAACTTAAAAAACAGCTCAGAAACAACCGGCAGACTATTACAACCACACGGCATCACGGTAGCACACAAACCAACTGAAGCCCTCTAGAACATCTTACGTAAACCAAAAGACCCAGTAGCCCAAGAAGAAAAAAAAGGAAGTTATCTACAACATACATTGTAAAGACTGTAACAGCCACTATGTAGGACAGACAGGCAGAGGACCAGCAGAGCTCATCCAGGAACACCAGCTAGCAGTCAGAAGACACGATGGAAACTCCTTGATCTCACAACACATAGTTTTAATGGAGAAACTGTTAACAGAAACTGTAAACATCCTAGACCAAGCCAAATCCAAAAACTCTAGGGAATTCTTGGAAGCCTGGCACTCAGACAAAGCAGCTGTCAACAGACATAGACATAAACCACATTTACATACCATTCCAAAGAGATAATAAAAGAGTTAAGAAGGAAACAAAAAGACCAGAACACATCCTCTCCAGCAGCCAACACCCAGGTAAGCAAGGATTAACACCAGACAATCAAACAAAAAACAATGCTGTAATCACCAAAGTACCAAGGAGACAAACAAGCAAGCAGACAAACAATTAAGTGGAAAACACTACCCTGATCAAGGATCAACAAGGAGAAAACCACACCCCCACCAACCCTGGCAGGGCAAGCTACCGTATATCAAGAGGGAGCGAACTCCACACTCACTAACAATGATGATGTGACCTAGCCGAGTAATGAAACGTCTGCAAGCAAGAAACCATGCTCAGAGAGCATCAAGGACTCCACAGGCTTCCTCCTGTAACCCTGTAATAAATTCCTTCTGTGATCAGTGTTTCTGGCCCTTTGCAATCAGCTTCTACCACATGTAGAACACTTTCCTGCATCTTTGCATCAGGTACTGTATGTTTATCTCATCTGATCACTCCCAATGCTGAAACATGGCAGTATTATTTTCCCTGAAGACTCTGAATGTTGCATCTCTGCTCTTGTCTTACCATCTATCAGTTAAAGCATGGAGTAAATAGGACCACATTTTTTACCATCTCTGCTTCCAAATTCAAGGTGTTTTACTTACAGTAGTATATTAACAGAATATTAGGAATGTATAGTCAGTTAAGAACCCTGGAAAAACCAGACATTCCAATGCTTAGAAAGAGCACTGCCTTGTACAGTATGCAGATATAATCTTACACAATAAACTAAAAACACTTGGATCTGGATTAAGAGTGGAATAAATAACATTGCATCCTCTCAAGCATGTGCACTATGTCATGTGGATAATATTAGCATGCTTTGGTTATCTAAAGTGCATACAGCCTTTTGCAAGTAGGTTTTGCAGAGCTTTAACATATTGTAAGTATGTACTGTATCAAAAGAGTTTGTTCAAGAGTGTAAAATTGCAAGGACAAATTATAAAATGCATATCATGAGCAATTATGGTTCAATCATAACTCCTCCTTTCCCTTAACAGCCATTATCTCTCTTTTTAGAGACCCTAAAGTACTAACTTTCTCTGGTATTTCATTGTCCACATTCTTCATCACTTCTAAAGATTAGCAGATCCTGTTTTAGATCCTCTGCATGATGATTGTTGTGGGAAAACTGCCCAGTTAAATGAGGAACCAAAGAGATTGGAGATACATGCAACAAAGTATATTTTATTGTCAGGTAAGGATACCGTGATCATTGGACTCTTTGTCAAAGGAACGCAGAAGAGCACCAAGCTCACAATGTTACAGATTATATATCCTCTGAAATTATACATAGGACTTACAAAGGCAATGTACATTTTAGCATGGCCATTACAGCTGGAATGTAATATCTGATAAAAACATAGGATGACGGTACTGTGGGCTGACCTAGCACCATTACATTCTAGGTTCTAAGGCACCAAGCCTGCCTTTTCTATTGATACTAGCACCTTCTCACATAAACAATATCCTTTATTTTGCCCATTTATTTACTCCTTTCACACTAAGGAAAAGACAACAGCCTAGTATTTGTTGTCACCTTCCCCTCCAGGGTCATCAGGCAATTTTAGTTTCCCTGCTCCTTCTGCTGTGTGATTTAAAATCTCTCACAGTGACCATGGATGTGAGGATAGAATCATATTTGTCTGCCACACAGTCTACTTTCAGAATTAGGAATGATTACTTTGATTAAATGTCACTAGAACCTGGAAAAATATCTAACCCTATCATGCATTTTTGTGCAGTTGTAATCATAAAACACCATAAACTATCAGAAACAGCCCCAGGTTAGTTTTGAGTTAAACTACTCTCACCTGATGAGTCATGTGTAAGCGACCTACAATAATCTGGACTGGGGTGGCATCAGAAAGTACTTTCTTTCAAGGTTTCTTCAGATGCTATTCATGTTTTTTTTTAAAAAAAACACACACCAATATAATTGTTGAATAGGGAAATAGGGTCATTGCTTGACCTTATGCAATCTTGAGAGGGTTCCCAGTAATCCAACTCATGTTTGGGTTAGGATGAGCTTGTCCATTTGCTATGTGAAAATGTGACCTTTGAGTAAAAGGTGCTTGTAACTCCACTTAAAATCTAGGGTTAATTCTTACCATTTCTTTGGTACAGGGGTGCTCACATGACATCTGTCTGCAACTTTTTAAACCACTCATGCCTTTTCCTGAGGATTCTGTGGCTACTCTCTGCATCAGCAGCAAGAGTTCAGGAAGACACCCTTGGTTTAAGGATTTACAGATGGGAACCCCATGTCCCCCATATACTGTATGCACTTCCATTGCAGATATGCTTAAATTGTGTGTTTGTGTGTGTATATATGCATCTTTGAGTCAGTCTTGACTCCTGGTGACTGCCTGGACTAGTCCCTGCAGCTTTCTTGGGAAGATTTCAGAAGTAGTTTTCCATCACCTCCTTCCTAGGGCTCAGAGAGAGTGACTGGCCCAAGGTCACCCAGCTGGTTTTGTGCCTAAGGCAGCACTATAACTCATGGTCTCCTGATGCCTTAACCACTACACCAAACTGGGTCTCCAGTAAAATATTAAGTCTATTAGATCACCAAGCTAAATGTAAGAGGTCCTTACAGTGTAACAACCACTATGTAGGACAGACAATCAGAAGACTAGCAGAGCACATCCACAAAGACCAACTACAGTCAGAAGACACAATGGTAACTCCTTAATCTCACAGTGCATGGACAGACTTAACCATAGTTTCAGCTGGGAAACTATCAGCATCCTAGACCAAGCTACATCCAAAGACATGAGAGAATTCCCAGAAGCTTGACATTCAGACAAGTCAGCCATCAACAGGCACATAGAGATAAACATTTACAAACCATTAAAAAGAGACAATAAAAAAGCTAAAAGGAAAACAAAAAGACCGGAACACCTCCTTGCCAGCAATCAACCAGATAAGCAGGGATTAACACCAGGATTAATGCCAGATAAACAATCAAGCAGTAAACAATACCCTGCTCAAGAGACTACCAACTCAGCCAAACAATCACTCAGTAAACACAAGCCTAATCAAGGAACTACCAAGGAGAAAACAACATTCCCACCAACACTGACAGGGCAAGCTACTGTATATAAACAGAGAGCAAACTCCACTCCCTTCCAGCACAGAAGACGTTACCTAGTCAGGTAATGAAATGTCTGCAAGAAAACAACAAGGCTCAGAGAACACCAAAGACTCCACAGTTCAACCCTGAGCTACAAATATTCTTATCTATTGATAGAAAAACTGTCCAAATCATAGAATTTGTCTTACTCCTTTCTCTCTGTAGCTAGGAGATAAATACCATGGAGTAAATTTACAATATCTGACTCTGCTCCTCACCTGAATCTTAATGCAGTTGCTTCCCTAACAGCCAACACTTCTCTGTCCAACTGATGCACTGAGTGGTATAGAAAAGCTCCAAGCTTAGAGCTGCTTTTTGCTTTGATATTTTCCTGTCTGATTGTGAAGCTACCAAAAAGCCTCTGTAAGTAACTGAAGTCGCAGGATAAAAAGATGATCACTGTGCTTATACTGTGAGTGCTTGTTACCACACGGATCTATTGAACTGCTTTTTGCTGGGTCTGTGAGCCCACATTGAGATGTGCGCCTGTGTCAGATTATCCATTAAAATTATTTGACAATAGAGTTCTCAAAATCATAGGAAAGAAACTAAGAAGTTCATAGCAGACGTATGCTTAATAGGAATTTCATTACATTTTTTTTTTCTTTTGAGATTTTTAGATGAAGATTCTGGGACTTCTAGAAAGTTGGGCACTCAAGTTTAGAGGACCATCAAGAGCTATGCACATTTTTTCACAACCTGCACCTCATCATTTGTGGATCAGATCAACAGTGTACATCTGAAGAGACACATTCTCCTTACCTCTGGCTTAGGTTCTCCACCATTCCTTTTTCAGCACTCCTAGCACTGAAGACGTCTAAAGAATCCCAGGAATTGGAGTGGATGTAAATGCTCAATGATTTATTCTTATTTATTTATTTGACTGAATTTATTATGGCCGCCCAGTCCAGAAGACTCTGGGCAGCTTAATTTCTTCTTTGACTAGAGATATGTGTAATTCTGCAGAAGATTGCCTGATGACAACCACACTATATTTTGATGATTCCAAAATGATCGTCACATATCGCTACAGGTGAGAAAAGTTAGCTTGTTTCTTCACTTCAGTTTCCTTTGGCTTAACAGATGCCACTGTGGGATAGCCTATTTTTTTTCCTCCATGATTTCTTATATCTGCATTGAACCATTATAAAGTATTAGTTGATAGATGAGTTGAAATGTTGCCAGTATTTTGCTTTTCTTATGTTAGGTAGGCTGGGCAATTTCCAAGCTCATTGAAATTGAGAGTTTATGGACAGATTAAGGAGGATCTGGCAAACTGCTTGCATGGTAGAGTTATTCAGGATTCATAGAACCATATTGGACCTTCTTCCCTCTTCTATTGCAGCCCCAAGTGCCAGGCCATATGGTGACATCAGTGAATAGATAAAGGTAGTTCTGTTCTGAATCCAGGCTGGCTTTGACAGGTGTTAATAGCTTGCATATTTTCAATTGCTATTAAACCCTCTTCTTCAAGTTACTTTGTTTTACCTTTTATTATGTATCTTCTTCAAATGCTTTTTAAAAAATGTGACACATAAGAATTTCTGCCATCAGGCTTGCTTTCCCCTGCCCATTCAGCTCTAAGGAGAGCTGTCTTTTCATTATGAGACTTGAATAAAGTTAAACTTCCTTTATTAAAATTCTCTTGAAAGAAGAATCAGGAGCAGCTACAGATTTATGCCAGAGAAATGAGACTGGCACTTGTAATTTCTTTTGTGCTAAAGATACAGATTGCATTTAATAAGGATAATTGTTTGGATGTTTAATATGCCTTGGAAGTTTAATATCCCTCTAGCAAATCTAGGGAAAAAAGTCTATGTGAATCTCTGATACTTGAAGATGACCTTCATTGTTATTTTAGAGATTTATATAAGCCTTGGTAAGTGAAATGGTGCAGGGAAAGGAATATGTCTCATTGTTCTTGTGATGATACAAAGATAATTACATGGTAGCCAAGTACTGCATATTTTATTCCATTTCGACATATTTCAGTAGGGAAGCATATGTGTTCTGATATATTGTACAAGTTATGGTCTCTCTTTAGAACATGGGTGAGTGGAGTTTCTTCTCATTGGAGTTTCTGAAAAGGTCAAAGATGGGAAGAAGCAGGGACAGAAACTCAGTTCCCCTAGATACAGTATTCCCAATATATACAAATGGCCTGACCAATAAAAAAAATATTCATTTTCAGCTGAGGCTGTGATAAGCCAGTTTTGTGGAAAAGTGTCTTTCTGTGAAAGCAGAATATCATTGTCTCTTGTTTTCTCTGGGGCAGAAAGGACCTCCGAGCTGTCTTCAAGAGGGTTAGAGCTTGTATATACCTGTTCTATTAATAATCTCACCAGATGGTGAGATTGGGGTGTGTCCTTCTTTTTAACTATTTGCTTTCCTTTTTGATGTGGTTTCCATGGTGTTTTCTGACCTCTGTGGCTTTTAGGAGGAGGTTCAGTTGTAAATCTCTTCTGTCAAGATTTCAAGGAGTGCAGACTCTTTGATAGACTCTTATTATGGAGGTAAAATACATTGATCAGTTTGGCTCAAGTTGATTCCCTTCAGTGTGTTGGCATACAAGTTCATATGTCCTTTATCCCCAACCAGAATGCTAGCAGAGATGATGAAATATGTTATCCAAAGTTTTTGCTGTGGAGTAGGGGGCATGCTTTAATATGATTTGTATTTATTCTTAGTCAGCTTGTGTACCTTCTGGGTAGAAAGATAGGATATAAACTAAATACCTAATAAGAAAAATAAGAAAGGCTGCCATAAGCCAAACTGTTAACCAGTAACAATTGTCCTTTGCCACTGATTAAAGTGACAGCCACTTTGGCATAGTGGTTAAAGGCAGTGGAGTAGAAACCAGGGGACCATGGGTAAAACCTGACTCAATCCCCCGCCCCCCACCTGAATGAAGCATTATTGGAAATTTTGGGTTAGTTAATCCAACCTGAATGTTTATACAGGTATGTTTATATAGACAACTAATCTGTTAGTTATCGAAATCAAGGCGCATTCTAATAATTTTATCTATGGATATACTGTATAACTCAGGACCTTCACAGCTGAGAATAGACTTTTATACTAGAATATGAAGCGATTAGCTCAACTGCATGCTCTTTTTCTCTGTCCCTCATTCTGCATCTATGTGTGAGTGGAGGGGCCTATGTATGTATTTACTAAAAATGCAGGCACCAAGATGTATTTTGTATGCAGTCTCGCATCTGAGAATTTTCTTATTACATGACCAGTTGTGGCTGTTTCTCCATTTCTGATGCAGGGTTTGGAAATAACTAGTTTAGTCAAATCACATTTGTTGACACACCATGGTTCATAAACTGCTTGATTGGGGAAATAAATTATTCCTTTCTAAGCAAACTAAAATGAAAAGAAGTCATTTAAAAAATCTGGAAGGATGACTTCTGATTTGAACTTGATGAATCTCATATAAAATCTTTCACAAGTAATCACAAGAAAGAACTCCTTTCACAAGTAATCAAGAATTATCCATGAACAATTATCCAAAAATGGCATTTGCACAAAAATTCTACTCTATTAATTGTAAGTTTTTTAAGAGTATGTTGGCAAGATTGTAAACAGATTGGTACTTATTGCTATCTTTGGTCCAATGCCCAGTTAATCAGTCCTTTTGGGCAAAAGGTTTTGAAAATCACCCAACCATCTTTCACAATAAATTCCTGCTGTTGGTTTATTGTCCACATTTCCAAAGGCATATAAATTGCCTTAGGAATTTCAATCCCTGTTCTTAGCTGTTGAGTTTGTTACTGCAAAATACTGGAAAACTAAAATGTGTCTCTCAGTGGATCAGTAGTATTTAAAAACTTGGGAAATTGCTGCCTTAAAATTGACACAACAACAAAGGTCTTTGAAAAATCCCACACGAGACATAAATTTATTCAAATCTCAGCACTATTTACTAGCTATATTAACAGTATTTTTCTTGATAGTGTTGAGACTTGACCTTCATCTATAAAATGTGACTTTGAATAGAAATATTGCATATTTAAAATGTTTGTATTTCTGCAGATTACATATGGATTCATAACCCAATCACCCACACATACATATTGCCATTTTTTTATTCTCCTCACCCCAACTTATTTTCCATTTTTTTCTTCGCTTTATCTTTCCTTGTGATGTTGTTTTCATTTATATGTCTTTTGATTGGTTTTTTCAACCAAAAAAACAAAAAAAGGAAGGAAGAAAGGGAGGGAGGGAGGAAGGAAGGGAAGAAGGGAGGGAGGGAAGGGAAGGAAGGGAGGAAGGGAGGAAGGAAGGAAGGGGGAAAAATCCCCTCAAATTAAAACATGAACAGCCTGGAATATTAAGTAGCTCTTACTAGAGAAGGAAGGGCAAATAGTATAGATTTAGTAGTTGATTCTATTATAGATGCACTTCAGGGGTCAATCTGCACACAGATTAAAACTTTGTAGAGGGATAGATCACAGAGCGAAATCCCTAGCATCCCCACCCTTCTCTGAAAAGACAGAATTCACCTAAGGATTTTGGACCTATAGTGCAAAGACTGAAAAAGATTTTGAAGCACATTCAACTGCATATGTGTAGGAACCTCAAGAAAAAGTTTGGAAAGCATTGAAAGTTGAGTGTGATCTAATAAGTGGTTAGAGAAAATTGTTATAATTTAGAAACTCATCCCTATTTTATAAACTGTAGCCATTGTCTTTACCCACTTTCTGATGTCATTGAAATCCAATTGGTCTTTGCTAGCTCATTAGACTTTGGAAAATCAGGTTTTTGAGAATACCCTAGATAGACAAGGAAATGAACAAAGAATACCCTGGATCACCAAGGAAATGAACAAATGGATCACTGAACTATTCAAGAGTTCACCTGAGGCACAAATGACCAGGATCAAATCAATGTATTTGGGGCAGATTATGTGAATACCCAGCTCTCTGGAGAAGTCTATAATTCTGGGAAAGGTGGAAGGAAAGAAAGAAAGAGGACAACCAGCAGCAAGATTGATGGATTTGATTATAGTGGCAATGGTTGGAAGATGTATGGTCATTGGAAGACTGAAGGGCCAGGCCATTGACACATCATCCTAGAGAAGGTCTATCTATGTGGTCACTAGACAATAATCCTTGCACATAATCAATAATCATCATAGCCTATGATTATGAATGATGGGACTGTAAAGGAATTTAGAGCTGACCTTGGGGAAGAGCCATTAAAAGAAGAAGGAAGGAACAAGTTATTAATGGGGAACTTGGAGAGGAGATTACACATGAGATAAAGGAAACATGAGAAAGAAGCTCAAAATAACCCCACCTTGATTTTGGGGGGTATAAGATGGGACAGAGTGAAACTTGGACAGGCTTTCAGGATACTGTTATTCTACCTCACTACAATAAAGAACATTCCTGGAATCCTTCCAGGCCCATTTCTTGACCAGGCCTATTTTGAAGGACTGCAGGGAGCTACCATCCAACTCTGAAGGATCCCATGCTGTTATCAAGGTAAAGGTAGGGGCATAGAAAAGCAGAAGACTGAACTGGCACAGAATCATTTAGTATGTGACTAGTTGGGGCAGAGGACAGAGACAGACTGAGAACACAGGGAACTGCAACTTCATTTTGATTAGTGTAAGAGAGAGTTGTGGAAGATTTGAATAGGAGCCTAATTCTGCCACTTCAAGACACCTTCCTACATACTTACCTGGTGGGGGAGATACCTTGTTCATGAAGACACCTTCCTATATTTGGTGCTTGCGTGTTTTGCTAGCCCATCTGTATGAAAGTAGCACAACCGCTTAATGTGAAAAAAAAAATAAATTTTACTAAAAGAGCCTAAAACACAAAGTTACCTTAAGTGAAGGAGTTCATCTTGCCAAAGAGTGCAAGAACTGGATTCCAGAGAACACAAAACCAAAATCTTAGTAGATCAAGCTTTCTGTAATCTTCTTGATTATTATTTTTTTTTTTATCAATCAAGAGGACTTCTGGGAAAAAGCAGTGCCTCCCAAAGAAAGTTGTGCAGTCAATGTCCTGCCTTTTCTGGCACAGCTCTATTGACCTGATCAGCTGTTAGTAACCTTAACCAATGCCCTCTAGTTTCCATTAAGTTAAAACTATGGTACAACTCTGGTGCTCTGCCATATGTTGATTGCCTTCTTTTTTAAGGTCATTCTAGGACAGTGTTTCTCAACCTCAACAACTTTAAGAAGTGTGAGGTTCAATTCCCAGGATTCCCCAGCCCGCCAACTCCACATATCTTAAAATTGCTGAGATTGAGAAACACTGTCCTCGGTGTTCTGTTCACTCCAAACTAGTCTGAAAATGTCAGGTTCCATAGGTGAGTAGTTTCTAGAAAAAGCAAGTATCCTGCTTGTTTTTGGATTCTGTACCTTTTCAGAAGAGTTGTTCAAATGCCTGTGAATCTAGTCCAGGCAAATAAGGACTCAGGGTTACAACTGATTCACAAATCTAGCTGCTCCTCTGTGCTTAAAGTTCATGTGACAAATTAAAATGTGCTATTAGTGCTACTTAATTGTAGAACAACGATTATCAAAAAATATTTATTTACACATGATGACATAATGAGTATTTTGAATTACTGTATATTCCAAAATTGTAGAATATGACTGTTTTTGAGGAGTGTTGGTTACACTAAGGGACACTGTGGCGCTGCGGGTTAAACCGCTGAGCTGCTGAGCTTGCCGATCGGAATGTCGGCAGTTCGAATCCACGTGATGGGGTGAGCTCCCGTTGCTAGTCCCAGCTCCTGCCAACCTAGCAGTTCAAAAACATGCAACTGTGAGTAGATTAATAGGTACTGCTTTGGCGGGCAGGTAAAGGTGTTCTGTGTAGTCATGCTGGCCACATGACCATGGAGGAAGTGTCTTCGGACAAACGCCGGCTCTTCGGCTTTGAAACGGAGATGAGCACCGCCCCCTAGAGTCGGACACGACTGGACTTAATATCAAGGGAAACCTTTACCTTTACCTTTACCTTTACCTGGTTACACTGCTTGTGAGAAAGAGCCAGGAGAATTGCATTGAGACATTGGAAAATTACTATTACCCTGGATATCAAACACTGGATTCAAGGGATGTGTAATTTATGGAATTTTGGAAAGACTTTTTTTTTTCCTACTGATGAAAAAATGACTCAGTATGTTTGTTTCAGGCACAGATTTCAGAATATTTTCACAAGAATAGATACTTTTAATGCCCAATTTGATACATTGTTATTACATGATTAAAACTATATTGATATATTTGGGTGGTATATATTCATGTAGTATGTTAATTTTTAATGATTTTTTTCTGATTATTTGCTTACTTTTCTATTTTTTTCTATTTTGTTCATTTTGGTGTTACAGTTTCAAAATTAATTACTTCGTTGGACATTACTGTTTTTCCTTAATTTATTTTTGTATGCTTTTTCTTCCCTGTATTTCTGTTTTAAAAATTGCAACAACAGCAACAACATTTAATAAAAAATATATATCTAATTTGTCCATCGATGGTTTGGAAAAGTAAGGTGAAACTAGGGAACCTTATCATTTTGAATGCCCACCTACAAAAGGAAATGAAGTCACCAACCTGGCTAGAATAATTTTTTTCCTGTTCTTTTGAGATTCAACCAAGTCAGATTCTACCCATTTTTTAAACGGCAGCCTAAGCACCATTATATAAAAAAATTCTGTATCAGCCAGGATAAGGGTTTGCAGTGCTGACATGATGACAAAGGGGTTCTTCCATTACATTTTTTTAATATATTAATTTATTTCAAGCCAACAAGCTGGAGTTTTGGAATACTTTTTCTATGGAGAGTATTAGGGATATTTGGGAAATAGGTTATGTTAAGCATCATCTTCCCTGTAGCTTGTCCATGCCCTTCCAAATAGTGTATGGTCTAAGCAGGAAATTTTGCTCTAATGCATTTTAGGTTTGATTTTAGCCCTTCAAAATGCCCAGTATTTCTGTCTTTTCCCTGGTTGTCTTTGCAAACCAATAGATATATAGAGGATGCATTTTCCTTTTACAAAGTTCTATAAAATAGATGAAATAAATGTAGCCTTTTCTTAGCCAGCACCTCACCGTTCTTTCCATTCTTCTTCTTAACGCTCCCTTCTTTAAAAGACATTTCACCAGGTTTCCCTTGTTTAATTATCGTGTTGATGCCTTTACGTTTCTCTCCAAATGTCATTTTGAAATGAGATCAGATATAAATCTTGTAGCTGTGAAGTCCTTCTGAATGGCACTACGTCCTCTGTAAATTTTATTGTGAATATCTGCGTCAAAAGAAAAGTAATATATGGCACTCGTACATTTAGATTATGTATCATACTTTTATTAAAGGTTGTCTACCAGGAGCTTGGTTGGATTACAAGTCAAGGGCTGTGTGTGTGTGGTGGTGGGGCACTGTTTTACAAGTCTGTGTCTGTAACAAGACAGGGAAAAGAAAGCCTTTCCATTCAGTTTGGGTAATTCCAAGACTATAGATACATTTAAGTAACAGTAATACAAAGTAGATCATATTGCACATAAAATCCTCATGCTTTTTTTGTTAAGGAAAGGATATTTGGAAAGGGTGTTGGTCACACATGGCAACCAACTCTGGCACCACAGGTAAGTCTCTGTGCCTCAGGAATGTAGGCCACAAGGAAGCAGAACACATTACTAAGGGGATAGAAGATGCTTCAGAAGTTCTTAAGATATAAATGGTATTGTAATTGAAGGGTATTTTAATGGCCTGGTGGACTCTTTTGGTTTGTGTTCATCGATGGTTCTGCTGAACAATTAGCTTGCTAAAAAAACCTAAATGTTTGGATAACCTCAATATAACAGGACAGCACACAGACAGGCTCACATCTGCCTATATTGCTGGAAATATAGTAATAGTAGCAGCTAGCAAGTGAGAAGCTAAGGAACAACCATCCTGCACTTATTTATTTACTATTTATTTCCTCTGAACTCTGACTTTCTCCTTCAGCAAGCACTCAGTGAGATTAATATGATTTAAGCAGCAGCAACAACAAAAGCAGAACATAGAAAGTGAAAAACCAAAATAGCACTAACATTATTTAAAATCATTTAACAATGAAGAGCTTAACAAAAGAGATGTATTTTACAATTTTTCTGAATGCTGAGAGAGTGGAGGCCCACGCACAAGTAACAAAGAGCAGAAGAAGGTTGGTTCCTGCTAAAAAACTGGACCTCTGACAGTAGAAGCAAGTTCAGAACTGATGGCTATCATCACAGATGCTGAGTTCATAATGGAGAGGCAATTCCTTAGATAGTCAGGATACTCTAAGCCAATTAGAACTCTAAAGACCAATATCAACATCTTAAATTGTGATCCTCGGAGATAATTTTAAAAATGAAAAACTGCCTTGGGGTGCTGTGATGCAGTACAGGTAATCCTCGTTTAGCAACCACATCATTTAGTGGTTGTTATAACCGTTCACAGTTATGACAGTGATGAAAAAGTAACTTTATGACCAATCCTCACGTTTACAACCTTTGCAGGTACGTAAAGCAAAGGAAAGCTGAAGTAAGATTGTAAGCACAGTCACGGTTTCACTTAGCGATCACTTTTCTTAATGACCGAGCTGCTGGTCCCAATTGTGGTTGCTAAATGAGGACTACCTGTAGCGTGGAATAAACAGTTGACTATAACCTTTGAGACTTTTTTTGATAAAGAAATGGAACCTTTTTTTTATTTTGTAGCCTGACTCAATTTGTCCTTGGCACTCCAGCTCTAGGGGTTGCTTCTTGTACCAGAAAACTCTGGGGGCACAGTTTTGCAACTTCTTTTAAGGTTTGTAACTTCTGAAATTTGTGATCCACTATAACTGAGAACACATAATTTCCATTTAGCTGCAGAAGAAGTCGCAGGTTTGTTTGGCCCTTGTGACACTATTACTTCAAGGGGGATGAGGGTGAGGAAGAAAAGGAAGAGTTTCAAGGGTAAATTCCTGCCTCAGTTTCAGAGGACTGGCCATCCGTCTTTGCTATGGATGTTGAGTTAGGCTTAGCAGTCCTATCTTATGCCATAGTTGAGAGCTGAGTTAAACTGACCTTAGAGGTCACTGCATTATATTTGTAATGAATAGTACCTTTTCTCTATGGAGAAAACTGGAACAGCAGACAACCAATTTAACTCCAGTAAGCCTTTACAATGATTAGCACCAAGGCCTAACATCTCTTCTCAACAACTATAGGACTGTCAAAGAAGCCAACACGTACAGCTCAGTCAGATTATGGGCAGTCAAAGAAACAAGGGCGAACTAGTATGTACTGGCAGTCTCATGGCCAATTATCTGCTTTCCCATCATTGTCCTGATATGCAACTTTATGTGATGACTGCCCTACTCAATTCCCATTAAATTCGATTCATACATGGTAAAAGTAGACATCTCTTTAATGAGTTGTAGTATGCAGTACCTTCAGCAAAGGATCGTTACCTTGTCGTGGTGCTGGAGCTTGAGCACCTCAATGATGCCATGAGCTAAACCGTGAAGGGCCACCCAAGACGGGAAGGTCATGACAGAGAGGTCAGACTAAATGCGATCCCTGGGGAAGGTAATGGCAACCCACCTCAGTATTCTTGCCGTGAAAACTAAATGGATCAGTACAACCAGAGATATGTCGGTATACCATCGGAAGATGAGACCCCCAGGTCGGAAGATGGTCAAAATGCTACTGGGGAGGAACAGAGGATGAGCTCAACTAGCCCCAGACGTGATGACGCAGCTAGCTCAAAGCCGAAAGGACGGCTAGCGGCCGACGGTGCTGGTGGTGAACGGCGAATCCGATGTTCTAAGGATCAACACACCATTGGAACCTGGAATGTAAGATCTATGAGCCAGGGCAAATTGGATGTGGTTATTGGTGAGATGTCAAGATTAAAGATAGACATTCTGGGCGTCAGTGAACTGAAATGGACTGGAATGGGCCACTTCACATCAAATGACCACCAGATCTACTACTGCGGACAAGAGGACCACAGAAGAAATGGAGTAGCCTTCATAATTAATAGTAAAGTGGCGAAAGCAGTGCTTGGATACAACCCAAAAAACGACAGAATGATCTCAATTCGAATTCAGGGCAAGCCATCTAACATCACAGTGATCCAAATATACGCCCCAACCACAAATGCTGAAGAAGCTGAAGTAGAGCAGTTCTATGAGGATCTGCAGCACCTACTGGACAACACGCCTAAAAGAGATGTTATTTTCATCACAGGAGACTGGAATGCTAAGGTGGGCAGTCAAATGACACCTCGAATTACAGGTAAGTATGGCCTGGGAGAACAAAACGAAGCAGGACACAGGCTGATAGAATTTTGCCAAGACAATTCACTCTGCATAACAAACACTCTCTTCCAACAACCTAAGAGATGGCTTTATACATGGACTTCACCAGATGGACAACACCGAAATCAGATTGATTACATCCTTTGCAGCCAAAGGTGGCGGACATCTGTACAGTCGGTAAAAACAAGGCCTGGAGCTGACTGTAGTTCAGATCACGAACTTCTTCTTGCACAATTTAGGATCAGACTAAAGAGATTAGGGAAGACCCACAGATCAGCTAGATATGAGCTCACTAATATTCCTAAGGAATATGCAGTGGAGGTGAAGAATCGATTTAAGGGACTGGACTTAGTAGATAGGGTCCCGGAAGAACTCTGGACAGAAGTTGGCAGCATTGTTCAGGAGGCGGCAACAAAATACATCCCAAAGAAAGAGAAAACCAAGAAGGCAAAATGGCTGTCTGCTGAGACACTAGAAGTAGCCCAAGAAAGAAGGAAAGCAAAAGGCAACAGCGATAGGGGGAGATATGCCCAATTAAATGCAAAATTCCAGAGGTTAGCCAGAAGAGATAAGGAATTATTTTTAAACAAGCAATGCGCGGAAGTGGAAGAAGACAATAGAATAGGAAGGACAAGAGACCTCTTCCAGAAAATTAGAAACATTGGAGGTAAATTCCAGGCAAAAATGGGTATGATCAAAAACAAAGATGGCAAGGACCTAACAGAAGAAGAAGAGATCAAGAAAAGGTGGCAAGAATATACAGAAAACCTGTATAGGAAGGATAACAATATCAGGGATAGCTTTGACGGTGTGGTCGGTGAGCTAGAGCCAGACGTCCTGAAAAGTGAGGTTGAGTGGGCCTTAAGAAGCATTGCTAATAACAAGGCAACAGGAGACGACGGCATCCCAGCTGAACTGTTCAAAATCTTGCAAGATGATGCTGTCAAGGTAATGCATGCTATATGCCAGCAAATTTGGAAAACACAAGAATGGCCATCAGACTGGAAAAAATCAACTTATATCCCCATACCAAAAAAGGGAAACACTAAAGAATGTTCAAACTATCGAACAGTGGCACTCATTTCACATGCCAGTAAGGTAATGCTCAAGATCCTGCAAGGTAGACTTCAGCAGTTCATGGAGCGAGAATTGCCAGATGTACAAGCTGGGTTTAGAAAAGGCAGAGGAACTAGAGACCAAATTGCCAATATCCACTGGATAATGGAAAAAGCCAGGGAGTTTCAGAAAAACATATATTTCTGTTTTATTGACTATTCTAAAGCCTTTGACTGTGTGGACCATAACAAATTGTGGCAAGTTCTTAGTGGTATGGGGATACCAAGTCATCTTGTATGCCTCCTGAAGAATCTGTATAACGACCAAGTAGCAACAGTAAGAACAGACCACGGAACAACGGACTGGTTTAAGATTGGGAAAGGAGTACGGCAGGGCTGTATACTCTCACCCTACCTATTCAACTTGTATGCAGAACACATCATGCGACAAGCTGGCCTTGAGGAATCCAAGGCTGGAGTTAAAATCTCTGGAAGAAACATTAACAATCTCAGATATGCAGATGATACCACTTTGATGGCTGAAAGCGAAGAGGAACTGAGGAGCCTTATGATGAAGGTGAAAGAAGAAAGTGCAAAAGCTGGCTTGCAGCTAAACCTCAAAAAAACCAAGATTATGGCAACCAGCTTGATTGATAACTGGCAAATAGAGGGAGAAAATGTAGAAGCAGTGAAAGACTTTGTATTCCTAGGTGCAAAGATTACTGCAGATGCTGACTGCAGTCAGGAAATCAGAAGACGCTTAATCCTTGGAAGAAGAGCAATGACCAATCTCGATAAAATAGTTAAGAGCAGAGACATCACACTGACAACAAAGGCCCACATAGTTAAAGCAATGGTGTTCCCTGTAGTAACATATGGCTGCGAGAGCTGGACCATAAGGAAGGCTGAGCGAAGGAAGATCGATGCTTTTGAACTGTGGTGTTGGAGGAAAATTCTGAGAGTGCCTTGGACTGCAAGAAGATCCAACCAGTCCATCCTCCAGGAAATCAAGCCAGACTGCTCACTTGAGGGAATGATATTAAAGGCAAAACTGAAATACTTTGGCCACATAATGAGAAGACAGGACACCCTGGAGAAGATGCTGATGCTAGGGAGAGTGGAAGGCAAAAGGAAGAGGGGCCGACCAAGGGCAAGGTGGATGGATGATATTCTAGAGGTGACGGACTCGTCCCTGGGGGAGCTGGGGGTGTTGACGACCGACAGGAAGCTCTGGCGTGGGCTGGTCCATGAAGTCACGAAGAGTCGGAAGCGACTAAACGAATAAACACACACACACAGTATGCAGTACAGTGAAAAAGTTGCAAATCGAAATTCCCACACTTTCCTCAGGTTAAACAGTCCAATGAAACCAACCCCTCCCCGTCCTTGGTACACAGCCCCCCTTTTCACGACAGTTCGTTCAGCTTCGTGCAGATGTCTCCAGCGGCTCTTGGCAGCCTGACCTTGAATGCCAGAGATAGTCCAAACAAGGTGGTTTCACACTCCTGGCTTGACCCCCTCCCACTCTCAGCGACTTACAAGATTCAGCACGTGTTGATGAATGCATGCATGCAAGTTCGATCAGATGCTCTAGGAATGTTTGATCAGGGAGCATGACAGCATGCAGCATAGGACACAGAACACTCTGCTGCTGGGAAAAGAGGTACCTTCCATTTCTGCTGTCACTCCCAAGAGAGAGACTTAATATCACAGAACTGAAGCTTGATAAAATACACTTTCATTGTGAAAGACTATATACATGCCCTTCCTTTCTCTACAGTGTTTCTCCTGAAGGCATTGCAACAGAATGGCTGTGCATGGCTGATTGATTTAATTTAAAATCTCCCATTAATTACTTTATGAGGAATATGCTTGGTGGATCATAAATCCAATGTTTGCTCATTCACCTCAGTATCTTCTTTGCAGACTTGTAATAAGTCTCTGTTATTTCCAGTGTGCTTATTCTGAGATCTTCAGTCTGACGACGGTGTGCAATAATAATTCATTGTTAAAATATGTTGTGAAAGTTCAGTTAGGAGTTGTTTCCTGGAAAGAGCTAGGACTGAGAATATTTTTAGTATTCTTGTGTTTGATAATAGAGGATTGATGACCCAATACTGCAA
The DNA here is from genome assembly GCF_035149785.1 of Candoia aspera. Lineage (NCBI taxonomy): Eukaryota > Metazoa > Chordata > Lepidosauria > Squamata > Candoiidae > Candoia > Candoia aspera. The sequence goes on from NC_086157.1 coordinate 6,285,538, forward strand.
TTTTGGGTTGGATGGATTGCCATAATAAGAGAATTGGTGAATTGCTTTGACTTCATAGTTCAAGCTTTCATCACACAACTCTTTGTTAGCAATGCTGTATCACTGGACCTTTGCAATTTCCCAGCCCACTTGTGATTACATAGCAAATGCAAGTCAAGCTATAATAATGGCTGTCATGGACTCTTTTGGAGCAGTCTTGTTAGGCTTTGAAACATGGTAAACATTGACATGAATGGAATCTCTGGAATAATACTCTATTTTCTTCCCCACCTGATACCTTATTTTACTGAGACCGACCTGCATTGTGTTGAAATCAATGTCAGAAATGCTTTTGATTATAATGCATTAGGACTGCAGCCATTAATAGAATAGAAGAAATATTGATGTGATTATAAATACTTAAAAAAGGAGATTCAATTATTCTGGTTCAATAAAAATGGCTGGCAGAGCAGATTACAGCAGCTAAAATATTTTTTTTTTTTAATCTTTATGCTAATAAGGAATTTAGAGCAATTTTATTGTGCTTTGTCCAAAAGTCAGGAATAGACAGAATGGTTAATAACAGAACAAAAAGATTCTGAAAAACCAAATACCTGAATGGACTTGCAGAAAAGAAATATAAAAAAAATGCTTCCTTATACAGTATACTCTGTCTATTCTGTCTTTTTGTTTGATTTTATTAACAAATTTGGGATAACAATCTTGCTATTCCCATTCCGTCTTTTTTATCCCACATGGAACAATTTAGAGAGTTAAGATAAGGGGAAGAGAGAGATGATCCAGATATTGGCAACTGCTAGTTCTTGAACCCTGACTGTTGGGAGGAAATGGCAACTCACAGTAAATGCAGGTAGTACTTGGGGGTGTATTTGGGTGTTTGTGTGAAGCAATGGTGAAGATGCATTTATGTAATGCTGGACTGACCAAGCCTGGAAGAGTGGGGTATTCTGAAAAGACTGTTAACTATGAGATTGAAATAGATGATGTGATTACAAATACTTAAAAAAGGAGATTCAATTATTCTGGTTCAATAAAAATGGCTGGCAGAGCAGATTAAAGCAGCTACTATATAGATATATAGATATAGATATATAGATATATAGATATAGATATCTTTATGCTACTAAGGAATTTAGAGCAATTTTATTGTGCTTTGTCCAAAAGTCAGGAATAGACAGAATGGTTAATAACAGAACAAAAAGATTCTGAAAACCAAATACCTGGATGGACTTGGAGACAAGAAATCCAATCACTGTGAACATGTGAAACTTGGTATACCCTATGATAATCACATTCCGTGCATTTTGATCCCTGCAACTGAAATACTTCTGATTTGACAGGTCAGAAAGAAGGGGTCATTCTCTGCACAGAACAGCTGCTCCGCTCCTCATTTTTTGAGGCAATGTCCAAGAACACTTTTCCTCAATTCCTTCTTTTTCAGTCATATCACCTAGATGGTATAGTTCAAAAGTCACATTGAAGGGATTTGGCATATAAGGTATTTGGAGTGCAAGCTTTGAGGGACAAATTCATCATTTCGAATTTTGCTGAAAATGATTGTTGTCCATTGCAGACACTGAAGCACTGAGACAGCATCCCAATGAATCAAGCAGAGATTGCTTTTTCTCCTACAAACACATCCATTAATTCTCCCTTGGTGAAAAAGGGTGAACAAGAGGAAGGAATAGGTATGAGGAAGGCATTGTTTTTCATCCATTCTTCTTTCTAGGATCTGCTCTACTGTTAGCCAAAATGATGCAACTGCATTAAACAGCAAGTACTGGAGGTATGTGGCAAGTTGCAAGGTCCTGGAAGATGCATCCATTTCTACTCTTCTTATCAGTCTACAGCTTTCAACCACAGTGTGGATACACCCCCTCACCAAAGTTAAAGTCAGATTAAATTGCCAGACCAACCAGGCTCCATGGTCAGAATGTGGATGTATTTTGGTGTCAAGCAACAAAAGACTTTGGTTTCACTCTTCTGCTCTTCCCTGTCACTGAAATGCGAAAGAGGATGAATTAGGATGAACACATAAATAAAAAATTGCTCTGTCAATTCTGTCTTTTTGTTTGATTTTATTAACAAATTTGGGATAACAATCTTGCTATTCCCATTCCGTCTTTTTTATCCCACATGGAACAATTTAGAGAGTTAAGATAAGGGGAAGAGAGAGATGATCCAGATATTGGCAACTGCTAGTTCTTGAACCCTGACTGATGGGAGAAAATGGCAACTCACAGTAAATGCAGGTAGTACTTGGGGGTGTATTTGGGTGTTTGTGTGAAGCAATGGTGAAGATGCGTTTATGTAATGCTGGACTGACCAAGCCTGGAAGAGTGGGGTATTCTGAAAAGACTGTTAGCTATGAGATTGAAATAGGTAGAATTTTCAGGGATTTGATCCAACATGAATGATTTTTGCTGCAACATTTATTTCTGGAACAGTCTGTGAAGCATGCTACTCCAGAATAATTAACAACTTTTAATTGAAAGGTGTATATATTTTCAAAATCCTGTTTTTTCAAGGGTTTTGAGCATGCAGTATCATGTAATCCAGCAGTTTCAAGTCATATACTCCCTGAATTTCATTGAGTTCTGTGATCCTTGCTCTTAACCATGAGACACATTTTCTTGTATCACAAAGAGAACTCTGATGAACAGCTGCTAAACTGGATACCAAAAAGGTGTCAAAATCAATTAGCATACTGCATCTAAATGGTGGTGTCTGGGAAATACTTTAAGAAATATTTAAAATTAAAATTTGGGACTGATAAGAACAACCCAATTGGAAACTAGGTGCAGAATCATCTGCATTTTCAATAAGACAAAACCTGTCAGGAATAGGGGAAAGGTAAAAATATGTGTGCTTATTTTAATTTAAATTCTGATATTTGTCATGGTATTATTAAAAACAAGAGAGAACATTACTGTTGTAACTCTCCAAGGGATAGCACTAAACCTGAATTCACATCAAAAACCCATTTTGAATTAGAGCAATTCCTGGAATCAGATCTAGAACCTGAAAAATCTGTATGTGCTTTGGGTAGCCCAGGAATAATATGAAAAACAAGTCATATAATATTAATGTAATATGGTTATAAGGATCAAAGCAATGATTGTGAAATAAAAGGAATACAAAGGATGCTATCAAGAGCTTTGTAGAAAGATGAAGGATTAAAGAACAAGAAATAATGAAAAAGATTGCAAATATATTGCTGTACAAACACACACACACTTTTCCAACCCTCAGTTAATGCATTATTCTATTCACCCGAAGACACCATTGTTTTATATGAACATAAAGAGGGAAAAAAAGGGAAGTAAGTTTGAAAAGTCCTCTTTATTATTTCAGCAACACAGACCTCAATGCACAAAGGTTTCCTTTCTTGTATCACTTTTCAGAATGTCCATACCACTATGCCGATGTGATATAGACCCATGATGATTTCAGGAAATGAACAGGGAAAGGATCTGGTGTAAGGACAGGGTATGATGAAAAAACCCAAGATGGCAGCCACGATAGTGAGACTGAAGCTCTGCCCACTTTTTATGTGTCACCAAAAAGCCATATTGACTTTTTTTTAAAAAAAAATCACATCCTGAGAACACCCTCAGTGAGCACACAAATTATCTTAGATTGTGTTTTAGAGCAAAAGTCTTTTTTTCCTTTTTAATTCCTTTAACTGCCCATGAAAGAGGCAGGAAAAACAATACTGTTAGCCTCCTGATAGAAGAGAATCTCTTTAGCTCAGGGTTGAATTGTGAAGTCCTTGGTGTTCTCTGAGCTTGGTGGTTTGCTTGTAGATGTTTCATTACCTGACTAGGTAATATCCTCAGTGCGAGTGAGTGTATTGGTGATGAGTGAGTGTACTCACTTGAAAGGATGATGTAACCTAGCTGGGTGATGAACCATCTGCAAGAAAACAACCAAGCTCAGAGAGCACCAAGGACTCCTTTGTGCTCTAGAACTAAGACATTTGTGTAAAGAGGGAAAGGTCTGGTCACAGCATTAGATAGCATTGTCTGGGTCGATACACCTCTGGCACTATAGCAGAGGTCCACACATTTTTCTTGGATTAAAGGACTTCTAGTGGTGTTCCCAAAATCCCAGACAGGCAGGAGAAAAAACTGGACGAGAAAGAGAAATCTAAATATAAGTTAAACCCTCTAACTTATTAAAAACAGGAATCAGTCACCATATATGTAACAAGTTGCAGGTCTGGGCAGCAAAAACTCAGATTTCCACTGGGTGATAGTGAGGAGTTTGAGTTCTTTCTGTCTTTGAATACACTATTGGGTACTAGTCTCTATGTACTCTGCCAATTTCCAGCTGGTCTAGCACAGGTTTTCTCAACCGGGGTTCTGTGGCACCCTAGGTTTCCATGAGAGGTCACTAAGGTCAGTGGAACATTCCCTGGATATGTTCAAGTAGAGGATGGATGTCACCTGTTGGGGATGCATTAAATTAGAATTAAGACTCAAAGTCTATCTTTCCATCTTTGCAAGTTCAGTTGAAGGTGATGCTGTCAACCATTGGATAAGAAAGTACCTGTAGTACCTGTGACTTTTGAGATTCATGTTCGTTCTTGGTTTTCAATTAACGTGAAATGCACTTAAATTTATCTGGAATACTGATTGTACAGTTCTATTCAGAAGTTGAACTGTTATATTCTGGTCTAGTTGTAGCTTCTGAATGTTTTTCTAAGGGGGCCTCGCAGGAGGGGGAAAAAGACAGGCAAGGAGAACAGCTTTCAAGCTAACTGAACAATTTCTATTCCATTACTGTAGTGTATTATTCTTTACAATTATACTTTATCCCAAGATTTGGCATTTTATCTGATCTGTTTTGAAAGCCTTTCTTTAAATATGACTTTGTAGGGCTGTTACTAGCCAGTTCTCTGAATCCCAGTGAAAAGAGAAGAGCAATACAGAAAAATGATGGATGAACCTAGAAGCACAGTTCCAGGCTAATTATAATTTTTAAAAATGACAGACAATGAAAAGCATTTCTTTCTCTGCAAAAGGAATGAAATCTGAATATCTTTGGATCATACAGCTCAGATGATGTGAAACAATTTATAACTAATGACTGAAATAAACTGTACTGACTGCACACAGAGGAACAGAATGGATGGGAGCTGCAAGTTGGCTTCCTAACATGTCATTCACAATTTAGTAAGCTAATAAAACAGAGGCGCTAATATTTTAATATTTAGAAATGTAGATAAAATGTGGTTGGTTTCATGACAATGTGGTAAAATAAATCCTGAAGGAAAGTTGTATCTGGAAGAGAATACTATATGGATATTAATTTGTTCTTATCCTAAGTCTTGACTTGAGTAAGTCATAAGACTGGTGGAATAAGAGCACAAACATGCAAAGGTTAAGTTTTACTACCATTTGATTTGTCTTCTGTACTAATGAAAACAAGGATGATATTTTTTTTTTCTGCCACAAATTCTTCTAAGTAGTAGAAACTGAGCCCCTTATGAATTGATAAGATTTAACTATATCTACCACTTGGGTTCTTCATAGTATAAATTCACAGCAGCTGACATTGGTGCAGAAAATATTCCTCCTGCATGACAGAGGGAAGAGATCATGGTGAACTTCCTATAGCCAGGCTTAGAAACTAAAATGGATCCAGAGTAAGAAACTAAAACTTGATAGGATTCTAGTTTCTTCTCCATTTCAAAAATTGAAGCAAGGAAATAATTTCTGTCTTTCCCTGTTCATGAACACTATCCTCCTAATTCCCAAACCTGTCTCCACCTCCATAAGTCTCTAAACATGTCCTTATCATCTCCTTTCTATACTCTTGAATTGGTAATGGAATGGGACTTGGAGCAAAAATAAGCTGCGTGAAAAAGACATGTCGGTTCTCTGTTCTTTCTGGTCTCTTGTTATGTGACAAAGGGACTATGGGAGTTTAATTTTCTCCAATTTTTCAGGTCTCTGACTTTCTTTCAGGATTTTTTTTTTCCACAGAAGATTTAGAAACTCTCAAACCAATTGGAAGAGAGTGTCAGAGCATTCATACATCTTTAATACCCTCACTAACATTAAAGGAATCACTTTCATCCTTTTTCTTTATTGTTTTCAGATGATAAGTGGAAAGAAATATCTAAGGGTGCCATCTAAATTCAGCCCTCAACAAAAGAAGAATCCAAACTGGGCTTCATAATGATGAGCAACATTCATATATAATCATTTAAAATTCAAAAGTAGTTTAAACTGAATTTAATCAATCTACAATACCTTGATCAAAAGTGCAGCCCAAAAATATGGGGATATGGCATCCTGTGGTAAATGTCAAATACAGATACTTCATTAATAATGAACCTTACTTATTTTTCCAGACAATAGTGGTTTTATCTTAGATTTATAACAAATTGTAACAGTAGATTTCTAACACTATGTAACACATTGCTTCAGAATTATGACCAGCCTACAGTCATTGTGGTAGAATCTTCTCCAACCTGGAGTCTGGCAACAAAGATCTGTGGGCAAGGGGATCAGAATATCCCACCTGCCCTAATAGCCACTTTTCTCATCAAACATGGATTCTGAAAGTTGTTTGGCTTGAGAAAAGTACTTCGGGAGCTATGAAGAACAGTCTACATTACAGTTTCCCAACCTTGACAACTTCCAAATATGTGGATTTCAACTCCAGAAACTTCAGCAGTGGATATACTGCCTAGGAATCCTAGAAGTTGAAATTCACTCATCTGAAAATGCCCCAGGCTAAAATGGTGGTTCATTCATATTAATGTTACACAAATAACAACAACAGCAACAACCTCCTTAAGTGTGACATGTCCATACGAAACTTGACTTTGAGACCCTGAATCCAGTATGTCTTGGTATCTGGCATTTGCTCATGTTCCTTTTCTAGAATGCAGGTCTTTAAAACTCTTTCTTGCACAGCATTTGCAGCAGTCCAAATGCCCTCTTTGCAAAACTGGGATGCACTGCATTTTTTCAGCAGCTTTTCTGCTGAACAGGCTAGCCTTGGGTTCTACTGCAGTAGAGGAAGAAACAATGCAAAGTTAGTTTCTCAGCATTAATGCTGGAGTTGCAAGTTGCAGGAATCTTGTCCCACCTCCTTGGCTGAAGTGAACATACTGGAGTGCTTCACCACCATTTCACAATCTTTTTCTTTTTCCCATGCTGAGGAAACAAATGCAGTGAAGGGCATAGATTCCTGGTTTTGCATTCCCCCTTTGGTTAGTTAGAAGGGGCAATATGGCCAGAATAGCAATATTGAGGATACCTGCAGGGCAGTGGGAAAGTATTTCTAGGGGATTGTAAGTGCCAGTGTGAAAGAACCCATAAAACGGTGTCATGAACTCTTACCAAATCACATATCACAAAAAATGGAGATGTGTGTTATTTATATGTGCAAATTGCAGTCACATCTTATATTGCAACTTTGCCCCTTGTCCCCACCCTCATTTGGAAAACTTCCATGTTTAAAATGCTTGTAGATCTGTCATCAGATTTGGCTTTCAGAAGCATTAATTTCTTCCTCTTGATTTGGTTTGCAGCTCATGAACAGATGGTGAACACATTAAAATAGTTTTGTAGTAATAATGACTTCACATGTGCCCTAACCTCTGTAAAGTTTTTTTTTTGTGCCCGGATAAGCAATTTCTTATTTCAGGTCTGAAATGATTGTACTTCACTGGTGGATGAAATTAGTCCCTGGTGTTTTGTGGACTGAGTAAGACAGAAAATAACAAGCCAGAAGCTTAAGGTTGGATACCTCAAAAACCTTTGTGTCTAAAAATTACAACACGGAACAAATACTACAGTGGGCCCTAACTATCTAGTTTGTGAGCAACGTGTGTCACAAATGGAGTTAGCTGTTGGGATTTTCAGGCATGCTTGTTCTGCATCCTTGGCAGGGGCTTAAATCGACTCTCCTGTCCCACGCTTTCAGAACTTCCCCTGGGTGGAACCAGCTTCCAGGAAGACTTCTGCAGACCTCTGCCTGAATGAGCATAATTCCCAAGTCTGGGCTCAAAACAGTTGAACTTTTGGGTAGAGTTAACTTGAGAATGATAATAAGGTACAGTGCCAGTTTTGAGAAGATCTCTTCAGATGTTGTGGAAGGGAGTGACTTGCAAGAGGTCTTGGAGACAGCTTATTAAACATTGACTGCTTCTAAATAAAATTAAACGAAGCTTCCAATCATTTCTTTGATGAAATGGTAGATTGCTGTTCTATTGGAACGCAAGCAAAAGGTAACTGGGTGCAGTTGGAAAGCAAAGATAACGTATCTGCGTGTCAATTGACAGTAAGTAAGGGAAAAGGAGAAAAACAGTATGCAGAAAAACATAAAGAGGATCTGGTAATCTTCTATAAAAAGCTGAACGCATTCTGAAATGAAACATAGACAGGGACCTTTGTTAAGGTTTTCCCTTTAAAGAGAAGCATGCCTATGTACTTCTCTAGCACTCCGTTTCCTTTCAGAGTAAGCAATATTATGCAAAGTACAAAAGGAGTAGGAAATCGTAAGCAAAAGAACTTAAGGACACGCCATTGGAAGAAGAAAACATAGCTAAGCCTAGCTTACACCAACACTATATACTATACCTCACACTTTTCTACTCTTACAGTCCGTGCTTGCTTCCACCATGTCTGTGTGCTGCTTTGGTAGCTGCCTGTTGCCCCTTAAATTTCTGACGCCTCTCTCTTCGAGGGGGTCACCAATTCTTACCAACCCTGACTTTCTCAGCCTTTCCTTCCTCTTGCACACCCACTCCCCCATCATTGTTTTGCAATTCAGTCCTCATTCATTCTCTGCATATGACCACTCCACCTCATGTATTTCTTATATATTAATCATTGATTTGTGTATTCAGCCCACATTCATTCAGCCCCTGCTCATTCCTGACCTGATCTCTTCTTGCTTTATCAGTACACTACTTTCAACTGACTTTGAATATTAGCATTTGCATCTTAAAGCTTTCTGTTCATACAGTAGTAAATTTAATTCTTCTTGGTCAGTTGGTCTTCTTACTAAATGGGAGACATGATATACAATACAACCCTCCCTTTCAACCTGTTCAAGATAGCATGAGATAAGAGAGATAACTGGATCAAGCTACAACATCAGCATTGTAAATTATCATTTTAGGATGTTGGCAGCAAGACCTAAAAGAATATATATCTATCTCCAATTTACATTTGGAATAAATTATGTTACTGCTGCCTGAACAAACCCTGGTTTTACTACAAATTATGACAATGGCTGAAGGGGATCTTTCCTAAAAAAATAGTGGGATGGAGTTTCCAACATAAGAACCTGCATTTCAGATCAGTATTTGCAGGTGTTATGCTGAGCACATCAACAAACCTCAGCCATGGCTTTGATGGCAAATGTCACAGCTATTTTTACATGTGACATTTTAGGTGTATTAAAATAATCATCTGCAGGGAAAAAAATGATGCAATTTATGAAGTATAACACAATATGTTTTGTAGTGTGTGCATAGACCATCATCTGTCTCAAGATTTGGAGCAAATTAATTCCTTTGTGATTTTTTTTTAATGCACTATTGACGTTTGCACAATTCACAGACCTAAGTTAATTTCAGATTCACATATAAAGTATTAGGGCAACAGACAAAAATTTGTAAATGATATGGACCATGTACAGTTACGGATTCAAGATTTGCAATGTGTATACTCAATAATATCTAATTATTGAGTACATACATTGCAGTGTAAGTCATGAAATGGTTTATTTTGTTTTGGCTCACTGTCTTGTATGAACCTAGCTATTGTGTTTTGTGACCAATGGCTTGTGACTTAGTGTTATATGAATCCAATTTTAGTTTATTAAAAAATATTGGCTAAATAAACTGTGGCTTACTATATATGTGAACGAAGTCTATAGTATAATCTTGTTATGCATATGTTATTCTGTAGGAAAGTACCCATCCTTTCTCACTCACATATGGGGATTTTTCACGTATAGGAATAATTGTGATGGTTGCCTTATTCCCAAAGAAACACAGACTCACTAGTTAGGGCTAAGGATTTCTGGTTTAATGGGAATAGAATGCATACATGAAAAAAGATGGGAATGAGCACATGGTGTGCGAGGTATCCGGTAAATATCCACAGTGCGGACCTGATCCTTCCCCACCCCCTATTGTCCCAAAGTCCTGATCTGGAGTCTTGATGGGCGATCAGGGTGCAATTCCGGAGTCTCGATGGGCGATCGGGGGGATTAGCAATGATTGCCTCTGTCCTCTTCCTGTGTCTGGCACAGGTGTGTCCCCTGTGGTAATGCAGAGATGTCAGGGAGATAGGATGATGGCTTCCCGGGTCAGGGCAAAGGTATGGTTCCTTTGTCCTTTATTTGTATTTGTCTTTAAGTGTTTGTGAGATTATCACTGATTCCTTCCTTCCCCTTCCCCTTCATCGGAAAGCCATGTTCCGCGTTGTGATGTATGTATACATCGCAATGGGGGACATGACAATAATGCTACTTGTGTGTGAAATCATTCTACAAACTTGCTAGCATCCTGCTTTCTGAAATTTAAATTAAATCATTGGATGATGATGACAGTGATGATGATGATTATGATGATGTCATTGAACCCCAAATGTCCATGCTTTAGCACAGAAGAGTTTTGCAATTTTTAGTTACCATATGAAGCTAATGAGTTTTGGTTTGATAGGCAATCATTGTTAGCTTTTGTGATGGATACCTCTAGGTTTGCATGGCAACATTTCACAACTAAGTTCTGGTGGTAGAGGGGATTGTTGTGCCCAAGGGTAACATTTTGAATAACATTTTTCCTTACCAATCCAAAGATTGTGTAAAATGTTCATGGGATGCCAGACTGTCCACGTATAACAAAAAATTTTGAATGTCAGTTAAGCAGCTGTCCAAACTTAAAGAATACTCTTCTTTACCCTGATTTTTATTTTTTTTTATTTGTATGCCAAAACTATTGGCCAACACTTTGTTTTGTTTTGGAGACTTTCCCCACAAGTCTTCTGAATCATAATATTTCTATTTTTAAAAAATCCAAATTTGGAGCATTACTGACATTAAGAGTTAATTCCTTAATATAATATTGAAGTTAAAAGCTGGTCTTGTCAGTGTGAAGAAAATGTCAGGGAAAATATGTGTCTAGGAGTTCCAGTTTTAGCATAGGGTAAAAACGGTATCAAAGCAGCAAGAAGGGAACAGTCTGGAAACAGGGCTGACATATACTAAAGAAAAACCATCCTTTAAAAGAAATATATATATATTTTAAAAAATAGATCATTATTATAAAACAAAGAAGCATTCAATTGTTCCAGCTGTTGAGGTCTTTGGAAAGAAAAAAAGAAACATTGCTTATTATTTCTGGTTGTGTTTCAAATATAATTTTGGACTTCCTAAAGTAGGGCTTCTCAACCAGGGCTCCTTAGAATCCTAGGGTTCGGTGAGAGGTCACTAGGGGTTCCCTGGGATATCAGGATTTATTTAAAAAATAAATTTCAAATTCCAGCGACTTCACATTAAGGTAAGTTTCATTATTTACTTTTAGTTTAAGAACATGGTTAATGCCATGAAACACAGGCCTACCCATGAAACAACTATATTAATTTTGTAACCTCTGGCCTATACTTGAGCTTGAATGTGCAGCAGTTCCCTGAGGACTGAAAAAATATTTCAAGGGTTCCTCCAGGGTCAAATGGTCGAGAAAGGCTGTCCTCAAGGATTCCCTTCTCCTGCTCCAGAGCAAGGTGATGAGGAACAGGAAGAGAAGCTGGTAGATTGTCTTGGATTTAGGAACTAACTTTCTTCTTTCCTGTAATTTCCTATGAAGAACTGTGTTACTCATCTCTTGTGGATCTCTTACGGCCAGCTTGAAAGAAGGCAGGCAAGATATTGCTTGGACACAGGGATACGGACGGCATAAGTAAATAAGGCTATTTAACATGTCTCTTTCTTCTTTGTGTGGAACTTGAACCCTCTTTTCAGCTACTGTTGATACAGTTCTAAAGGCCGACACAACCTGAAGTTTATTGTGAATCTGTAAAGTACTGCAGCTTGCCAACTCGGTGGTCCTGGCAAAACACATCTGGTGGAATTTTTCCAGGGCATGGCTGGGAAGGAAGCAAATTCGAGTGGAACCTCAGAGGGGCATTGTACAGGGATAGATTAAGTTGGCCTGTAGTGAGATGGACCCCTGGCCAGAGGGGCAGAAAATAGTCATTGGATGACTGAGGAGGCAGCACAGGGGTATGTGGCGATAGTGCAGCTAATGAATTCCATGAAATGGTTGCATTATTTGAATTCAAACTATTCGAACTGATATTTCTATGGAAAATATGGGAATTGGTTCCAGCTCAACAGAAATAGGCAATGAAAATTTTTAAACATAAATTTTATATGTACTGTATATTAATGAAACATTACAGTAAAGGATAAAAAGAATATACATATAATTTAAATTTATGGTTAACAAAGTCAGAGAGCAGTTATAGAAAGCAAAATAAAAACAAAAACATTCCGCCGTAGATTCAGGCGTTCTAACAACTTATCTTATTTTAGCGTTGTTATGACCACATTCATGTTGTTCAATTACGTCAGATTTTTGCTCTAATGTAATAACAGTAAGAGCCTCTTCTTTTTAAAACTTCTACTGTTTTCCTCTGACAGAATCTTCCTTTTCTTCCTTTTGCATCCATGAAGATTAGCAGCATATAAAATCCCAATATGCACCAGCCCACCCACCCCCCATGCATGCCCTAGCCTTGCATTAACTGAATATTGGGTCACATTAAATGTGACCTGGTATCAATTTACAATTTGCACTCAATCGAATATTGCATTATTCGAGCTTGCACTACAGGTAGTCCTCACTTAATGACCATTTGTTTAGTGATGGTTCAGACCTATGACGGTGCTGAAAAAACTGACTTACAACTGGTGCTCACACTTATGACTGCTGCAGCATCCCCATGGTCATGTGATCACAATTTGGTCACTTGGCAACTGGTTCGCACTTTGACCATCACAGCATCTTGTGGTCACATGATTGCCATTTCCGACCTTTCTGGCTGGCTTCTGGCAAGCAAAATCAATGGGGAAATGTGTGATTCACTTAACGACCATGTGGTTTGCTTAACAACTGCAGTGATTTGCTTAATGACTGCTGCAAAAAAGGTTGTAAAATCAGGTCAGATTCGCTTAATGATCACTTCACTTATCAGCTGAAATTCCGGTTTCAGTTGTGGTCGTTAAGCGAGGAATACCTGTAATTGCAACCTACCTGTATAAATGAGCTGAGCCTTTGGACTTAAAAAAAAAAACGTAGGCATATATTGTAGGGGAAAAAGAGAATAACTAGGTGAGCCTTAGATTTAGAGAGGCCCAGGGATAGCTTTCAAACAGACTAGGAGAATGAATAAAAGCTAGGGTGACTCCCAAAAGAGGCCAAGGTTCTACCTTCACCATCAGGGATGAGGAGTTGATAACCAAGACTGCAGTCATGGCTGGCTTGATTGGGCTAGGAAATGTCAAAGGATCAAAACATAGTACATACCCCAACCGATCGAGCACGAATGCCTTCGTCTCCAATTAAAAAATGGAAGATTAGGTGCTAACACCTAGTCAGGCAGTTATTTTTTTAGTTTGGAAAGGGATCTCAAAGGATGACTGCAGTTATTGAGGCTGGAGTAGCAGAAACCAGGTATTCTCTGATACAGATGGCTATTATGTGAACATGCCACCACTGCCCAACTTCAAGACCACCAAAGAGCTGCACCAAGTATCCATTCAGAAGGGCAGTGCGGGATGAAGCAGCCATGAGCTGAAACCCTTGAGTGTATGTGAAAATCACTACCATTTGCACTGCAGTGACCAGCCAACTGTTGTTCATGGGGCTTCATTTTTTGGGGGTAATATTCTAATCTAGCCAAGCTGCGTCTGTGAGTTTTCTGCCAAGTCAAGCAGAGAAGTTGATGTCAGGGTAAAGTGATTGGTGATTTACTGCTGAGTCCAGGTGCAGAGCTTGACATAAACAGAGAATGACAGATGTAGCAAAATGGCATGAGCTACACTGGCAGTGCAGGCTCTGGGTCTCTTTGAATCCTGCACAAGAATATAAAGGGCAAGGCTAGAGCTGGAAAAATCTACTTGACCACTAGGTAGCAACAAAGAGTTGGGGAAGGGGGTTGTGCCTCTTTGCAGCCATCTAGTGGTGGTGCAGAGTTTTGCAGCTCTGATATGGTAGCATGAGGGATGATACTCCTTAATCAGCAGATAACTGGCTGCATCCAAGTCATTGTTCATTACTAGAGAATTATAATTTTTTTTTTTCCGGGTCAATTGAAATTATTAGCTTTCCACTGTCAGCTGCCTGAGTCACAGTGACTTAGCATGACCTGTCAATTTTGTCCTTCTGAAATTGTTCACAATAGAGCTTTAGCTGACATGTAATTTTTTTTTTTTTTTAAACAATTTTTATTATCATGCCGTTGGTCCCTTTCTCTTCTTGTTCTTACTGGAAAATGGTTTCAGCCACAATTTTTGCACCTGAAGGTCCTGCTTGGAACAGATGTTTCAAACCCCAAGGTTTTCAAATGGATTGTAAATAAATCATGCCAGGCTCCCAGCTGAGCAATTTTGTGGTAGGGTGGTATTTTGGATGTTTTATGTGGTGCAAGTGAAAGTCACATGCTGGGTTACTACAGAAATAGCAATTCGTAAACAACTGAGCAAACAAAAGCTTCTCATCTACCCAGAATGCTTTAAACAAATGGGATTTATTTCAGACAGGGAGCTGTTTTACAGCACAAGCAGAATCCAGGGTTCATATGATCCTGGAGAGAGTAAGGGAGGTGATCTTGACAGAAATATGAAAGAACCATTTCTTAGAAACTTTCTTAAATCTTGGGGAAGAAGATAGTATTTGCAAGCTGCTGAGGCAAAGGCCTCCCTGAGTCACTGGGATATAAGAAGGAGATTAAGAATGAGACTTCCAAGTGTCTATTATTATAGTCAATAATAATCTCAATAAAGTGTAGTTCTGGTCTTCCTGTGTTGATTTCCTGGTCTGGTCTTCCAAGTGAGGCTTTCACATTTTTTATCTCTTTCTTCGAAAGAATATCCTTCAATATTCTGATGAGGCTGGATAAAGTCTTTGAAATATGTTTTCTCATTTGGTCCTGTAAGTAGCCCATAAAAATACTCATACAATATTTAATTTGGAATCACTTGGATTCTCCAGTGCTCCCCTCTGGTCTTCAAAGGCAAGGAGCATCTTTACTTTGGGTAGGATGTAACTTTATATGTTCACTTTGTCTTGAGGAAAGGCCACAAGAGGTCACTGGGATTCATCTATCTGTCCAAACAGACCTTATGGGGTCAAACATCTCCAGCTACCATCCCTGTGGGGCTGTCATTGGATGTGACATTAGAAGGTAGCTTGTTCCATCACTGCCCCCAATCTCTGGAATGCCTTCCTAGTGGAGCCTTGATTCCTTCCATGCTTCTGGAAACGTGTAAATTTGTAAACCATACCCCCTTTAAACTTGTAAACCTTTAAAATTGTAAACCACACCCCCACCAACACTGGCAGGGCAAGCACCTGTATATAAACAAGGAGCAAACCCCACACTCACTTGCACTGATGATGTTATCTAGTTGGGTAATGAAGCGACTGCAAGGAAACAACCAAGCTCAGGGAGCACCAAGGACTCCACCGTTCAACCCTGAGCTACAGAAATTCTCTTCTATTAAAACTTGTAATAACTTTTCTCTTCTGGTTGGCACAAAAAGAAGGTGCATTGTAATAGGCTGGTGGGGTCTATGGCGTGCAAAGTATTTCCTATAGTTGGGGGTTTGCAAACCATTTATTGTTAGCCACCTAGCACCTCTGGAAGTTGATAACATACAAGTATAGTTGATGGATGGATGGATGGATGGATGGATGGATGGATGGATGGATGGATGGATGGTTGGATGGATGGATGGATGGATGGATGGATGGATGAATGGATGAATGGATGGATGGATGAATGGATGAATGGATGAATGGATGAATGATAAAGATGGTTCCAAGAGAGTTAAGATTTGGGGTGTGTGTGTGTGTGTTTTGAAGAGTGTGCCATCCATTGCATGATGACATCATATGGATGCATTCATAAATTCACTTTTTCCTTTGCAAATGTAAATGTGGAACTTCTCTTTGCTGCAGCAACCCTGCCAAAACAGCTGTGTTTTGCTCTGGTAGCTTTCATAGAATCGTTTGTGCAGTATTAAAGGAATAATAGGGTTGTCCAGCCTCCCAGGTCCTAATCTCCAGAGTAATGGCATAGTTCCAGGGGATTGGCCAGCATGGCATTTATTTCCTTTTACTGATTTTCCAGGAATAGGGAGGAGGGTCCCCCCACCCATCCCCATCACTGTTGCCAAATTCAGCATGCAGAGCAATGCCCTGCTTGGAGAAGAATATTGTATACCATCTGCGTTGTTATGCTAAAGACGAGGAGCCTATCAGACAAGAAGAAAATAAAAAAATGTGGCAACTGCTAGTCAGTGCCACCAACATACACAAGCAGATCCAAAACTAAAATTTAAGAGCTAACCCAATTAATAATGCTTGTAGGGATGAATGCTACTTTTATTTTTTTTAGTTAGATTTTTTTTTAAGTTTCATTTTTTTCCAGTCTTAAAACATGCTTTCCATGTGCTGATCATTTCTTGTATAAACAAGTTTGGAAAGCTTGCAGAACATGGTTTCCAACCCCTTTTACCAGCTGAGGTCTTAGGAAGCATCTACTGTGTATTTTCTTCTGGGTAAGAAAATAGCATATGCTTCTCTCTGTGTGTGTTTCCATTTTGTTTTTGTCTTTTCATTTGCTGGACCGAATGAGGAAGAGGAAGCTCCTCAAATGACCTGGCCCCATGCCCCATTCACTGCTCGTACCTTCAACTACATTTAACCCAGAAGCATACTGGCAATCAATGCAGCTCTCAGAGCAGAGCTCACATAAACTGTACCAGCTGCAGCTTCAGGATGCTCTTCAAGGACAGCCCCATGAGAAGTGCATTTCAGTAGTCCATTCAGGAAGTGACCAAGACATGAGTGACCATGAATGGATCCTTCCCGTCCAGGAATGGGTGCAGTTGGTGCACAAAAGAAAGTTGTACATGCCATGAGTCCAGCAAAGCCCCCAAATTGCTCACTGGTTCTGTCTGAGGTAGTGCAATCCCATCCAGAACTAAAGATGGAAAGTCCCTGGGACCTGAAGCCACTCAGTGTTGCTAGACTCGCCCTGAGGTTCCCCATCTAAACCCCACACCTCCAAACACTGAAGCAGAACCTCCAGAGTATCACTGAGGCATCCAGGGGCGGAGATGTAAAATAGTGTACTGGTGATGCCTCGCCCCATGCTGTTGGATGACCTCACCCAGTGGCTTCATGTGGATGTTAAACAGGAACAGAGAACCAAGCCCACAGAACTGCACAGCATGGGTCATGGACTGGACCTCTCCTCCACCCCACCAATACTGAGTGGAAGCAGCACTAGATATAGGAAGAGAGCCAGCCCAACACGGTGCCACCTACCCCCAACTCCCAATGCTGATCCAGAAAGATATCATGATCAGTGTATTAAAAGCTGCCAAGAGGTCAAAAAGAGCAAGGATGGATGCACCATTCCCATCCCGCTTCTCCAGGGTCATCTATAAATGTGATCAATCTCATTTCAATCCCACACACAGGTCTGAATCCTGACTGAAAGGGGTCCAGATAATCCACTTCTTCCAGCATTCCCTGGAGCTACTGGGTGATCACCTTCTCTGTAACCTTCCCTAAAAAGGGAATTTTGGATACTGGATGAAAATTGTCTAGTACACTTAGGCTTAGCAATGGCACCTTGGACCACCACCTTTTTAAGAGATGGGAGGACCACCCCTTTCTCAAGAAAGAATTCACCACCACCAGAAACCAACCACATGGGACCTTCTGGGAGACCTTAGCGAACCAGGAGGGGCATGGATCTAACATCAGGTGGCTGAGTTAATGGTTGTGAGGACACTGCTCACTTCATCAGGACCGACAGGATCAAACTTCTTTCAGATAACCAAGCCAGAATGAGCCCCAGGCCACCTCCCTAGGACCTGCTCCAAGGCTATAATCCAACTTGGAGTGAATCTGAGCAAGTTTATCTGACAGATGCCAGGCATATTCCTCACACTGACCTTGCAAGTAGATCCCTGAATCACCTTATACAAGGCCACCAGGCTGGAATCCATAGACTCTATAGGTGTGAATAAATACTTTTTTTTTTTTTCAAATTTTGCCATTGCAATCTCCCCCCACCTCCACCAGAAGGACTCCTTTGGTGTCATAGCTCTTCATCAGAATGGCCTCTCCTGAGAACCCAAAGCATTTCAAGTTTTGCAAAGGTGTCCTTTTCATGATAATTCATAATTATCCACAATGAAAAAAGAGCCTAGAGCTTTGGGGGGAAAAATCCCCCAGTAAGTTTTAACAGTGAGCAACACTATACATTCATATGCCTATTTCTGCTTTAGTCAGGCCTGCCCCTGTCCTTAGTACCACACATGGGGCCACTTGAAATATAGGCCTTATGAATTTAGTCTGAACCCTTTCCAGAGGGGCAAAGTAGTTATAGGGTCCCAACTGAGCACCAAACAATAGTTTCATGCATGCCTTAGCCAGATAAAGCTTTAACTCTGCTGGGACATACAGTGGCTTCTGGCAAAGTGAAAAGATTTTATTGCTGCCCCTGATTTTCAAATCACACAGTTTGTGGATGTGCTGCATTTGATAGAGCTACAAACACAGATAGATAGCTGTAGCTGTAGCTGTAGCTGTAGAAGTAGAAGCAGAAGTAGATATAGATGATGTAGAAGTAGAAGCAGAAGTAGATGTAGACGATATATAAGTAGACATAGACGTAGATGTAGATGTAGATGTAGACGTAGATGTAGATGTAGACGTAGACGTAGAAGCAGAAGTAGAAGTAGAAGTAGAAGTAGATGTAGATGATATATAAGTAGACATAGACGTAGACGTAGATGTAGACGTAGACGTAGACGTAGACGTAGAAGCAGAAGTAGAAGTAGAAGTAGAAGTAGAAGTAGATGTAGATGATATATAAGTAGACATAGACGTAGATGTAGATGTAGATGTAGACGTAGACGTAGACGTAGACGTAGAAGCAGAAGTAGAAGTAGAAGTAGAAGTAGAAGTAGATGTAGATGATATATAAGTAGACATAGACGTAGACGTAGATGTAGACGTAGACGTAGACGTAGACGTAGAAGCAGAAGTAGAAGTAGAAGTAGAAGTAGAAGTAGATGTAGATGATATATAAGTAGACATAGACATAGAAGTAGAAGTAGACGTAGATGTAGATGTAGATGATGTAGAAGTAGAAGCAGAAGTAGATGTAGACGATATATAAGTAGACATAGATGTAGATGTAGATGTAGACGTAGATGTAGATGTAGACGTAGACGTAGACGTAGAAGCAGAAGTAGAAGTAGAAGTAGAAGTAGATGTAGATGATATATAAGTAGAAGTAGACATAGATGTAGACGTAGATGTAGATAGAGAGATTTGCTTGTTTTTATGGCCATTTAGCCTCCAGGCATGTACTCTAGGTTTCTTTGCAAAACTTAACATCTTAGTTTCAGTATAGTTATTTTCAAGTGCTTCAAGTTACAAGTGCTTCCTCAGAACAATAAGTAGCCAGAGCCACTTTTTTTTCACTTTACTCTTTCAGTCCAATTTGTTGTTGTGATGGAAGCACTACATCATTTGCACACAATATGGCTGCAAGACACCTATAAGCAAGCTTTTGGGGGATGGTGCTCTAAATTATTTATTTTGGCCATGAGAGGGTTGAACTTCTTCCCACTCCTTTTCCTTTTAGATTCTAGACAGTGGGGAACCATTTTGGCATTACAGGAAGGTATAGAAAAGCAAACAACTGAACAGAAACAAAGGTTCAGGTTGCATAGATATTTGCGGGGCTAACTCATAAAGACTTTTAAAAGTAGCTTATATTGTTGAGCAGGGAAAAGAGTCAATTAGTGTGAAAGATTTCCATCTTAAATGGTCTCTGCCCACATTACACGGGAAAAAAAGGTAGCTTGGAACCTTAACTGTCAGAGTTGCTAATAGAGATAGGAGCCATCATCTAAGGGAAGATTAGCCACAACGATTCTTTATTGTGAACACAGAAAGAGAAATATGTGCAGACCGCTACACAGCTAATAAATCTGGCTTACACCTCCTCCTCTCCTCCAATACTGTGGTGAACTGAAGACTGGGAGTGGTATGCAAAATCCAGCTGTGATGTTTTGCTCTGGGCAAAATGGGAATAAGACCCCTGTATGTGGTCAAGGCAACTGGAATCGCAGAAATCTGATGATTCAGAAGTCAGAAACTGACTACCTGTTCCACATATCAGAAAACCTATCTTCCACATCTACAAAGAGGCTAGAAGCCAATCTCTACAGTTCAAATAATCAGGTAATGCCATGACTGAGACTGTGTCACTTCAAACTGAAGGTGGATGGATTTTTTGTTGAATTTTAAATGTTATACTCCCTCTGTTTCTAAAGGCTGCACTTCACAGTTACACAAAGCTGGTGGCCAATTCAGGTTGAAAGGAAAAGAGAGAGACAGAGAAAGAGATATTAAGAAATAAGTATTAAATGACGGGAGCAGCGAAGAGGTGAGAAGTTTGTATGCCTTGGACATCAACTTGAAAAGTAATAAAGAAATGAAAAGAACCAAGATGAAGAACCATTGGACAAAGCTGGAAAGTAAACAACAAGTGGCGTCTAAGACCACCTACCAAATGAATGCCAATGCAGAACCAGCACCACACCTGAACATGGTTTTCTCAATCATTAGGCCTGTAAAAATTAAAAGAAATCACATCTTTCTTGAGTTGATCTCTTTCGGACTAATGGCCATGGTTATGTTGTTCTGTGGGACACAATGAAGTTTGCTATTGCCTTCTTCTGGGATGTTTTCTCAACTTTCCAATCTAGTCTACTGGGATTTCCAGTTATTTTTTTCCCATCAAAATCCTAACCAGGGCTGACCCGTCTTAACTTTTTTGACAAAAGCCAAGGTTAGCTATGTGCTCATCATGCCTCTACTCCCCAGAAAACCCAACATTTTTGTACTGTATTATATTAGATATTTATGTATGCGTTTGTTTTATATTGTCAACTCAATTGTTTTTCTTCACTGTTGTAACTGCATACTAATGGTTTAGTTCCCCCCACAGTAATACAAGTTAAAAAAAAAAAAAAGCACAAGAGCTCTATTAAGAAGTTACAAGAGAAGTTCTATTTATTGTTTGACAAAGTTACCTTTGTGTAGCTTTTTGTTTTTATTTTGTTTTGTTTCAATGCACTCAGATAATCAGACCCCAAGTTGTTCATTTGACAGGGCATCTCTTTTTACTTCTAGATTTTTTTTTAGATTCCTTGTATAGGCTATTTCAGTCATTCCCCATCTGGCATCCTTTGTATGTTGGACTACAATTTTCAGTCTGTTTTTCTGCCAACATTGGTACTGGCCATTCTTGCTTAGGAAGGTGGACATCAAGTGGAAGAAAACTGGCTTATATAATCAATCAGTCAGTCAGATCTATCTGACAGTGGAGGGATGAACGTTGATCATTAGAATGAAAAGTTGCACAATAGACTTTGTATGGCTGACTTTGATTCAGTCACGTCATAGAACATGCATTTCACTACTTTTGTGTCCTAGAATCAGTTGTCCTCCTAAGCATCAATGAAGACATAAAGTATGTAGCAGTGATACATGCTTTCTGCTCATGTTAGGGTGACTCATTCACATATGTAATTATAATGAGCTCTTCAATGTCTTCCCAGGATGGATTGCACAAATTACAATGGACAACAGTAATCTATTTGATTAACCAAATGAGACATGCTACTTGGACATCACAACAGCTCATCCTTTCTAGCTTGCTTGCCCACCACCACACAGTGTTGAAAAAGATTTATTGATCACTAATCATAAATGATGGTAAACTGGTATCTCTTATCTGCCCCCTATTTCTTGCCTTTTTTTGACATATAGTTTCCATGTGGCACAAGTAGATGGCCCACAGACAATAGAACCCATTGTTAACACCATTTTTCTTTTACATAACTCTGGCTCTCCTTAAAGGCCTCTTCTGTCAAGGTGATGAACTAGTTTCATTTTCTTAATACAAGATTGCCCTAACATTAATATAAGAATGCTGATGTTAACATTCAGACTGAAGCAGTTCCCTTAATTGTTTCACAACAGTATGCTTTATTACCTTGTAACCTTTATGCAGTTTTTTTTTTTTTTTCTATCTGTATGGTTGGTTGACAAGAGTGGTGGCTTTAAACTTCTGAAATATGGACAGAACCTGCTTTTTTGGGGTTTAGCTTGATACATAATTATGGCTAGATTCTTAGATTCTTCAGTAGCTTATCCTTAATATGAAAAGAGCCTCTTTGACCTCTTCAATAAAGCAACTCATCAATCTGAGTCTTGTCAAAAAAAAAATCTTTTCCTGTTAAGTTCATGATTGCATGTTCATGTTCCTACAGAGAGATTTTTCACCATGCCCAGGGCGAACCTCTATAGCATGAGCTAAGAAGCAGGCTATACATTAAGACACAGCCACATGCGGTTCTTTGATGACCATTACAGGTATTGACTATGTTCACACAACCCTCATGATCCCTTAAAGACTCAGCTACTGTGCTTGCACAGGTTGGATAGTGTTGACCTTGGTTGCATTGCTTTGTTGCTTAGCCTAGTATGTTGTATGAACCCATCCTGTATTCTGTAACTTCAGAAAATAGATTAAAATAACCTTATTGTGTGAATATACTGTATGTGTATCTGTGTACATAAGACAGAGAGAAAGAGAGAGAGAGAGAGATGGAGATGGAGATATTAAGAAACGGTTACATTAGTAATTAATTAACCAATGTCTATCTACCTTTCCACATACTTGTAGGAACCTTGGGGAGTAAAACCTTCTCAAGGCAGATTTCAACATTTATTTTGTTGAACATGTGAACTCTCAGTCTCAAAAATTAATCTCATAAAATACCATAGTAATATACAGTAAATAATGAATAAATGCCTAAAAGCCAGCAACAGTTTTAAAACAGCTAACATGGTATAGACCAAAACAAAACAAACAAACAAAACTCTGCTTAAACCACATGACATCTGTAGCAAATAAAACAAGTAAACATATTAATTTTTAAGGATGGTGTGAAGGACCACTGTCTCTGCTGAAGATAAGACAATGCATCTTTTCTGTCTGGTAAGATTTAGCCATTTTCTTCCTTTATCAGCAGTTTAGATCTTCACATGATGATGTACCAAATAATTCATCCAGTTATCCTTATTAAAATTCTTATGACTTCACCATTCAGGAATAGTGTTTAATTTCATCTACATCGGATGCTTTTTTTTTTTAATTCAAGACAAAAGATGTGATTAGTGAGAAGTGTGTTCCATCTTTGATGATTAAAACAAATTCCTTTTTCCCAGAGTTCTCTCCTCTGTCTTTTCAGTTCAGTCCTGTCATATTCCTTGTTCCATCTTATTATACCATCCTGTTATATCTGGACTGCTTTACTAGAAAGTGTCATTATTCATTTTCCCTTGCAAGGAAGTTACTTCAAGCCTCTCACACTTCATCTATGACTTTTATTCTCCCAGGGAAGAAAGTGAAAAGGTAACATTTTCTCTCTCCCAATCAATGATCCTCTCATCACCCTTGCTTCATTATTCACTTTTGCAATCACTAGTCCACTCCTTAGAAAAGAGAAGAGAAAAATGGGGGGGGGGATACTTTCATATAGCTAATAATCACCCACATGCAACAATACCTCTAGCTGATTTTAAATCTCAGTGTAGCTGTGGGTATATTATAGAAATGGATTTCGTTCCTTCAGTTAACAATTTCCCTTCTGTCTTCTGTTTGCTGTGTGTGTGTGTATGTGTGAATCCCATGTTCACTTATTCTTTGAAGACCATGAAAGGCTTTGTAGAAAGGCAGAATTCTGTATAGTTCTTTTTTTCTCCCTTCATCCCAAACTTTGGATTAGTAGGGGGGGAAAAGAACCCTGTTATTTATCTCACCTACCTTGAAGAAAAATTCCATGATTCTATCAAAATTAAAAGGAATACTCTTTTTTTAAAAATAAATACTACATGTTTAACTAGTATTAAGTGAAATAGCAGGTAAATAATGTACCTTTTGACTATTCTTTCCTTTGTGGATGAGCCCCCATTAATTTTGGGTCCCATCCCAGATGTCCACACATTTGGACGGATAGAGGCATCAGTAAAGAAGCATTCCAGCTCCTTTTTATGCAGTGTCTATAGTTTTTTTTTTTTTTTTAAAGGCTGCTAACAGACTATCACTCTTAAGTAGATATAAGGCTGAATAAGTTGATGTGAGAGATAAGAGCAGGTGCTGGCAGAAACCATAAGTTCAGTTTTGAATCATTTCTGTGTATTAAAGCCATGTGGGGAAGAACTTCTTCTTACCCTCTTATCTTTTCTCTCATTTTTCAAGATAAAAGAAAGTCACTTCCATATTGCTGCTAAGAAAATTACATGGGTATACTTTTGGAGTCAGTTCAAGTTTTTAAAAAGTTATTGGTCTTTTTTAATAGTTGTATTTACAAGTTAAAAAATGGCCTGCATATACTTTAATTGGTAGCCTGGCGTAGTAATTTCAGTGATTTCTGGAAATAGACAGACAGAAGACATCTCTATAACACTTGGGGAAATGAATTACATAATCCAGAAAGCAAAATTTGGAATGTATAGCAACTGTTATTAAAATAGATCATCAGAATGACATGGAGACAGAGAGAAAAAAGGGAATTAGCTGTATATTCTATGGCAGTTGAGTGAGGGGTGGTAATGCTAAAATAGAGTTTTAACTCATATATGAGAACATTTTGAAAACTCTTGTTCAGTGACCTTGCCTAGCCCACATGTTTCTATCCCCTATACTTTTTCAAGAAGAGTATTGTTGAACACAAGATGTCCTGGAAAGTGGATGATACTTTACATGAATAGAATGCCAACCTTTTATAAAAA
This sequence comes from Candoia aspera, assembly GCF_035149785.1. Taxonomy (NCBI): domain Eukaryota; kingdom Metazoa; phylum Chordata; class Lepidosauria; order Squamata; family Candoiidae; genus Candoia; species Candoia aspera. The sequence continues at coordinate 6,310,691 of NC_086157.1, forward strand.
TTAAAGATTTTATGATTAGCTTTGACTTTCTATAAGATGATAACAAAGAAAATCGAAGCAGGCGTTCCAAGCTGTCCAGAATAATTATCTTTCCATAATGGCCTTTCCATTCAACAGGAACAATTATGGAAACTGAAAGACAGACTTCTCATTTTAATCAAATTAACTTCCTGCATTTACAACATCTTCACTTGATCTTCTAGCTCAGTTTTCTTTTAAACAAAGCAGAGCATTCCCCCTACCCCTGGCTACAAGGAAGAGCATTATTCCCTAGGAGTCAAAGTCCAATACATAACAGGTGGAGTTAAATTCAGGGTCAGCAAAAATTTGTGAGTTTGTGGCTTATTTGGGTAGCAAACAACCTGAAACTTCGCAAAACTTAAATTCTTTTGCAACTCATATGAACTGTTCCTCACAACCATTCCTCACAAGTGAGTAAAATGAGTACTGGAATGCTTAACTTCAAATTTGCATGCCAAATATGTGATGCCGTCACTAAGCTATGGCTAACTCAGATATCTATATGTACCTGCAAAAATCTTTAAAGTCATTCTTTGTATTGATCTCATCCCCAGATATTCTTCTATTACATGAGGCACCACCATGCTTTCCACAATTCTAAAATCTTTTGTCTTTCCTCCAAGAGACTAAAATACCTTCTACCTCTTCTCTTGCAATCTCTTGTGAGGACTTTAGACTGAGAAGTGATCCACACAATGAGGTTGCCCCAGTGCCTGGAAGTGCAACTAACCATTTCTCAAGAGCAGGAATGCACAGCATGATTGTCTACCTGCCCCCAACCCACCATGAAGGTAGTCATTGAACTTCTTTGGCTGCTCCATACCATAACTAGTTTTCTGGTTTGTGCCAATGTAAGGTATCTTCAGACTGGAATACCATATCATATGCTTTTTAGATGGCTAGCATATGAACCAAATCTAGAATATATGGAGCTGTATCTTAATGTTATGCCTGCTTTTTAAACCACTTTTAATTTTCACCTGAGTTTTATAAACAGACAACAGGTGTTCTAGAGGCTTCACTATTCATTTTACGTACAAAAGTAAGCTGAAAAACTGCAGGAGGCAAATTGTATGAATCCATTTCCCTTGTCTGTTACGAATATCTTCAGACCATGCTAATTAACACTTCTAATATTTTTGCAACCCTCTGGATGAATGGGATTACAATTAGCAATTGCTATTAAAAAGTATTGCTCCTTCTTTAAATATCTATATTATTATGATCGACAGTCCTTGCCTCAAAGAGTATACATATACATCTCATCAGGAGAGATTAAAAATGGAATAGAGAAAAAGCAGATATACCAAGAGAAGCAATAAAAGTATGCATTTTCATTATTTATATATCCCACACTTAGTTTTAATAGTTTAAAAATTACATGTAAAACTATAAGGTACCCCCCTCCCCAAGTCCTCTATGTTATGATTGACTAAGTATCAATCCTCGTGCTTTGCTTCAGTGTAAAGTATAAATGCCATTTGGCTGTTTTTTGCCCGGTCTCTGTGAAGTTTGGCTATCTGGTTCACAGCGTTACAATCCTTTATCTGTAATAACTCAGATGCTGAGTTGTACATAAACCACTTGATAGGAAGAACAAGGGTGGGGGTACCTTGAAAATTGGCACCACACTCTGAGTCATTTGGTTCTGTAGCATCAGCCAATTTACCACCTGTATGTAGTTGGTTAGTCTCCAGAAACTAGTTAAGAGTAGAGTAGGTTCTACAGGCCTGATTGCTGCCTACCTTCCCTTTGGTTTAAAGCGATAAGAGGCCTTGGCGAGGCTCCTTGCTTACCTAGAAATAAACCCAGCTCAAGTGGAGCATCTCTAATCTTGAGTTTAAGCCCTGGCCATGTGATTGAAGACAATCTTTCAATTTGGGGGAGAACATAGAAGTCAGTGCGAGCACCCACAATTTTTGCTCATCTTCAAATATATATATTTTTTTCAGGTCACAGTGTCAGCTTCACTAGGTAGACTAGACCATGAAATCAACTCCACAGGAAGGCTAAAACCACTTTAACTGAGATTGGCTATAATAACAGCATCTTGCAAGTCTGAGTGTGTTGTAGCTCCCCCTCCTCCTCATACTTCAGAGAAGTGGGGAGATGCCTGTCCGAGTCACTTCTGAATGTTACTGGGATGTTCTGGACTTAGAAAATGCTTCAGTCCATTTTGCCTAGACAACAGCTTCTCCATATCTCTGTCAAGGACATATTCCTTTCTCTCTGTGCATAATTGGGCCATGCAGCATCATGCAGGAGTGATCTGGTAGCCTCTGGAAACCTGTTCATGGAGTCTTTGAGTCAAATGCATTTTGCACATACTCCATATCCAGTAAATGAAAAAGAGCAATGTTATCATGTGATTGTGGAAGCTGCATCTGTTGAATGTCTGAGAGTGCATGCCAGATTGAGTGTGTCATGACAGTGGACAAGATACTACACCTTATATGAAGTGGAAATCTTAATCTGCAATTTCCATCATTTTTAAAACTTAAATAGAAATCAAAACCATCTTAAGTTTCCATATTAAACAAAAAGATTACTGAACATAAAGTCAACTTACACATGAATCTGTCACAGTGCCTATAATGACAAGGCATTTTCTAAGCACTAGATGAAAATAATTGCTATTAAACCCCATCTAGATAATTAAAAATAAAGTATTTAGCATAGATTAAGTATAATCTATGAAAACTATATTCCTTTGGGGAGTTATTCTCACCTTCCATATTTTGTTCACTGAAGTACAAATTCCTGGTTTCTTTTTTACAAAATCCAACAAAACAGTATCAGCTTGTACCCTTGGGAAACAGGTTTCTCCTTCATATTCATAAAGCTTAATGTATGCTAGTATTTCTAGATCAGGAATGGATCAGAAATCTTAAGAGAAAAGAGGTGCACGTGACTCATGTATGGAAGTGGCTACAGAGTTTTTGCTTTCTCCTGAGTGAAGTTTAATTGATGCATTTTCATGTATCTTTGGGTTCAGCCCTCATAAAACTGAGCTCCCTCCAGGGTCTAAAGAAAGGATATGCTTCTAACCTCTTTCCAGATCAAAATTCCCTCATTCCCTTTGTTCGGAATTGACTTCTCTGCTTGGATGATGCATTGCTCTGTATACTGTCCCAGGACTACACCATTGATTTTGGAGGCTTGCTCAGCACCTATTACTGCAGGCAAATTAAAAGGACAACTTTACTGAGAATTTAACTGAGCCATCCAACATCCTTATATATCTGGAATCCCATTCAGGCTTTAATTGTAAGAAAAGAAATCAAGGTGACTATCAGGACCCTCAGCTATAGCCCTTAGTTAATTGTTGCTGACATCTCTCCCTTCAGGTGCATTTGGGCATGTTTCCCCAGTAGAGAAAGGAATCAGTGTTGCACTTAGAGGAACATGCCCAGTCATGAAGCTAACTTCAGCTTTACACAATTAATGTGTAAAGCTGAAGTTAGAGTCTCTTTTCAGGCAAGGTCAACCTCAGGAACTTCGTGTCCAGCTGTTGTAGTTGGCAGTGATATAGAACTAGTGTCTGATTGCCCTATTTTGAGAGTTTTTTCAACTGCACAGTCTGGCTTATCAGGGCCTTCCAACAGGACCAAGCACTAGACAAGTCTGAACCTACTTAGCTTTTTGAGATCAGCCAACATTGCTTTTGAGATCAGCCAACAAGCTACTCAAACTCAACAAGATGAGTTTGGAGTAGCTTGTGCAATAATGGCCATGTACCGTTAGGATTTTAGCAACCAGCAGCTCTTCCTTCCCTGAAGTAAATATGTCAGCTGAGAAAAGTCTATTCATTAAAGTGAATACTCTTTTGAATTGAGCTCATCTCATCCATGACCACAAGGATGCAAAGTGACAAGAATGAAGTGAGTTTTTATTCTCTTCTTCTTGGACACCTTCTCCTTCTGACTTTCCAACATACTTTACCATCATAATATTTCCAGTTGTCTTCCATCTATGGTTTGGCAAGGTTACCTAGATGCTGCTACCTATCTGGACAATTAATGCAAAAATAGAACTAATCAACTGGGGGTGGGGGAGAGGCTTCTTTTCTTTTCTTTTCTTTTTAATTTTTATATTTCTGGGACAAATAGAACTGATCCAAAGGATGTTACTTTTAGTTTTTCTGTTTTTTTTCCTCAAAAACTAGGCTGATCAGGAGATGTGAATACTCTATGGCCTTTAGCACTGCAGTCAAATTGAGAAGGTCTGGTCTTCACAACATCCTAGTTAATAATGGCCACATTAGCTTTTTAAATTTCATTTTAATATCCTTTTTTGGTATGGAGCCCAGTGACCTTTCTTTAAGTCACCATCATGATGGTCTTATGCATTTATTTGTATTCATAGTGATTACTCAGATAAATATTTTGGCTTGCTTAGAGTTTGCTACATTTTAGCAATTTTTAAGAAGGTTAACTTAATTTTAATGTGAAAAATTAGCCCATATTGCTTTTAAAATATTCATTCTGTAAATTTTAATTGACTGCCTACCGGAATACTCTGCTAATAAATCTGAAATATTTCTGGAAAGAACCTGATCAGGAGATGTGGCCTGCTAGATAGGGCCAATGTCTGTTCTAGTCCAATGTCCAACCTGTGCATGACCAGGTATTTTCAGGAGTAACATGGACAGAATAGTGATAGCTGTCTTCTGTTGCTATTCCCAAGTTGTCAGTAATTTAATAGCCAACAAATTTACTAACTATTGTTAGCTAGGTCCTCCATGAATTTGTCCAGTTCCCCTTTAAAACCATCTCAGTTGGTGACCATTTCCACAACTTACATCAGTGAATTCCACAATATAATTATGCTTTGTGAAAAGAAGTTCTTCCTTTTATCAATTCTGAATATTCTTGCATAACCCTGAGTTCTAATATTGTGAAAGGTGGGCAAAAAAAAAAAAATCTGTCCACCTCTTCCATACCACGCACTATTTTCTTGCTGTTGAAAACCTTTATTCCAAGCTAAAAGTTTTAAACTATCCTGATATTTTATGCTATTCTAGTATTTCATTTCTTTCAAAGAAATGCAATTGTCATTTTTTTCCCATTGATAAAACTTCATATTTAATTGTATTCATACTATTCTATAACCTAAATTAAAACACAAACATAGAGGGAATCTGTATTCAGATTACACCTTAATATATTGTAGCATAACAATACTATACAACATCACCTATAGGGATTAAGAGTCTTGTGCTATCTGTGGAGACTGACAGCAAATAGTAACACTATGTTTTCCTTGCCCAGAACTTACTTCCTGATTCATAATTGACTGTTAAGATAATCTGGGATGATAAATTGATGTTGTTAACAATAGTTGAATAAGTGAAATAAAGTGTACTCCAACATTATGGCCAACATGAATGGTGCCTGCTAAATATTCCTGTTGAAATCAGTTAATTTGTATAATCCTGAACATTTTTAGATTATATAAATAGGTTCGGTTAAGATTTAGGTTTGCTTAGAGTTGATATAAGAAGATCTGTTAAATGGTGGAACAGCTGAGAATAGGGGTAGACTCTCCATCACTGATGGCTTTCACATGGGGCTGACTTCTTGCCCTGTGGAGTGGGTGATGATATGTGAAGACACTGTTAACTCACAAATTCTGTGATTCAACATTTCTGTTTTTCTGGATGAAGAAAGTCATTCTAGTTATATAATTTCACAAGTACCTGGGCAGTTTTAGTTTCTCAAATATATTTTGGAATTTCCTATCCTTGCTCAGTAAAATGTTAAGCTATTGCAATTAGGACTGTAGCAAACAGTCTTTCTGTGTTGGATCAGAGTAATAACTTTATTTTTGTGACCACAGATCATAAAATCATGGCATAGCATAAAAATAGCAATAAAAGGACATCCATAAAAATAAGTGCAACATACAAAGAAATTAAGTGGAACTAAAACCAGTGCTGCAATTTAGACCACAAACATTTCTTTCTGAATTTAGTGAAGAACATAGAAAAAATGGTGTTGGCTATTTGATTCTACAGTGAAAAGATTGCATGTGTTTTGCTACTAGTGGCATCCTTTCATTTTGTCAGTTCTCTTGCTGTTTTTGTATCTTTTTTGTCCTTGGCCTCCTTTGCCGGTGCTCTACAACATCCAATTGGTATGACAACCCTCATGACTTTTTCTACAAGTGTCTGTTACATCATCACATCAGTTGCATGTGGAGGATGTCCTTGACACAATCACATCTCATCACAATGAACAGACTGAACCTCTGTATGGGCAAATAAAGCCAAGGACTAAGAGAACAAGGAGAATAAAAGAAGCAAAAATGGGAACATGTACTGAAATAAACAATTTGGCTTTCCACTCTCTAAGGTAAGATGGTCAGTCTTAAATTGCTGCTGTTTAATTTATTGAAAAGAAATGACTATACCAGACATTAAAAGGAAAGATTGGGGGGTTAATAGATTTTCCACATAATGCCACAAGACACAAAGGACTTTAGCCCCTGGAACTTGATTACATTTCATACAACTTAGAAACAGAGTCACAGACAGGATTATGAGGTACAGTAGATGAGATTTAAAAGAACAAATTTCTTTTAATCCTACAGATGGCTGCAAGCTCACATGGTAAGTGAGGCTTGTGGTGAGCTTGTGGAAACAAATTAATCCCTCATGTCATTCCTGTGAAATCAAGGGAACCCCATCAGGGATTTTTTCCCCTTAAATACATTTGAAATTTTAGAAGGCACTGAAATGAAAGAAGAATGGTTTGAGGGATTGTGAAGAATCCAGAGCAAGAAGAGATTCCCTTTTAGGTCTTCAGATAGTTTTTCAGATTTTGGGCAGTTTGCTGAGAAGGAGAAGGTTATGAACATTAGGGATGCGGTGGCACTGCAGGTTAAACTGCTGAGCTTGCCGATCGGAAGGTCGGCGGTTTGAATCCGCGTGACGGGGTGAGCTCCCGTTGCTAGTCCCAGCTCCTGGCAACCTAGCAGTTCGAAAACATGCAAATGTGAGTAGATTAAGAGGTACCGCTTTGGCGGGCAGGTAACAGTGTTCTGTTCAGTCATGCTGGCCACATGACCACGGAATTGGCTACAGACAAATGCCGGCTCTTCAGCTTTGAAACGGAGATGAACACTGCCCCCTAGAGTCGGACACGACTGACTTAATGTCAAGGGAAATCTTTACCTTCACTAGAAGCTTATGAAAAGATTTATTCAATTTGATCAATTTATTGTTTTGACCACTGGTCATAACAAACAAGATAAAACCTATTTATCTATCTAATTACAGTATATGGCATAGTGAAACGATTTATAAGCATTTATAGTTTTTAAAAATATTATTTTATGTTGAATTTGAAAGTTCTGCAGTCTGTCCATCTCTTTATCAAGAATGGGCAGATTGGATCAGATCCAATTCTGGTTGTTGATTTGCTTTCAGTTATCGAAGTGATCTATTGCCAAGTTGATCTAATTCAGAAAGTTGATTCAGTCCAGGGAAAAAACAATCTTTCTGCATATAACCATAAGGGCATCAAATCATCGGATTAATTTGGAGGCAATAGATTTGATTTGAAAATTCAATCCAAATTGACAATCCAATTTAAAAAGTCCATTTGATTTTTGACACAATTGAATTTCTTCACATTAAACCTCCATAACACCTTTTCATCTCTTCATCTTTCTGTTGGTTTCCAATACACCCTCTCCCTCCTACACGCAGCGGTATTGTGCTGATTTGTATTTAGGACAAGGCACTCTGTTATTGGTTGGTAAATAAGCACAGATTTGTTGACTGTTCTCTGTGTCCAGCCAGAAAAACAACAACACTGATTGGCTGGCAGATCTCTGGAAGCTGCATAGACATGCAAATATGTAACCAAGCTTGTTCTATAATGTCCTAATACTGAAAAGAACTCAGATCATTTTGGGAGTATTTTAAAGTCGTTTTGGAAAGGTTGGGAGACAGAAAGACTGATCATCTAGAAGAGCCTTAAGTATTGAACTGTACCATTTTTCCAGCTTCAATAATCCTATTTCATATGAAGGCTTTGTGACTGCTTTCACCTGGATCCTCCCCCACCTCCCAGATGTATATCATCTTTTCCCAATGTGGCAATGGAGCCATTCTCTGATCCCAAGACTGAAGTTTTGATAGGTTATTGTATGGAAGCTTATATGTTGCAGTTTCAATGGAGATTTAGGGAAGTTACCCTTTACCAGAATAGAGTAACTTTACCATAATAAGACTATGAAATTTCACCTGAAATTTGGTAGGTTGGGTTCTGAATGGCTGTAAAATCACCCACAGCAATAAACGATCACCTGAAAATGGGAAACAGGAAACTGAAATGCATGCATGGCACAGTATGTATGTGTTTATGTGTTTAATTTGGAAAACTATAGATGCAATCTTTTATGAGGGAAAAACCCTACAAAGCAATCTTTTAAATCCTAGGTGACCTGAACCTTTTGTTATGGTGTAAAAAGTTCTTTCTAGCCTGAAGTCTATTGCTGTTTACAGTTGGTTTTATATGCATATTTGTGTTTTCTGTGTAGGTCATATTGGTACGAAGGCAAGATGGATCGACTACTATCAGTCTTGCTCATGTATTGGAAGAATAATCTCACTTCTGTGCTTGTATCCTTGATTCACTTAATTTAAAAAAAAAATGAGCACACAGGACAGAGGTGAGAACATGCCAGACCCATGTTTATATTCACAAGACTGTCTTTTCCTCTGTTATATTAAGAGTTTAGAAGTGGAGGGGGGGGGGGGGAACCATAACCTAAAACAATCAGGTTAGCCACATGGCCATCTGCTCTTTTAGAAATGTCTCATCCTGATGGTTTGAGATGAACCAGGGGATAGCAGCTCTTTCCTATAGACCTATGATATTGTGGATCCTTTCAGAAACCTATTAGATTTTTTTGTTGTTTATTCGTTTAGTCGCTTCCGACTCTTCGTGACTTCATGGACCAGCCCACGCCAGAGCTTCCTGTCGGTCGTCAACACCCCCAGCTCCCTCAGGGACGAGTCCGTCACCTCTAGAATATCATCCATCCACCTTGCCCTTGGTCGGCCCCTCTTCCTTTTGCCCTCCACTCTCCCCAGCATCAGCATCTTCTCCAGGGTGTCCTGTCTTCTCATTATGTGGCCAAAGTATTTCAGTTTTGCCTTTAATATCATTCCCTCAAGTGAGCAGTCTGGCTTTATTTCCTGGAGGATGGACTAGTTTGATCTTCGTGCAGTCCAAGGCACTCTCAGAATTTTCCTCCAACACCACAGTTCAAAAGCATCGATCTTCCTTCTCACGGCCTTCCTTATGGTCCAGCTCTTGCAGTCATATGTTACTACAGGGAACACCATTGCTTTAACTATGCAGACCTTTGTTGTCAGCGTGATGTCTCTGCTCTTAACTATTTTATCGAGATTTGTCATTGCTCTTCTCCCAAGGATTAAGCGTCTTCTGATTTCCTGACTGCAGTCAGCATCTGCAGTAATCTTTGCACCTAGGATTACAACGTTTTTCACTGCTTCTACATTTTCTCCCTCTATTTGCCAGTTATCAATCAAGCTGGTTGCCATAATCTTGTTTTTTTTGAGGTTTAGCTGCAAGCCAGCTTTTGCACTTTCTTCTTTCAGCTTCATCATAAGGCTCCTCAGTTCCTCTTCATTTTCAGCCATCAAAGTGGTATCATCTGCATATCTGAGATTGTTAATGTTTCCTCCAGCGATTTTAATTCCAGCCTTGGATTCCTCAAGCCCAGCATGTCGCATGATGTGTTCTGCATACAAGTTGAATAGGTAGGGTGAGAGTATACAGCCCTGCTGTACTCCTTTCCCAATCTTGAACCAGTCCGTTGTTCCGTGGTCTGTTCTTACTGTCGCTACCTGGTCGTTATACAGATTCTTCAGGAGGCATACAAGATGACTTGGCATCCCCTTACCACTAAGAACTTGCCACAATTTGTTATGGTCCACACAGTCAAAGGCTTTAGAATAGTCAATAAAACAGAAATAGATGTTTTTCTGAAGCTCCCTGGCTTTTTCCATTATCCAGCGGATATTGGCAATTTGGTCCCTAGTTCCTCTGCCTTTTCTAAACCCAGCTTGTACATCTGGCAATTCTCGCTCCATGAACTGCTGAAGTCTACCTTGCAGGATCTTGAGCATTACCTTACTGGCATGTGAAATGAGTGCCACTGTTCGATAGTTTGAACATTCTTTAGTGCTTCCCTTTTTTGGTATGGGGATATAAGTTGATTTTTTCCAGTCTGATGGCCATTCTTGTGTTTTCCAAATTTGCTGGCATATAGCATGCATTACCTTGACAGCATCATCTTGCAAGATTTTGAACAGTTCAGCTGGGATGCCGTCGTCTCCTGCTGCCTTGTTATTAGCAATGCTTCTTAAGGCCCACTCAACCTCACTCTTCAGGATGTCTGGCTCTAGCTCACTGACCACACCGTCAAAGCTATCCCCGATATTGTTATCCTTCCTATACAGGTCTTCTGTATATTCTTGCCACCTTTTCTTGATCTCTTCTTCTTCTGTTAGGTCCTTGCCATCTTTGTTTTTGATCATACCCATTTTTGCTTGGAATTTACCTCCAATGTTTCTAATTTTCTGGAAGAGGTCTCTTGTCCTTCCTATTCTATTGTCTTCTTCCACTTCCGCGCATTGCTTGTTTAAAAATAATTCCTTATCTCTTCTGGCTAACCTCTGGAATTTTGCATTTAATTGGGCATATCTCCCCCTATCACTGTTGCCTTTTGCTTTCCTTCTTTCTTGGGCTACTTCTAGTGTCTCAGCAGACAGCCATTTTGCCTTCTTGGTTTTCTCTTTCTTTGGGATGTATTTTGTTGCCGCCTCCTGAACAATGCTGCCAACTTCTGTCCAGAGTTCTTCCGGGACCCTATCTACTAAGTCCAGTCCCTTAAATCTATTCTTCACCTCCACTGCATATTCCTTAGGAATATTAGTGAGCTCATATCTAGCTGATCTGTGGGTCTTCCCTAATCTCTTTAGTCTGATCCTAAATTGTGCAAGAAGAAGTTCGTGATCTGAACTACAGTCAGCTCCAGGCCTTGTTTTTACCGACTGTACAGATGTCCGCCACCTTTGGCTGCAAAGGATGTAATCAATCTGATTTCGGTGTTGTCCATCTGGTGAAGTCCATGTATAAAGCCGTCTCTTAGGTTGTTGGAAGAGAGTGTTTGTTTTGCAGATTGAGTTGTCTTGGCAAAATTCTATCAGTCTTTGTCCTGCTTCGTTTTGTTCTCCCAGGCCATACTTACCTGTAATTCCAGGTGTCATTTGACTTCCCACCTTAGCATTACAGTCTCCTGTGATGAAAATAACATCTCTTTTAGGCATGTTGTCCAGTATTTGCTGCAGATCCTCATAGAACTGCTCTACTTCAGCTTCTTCAGCATTTGTGGTTGGGGCGTATATTTGGATCACTGTGATGTTAGATGGCTTGCCCTGAATTCGAATTGAGATCATTCTGTCGTTTTTTGGGTTGTATCCAAGCACTGCTTTAGCCACTTTACTATTAATTATGAAGGCTACTCCATTTCTTCTGTGGTCCTCTTGTCCACAGTAGTAGATCTGGTGGTCATTTGATGTGAAGTGGCCCATTCCAGTCCATTTCAGTTCACTGACGCCCAAAATGTCTATCTTTAATCTTGACATCTCACGAATAACCACATCCAATTTGCCCTGGCTCATAGATCTTACATTCCAGGTTCCAATGGTGTGCTGATCCTTAGAACATCGGATTCGCCGTTCACCACCAGCGCCGTCGGCCGCTAGCCGTCCTTTCGGCTTTGAGCTAGCTGCGTCATCATGTCTGGGGCTAGTTGAACTCATCCTCTGTTCCTCCCCAGTAGCATTTTGACCATCTTCTGACCTGGGGGTGTCATCATCCGATGGTATACCGACATATCTCTGGTTGTACTGATCCATTTAGTTTTCATGGCAAGAATACTAGGGTGGGTTGCCATTACCTTCCCCAGGGATCGCATTTAGTCTGACCTCTCTGTCATGACCTTCCCGTCTTGGGTGGCCCTTCACGGTTTAGCTCATGGCATCATTGAGGTGCTCAAGCTCCAGCACCACGACAAGGTAACGATCCTTTGCTGAAGATTGAAATACTAGGTAGACATATTTTTTTCTTAGAAACAGAAATGGACGCTTCCCGCCACACCTCAATGTTCCAGTCTAGATTCCAGCCCTGATATTTCCTGGTACTAGCCAGTTTCAATCCTGCCTCTGAGTCAGGAAAACTAACCGAGCTATGTGATTCAGTTAAATACTTTGAAACAACTTTTCCAGTAAGACCATATAAAAAATATTTTGCACTACTTTGAAGACAGATGAGATTACTGAAGTTAAGTTGCAAAAAAGCAAGTTTCAGCAATGAAGATGCCAGAGTGTGCCAAATATATGCCACTTTCTCAGCCAACTGCACTTTGAGAAGTTGAACTTTCACCTTCCAGATGTTTCCATTTTTCTCTTCTCAGCCAAGACCAAATCACTGGAGAAGAAAAGAGGTAAGGAATCAAAAAATTAGAAAACAGTTATGAAGGCAATATGCTTCAGACTTGTGCTGAAGTGTACCATAAATGGTAGGAAAGGAGAAAGATCTCTATTTCTCCTTCTCCATCTTGCTTTCCTAGATGCTGAAAACAGAACACATTGTGTCATGTCCCAGTTGCCACAATATTTTCATTAGTTCTCAGTTCCTGGAGAAGATACAGTACCAGCATTTGTTCAAGTTTTGAGAGAGTGTCACAAGTATTATAGAAAGGTGGATAGAATCAAGACCCTGTTCCAAGTTGGAGAAACACTGATAGCACCTCCCCATTCAGTCTACAGAGATTAGCAGGAGTGGCTGATGAATCTAAATTCATAACTGGTGATGTGGCAGCACAAGCCATCAGAAAGCAGGAGATTAGTTTAGAGAGCAGGGCAGGTTGATTGAAATATGTAATATTGTCTTCCAAAAAGGAGGAGTGCCAGCTCTACAGGGGTTGAAGGCTCATGCAGTATTGAAGGTGCTGTTTTTCTATTGCCTCTTTGTTTTCCCAACTTGCTCTTTAGGATTGCAATATCCCAGTTGAAACCTTTGGATTATAAGACTATACAGGGACACAAAACATCAGAAATGTTATACACCATCAATTACATTTATTTATTTATTGGTATAGCTTGCACTATGTTCAATGAAAAGCCAGATTTCAGCTTGCTAAGTGTTTTCATGACAGCTGCTGAAGGGCATTACTGCAGAATCCCACTGTCTCTATCCCAAGATAATAAAGCACATCTAGTTAGTGAATGCAGCTGTTGGGGAGGGAAATTTGGAAATCTGGAAACCGTGGGCATCGAATAGCAGCTTTTGATGCGCTAGCTTCTGAGTTCTGAGTTTTGCTAGCCTTGCAAAGTACCCTTAAAAGTTCTCCAAGAATATATTTGGGGGGGGGGGGTTAAATTATTATTCTGCTTGTTGCTCTGCTCTTTTATTCTCTTCTCATTTTGTTGCATGTGTTTGTGTGTGTGTGACCACATTATTTTAATAGCAAGATTAAAAGGTAAAGGTAAAGGTTTCCCTTGACGTAAAGTCCAGTCGTGTCCGACTCTTGGGGGCGGTGCTCATCTCCGTTTCTAAGCCTTGGAGCCGGCGTTGTCCATAGGACACTTCTGGGTCATGTGGCCAGCATGACGACTCGGAACGCTGTTACCTTCCCGCCGAAGCGGTACCTATTGATCTACTCACATTTGCATGTTTTCGAACTGCTAGGTGAGCAGGAGCTGGGATTAACAACAGGAGCTCACCCCGCTGCGCGGTTTCGAACCGCCGACCTTCCGATCGACAGCTCAGCAGTTTAACCCGCAGCGCCACCGCGTCCCTTGTAAGATTACCATTTAAAAAAAAACAGTGGACTTTAGACTGGCCTTTAATGCCTTACTACCTGGAGATGTTGGAGAATCAGATTAAAGATTTAGTACATTCTCCATACCACACTAGAGGTATGCATCCTGCTCTCTTTGCTGTTGCCTTGGCGGCAGCTGTCCTCTTCTTCATTCCGTATAATTAAATATGCTCATTCAGCATTCAGCAAAATGGCATCATTCTTAATTCATGTCTTGTAATTCTTGGGGACAATAAAATAACATCCATGAACAAGCCAATGCCTGTAATGCGTGTTTTGGACACTGGCCGCTTTACAACAATGTCCTATCTTTATCTCTCATGATGCTCTGATCAAGCTTCAAAAGGGGGTCATAATTAAACCTATCTCAAAGCAATACAACATATTTAAAACTTATTAGAATCTCTCAGATTTGCAATCCATTGGAAATAAAAGTCTCTCTCTGTGTGTGTGTGTGTGTTTAATGCAATAATTCAGCAGCACAATATCAATTTAGGTTTCATCTGATGTTCCTTATTCAGCTTTAATCCCATTTCCTTGCTGCCTGTGGCTGCTTCTCCTTACGTTTATGGTCCCAACCAGTATCAGGGACCATATAAAAGGGTGACATCATAAAGGATGGATCTAAATCAGCCAGATTCATCACTGTGCTGATGCAACTGGGTGTAAATAAAGAGAATGAAACTGACAACAGAAATGAAACATTAAAATAGACAGACACATATTCACAAATGCCATGTTAGGGTAAGAGACGTTCACAAGGGTTGCCAGCTTCAATTCTGTCCTGGTTAGCCCTCAGTAAGCTATGTCTCTAAACTTGTCTCCCCTTTCCACCAATGCTTCCTGCTTGGTAATGCTTCATCTTCTGGAGTGTTGCATAAGTTAAAGTCATACACATTTTTGCAAATGAAGCTCACACAAAGCAGAGCTTGCAATGTCTGCAGTACTGCCTTTTGTTTGTGGCATATACGGAGATCAGCATTTAAGCTGATTTGTAATGATATTTTCTGCACTCATACAATGCTCATCATTTTCATTATGCACTGCTGAGGGAGAAACAGTTCTTGATCTTGCTTGGAAATGATAAATTTGTATTCATTCTATTGTTCTTGGCTTATTGGAGATGCTAACATAATTTCATTTAGGGTTATCTGCTGCAAATTCCATATAGACTCACTTCCTTTCAGACAGCTCTTTTTATTAACAAATTGGTCTATTGTATGCAGATTTCAACTTCCAAGTTTAGCAAGATAAATATTACTCTAGCTATTTTTAGTCCTCGGATATGTTTTTGGTCTTTATTGCTCTTTACTAAACACAAGAGGGCAGGGCGGTTAAGAGAATTGTAGTCCTTTTACTCTTTCTCACTCTGAACTTAGGGTAAGATCCAGAAAAATTAGAAGGGAGCACATTATGATGCTTCAATTTCTCATTTCAAATCAATGGGAATTTAAAATGCTTATGTTTATCTAGCAGCTGCTAATATGCTCTGCAGGAGAGTTGTTTAGATTTTGAAGACCATTTGGCCCCAGGTACCATAGGATTCTTCAAGTTTGCCACTATTCCTTCCTTGCTAACATCCACAACTGGCCTTTTCTAAGATTTAGGAGACTGAATATCAGGAAGAGGGAGGTAGGAAGAGTTAAGAATATTTTCCAATAAGAGCAAAGACTGTTGGGCAGTGTTGAGCTTCAGGGTTTAGAGAGCATGGACTTTTTTGTTTGTTTGTTTGTTTGTTCGTTCAGTCGCTTCCGACTCTTTGTGACTTCATGGACCAGCCCATGCCAGAGCTTCCTGTCAGTCGTCAACACCCCCAGCTCCCCCAGGGACGAGTCCGTCACCTCTAGAATATCATCCATCCACCCTGCCCTTGGTCGGCCCCTCTTCCTTTTGCCCTCCACTCTCCCTACCATCAGCATCTTCTCCAGGGTGTCCTGTCTTCTCATTATGTGGCCAAAGTATTTCAGTTTTGCCTTTAATATCATTCCCTCAAGCGAGCAGTCTGGCTTTATTTCCTGGAGGATGGACTGGTTTGATCTTCTGGCAGTCCAAGGCACTCTCAGAATTTTCCTCCAACACCACAGTTCAAAAGCATCGATCTTCCTTCTCTCAGCCTTCCTTATGGTCCAGCTCTCGCAGCCATATGTTACTACGGGGAACACCATTGCTTTAACTATGCAGATGTTTGTTGTCAGTGTGATTCTCTGCTCTTAACTATTTGATCGAGATTTGTCATTGCTCTTCTCCCAAGGATTAAGCGTCTTCTGATTTCCTGACTGCAGTCAGCTTCTGCAGTAATCTTTGCACCTAGAAATACAAAGTCTGTCACTGCGTCTACATTTTCTCCTTCTATTTGCCAGTTATCAATCAAGCTGGTTGCCATAATCTTTTTTTTTTTTTTTGAGGTCTAGATAACGGATTTCTTGATGTTCCACCAGCAACTATGGCTGGCATCTTCAGTTGCCAGTGAAATGTCAGGAAATCTGTTGTCTAGACCACGGTCACTAAATCCTGAAGCACTATACCGCCCAGCAGACACAGATGTTAAAGCCTACACCGTATAAGAGCAAAGACTACTTCTTCAAAGCAGCAATTTGCAGATGTGTAAAATTTATTACACTTAGAGAATGGACAGATTATCTATTAAAACATCTATAAAATTGATTCAAAATAGATTTGAAATACCATCTAAAGCAAAGCAAAAATGATTGACAATGACCATAAGCAACAAGTAGCACAAGTTCTTACACAGAAGGTGGTCATCTTCTTTCCTTGAAATAATGTGGCTACTGAAATGGATTATGATTGTAAGCCTTCAGATATATGTCATGTGATGGATAAAAGGTTAATCTCATATGAGTACTGGGCCTGTATCTTCATCAGGAAAGCATTTTAAGACTGAGGTGAAAATTGAAAGCATATCAATCTGACTACGGAAAGATTTCCAATATGAGAGAAGATATGTATCTCAATTGTTGTGTTCTTGGTGTTCTCTGAGCTTGTTTTCCATTTCTGATGGAAGTTTGAAAGAAGAATAAGTGTAACATAGTTTCCCTATCTCAGCTTACGTTTGTGTATTTGTAGTTCTTTCTTTTTTCAAAGGTAGAAAAAAAACAAAAAAAAAAAAGGAAAGAAGTGTTTATTGGAATGGGCATATACTCCTGGATAAACAGAAGGATTTCCAGAAGAAAAATGTAGTTGTATTAATACCTGCTGAACAGCAAGCTCTGAAAAAGTTTAGTTACAAAAGATGTGCCTTCCCACTAGAGAATCCAAACCTAACTCTTTACCAAGTTATTTACACAGTTTCTACTCTCTGAGACCACTCTCTACACTGATTCCTTTCTAGGTCTATATTTCAGAGAATTGTGGAATACAGTAGATGTCATTCACACAGAGCTTCTTTGTGATTCCAGGCACCAAGATCTTTGCAATCATCCTGTTAGGAATGTAGAAGTCTTGGGAAGGCTACATTTTCCAGGTGTACTTCAACTTTACCTGCATATCACAGTAAAAAGAGATTTTCTCTTACACTAGAGTTATAGAAAGCGGTGCAGTAGAAGCCTAGAACATTGAAGGTGGAAGAGTTCAACTAATTTCTGGATTGGATTGCAGCCTGAACCCTAGAAAGGTTTTGCTGATGAAATGTTATTTGAACAAGCAAATCAGTATTTTTAAATCATATAATTTAATTCTCATCTACCTTTCTGCTTTAAACCAGCTCCAGTACTAATTTCAAATGGTGGTCTACAACAATCCAGAATTTCAAGAATAGCTCTAGAGGTCTAGTGCACTTTATTAGCCATATTTACTACCAGAAGCATGTTTTTTATCCTGTGAATTTATAGCCATTATTTTAAGCAATTGTCACTTCTGTGGATCATTTCCATGGATTGACAGCCTGAACTGAAGGTGATGGAATGTTTGGGGTTTTATTACAATACTAAACTTCTCTTTTTCCCTTTTCAATCTTGAACGTCTCCATAAAGCTCCAGGGTCAAAAGGCTTGAAATACTCAGTAATTTCAGCTGCTTTGTTTTGCATTTGCTACTCTCAGCAAGAGTCCATAATGAGAAGGAAATCAGAATTCTTTTGTGTAGATTAATGGGAGTGAGACCAAAAATAAATTGTAAAAAACCAAATAAGCTAGAGAAAGACATAAGGAATGAAGACAGATGTTTACAGGTCCGTGATACTACTTACTGTTAAAGAAAAATTATAAATTGCTTGCTGTTCTATTATATTTTATTCCTACCCCCCATATAATACATTATTATTATGTTCAACATGCTTTTAATTAACTCCTCTAAAAAAAAGACAAGTCACATTTTGTTAAAACTTCTTTCGTATTCTTTTGCACAATTATCTAAAAAGTATCAATCATTTTTATTAGTTAATAGTTGAAATCACATATCCAATATAATTATTAACACCAATCCATTTACTGGTTCATTTAACTCTGGCTATGCACAATTATGTGTGACATTTTTTAAAAAAGGCAAAGCTCCATTTTCATAATGATACCACAAGTATTTGTCTCAGAATCAACAACAGATTTATTCTTTTCATTCTTCTGCTTAGCTTTACAAGATCTAGCTTTGAAGGTAAGAGAAAGTGGGCAGTAATAGGTCCTAGGGACACAGAATTTACCAGTCTGTACCTATTGTGCTTGGATTTGGATATTCCCGTTCTACACAGGGGTATGAAAAGGAAGATATCCAAGGGGAAAATGCTTCTTACAAGGGAACAAGCTGATATCTTGAGGCCTTGCTTAACATGATTGCATCTGCAGCATATTCCTTGACCCAAGATCAAGTGTTCTCAAGGCAGCAACAGAGAACAGTAACATGCCTAAAGCTAGCTTGTTTCAGTAAGATTTCCAGGAGCTTGCACGGCAAACTTACCTTTCATATCACAAATCTCAACCTCTGACTATCTAAAAGTGCTTATAAAACTGTATCAGGGAAGACGACTGCTTTTTGGGAAAATAAATGCCATGTTAACCTATGGACAGCTAGAAAGTCCTGCATTTATTTGCTTATTCTCACCTAGCTCATATAACTAGTATGTTATCATGGTTGCTAAGAGATACAACCCCCTCCCCCATAAATTAACAGAAAGGGTATTAAAATATATTCCCAATTTAATCTTGAATCCATTTACTCACTTGCCTCAAAATATTGTTTGGAATCCTGGATCTTGCAGTCATATCTCTGTCTATCCCACCTTCTCCCCACACCTCAGGGAATTATTCCTTAAATGTTCATACAGGTTGCAAATTACAAGATATGACTTCTTCTTTTTTTTGTGCCTTCAAGTCAGCCTTGACTCCTGGTGACTGCCTGGAATAGTCCCTGCGGTTTTCTTGGCAGGGTTTTTGGGAAGTGGTTTTCCATTGCCTCCTTCCTAGGACTGAGAGAAAACGACTGGCTCAAGGTCACCCAGCTGGCTTTGTGCCCAAGGTGGGACTAGAACTAGGGTCTCTCTGGTTTCTAGCCTGGCAAATTAATCTGTCAAATAGGATTGCACTTAATTTCTCATTCTTTTTACTTTTAACTTTCTTGTTCTTTGTTATTTTCAATTTGTAAGAATAGTCATCACAAAAAAGATTCTGCATTTTTTCTATGTGTTTCTTCAAAGATTTATGTTTCATGAACATTTCAAGGAGAACTTTACATTACCTTTTGCTGGGACTCCATTATTGGAGACTGAAGTCTTTCAATACTAGGTAATTCTAACCATTTTCAGAAAGATTTTGACAGCTTAAAATTTATGTAGTTTTGAAGAACTCCTAGTAAACATTGCTTTTACCTATCTTTATATCTTGTTTGGAATGAAAACAGGTACTGTAGACTTTAACTACAATGCTTGTATGACCTTTTCCCAGCATTCATTGGGAAAGACTCTGCTGCAAATTTACAACACATTGTACCCGATAACTGGCATGCCTGGGGCACTCTGTCATTGCATTTAAGGATATAATTGGTGCATGCAAAGCTTGAAAAACCAGCAAAATTCCCCTCATTTACCCCCTATCTTTTAATCATTCTGCCTGATGAAAAGTTGTAAGAAACTCAAAAACTCACAGTTATTATATAACTTGAGCCTAATAAAGGTATAACTTCTATAATTTTGTCATTCTATTTCTATTGTGAACGTTTTTGCAAGCAATTTTCTGTGTTGTGATGCAATTTTATATCTTAGTTCAAACTTCATTTACCTTTTTGCATACAGGTGGTGGTTATTTTTGTTGTTGTTGTTGTTGTTGTTGTTGTTGTTCTTATATCATGGGGAGCTAAAGATGGCATTACAAAATCTAGACAAATGCCAATACTGAACTTGAAGTATGTTCCAAATTGTGTTTAAGTTCAGGAATTGCAAATTAGGTACAATTACTGTAAGTTCAGAATTGCAAATTAAAATGTGAACTGAATAAATTTCTTCCCCATAGTATGATACAAACGTTATAGCTAAAGAAATGTCAGTAATTTATCTGATTGTTCTTGAAAAAGAAAAGCCAAACTGTACTTCTGCAATGTATTTTGCTTTTATGCTCTTGGTACATTTCCCAAATGTTTTCTCAACAGTTCTTGCAAGAAATTTGTAAGGAAGGATGCTTTTCATGTTCATTGTTTTTAAATTACACTATAATACATACCAAGTATTAAATAAATGCACAACCAGTTAAGTGAAAAACACATGTTGTTTCCAGCACTTCTCCATTTATATCATAAAAAAAAAATAGGATCATATTCCATTTCTAGCTGCTGAATGTGTGAGAATATTAATTTTAATGGAACAAGTTCAGACAAATACTCTGTTTTGCACTTCTTTCACAAGGCAGAATGTATTTAAATTCAAATATCTGACATCTTTGTAAAGAGAGAGGCAGATTATGGGCTGAACGGCAAACTGTTCTTCATGTTCTATGAATACTTCTCTAGAAATTCACCATGTTCTGTACCAATTTTGCAGTGAGAAATAACCATATATTTCTAATTCCAGGGGATTTACTAGCTTTGGTTGAATCCAAATGAACCACTTCTTTTTTGAAACCCTCTTCCTTACAGAAATATTGCCCACTTAAATATCAGTTCTTCTGTGTGATGGGCTCCAATGATCGCTTGCACAATGGAGGAGGGTTCTCACAGATAAGGTGGCTTGTCCTTTGCAAGAGGCAGGCTCTATTTGTGGAAGAAGAGTAGGAATCTCTGTGAAAGGCCTCCTTCAAGGTTGCACTGAGTAGTACTTTGATGCTAATTATTTATTCCAGGTAAACCTATGCAAATGCTTTTAGTAATTTATGTGACACTACAGATGGAATTCATTTAGATACATCCTGCCTCATTCTCCAAGTACATTATGTATAATATTTATTATTTGGAAATTACTATATATCTTATGCTCTCCTTCAGATTTGTTTAAGAAGGTACACTATGGAAAACAAAGGGAGGCAGGAAGGGAAAAATCTCTGCAGGTTACTTCAGATTTTAACAACAGTATTGAATTCAAATGCCAGGGAGATGATGTTTCCGAGTAAAATTCTGCAATGTCTGGATTCTTAGACGTTGTTTGAGCACCTGAGTCTAAGATGTCAGCATACAGGTTTAAATAGATGACTTCAATTTAGAATTCTTGACTGCAGCTAGAGTAGTAAATCCTTCCTTACCTCTGGGGACCCAGAATGGTTTATAGTTATACATAGGGAAGGATGTAAAATTACGTCTAACTCTGTGCATTCCTTTCTCCACTTACAGTATGCAGGTGTATGACTTTTACACACGTTGCCACAATCTCTTCTTGGCAATTATGGGAATCCATTAGTTTTTGTTTTTTTGTTTTGGTTTTATTTCATTTTTTAAACAATAAAGAAGGCATGAATCTTTGTATATATATATCTAGGATGTAGGTGACAGTATGTTCATTTTCAAGGCAGTCTCTAGATTATAAAGTCTAATTTATTTCAAATTATTTATTTATTTGAATGTTTAAGTCACCCGACTCCAATGGAATCTGCATGCTTGGAATAAAATTGAGCTTTTGGCATGCTAGTCCAAGTGGCATGCTAGTGTAAATGTACCAAAATTGGCCAGTATTTTCCTTACCTTTAGCAGGAAGTGATGAATGTAGAATGGGAATGACTAGGGTAAGTCTATCATTTCACTATCTTACTAAATAATAAAATCCTCAGCTGTCAAAAGCCATCATGGCCGGTGGACATTAATATCTGTGGGTCCATCAGGTGATGACAATGGTACATGCAAGACCATATCTTGGAATGTCAGAGAAGGAAATTATAAAGAACAAGGCAGGCAGGCAGGCAGGCAGGCAGGAAGGAAGGAAGGAAGGAAACTCATCACTTATGGTGTCTTCTAAATGAAATAAGTTCATGTGGCTCTGAGTTGATATGAAAATGTTGGTTGGGGAGTCTTGGCCTATCCATTCTCATGGCACATATGGTCAGGGAAGATTCCATAATTCATATAACTCCAAATATATATATATATATATATATATATATATATATATATATATATATAGTGTAACAGAGAAGAATATTTCTTTAAATTGGAGGTACCTATCCTCACCCATCTGCTCATTTTCCATCTACAGGAGATGATGGCTAACAAAAGGGCATGACCAGTTTTAATCACATTTAGGGTGGAAGGTTGAAAGAGCTTCTCTGAAAGAATAGCATTGCCTCAGTCAGTTGTCCCAAATACCAACCAAAATCAGGAAGGAAATAGCTGTCATTCTAATTCTTGTGCCTCTTTACTGAAGTCTCTTCTAAACAAAATAGTTCATGTGGCTCTGAGGAGTGTTTAAATGGCCCTGATATTCCCACTTCCCAACATCCTAATTTACAGCCTCCTACAAATATTTAGCCGAGCGCAGTTGAAATGAAAATGTTGGTTGGGGAGCCTTGGCCTGTCCATTCTCATGACATCCTTTCAGTTGCATGGCTTATCTCCCAAGCCACTCAATTTTTCTTACTCAAGATTAGCTAAACAGCTTAATTAATTCTAGCTAAACAGTTATCACTTAGGAGAAGCTCCTGACCAGGTTACACTATTACTTAATGAGGAAATAACTCGAAAGCTGTTAACAACAACACAGATCTCCCCATGGGGTAAGCCATGAATTTCTCTTTACACAAAAAAGACAGAGCAGATGGGCTTCTTCAAAAAAAGAATAGTTTCCGGGCCTTAGTCAGGGAGCAGAACTGTTCTTTATTGTTTATTCTGTGTGTGTGTGTTTGTGTGTGTGTGTGTGCGCACATTTGTGTGTGTGTGTGTGTGTGGTTCCATCTGTGCATGGTGGGGGAGTATAAGAGAGAAAGCAAGCTTGTTAAAATGTATAACTTGAGAATAATCAAATAATAGGAAAGAAGTATGTTAATTGAGGTGGATTGTGCTCAGGTCTTTAGAGCATACATATAGCCATGAACGTTTTAGCATAGAAATAAATCAGTCAGAAAAAGTCAGAAGCAAAGCAGAGCTGAGAGATCTGTAGGTCTTCGTCTATTTTTTTTTTTTTTAGTAAATGAATTCAATTCCGTTCTTCAAGAAAAAAAAACCGAGCTGAGCATTAGAGAAGTATTTATTATTACTTTTGTTTTAAGATTAGAATATGGGTTACCCAGCATGCTAAATGGGACATCAGTATCTCAAGATATGAATAATGCAATATGTTTTTTTTAAAAAAATGTTGGTAGTGTTTCTGTCTCTAAATATCAATGTTCATCCTGCCAACAAATGGATATCACCTTTATTCAATACTATCATCAACAAAACTGAGTAAAATATAACAGAAAATAGGAGGAGAATAGAAGGAGCTGGTTTAAAAATGCAAATATATCTTTATTCACTACAAAGACCTAGCAAGAATAATAACATTTAAAGTTTTAGGAACTTTGGAACTGTGCAACCAAGTGAAAAACGTTAGATCAGTAATGGATGCAACAAACTACTTCATTCTGTTATAAAAATCTACGATGAAATAACATATGAAAAATAGATTGACTATTATCTGAATTTATTTTATTTTACTTATTTATTTTCAAATTTTACCACTGCCCATCTCCCCTGAGTTACATAGACATTATCTAGGTTCAATCAGGATTCCTAAAAAGCAACATTCCAGAGATATGGATATCAACATATTGACCCCTGCATTCAGTTTGATAGCATGATAAAAGGTGGAATAAACAGTATAGCTTTGTCTATTCCACCTTTATCACACTATTCTTATTCTTTCTTTCTTTTTTTCAGATGAAAAACAGTAAATAATGTTCCCAGATTTTAAAATATAAACATGGAACCCTTGCTTATACAACACTGTGTTTTGAATCAAAATATAATTTGCTCATTCATAGCAGGTGCTAATGACTTAAGATGTAGTAGCATTTGCTACTAAAATATGGATCTTCACTCTCAAAGCTTTTTAAACAGCCAATTGACATAGTAAGCCAACCAATGTATGGTTGTGAGTTAATGGCAGAATTGTTCATCTTCAAGAATATGAACTTTTTCCCAGCTCTGTTTGTTTGCTTATTCAATTTGTATAGCTGCCCATCTCAAACAAATGACTCTGGGCAGCAAACTATCATAAAATCAATTTAAAACAAAATTACAATCACAATATATATATAAAAAATCCATAAAGCAGCCGAGAAAATATTATAATCCATAGATATTAACATAACCAGGAAATGGGGCCCTTCACACACTTGGGATCCTAGGCCTGAGCACATAACCAGGTCTTCAAGGTCTTACGAAAGGCCAACAGGGTTAGGGCTATCCTAATCTCAGGAGGGAGGATATTCCAGAGAACAGATGCTCCAGCAGAAAAGGCATGTCTCCTGGTCCTCACTAGCCAACAGTCCTTGGCTGACGGGAGCCAGAACATGCCCATCCTGCCGGACCAGATTAGATGGAAACAACATAGGTCCCCTTTATACCTATGTACTTCATATATTTTTCTTAAGTAAAGAGCTTTACTTTACTCTCATTGACTTTCATTTTTTTTCCTTTTTAGCCTGTTTCTCTGACTAGTGAGACCATTTTGATTTCCATAATAATAATAATAATAATAATAATAATAATAATAATAATAATTCCTACCCAATGTTATTTTTTTCCAGATTTAATAAGCATTTCCTCCACTTCATCATTCATGTAATGAATTAAACATTAGACTATCAGGTTGAGAACTGCACACCTGTTTTTTTTCCCCCTCCAGTCTGATTCTGAACAGTTAATGAATAACCTGAAGATAATTTTTGAACTAGCTGTGAACCCACTAATCAAAATGTGTTCCAGCTGATGGTCAGCTATCTTGCAAATCAGTCTGTTGTAAAATTTGTCAAATGCTTTGTTGAAATATTTTTTTCTCTTTCTCTATCCTCCTCCTCCTCCTCCTCCATCAAATTTCTAGGCCACCCATCTCCAAATGACTGTGCGCAACTTGACATAGATAATAATTATAAAATCAACAAAAGGTAGCATTACTTGGATGGAACAGCAACCAGATTTCCTATCCCACCAGAGACGAAAACAGACAGAAGGCCTACACAATCATACACTAACCCCAGTTCTGGGGGAAGAGCCATGTTTTCAGTGCTTCTTTAAAGGCTGGTAAAGAGGGTCATATGAATCTCCAGAGGGGTTGCTGTTCCAGAGGGCAGATATAATGACAGAGACAGCTTGTTTTCTTGGAGCTGGTAGTTGGCACTATTTGACTGATGGCACTCAGAGTGAGCCAACTCTGCCAGATCTTACAGGATGGACAAAAACCATAGGAGGCAGATGGACCTTCAGATAAGAGGCTCTGTGCCAAGTGGGGCTTTCAAGGTGACAACCAGCACCTTGAATTGCACCCAGAAGCCAACTGGTAACCAGTGCAGGTCATGCAACATGTGTGTTCGAGTACATGGGCATGGGGTGGCCTGCTCATCACTGTTCATGCCACTGCCTTCTGGATCAGCTGCAGACTCTGGATGGTCTTCAAGGCAGCCTGATGTAGAGAAGTTTATAATAGTCTATCATGGGGTGACCCTAAGGCATGAGTGACTATAAGAGGTTACTCCTGGTCCATGAAAGGGTACAACTGGAGCCCAAGATGAACCAGTGCAAAGGCCCTTCTGGCCACAACTGTGAGACTAAAAGGACCCTCAGATTGTACACCAGGCACAAAAACAATATAGGGGAAGTGTGCTCATGATTTCTAACATGAAATGGTTTTACATTAAAAAAAAACTTCCTCATGGAAAATGTTGTGAATTTGGATAAATTCTCACAATTTATTTTTAACAAACAAAGCTCAGCAAACTTTCAGCTGTCTTCTCTTGCTAAATTCAGTAGGGATGCAGTTTTTGCACACCATGTACTAGTTAAAAACAAACAAGCCAAAAGGCAAAAATAATTGACAGACATGAATTTGGAAAATGGTACCCTAATTCATTACTGCCAACCAGCTGGAAAACATGAAGAAGGTTCAACCTTTCAAAGTATTGCATGCATGGATTGGATGGATATTGGATGGACAAACTGAAAACTTTTATGTTCTCCCACACTGACTTTTAAAATCTCAACTTCAAGAAGGGCACCCTTCCTTGTCTCCTGCAGAAAAAAATGATAGACCGTGGCACAATATACTTTACCAAATGCCCAGAACAGTGTTTCTCAACCCTGGCAACTTTAAGATGTGTGGACTTCAGCTCCCAGGATTCCCCAGACAGCATGGCCTAGAATATACTGTAGATCTTTTCGTTCTGCTTCTGAAGGATTTTGCAAATGTTATTTCCAAAACTCAGCTGTGAAAAATTCTCATTCATTCTGAGTAATACCAGTCTTAACAGCCATACATGGACATACATGCACACAGTTAAGAATCATAATCACCTCCCTTGCTTTTTAAGCCTTTAAATATTTATTGTATCTGTTTTCATATTATCTTGGCACAATGCCCAGAGGGCCTCAGATGAAGGACATTTTATAAATGTAGATTGAATTGATTGATAGAGTATGTGGAATGTATGTAAAAAGCCCTGATTTATCCCGAAAGAGGGAATTTGTGGAAAGGTGCGAATGCGTTCTGAAAATGAAGTAGCACTATTAGGATGCTGTAGGAACTGCCATGTGTAGACTAGTTTGATTACACAGTGACTGGTACATTTACATATATGAATCAGTCTATGACCTCTCTGTATTAAACAATACAGTCAAGATCACATCCTCCTTTGATAAATATGAGCAGCGGCTTAGAAAAAACCAACAAACAAATAAAGAAGTTGAGTCTTCTGTTTCTTCTTCTAATTAGATGTGACTGCAAGATCCAGACTGGATAATTTTAACAATGCAGAACCAAAGAAAGCCAAGAAAGCCAAACACACACACATACACACACACAACAGATGATCACAAAATAATTCAAGGAATCTAAGCATGCTATATATCTTCAGAAAAAATGAGCACCACCCATCTTACATTGAGGAATGGGAAGAGGAAATATTGTGTGGAAAAATGTCAGGCTACTCTGAATATCCATGGAAGGACACAGTAGAAAAACCATCCAAAATCAAGCCAGTAATGATATTGCTCCTCTTCCTTTTCTCAATAATAATTCTCAAGGGTGTGAGGAATGCTAACAATTTATTAGGGATTTTCTGACATATGGCAAACCAGGAGAATGACATCTTTTTACGCTGTATTAAATAGCAATGGTCCCATGAGTATTATTTTGTTGCTCTGCATAAATTTACTTTGAGAAAATCCTGGTGCTACTCTTAAAAACAGTCCTCCTGTATTAATTGTCTTTTGTTTTCAGATGCACTTTATTTCCAAGGCTATGTTTAATTTCTGACTTTAAGATTGTTTTTTTTTCCATTATCAGTTTTTCCTGGTGTGAGAGTTATTCTACTGCCTCCCTTAATAGCCCTCTGAAGAGTTCTTTGATTTTCATTCAGTTGTAATCTATTGTTTCATCCACTGTACTGCAAATAATTCGATATAAGGCATAATTATCTAATTGGTTCAAGGTTATATTTGATCTAAGAGAATGGTTCTGAACCGAAGATAGAGTGCTATAGACCTAGTAGGCAGTGAATGATTTCTGTGGCCTTAATGGGCCCAACAAGATGTTGTATCTTGGATAAGAAAGAGCAGATATTTACAAAATGGTTTAAGATGTAAGCTAGATATTTGTGGACTGTGGCTCCTATAATCTCTGGCTATTGGTTATACACAGGCTGGAGCTGATAGAAGATCTGCTCTAAAGAATCCATAAGGCATCATGCATCATACTTTTGTGGCAAGAATTTTTAAATTATCTTTTTAGTGTGCTATGGTTTCCAATCATTTCCCAACTCAAATCAGAGTGAAACTATATTGACAGGTGGCAACTATCATTTCATGTTTCTTTATTTGGGGTTTTTGTTTTGCTTATTCAATATTTTTTTTAATCCATTCAATCATGTCTGATTCTCAGAGACTGCCCTGGACAAGTCCCTGCAGTTTTCTTGGCAGTCTTATTCAGAAATGGTTTGCCATTGCCTGCTTCCTGGGGCTGAGAGAGAGTGGCTGGCCCAAGGTCACCCACCTGGCTTTGTGTCTAAGGCAGGACTAGAACTCACAGTCTCCAGTTTCTAGCCTGGTGCCTTAATCACTACACCAGACTGGCTCTCTTGTTCAATTTACACCCCGACTTTATTATATGATGAGTGTTAAGGGCAGCTAATGATTTTTAAAAAAATAAAATAAAATTAATACCATGTTATAAGGTGTTATAAGTCACGCTGAGGATTGGTTGTTCAGAAAGGAGGTACTGTATATATTTTAAAGAAGCCCTTCCATCTGTTTTCTTCATGTGGTTGTTTTCCCGCTTTATATATGGTTTATTGTCATGTTTTTATATTGTTATGTTATGATTGGAAGGCAAAAGGAAGAGGGGCCGACCAAGGGCAAGATGGATGGATGATATTCTAGAGGTGACGGACTCATCCCTGGGGGAGCTGGGGGTGTTGACGACCGACAGGAAGCTCTGGCGTGGGCTGGTCCATGAAGTCACGAAGAGTCGGAAGTGACTAAACGAATAAACAACAATGATGATTATAATTATGGTTATGATGATGAGCGTGCATCAATGAGTGACCTTTAAACAGGGAAGAAAGAGACCACCGTCCCATGGTTGATGCAAATCTTCCAGATAAATAAATAAACAAACAAACAAAGATGCCTGGACTTTAGAATCTCTCCTTCAGATTGCAAGATTTGTCTGTCTTTCTGCTAAAGCATTTGAAAAATGCCTTTTGAGTTTTGCAAAAAGGCATACTTTTTTGCAGTCCTAACAGTGGAGTTCATTTCATTCAGCACTAGATCACGTAATTATACTAATGGTAACATCAGGGCTCTGTACAGGATTAATGGCATTTCTTTTAATCTTGGCAGTAAGTTCTGTAGAGGGCTTGGGAAAAGGAGCTGAAACACATTGTTTTGTCTAAACCTTCTGTCCTTTTAGGTTCAATTGCTGTCAAGTATATTTGATATACACTGTGTTTCCTGTATTTATCACATGGTTTTGTTGTAGAATGTCTTCCCCCCCCCCTTTTCATTCTGTGAAGTGTTAGAAACTTTTCAAGGCCAACCATGTTTATATCTTTACTGAAAGTGCTGGCTACAAACAATGGTGTATCATTTTTAATTTGGTATCAAGAGTTTAATGCATTCAAGAAAAAAGAGAGACAACCCCACGAATTGACCATTAATCCTTCTCACATCTCTTTTATTGTGGGTATGGAAGAGATGGTGGGCTCCATGGACAATAACTGAAATTTGTGTTTTATATATATGGTTAGCAAACTAATGGTAGTTATTTGGCTAACAGAGATTTCCAAATAAACTAAGCAGGTTATATGTGACCACCACAATGCCATTAATAATTTTATCTCCTGAAAAAAATATGTTTGAAAGATATTGGTGAATGTTAATGTGCATTTTTAAGAATATTTCTACTAATTAGTACAGATTTATTTAATATATGCTATTAAATTTCCAGGTTTTAGTTGTTTGGATAACTGAGTCTACTAATCTGTTATTATCCTGTATTTCTATCTCCATCACTGATTTTGTGCTCAGAGTGGTTGTGATATGAAAACCTTAAGAATATTATATACACACATATAGAACATAGACACACACACAAACACAAGAGAACAAGATAGATAGATAGATAGATAGATAGATAGATAGATAGATAGATAGATAGATAGATAGATAGACAGACAGACAGACAGACAGACATACAGACAGACAGACACACACACACACACACACACACACAGAATATGATAGACAGACACAGAGAGAGAGAGAGAGAGAGAGAGAACAAGATAGATGGATGGATAGATACACACACACACAGAATATGATAGACTGATAGACAGACAGACAGACAGACATGGAGTCCTTGGTGCTCTCTGAGCCTTGTTGTTTTCTTGCAGAGGTTTCATTGCCAGACTAGGCAACATCTTCGGTGCAAAGAGGGAGTGGGCCTGGCTCTCAGTTTATATAGAGTGCCTTGCCCTGCTTGTGTTGGTAGGGATGTTGTTCTCTCCTTGGGAGTTCTTTGATTGGGCTGTTGTTTGCTGCTTGGTTGATTGCCTGAGTTAATAGTTCCTTGATAAGGGTGTATTGTGCTGTTTGATGGGTCATCTGGTGTTAATCCTAGCATTGATTTTTGCATATCTGGGTGTGATTGCTGGCAAGGGAGTGTACTGGTCTTTTGGCTTTTCTATTGTCTCTTTTGAATGGTATGTAGAAGTTGTTTACTTCTATGTGTCTGTTGATGGCTGCTAGACAGATGCTAGATAGACAGATAGATAGACAGACAGACACACATATAGAACAGGAAGGATGGATGGATGGATGGATGGATGGATGGATGGATGGATGGATGGATGGATGGATTCACACACATAGAATACGATAGATAGACAAACACACACACACACATACAGTAGAACAAGATAGATAGATAGATAGATAGATAGATAGATAGATAGATAGATAGATAGATAGATAGATAGATAGATAGATATCACCAAGATCTTCCTCAAGTGGGTTAAACTTGCTGTTTTGTGGTTTTGGTAGGATTTTCTCTCACTTTCTAGATGTCCATACAATGGCTTTAGAAGAGCAACAGAGAGGCTGATTGTTGCTTGCATTTTAAATTCTTGGGGGAGCATGTCAGTGTCCTGCTGCTCTCTGGTAGGGACTGGGACTCATCGACCAACAGCATCTGAAGGGCAACAGATATCTGGTTATGCTCGCAAATCACCTGGATCTGTTCTCCTGAAAAGCAATCATTACTTACAGGAGATATCATTAATTTTATTTCACTTGGAATAACCCTATCAGTTTGCATCATAAAGTTAGATTGTTTTTCGGAATTTACATCACAGAGTTAAATTGTTTTTCAGAATGTATATGGCACTTTATGGAGTATCATTTTTTTAAAAAAAGTTTTTTACTATAAATTTTGATTTGATCAAGAAAAGAAATGGGATTAAATAATAATGCAGTACAAAATAATTGCCCAATGTAGTTCTCTGTCCTTATAGCTCAATCCTATACAAGCCTATTGTGGGAGACGGGGGGAAGAGCTGCAATCATGGAAAGAGTCAGATAAGGGGTGGCTGAGCCCGCAGCAGGAATTGGGGCCAGGCAAATGTCTCAGAAGGGACCCTCCCTAGTTTCTTGGACTGTAAAGGGGACAGGGAGAGATGTACTTTCAGACTTGCAAGGTTCTGTTAAATTACCCTTACAACAAAGTAGAATTAGCTCATTTGGCTGTGCCTGTCTGGCCTACCTTGCAAGACTGAAAACTATTCAGAATAAAGTTCTGTTGATTCATTGGGAATTTCTTACATCTAAGAAAAGTTTCACTTACTGTCGACTAACAAGAGAACAGAGGAACTGAGAGATGTTAAAGACGTTGTAGGCACTGTCATACTCATGGACCCTCAGATCTATAGGACATCATATGCAATGTCTCACAATACAATATTCCAGCCTCATCTAACAAAAGAGTGGCTTAACTGGGACAGCTTTCTTCATCTCTTTCCCCATATATTTGGTATATATGCAGGAAATATTTTCATATCAGTTTTTGCAAGTTCTCTCATCTTCCTGCTTTTCTCAGTCTATCCCTAAACCCCCTGAATGTATTCTGAGAGTAGCTGTTAGCCCTGTTTGTGTCTCCAAATTTTAAACTACCAGCCTTGATTGTGTGCCTAGGCATCACTGTGTAAAGATCAGATAGGTCTAAGAGTTTCTAATTTATGATCCTTACCTGATACTACCAAGCAATTAAGAACAATTTTGGTCACTATCCATCCCGACCTAAAGAAATGGACATGTTAAGGTTTTAATAAAATTCAGCAACACTTTGAGCCTCTACAGAGTCACAGCTGACCCATAGATCTCTGTGGGGTTTGCTTTTTGAAAATCTCCAGAAACACTGATTACTTATTCAACATAAAGCCTGACTTCTTACTGAAAACAATACTGAGGCATCAGATAAAAAGTTCATCATTACTCAACAGGCTTCCTAAATTGATTCAATACAACTTGCAACTAAAGTGTTTTGCTTCCCTGACCGTTTTTTCCCTGATTGTTTCACTTCAAGGTTCTTGGTGACCTCTTCCAACGTACATTTATTAATGATGGCCTGCTATTTGATTCAGAAAATTGCTACTTTCTTAGACAAAGATTTTGGAAAATCATTCCAGCTAGTAGGCTGGTTTAATCTGTGTGTGATGGAAAATTGCAGTATTTATTGTGTTCTTCCCAGTGTTCAGATACCTAGGAGTGAATTTTGCTCTGATTATGTGATCTGATACATCAACAGGCTTAAAAAACTCACCATTAGCAGAAGAATGGGAATAAATGTCTTTTCCTCTGCATTTTAACAGGCTTAATAATAATAAAAAATACCCAACCCCTATGTTTTCTGAGAAAACAATTTATTTAAGGGAAAGAAACAATTTCACACAACCCTAGTTAACTTCCTTTTGTTTCTGTTTTGCACATCAGAGCTTTTTTATATTATTATTATTATTATTATTATTATTATTATTATTATTATTATTATTTATCAGAGATGCCATATGCCACTGACCCCTCTCTCTTTGAAAACTGTTTTGTCATCCTTTCAGTTCTTAAAGGAAAAGATGAAAGGAAGAAGATGGATGCCTTTCCAGTGAGGGTAATGAAATCTGAAAGCTAATTCAAAATCACTGGATACAGTGTGGATATCTGTAGACAATCTTCTGAAAGGGGGAAATGAATGTACAATAAGGCTTCATTGGAAAGAACAGGTTGGCCCAAAAAGTGAAGTGCGGGAAAGAAAGAGAGGTGCTTGCATTTGAGATGGCAAAGGAAACAATGTGGATTGAAAAGTACAGTGGAAGTGTTTCTTCTCTGTGGTCAGGCAGCAGCAATGGCAAGATGAAAGACTTGTCCAGGACTTCATATGATGCATTTGGGGGTAGCTCTCAAAGTACTGTTTAGGCTCTGCTGGGCATAGCGTTTTTCTCCCTGGATGAGCAGCACTGACCTTTCTTACTGTTCAAATTGGCTTGTCTACCATGCCTGGGCTGCAAAAATCCACACAACCCCTAGATGGCAGGAAAGAGTTTTGGGGTTCCCTTTGCTGCCATCTAGTTATTGTCCAGATTTTTGTAGACCAGCTGTGATTGCTTTACTTTAATAGGCTTGCAACTTACGATTTTACACCTTGTCCACAAGGACAATTGGAATGGAGGGTGAAGAACATCAGTTCAAGGATTAAGAACATGGGACACTGGCTCATAACTAGTGAGACTATCCATTTAGTCCAATATTGTTTTCAGGGTTTGAGGCAATAGTTTCCAGTCCTACCTAGAACATAACCACGTTTATCTGTTTGCGTTTTGGTAGTAGACAGGCATAGTAACCACAGGGAAGGGGAGGTGAATGACTTCACCCTGAATGCAATGTATGTTTCATCCTTTGAGCATCGTCATAGTCCAAAATGGGTACCTGTGGTTACTGACCGATGAATTCTGAATAAGAATGTTATTATATTGTTACTAATTGCATCCAATGTGGAAATAGAGAAATGTGGAAAAAGACAGAGGACATATCAGTGAAAAATTAGAGTGAAAGAATTGCTCTGATGGGAAAACAGGTATATCCTTTTATTTTATTTTATTTTGTTTTGTTTTGTTTTGTTTTGTTTCTATACTACTCATCCTTCTGAAAGAACACAGGGCTCTTTGCAGGACTAGAGCAAAAAAAATCCTAATAAATCTAACAATTGTTTTAAAATACAGAAGTAATGTATAGTAACAATCAGAACCTTTCTGATTCTACAAAATTCTTCATTTGCCACTTGAAAGAAGGCAATCTAGGGACAGTCATATTTCCCTTGGGAGACTGTTCCGTCATTGGGACACTGCCACTGGGTAAGTTCTACAACTAGGAACCCTACTGTATGCAGAACCTACTTGTGGCATCACAAGAGGGACGTTCAGATTGAACTTCACGTGCTTGATGGTTGATATTGCTGAAGGCGGTTTTTAAATACTTGAGTTCAAAGCCATTTAGGACTTTGTATTATTGACTACCACCACTTTTAACTGAAACCAATAACACATGGTGCTTTTAGGAAAGGCATTATATGATCTGATTGAACTTCAACACTTACCAATTCAGGAATTGTGTTCCATACTAGTTTCAGCGTCAAGAACAGCACCAGGCAGAACATTTTGAAATGAAGGTTTATTAGGGAATGGATCGGTTGTAAACTTTTAAAGCAGAAAACAAACAAGATTCATTTACTGACACTTGTATTTAAATTGTTAATTACACTGAAATTGGCTCATTTCCATATGGCCCTTCGGCATCTCAACCAACATTCTGGAAATGCATTTTCTATAATGTACATAGGTTTACACCAGTGAATTAATCTTTCTCTTTTATTTTGTGGCTTGGTTTTGTTTTGCATTGGTTGTGTTGCTTCTGCTATTGGACTGTAACACTAAAAGGAGAACAAAATTAAAAAGCTATATTTATTATATAAATCCAGGTGACAAATTCAGCAGGAACTCATAAAACAATGCCGCAGAAGCAGAAGTAAATCTGCAGAACTAGGAAGCCAAGCCATTTTGAAGAGCCAAGTAGTTCCTTGGTGTCTAAAAAGCAAAAGCTGCATTCAGTATGGTTGGCATTAATGTCCTTTATTAAATACCTGGGAACTGCAGGAAAGGTAATGCTCAAGATTCACAGGCTTCAAGCTGTTTTGAATTTGAAAGAAGAATGGAGACCTTAAGTGGAGCCTGGAAATGAATAGGCAATAATTGTGGGTCACACCAAGAAAAATGTTCTGATTGACCAGTACCCACCAACCATCTGATGGCATTAGTGTATATTGTACTAGTTAAAGACTCGGTATACTTTTCAGAGCCAGTCCCATGGACAGCATCTTACTATAACAAATCTGGAGGTTACTGAAGGTGGTGACTTTGCCTGCCATGATCCCTGTTTCTTTTAAACAACATTAAGTGCTAACTATATTGCTCCCAGAGAGCCAGTTTGGTGTAATGGTTAAGGCACCAGGCTAGAAACTGGGAGACCATGAGGCACAAAGCCAGCTGGTTGACCCTGGGCCAGTCACTTTCTCCCAGCCCTAGGAAGGAGGCAATGGCAAACCACTTCTGAAAAACCTGGCAAGAAAACTGCAGTGACTTGTCCAGGCAGTCTCTGAGAATTGGACATGATTGAATGGATTAAAAATAAAATAAATAAAATAAATACCACCCTATCAAGTATACAGAACCTTTTTTAGGCCAAGGACACACTGCGTTTAAATGTAATTACTTTGGGCCTTCTTTTATCAGATGACTTCCCTGCGGAAAATACTTTAGATGTTTTGGTGAAGCTGTTGAAGGCATTTTACCATAGAATAGCAGCATGGCCACTTCAACAGGCATGTCTTTGTGTAAGCAACAACCTGATACATACTGTATACGAATGAATATATAGCATTCACTTTCAAATATTGTTCTATTTGAAATCGAGTATATGCTGTATTCAAATTGTTATTTGAATCCCTGTTAGGTTTGCTGTCTTGAGTTCCTGGAAGAATGACAAGAAAACGTAATTTTGATATTGGTACATTTATGCATTTTATGAGTATACACTGTACTGTAGGTACTTCCCTGTGTACTGTGTAAATTACTGCAGGGAGTGTGTAAATTACTGCAGGGAGAGGATCCTCATCTGTACATTTATTTGGGTGCAGGATCTCATTCAAGTTGAAACTGCATGTTGCTAATCCTTATAATGCTGAGCCCAGTCTTGAGTTCCAGAGTAGGAAAGTCAAGCTTTAAAACAACGCCTGTCTCTAAACTGGACCAATCTGATTGACCACTCTGTTTCCATGCTGCTTGTGTGCAACTTGCACCTGTGATGTGACTTACACAGAAATGATGGAAACTATGACCTTCATCAGAGGAGCTATAGATCAGTATAATGAACTCCTCATTATACTCATATAATGCATGGCGTTTTCCGGAATATCGTGTGCCACACACTCTAATCTGAGGCTTTTGTCATTTGTGCAAATGAAGGGATGTTATGAGGTAGAAGTGCAGGATTTCCAGGGAATAATCAGGTCCAAGGCAGACAGAAGTTCAATGAGATTGAAAAGGAGAGAAGGTAAAACCTCTGGAAGTTTCTGTATCACTAGTGCAAACAGCAAAACTGTAAGAGGAGATTAACTGTGGAACCCAAGTGGTGGTATGTTCATCTTCACTGGACATGTTTAAATAGAGCCCAGAGAGACATCTGTTAGGGATGCTTCAGATAAATTTGGATTCCTGCAGAAAGCAGGGGGTTGAACTTGGTGACCTGAATGGCCCCTTCCAGTTCTATGATTCTACCAAGTAAGTGATGTATGTGATGAATGTTCTACAGTCTGTTCCAGTTATTACAGTCCTCCAATCTACCACACATTTTGCTCTCTACTCCATCTGCAGCAGGTCCACATAAACCTACAGAAGCAATTGCTTTATTTGTGGCTCACTGACCTCCCGGTTCTATGATGTTCAGTGGTGGGAATCCACATCTTCCTGATGGAAAGTCAGTGAGTCAACTCTATGATTTTGTGAATGTCCAAACATCCTGTTGATGCTGCACATTAGCATTTCATAAATGTCATGTCTTCTGGTATTCACTGCACATACCATATAATACGAGTCTGTCTCTTCACCCTGCTGAGACCCTTAAATATAGAGAACACTCCCCCAGAGCAATCCCATGCATTCTTAAATGAACAAATGCTAGAAAGAATAAAGCAAGCAGAAGCATTAAATCACAGGACCTTAACATTATTTGCCAGCAAAATGACCAAGGTGTCAAAGAAAGCAAAACAGCTCATTTGGAGAGAGAGCGAAGGCAAGGCTTTGAGTTGTGTATTACAAATTATATATTGCTTGATACAGGAATCTGTTTCTTCAAATGGTCAGAACAGATAGTTTTTCTTTCAGTCTCTCAGTCAGGAAGTCTTTTTGCTTTTCTGCACCAGTTGCTATTTCTGCAACAGCATCATGTTGCTCTTTTCCCTTGTTTGTTCCACCTGCTTCTTTCTGGCATGGTGACACCTCCATATGCATATCTGGGCATCATAGGTTTCAGACATGCATGGAGATATCCAGCAAGCACACACATGCCTAAATCTCTGAAAGTGATCATTACACACCAGTCCATGGATTTTTTTTTTTAATACTTTGAATTTTATTTTCAGTCCATATTTAGATTCTGGATGGATAGAGCATCTCTCTATTCAAGTGTCCAATGACTTTGGCAGGCAGGGTGGAGTGGAACTTGGTTTGCACCATGCTGCTATTTCAGTGGGCATGGATCACCTTCCCCCAGATGACTCCAGTCCTACTGGACCTCCCCCAGGGAGTCTCTGTGTTGGTTTTTTTGCCTTGTACATATAGGAACATTTTTTCCTCAGGTAGAATTCTGTCTCATTGTGAGAAGAAACCCACCCAACTTTCAGCAGACCAGTGTGATCCTTCTAGTCTTCAAGGCCTTGCTTGTAGCCAGCAAAAGTAGGCTTGCACCACAACCAGCTTGTCATGGCCTGTCTCCAGCAGGCCTCCATAGCAGCAGCCCAAGTGGCAGAGAGGATGAAAGGTCAGATCAGTCTGCTAATTATGGAAACTCAGTTTTGTATACAACACTTGTGAAAAGCTGAGCCACTCTGTTCTTCATCTGAGACAGGTGACATCGGCAATAGGATTGTTCCTGCCCATCGATGTATCTGTGAAACACTACCAAAGAAAAAAAGATTATGTGGGACAAAGAAAACATGAAAACACAGACATCAACCTTTAAAGTGGACTTCTAATTATTATTATTATTATTATTATTATTTAAATTGAAGGTTTCCCTCTCTCTGCCCTCACTATATTAATAAGTTCTAATAATTCTGCTTGCTTTGCATAACTGTTTAATTGTACTTCTGGGAATGAGGGAAAGATCAAGAAGTTTTACAAGAGGTTGGTCTTCGATTTTTCTGTCTGTAGCAAAGCCTATTCAATGCTCTCTACTGAGTTTCACAAACTTATCTGACATTGTCTCCCATACATTTTATCTCATAGCCAAATAATCATAATAAAAGAAAGCTGCCATTATTTGCCAAAAGAGAGAGGCAGAAAGAGAGAAGAAAGCTGAGATTTTCTGCACTTATGCAGAATCAAGGCAGTCACATAGCTCTGCCTACACTAGTATGATATGGACATTGGTTTCAAACTGTACCTGACTTATCCTTACAAGCATCCTGGTTTTCTGGCTCATAACAAAGCAATGTAGAGACAGACTGCATTTAATTTTCTGTTCATATCACTTGCTATAGCCAGTGGTAAAAGAGACATTTCTGCCACTTGGCTTGTAACGAAACAATTGAGTCTCTTTTCTGGTTTGCCCGAGAGATTAAGGATGACATTCTCATTCTCCCTTTAGAGTATGGGCCTTGAAATAACTAGCAGAGCTCTGTTTTATTTTGAGGAACAAGGGTGCGCACGTGTTCTACAAGAAAGTGAGTTGGCGAGCAGTTAAACAGTATCTTCGGTAAATGTTCCATTCTCTTTATTAGATTTATATGCTTCCTTTTCTCCAGATGTCAAGGGACAAAGCCTACTAATTCCATCCATCAATGTTCTCTCACAATAGCAATCCTGCAAGGTAGGTTGGGATAAGAGTGAGTGAGTGACTGACTCAGTGTTGCTCTGGGAACTTCCATGGTTTCCCAGATTCAGGACCAACATCTTAAGCACAGTAACAAAGAAAACAGTAATAACCAAAATGTCATGTGCAGAATCCAATTGCTTGAACAGTTCTCTCCTGCAAGAAGATGTCCTTTTTATGAATCATGGCCCAAGAGAATGATTTCTGGGAGAGCATCAAGCATGTACTGGATTTTTGCCTGTATATGTGTGGTTTTCTGCACAAAAATCAACCGATCTAAACATGCAAAACACTTGTCCAGCTAAAAGCACTGATTTCTTGGCTTGAATCCACATCTCTGCGCTTTGCTCCTCTGTAGCCTTCATGTGTGTGGGTTGAATTCCTGCATAGGAATAACTATTGTATTGACTCGATTAATGAAAGGGTGGGGGTAGAGAGAAAGGGATAAATTTTCTATTATTATTATTATTATTATTATTATTATTATTATTATTATTATTATTATTATTATTATAATACCAGAATGGGAAAGAGCATAATGCTCTACCAACGAGAAAGAAAAAAAGATCAAATCTTTTGGAAGAAGATTCCGTTCTTAAAAATCTAGCTCTTCAGTCTGGGTCCAAAGAACAGAATGGTATAGTCTCTTGTGACAACCCGTGCAAACAAGTCAGGAATTTATGAGTACATTGCAAAGCTTGGTACATATGTTGTCAACTACAAGGGAATTCACCTTGCTTTGAGGCCTACTGGGTGAACACAGCAGCATACAGTGATGATTGAAATTCCACCTTTCTATTAACAAGTGCTGGGATTATGAATTGGAGCAAAACATATTGGTTACTGTGATTAGAAATTGTATGCTATCCTCCTATAGTATTGAGTGATGCAGGGTATTTTTTCCTTCTTAATATAATCTGTGCAGGTTTTCTGTGGGGAAGGGGAGGAAAGTAGTATGAAAATGTTTGCAAACAGTACCAAAAACAATCACCTAGTAATTCAAGCAACAGCATTACATTAATCAAAGGCATTTATTACATTTCTTTATACATTTATTGTTTACTATTAATTGTTTATCATTCACTTTTGTTTTGTTGATTTTGTTGCTTATTAGATAATTTCAGTCTGGGATGTCTTTCTGATTTGACATTTTTAGCTAGGTATGTTCATAAAGTAACCAGAAGTTTAGTATGACTCAGAGTTTTAATAGCTTTAGAGTTCAATTCGGTAAGACCACTTAGATGATGCTAACAGATGTTCAGAAAAGCTAAGTAGGGGTGGGCCTGTTTAGCATTTGTATGGAAAGCTACCAGGAAGTCTCAGGGCTTATATCCTAGACTGGGAACTTAAGACAAAACAACAAATATTATCTCAGAAGAACTGGTGGTGAATCACTTCCAAATTGTTGTCAAAAAACCTACATGGACATCTCCATGGAGACACCAGAAGTCAGGTTCAACTTGAATAGTTTTTGAAACTTTCTTGATAGGGGCAACCTATCAAGGTTTTTGTTCATTTTGTGGAGAGTATTTATTACATGTTCTCCATCAGTCTGCTACTTCTTTTACTGCCCATACTTCCTAAACTGAAAAAAAGTCAATTGAGAGGAATTACACAGGATTTAATTGAAGGATGGAAGCCAGGACCACTGCTGAATGCTAGAGAGATGACCATACTGTAGCAGAGTGGACTTTCATCCTGCTTCCAGACATACAGTATATTCCTCATTCCAACTAATTTCAACCTTTTTTTTCCCTTTGTCCTTCAAAAAAATCCTTGAAAGCAATTTGTTTTCCATCACATTGCATTGATCTGAAAAAAGTCTGCATTGCACCAGTAAATAGTAAACAGATCAAGTAGTAAATAAATAGTAAAT
The DNA here is from genome assembly GCF_035149785.1 of Candoia aspera. Lineage (NCBI taxonomy): Eukaryota > Metazoa > Chordata > Lepidosauria > Squamata > Candoiidae > Candoia > Candoia aspera. Next base: position 6,351,809 of record NC_086157.1, read on the forward strand.
AGTATCTACATCAGATTGGGAACAGAGGTTAACCTTTTCTCTCCCAACAGGGTCCTGATTTTTTAAAGAATATTTCTCCAGAGGGGAACTTTGCACTGCAAGAGAAACTCTTCAGTTTCTGCCTTTTATGTACTGCTAAATACAGAAAACCAAAGTATTTTAATAGCATTCCCATTACCAGCATTACAACTAATTGCCTCTGAGTAGTGCTCCAAAAGAGTCAATCAGAGGCTTTTTTTCAGTCCTGCTGAGAGAAATGCTAGAGGTTGAATTGGTGGCTTTTATGCATGCCAAGCATATGGGCTTCCCTAGAGAGGGATGGGAAAGGTGTCATTCTAAAGTCACCGAATGCTTGCAAGAACAAAAGATGTAGTGGAAATTCTCTGGAATGGTCTACCAATGCTGCCATTGACAAGTTCAGATGGAACTGCTGGGAAACCATTATCCTTTAGCCTAAACGCCTCCCCCGCCCCATTTTCACAGGTTTACAGTTCTGATGCTCTTAGCTTCCATAGCAGTGATGTTTCCACAAAAGCTTAAAAGTCTTGCATTTCATGAAAATGAAAGCCGCTGCATTCAATTATTCTATCAGGGTCACCTCCATGTTGCAGAATTACTGGTGTATTTCCATTGTGAAAGTACCTATTTTTTTGCCAGTGGGTGGCTTGACATGAACTTGCAAAGCCTTTTGAAGATAATTTGTGAGTGTGTGTATATAAAAACCTGTGAATAACATAGTGAACTTTAAATCAATATTAATTAACCCCTACTCTTTTCCTATATATAACTTCCTTTTTTCATGCTTCACCCACCTTGGCGATCCTCATAGTCCTTCTCAGCTTACCCATTTTCACCACTTAAATAGGGAAAAAAAGTATTTTGCCCAAGAATCAGGAATCTTTGAAAAAGTTTCCAGCAAGAAAGTCCATTAAAAAGAAAGTAATCACCTTTTCTAGATAATTATAGGAGAGAGCTATAAATTGTACCAATTTCAGTATAGTATATAATCACAATTGAAGAACATAAAATAAATAATGTGCATACACAGTGGGTAATTTTCATATGGGGTTATATTGGCTAAGTGTTGATTTTGCTGAATATTATGTGAGCATAAATGGTAATTAAAAGTTTGCCTGTTCGACTGAAGTTCCAGAAACTACTTAAACAATTATAGGTTTTTGTTTTTTTGTTTTTCCACCAGAGGTGGGTGATCAAATTATAAAAAGTTCAGAGCCAGGGTTAAATATCTAATTATTGCTGATAACCAGTTGCTACTTATTACTTGTTGTTCTGAATGTATATTATAGAAATCCATTGGCTGCTTTTCACAATCTACCTAGCTTGGTTGTTGTTAACTTTGTATGTGTGTGTGTGTGTGTTTGTGTGTGTGACTATGAGAAGGGGCCCAACTCATTTGGTCAGTTGATGGTTCAATATATTTCATAAGCACAACAATAGAATAATTCAAGAACCAGATTAAGTATGCTCGGTGAACACAGCCAGTTGGAGATGGTAAAATAATAACAATAGCAAGGTGTAAATAGTAAGCAGTTCTTAACTGCTCATGGATAGAGTTAATCTACAGTGGCCTTTAAATTTTGCTCTATTGGGAACAGTTTATTTATTTATTTATTCAATTTGTCCCCGCCCATCTCCTCCCATCGGGGGCTCTGGGTGGTTGAACAGTTGACCTATTTCAGCACCATCTATTTTTCTACCCCCAAGGGACTGATTGTATTGACCTGCTCTCTGCCAAGTTCCGAAGATAGAAGATGCTGAAGGAGAAATTTAATCTCCAGGAACACCACCAACATTCAGTTAGAGAAATGCTTGGTGGGAGAGTAATTAGCATTGAACAAAAGAATAGATTCTAAGCCTTGGCAGTCAGAAGCTAGATGCAAAGCAGTAATATGTGGCAAAGGTTGATATCTCATAGGAAGTAATGGCGGAGAGGCTGGTAAGCACAATATAAATGGAAATGTGAGGGGTGGTTAACTCTATTGAACTGTACGGCCCCAGGGACTTCAGAACTGAAACACTGGTGGAGGACAGGCAATTTTTGTGAGAAACAGATGCTGCTGTGGGATATATATATATATATATATATATATATATATATAATGTATATAAAAGGTGAAGGAATAAAAGAAGACACGTCACTCATCTATAAAATTGCCTTTCCTTTCTTTATATTGGGGATAGGGAGATAAAGTTATCTACTGAAAGAAATAATCCAACTGTGCCCATGTGAAAGGGACTCCACTGTATCTAAAAACAGTGACAAAATAAAAGAATGGAAACTGAAGTTGAGAAGATAAAAGTTGATGCTGATCCCTGTTAAAGTGATAGATGTCAGCTGGCAAAGTGGCACGCTTGGAACAGAGAACACAATTACAACTTGTAGGGAGGATATTTTAAAGTGAATATTGGCAGGTATTAAGTATGGCTGAATGAAATATTTGATTTTCAAGTGGGGAAAAAGGGAATTTGTTGTCAGGTAGAGATATGTCCAGATTTTGTACCTATAACTGTTGTAAAAGAAAATCGGAGGTCATTTCTTCATATTTCTTTTTTCTTTCTTTTTTTTTTCTGCACTTTTACCTGCCTGCCTGCCTGCCTGCCTGCCTGCCTGCCTGCCTGCCTGCCTGCCTGCCTGCCTGCCTGCCTGCCTTCCTTCCTTCCTTCCTTCCTTCCTTCCTTCCTCTCTTCCTCTCTTCCTCTCTTCCTCTCTTTCTCTCTTCCTTTTCTTCATCTTAAATATTAGTTTCTGGAAATTCTGTACTTTTTAATCTCTTTTTCTTAAAAAAAAAAAATGAAGTTATTACAAAAAGAAAGAAAACAAAGAAAAACCCCAAACAAAACTTCCTGCATTTTTTTTTTACTTTTTTCAAATAATTTCATGTTCAGAATTTCTCTACCTTTCACTGTAACTGCTGATTGTTTTATTTTTCTCTCTCTTTTTTGTAAATAAAGGTGTCATTATGGCCCACTCAGTTAATAGCATGATGACTCCATGTAATGTTATTAGGTATGTGAATTTTGTCAGCTAAACTCTGCTATTAATCTATTTTTTTTCTAGTATTTCCCCCTGCCCCATGTCTAATCAAATTATGGGATCCAATAAAGGTTTGCAATAATAAAATATGAATTCAAGTCTGTGTTTTCATATTTCAAACAACTGATCTACAGTCTAACACTGAATGCCATATTTACAGTATAGTTGGTTTTGATATATATCAACATTATGGTGCATGTTGAGCAATAAATAGGAATTGTCTTTAATAAATCAGAAAAGTGGTTATTTGATATTTATTCTGTTTTTGAAAATCTAAAATAAAGTCACAGACAGTGTGACTTTGATGCATTATAGATGGACTCTGAAAGGCTTAAGGCAATCATTTTAATTATTAAAACCTCTTACCTCTTCCAAACAGGACACAGTTCTGGCCTTATCCTCTCTACACAGGTGCGGGTGCACAAGCACACACACACGCTTGCAGTATGCTGCCCTTCCAGATCAGGTATAGACTTTACAGGTAGTCCTCACTTAACAACCATACATTTAGTGACAGTTCGGACTTACAACTGTGCTGGGAAAACTGACTTACAGCCAATCCTAACACTTACAACTGTTATAGCATCCCCACATGATCAGAATTTGGGCACTTGGTAACTGGTTTGCATTTATGACCATCGCAGCATCCTGTGGTCACATGATCAACATTTGCAACCTTCCCAGCTGTCTTCCAGCAAGCAAAATCAATGAGGCACCATGTGATTTGCTTAATGACCATGTGGTTTGATTAACACCAATGATGATTTGCTTAAGAACTGCCACAAAAAAGGTTGTAAAATTGGGTAAGATTCACTTAAGGAGGTGAAGAGAGGACTACCTGTAGTCAAGGCTGAAGAACTAGTTTCAAACAGAAAATCTGTCATGTCCAACTTATTAAGTCCAGCAACTAGAACAGGGACTGAAAAATAATACTTGAGCATGTACATTTTTTGTATTGGAGTATTCTAATATTTTGCACTGGGTTGCTACATAGCTACTGCATCTTTCACTAATCGAAGCCTATGGACACTCTGCAAGTGAATCCACATAGTACAATGCAATTACAGTATCTATACATGATGTTTCCAGGGTATGGCTATCTGTAACCATATCAGATTGGCTCAAAAATGGTTGCAAGTGCAAACAAAAATAGTTGAGTTTTTAATAGATCTGCAGATACAGTCCTTAGCACTTCCATCATCTGATTATCTAGGGACAGTGAATGGTCCTAAACTTCGCCTTTCAGGATGCATACAGTTCCATCTTGCTGAATCCCAGTTCCTAGGCTAGGCTTCCTACCAAAGCCTGTTTGGATTTAACCATCCCCTATTACTTCCCACTACAGAAGACATTCAAATGTATCAACTGCTTTTTTGGATTTAGATGACAGAGTTGTGATATTAAAATATTGAAGACATATATAACGGATGAACATCTCATTTGCAGTCCCCATTGGCTTGATATTCCAGATCTTTGGTTTGTTCAGTTCAAAAGGAAGGGTAAGAGTCAGTGCTCCCATTTTCACCCACAAAACATTCATGCCAGAACTTTGTGGCATTCAGGGGAAAGGTTTTAGAGGTGTGTGTAAGAGTCGTTTTCCCCATTCCCCAAGGCTTCCCATTCTCAAATCAATCAAAAGGTTAGGATCTGCTGGTAGATCAGAACCATAGGAGTATTAGGTCTGAAGTCATCCTCCCAGACAGTTCAGAAGAATGCCATGGTCAACAAAGTCACCAAGAAGCCCATCAGTCAGCACTGCTCTTGTGAATAGCAAATAGAGAACAATGGAAAAGAAATGGAGGAATTAAATAGCAGCAGTCTTGTTAGAGTAATGGGTCACAAAACCACATTTTTATTTTATTTTTTTAAAATATCACATTTTTAAAAAGTTCTCTCCAGAATTAATCAGTTGTCAATGTCACTGCAAAAAGTGATGGGCATACAGAAATTTTAGGGCAACCTGATCATGATTTTTAACCTGTCCAGTTAGAGAAGTTCCTTCTACTATCCCTCTCTACCACAATTCTCTTGATCCTGCTACCCCAGCTCACTTGACAATGGGGTAAAAAACCTGGTTCTTCAACCGTGTTTACATCACTGGATCCAACCCAATATTCAAGTAGTTTAAGCATGCCAGACCATTCTAATGTTTAAGTCCTTTCCTATTTTATAAGGTGTAGAAGAAGCTTGATTTTAGAACTGTATCAAAATTCTCCAGTGGGTGTAACAGACATCCAATGGTCACAGCTCTGAGTATGTTTCTGAGTCAAAGTTGTTAGAGAGAAGTGACAGAGTTTTCCAATATTATATTTGTTTCATTGTATATTTTAAAATGATATGGCCATTTAAAAATATTTTTTTTAAAAAATAAATTTCATAAATTCTCCAACTGCGTCTATTTTACAATCCTTTTGTTATGCAGGGTTTTTACAGTATTTTTTGTAGTTTATATGTTCTTTCCTCAATCTACATATTTTTATGTAACTTTTTCCAACTACACACATGTTTATGAACAATTTCCATTGGTCGTCTGCAGTATCAGCAGATAACTACACTCTAGTGTGCATATAGTTTCAGACAGGACTGTGCAAATCAGTCCTGATTCCATTCTGTAATCCATTTATATTAGCTATTCAAAGTTCAACGTGAGATTTGAACTTAAGATTTTCATAAGTGGAGTTAATGGCTAAAGTTTTTAGAGCAAACTCATTCTGTTCAGGCAGCTTTGAAATTTGGAGCAACATTTATCCACAGGCTAAAACTGTGACAGAGCTTGCAAGAGGGAGCATATGGCTAAGGTCTAAAATAATTTACTCTGAAATATATCAGAAGTTTGTAACCACCCCTTAAATAAAGCAGAAGCTGTTGCCATCAACTTCAGTAGAGGACATGAACCACCAAAGTGACTTGATAAATTTAAATCCACACTGGCTGCAATGATCTGTGTATTTTCTGAATGCTGATAGGTTGAATGTAACCCATCATGTTTCAAGCTGTAATTCTCAGACTACTTTATTGAAGAAATCTTGCTGAAATCTCATTGAATCCTCACTGATTTCAGCAGATCAGCAACATGAACTAAAGCAATTCACTTCATGTTTCATGGCTGAACACTCAGATGGTGTCAGGTGCAAAGGAAACATGAAGCTGTGAAATATATTTTTCTTTGTAATTTCTGCGATCTTTGTAAATGTATGAAATGGTATTATATCACACTAAAGTGGTATCCCAGCTAGACACTTCGAATGCTCAGACAGACAGACAGAATGGTGGCCTGACTGCTATTCCTTGATATTACTTTGTCCTGCTGTTTAATATTGTCTGCCATTCCTTTCTAGTACTATCTAGAACTATCTGGTACTTCTGTCTGGGTACTATTACCCTTTACTCAACTATTATGAATATATACTGACTGAAACCGGACATGCGTAAATGGATTAGCCACAATTTTTGTTAAATGGGATTTTCCATGCTCATGTTCCATGTTCCTGTTCATGTGATGTACCTGCTGCTTTAATCGAAGTGCATGTATTGTGCTGTACAGATATTAAAAAATAAATTACATTAAAGCCATTACAGATGATGATGATATAAAATTCAAGATAAACAGTAGCATTAATAGCTCCACATTAATCAAACAGCCATGTCTTAAAGGTCCTCCAGAAAGCCCCAAGATTGGGAGCCATCATTGCTTCAGGGGCAAGTTGTCCCACAGAGAGGGAGATCCTCACTGTTATCAGCCCCCACATTGGACCTCTTGCTAAGAGGTGACCTTCTGTGTTATTTTCTGTCTACCCAGTTTAGAAGGGCAAAGTCCACCTGGGTTTTTTGTAGGTTAGTATTTATGATGGGTGGGAATTTTGAAAATTATAATTCAACAGATATGATGGCGAAGATTAATGGAAGATAGGCCAATATGATTACCCACCATGATTGGCTTTTTAAATGTGGCAATCTTGAGAGAAAAAATGGGAATTAAGGTTGTGCAAAGATTGACTTGAAGATTCAGTTCAATAGTTTATTTAATCAGATCTCCAAGTGAAACCAACTGGATAATTTGATAGCTTTTGCAGATGTGGAAAACATTTTTTTTCCAGACTAAATTAATGACTCCAATTGTTCATTTGAAACAATATTCTGAACAGTTTCTTATCAGAATACAATTTTGAATCTAATTATTTTAACATTTTGAATTAGAATACCATTTTGAATGGAGTCATTGCAAATTTGAACTGAAATTGCACACCCCAACATGGAACCTAAGCTGTAAATCAGATAGTGTTTTTTTCCCAGAATATCACTGCTGACCACACAACAGATAACCAAGAGTATAATCCTTTGGGATTTCTATGTTTCATTAGCACCGAACAAGGGAATGAAGTCAACATGCCCGTAGGTATACCTATTAATAAGCAGATGTGAAGCTATTGATTTTTTTTTTATAATGCATATATACTTCCTTTTGCTTTTATATACTCCCATTCATGTAAATGTCTCCAGGTATAAACCCAGTTCTGAACCCTTCAAGATTAACTTGTAACAATAAACCCTTGATTGATCCAACAACCAATTTTCCTTCCAAACTGCTAGATGGTTTCAAGTAGTATGTTTTTCAACTCAGCAAGCATAAAGAAAATTATCTTCCTTTGTTGGATAAATTTTAATTTTGCTGCCAATCCTTTGGCTGCTACTTATCCCCATAAATAGTCCTTCATAACAGTGCACCAAAATCTTTCAGTATAGTTGTTCTAAAGACTAGAGAAATAAGAGGACCAGTGATTTAAATGTTCAAGGCACATGGTATTGCATCAAGGGTTCAAAAATCAAGAACCACTAGATGATAATGCAAAGAGAGAGAATTATATATTCTTACAGCCCAAATAAGGTATCCCTGCTGAATGCAGAAATCATACAATGGACTATATCATTTTGGATTACTCCTTTCTAATAGAAATCACTAGAGCAAGTAAAGGACTGAACTCTGAAGCTTTCTGTCTCAATTGTCAATTTTATATTGGCAGGACCATTTTTGTGCTGCAGTCTTTCTATTTTGTAAAGTGATATGTTCCCCCTGTAGTCTCAAGTGCTGAGCTTCACCTTGCTACTTTATCACTTTCTCCACTCATCCTGTTGGGTAGCAGGGAGTGCACAATGTCTGTCACCTAAGGGCCAGACGGAGCTTTGGATCCAAGGGGTGCCCTCCCAAAAAAAAAGATGACACCTATGCCTAGTTTTGCAGATCTGGAGATGTTATGTGCAAAATATGTGAAAAGGATCCAAGTTTTGGCCCACTGAAGCTGTGGCCTTTCTGAGAGATATTAACTAGATGTTAGTGTGAAGTGGAGTCTGAATTCTTCCACTTAGATTTAGGAGGCAGAAATCACTTTTGATTAAGGAAAATGCTAAAAACAGATCAAACAACTTTCTCTAGAAGGTGAGTATATCAACCTCTGTTTAGACTGTTAAATCACTGAGCATGGAAATAGGAACAGGTTATTCATACAAATTAGGCAGAAGAATGACTATATATTCAGCTTTATAACTTCACGTCTAGAAATAGTTGTTTGCTTGTTTTAAATGAAACTGGGAATATCGGAATAATTGCTTAACTGAAGGGAAATGCTCCCATTGGCTCTCTGTGGATATAAATTTCATTATACATGTATGCATGGATTCCCAGACATTGTATGACTGAGGATCACATCTGGCTTGAAATATGAGAAGTCAGGAATATTTCTGCACTTTATAAATGCCACTGCTGTGGTCAAATGCATGATAAGATCTTTGTACTTTCTCCGTGTGACGAAATAGACAAAACTCTCTAAATTGATATTTTCTGTTCTCACTGGCAGCTGATCTCCTATTTCATATGTGGAGACCTTTTCTTGGATGCTTTCTGAGATATCTTCACTGGACATAGAATGATGCTTACAAGCCATATATTCTGCAGCCACTTTGCAATGGACCCTCCCCAGTTGGCCACACTCTCTAAAACATTATTGATTGAAGCAACGATTGGAGAAGATTGCTTTAGCTGATGGCCTATGCTAGTCCTAAATCAGATACAGCTCCAGTGATGATTGTTTATCAGCCTCAGGTCACATCCTTACTGCTCGGTGAAAGGGAAACCTGTTCCTCATTCAGTGATTGCTCAGCTATGATAAACTGCTAGCACTTTTTAATTTGATACTTCACATACTCATTAACAGGGCAGAAGGTCTGGGTTTCTTTATTTTCTTTCCCAGGAGCAGTTTCTCTTGAAACTATACTATAATTTCATACTGTACAATGAATTACTCTTACTAAAATAGCTTGTGTGTGTGTGTGAAAAAATCTATTGCTAGGACAATACAGCACGGAAATAGTACGAGGGGCAGTCAGTTATGAATTGCTAATGAACTTTAGATGCCCACAGAGTGGTTGCCTTGCTATTAGGGGGCTGTTGGTGGTCATGCATGGCTGTGCCTGGGTGTAAGAGACAGAAGATGCCATTTCTTCTCCTATCACTCACCTCCCCCTCTGTGTTACTGTTACTTTATATTCCTCCCTGCAATAAAAACTTGCCATTTTTATGACTGTTTTCATATGTAACCCAGTTCAGAATTGACCTGCTGAAGTTCCATCTTCTACAAAGCTGTTAAGAGGGTCTTGCCTTCTGTTTTTGGCTAAAGCATACTAGCCAATTAGATATGCTTATTCAAAGCAAAATGGAAGCTGCATTATGCACTAGTCACAAATAGAAGGTAGGCAGACAATGTGGGTAGTATCGTCATAATTGCCCATGTGCAACTGCTTAGAAAGAGGGATTTATAATCTAAAATGGTCTGTTTTGAAAGCAGGAGTTTTCACAGAATTCCATTGTGTATGCATGGCACAATACACTGGAGGATTATTTAACTATGCAAAATCCCATTGACATAGTAGGCAGGAAAGAATACCATTTAATGCATCCATAATCCACATATTAAAAGCTTCCTTAGTGTGATATGACATGACAAGCCATAATGCCCCTGAGTTTTAACAACCCATTGTGCTGATGACACACTATCCATAAATTATAGCAAAAGTGTCACTTGCAGTTCTGTTATAATCTTTTGGAGTCCCCCCCCCCTCCACTTGTCCTTTATTAAAATAAAATAAAATACACAGACCAATATGATAACACACAAAGCTGTATAGGTATGAATGAATCTGGCAGAGAGCAAATGATAATAAAATAATAATAATAATCTTAAGTAGGGCAAGTTTTGTGGAAGAACTTTAGAGGTGTCTTGTCTCAATGGAGTCAATGCTGCTATAGTGCTATCACAATTGAGAAGATCACGCCCTTCTTTATTGCATGGCATTCCATGAGATCAGAATGTCTCTTGCAAGAATCAAGAGTTTTCCTGCAAAGGTCCTGAGTTTATGAAAGCCTCCCTCTTGATGTTGGAGGGTATTCCTCCTGTCCACTCTTTATTTCAGCATTGTTTGGTTGATCGGGTGAATGGTGCAGTCTTGCTGGAGAGGGTAATTTGCAAATTAATATCAAATGAGAAAATCAAAGCATGTTTGCCATAGGAATTACTTATAATGTCCTGCCTGACTTTTTCAAATAGTCTCTTTTGCCCAATGATGTCTGGAGAGGTTAGACTTCTGAGGAGATTTGATGAAGAAAGTGAAAATTTACCGGAGGTTTGAAGTCAATAGCACTGATCCTTCAGCACCTCATGACCCATTCACCAAATTGGACAGTGAGGTGAAAGTAAGGAATTAAGGATCTGCCAGCTGGCTATCTCTCAACCTGCTCATTGTGCAATGAGTTTGCCAATCTCAGGTCACTTCCTTCTGCCTTTCTTCCCAGGCACGAGTCCATGCCTTGGATTCTTCTCCCAGGAAGCTGTATCTAGCTAGGTGCTAGACTTTGCCTATCCCTATATTTCCTGTAAATAAATCTTCCTTTTCGTATAATTACAAAACCTGCTTCACCAATCTTTGCTTAAATAAAATTCCTGCTAGGGCTCTTGTTCTCTCTCTCTCTCTCTCCTCATGCACACGTGCATGTGCACACACACACACACACACACAGACAAATATGCACAAAGGACACTTCAGCTTCCAACAGAACTTCAAGCCCAACCTCCCCCCCCCCCAAAAAGGAGAAGCTAGTACCATGCAAAAGAACACCATTGGAAAAGCAAAAAGAAATATCCATGACAAAAAGAGGCAGCAATCCAGGCCATTTTGCCATTGCGGATGAGGAATTACTTTGAAAAAGTGAACAGAGTATCAATCCAAGGAAGTTCCTTGCCAACAGGAGTCCCTCAGTTCCAGTGATGCAGGTGGCCCACAGGGGAAGCCGGAGTTCTTTGAAGCTGCATGTACGGAAGCTACAGTATACATAGATATGCTGAGAGCGCATCAGTGTTGAATAACAAACGATGATGCACAAACTATTATAGTGCTAGCTATGTTGTATTCAAAGGGACGCAGCGGCGCTGCGGGTTAAACCGCTGAGCTGCTGAGCTTGCCGATCGGAAGGTCGGCGGTTCAAATCCGCATGACGGGGTGAGCTCCCGTTGCTAGTCCCAGCTCCTGCCAACCTAGCAGTTCGAAAACATGCCAATGTGAGTAGATTAATAGGTACCGCTTCGGCGGGCAGGTAACGGTGTTCCGTGTAGTCATGCTGGCCACATGACCACGGAAGTGTCTACGGACAAACGCCGGCTCTTCGGCTTAGAAACGGAGATGAGCACCGCCCCCTAGAGTCGGACACGACTGGACTTAATGTCAAGGGGAACCTTTACCTTATGTTGTATTCAACTACTGCAAAAACTTAACTATGGATGCTTAGTGCAATTCAACCTCTAGAGGAGTCTTCTCTTCCTAGAAGCCAGTGCAGCTCTCATAGCAGTGCTGCACTCCCATCTCCATGCACTGCTAGATTTTGGACCAGTTGCAGCTTCAAAATGCTCTTTAAGGGCAACCTTGAAAGGCATGAGGGACCGGGGCCATGACTAAAGCATGACTGATCCTGAGCAGAGCCTCAGGCAACTGGTGCAACAATGGATGCAACTGGTACACAACTGGTGCAAGTGCCCTTCTGGCCATGGCTGCCACCTGCTTCTTGAGCAGGAGCTGTGAGTCCAGGAGGACCTCTGGGTTGTACACTAACACTGTGGGAGTGCTACTCCATCCAAAGTTAATATTGGAAAATCTCCAGTTCCTGGGGGGCCTAAAAACATCAAAGACTGTTCTTCCCCATACCCTCATAGCCTCCAGTTAAAAAAAAATGGATACTGGATTTAATACAATATACTTTCTTTCTCCTCCTCTCCCCTCCCCTCAACCCATCCTTAAAATATTTATCTTTCCACTCTCCAGAGGCTCTTGTCTGGCAGTTTACATCCCATAAAAAGTAAGATAAAGTGAAATAAAACAATAAGGGCTTTTCCTTCAATTTGAGCATGATTCACAGTGACTTCATGGCCACACCCATACAGTATAACTTTCTTGGCAAGTCAGTCGCTATTCTTTTGAGCTGTTTTGTTTTTTACTTCCCACCCAAGTGACAACCAGGCCCAGTGTTCCTCTCCTGAGCCCAAACATGGGATACCTGGTGTTGTTATCTGCTGAAACCAACAAATAAAGCTTAATTTAGAACCCACAATAATAATCATAGAAAAACTGACTGAGAAGCTTTTGAGGGACAGTGTTCCTGGCATCTGGTAGATGCTGAGTTCCAAATATGACGGCTGAGAGTCAGATCTTCAATGTGGGGCCAGCCAAGGAAAACATTCCAAAGCTGGGTCTACAACAGAGAAGGCTTCTTCTTGAAGAGATAGTATCACCTGATTGGGAAAGGAATTACATTCATTGCAGCCACTGAAGAGCATGATGTATGGAGAACACCTCTAGACAGCATCCTCCGTTTGCATTGACATGGCTAAATGAAGCCACATATGCCTTCTCCCTAATATAGCTGTGTTCTTGGTTGATAAAAGCTTCCGGGGAGCAATCACATTTTGGTTATAGAACTGATTTTACCTAATTAGATTCTTATCAGTATGGCCTAGAAGTTCTGCTTGGCCCAGAAATTTCCCATTCCATGAATATTATAGAGAGACCATATGAAAGGAGTGTATGATGGTTACCTTCATGTTAGTATCACTTGTGTGTGTATGCCTGAACAGAGGGGTTTTGCTAGTGTGAGGAATAACCTTTTAACACATCTCTATCCAACTTACCCTTCAGTTTTCTACTGACGCAGTCCAAATCACAGATGGCGGTATCGTTCTAAATCATCACTGCCTATCATACGTACAATGGTCTTAATCACACATTATGTTTCTTTTTAAAAGCAGAGGTGGAAGAATAAATGCATGTTGATCTCTGTCATTTGTAATAGAGCAGACATGGAAGTAACAGCTTGTAATTGCCTGACATCTATAACTTGTTTGGAAATCTATCCTCAACTGCTATTCTTCCTGGTGCTTGTGTGTGTATGCCTGGACAGAGGGGAAATCAAGGCTATTCATCAGAAGCTCCTGGTAGTCCAATAAAGCAAGATGACCCCCTGAGAGTCTTCATTGTACAGCCCGGTTATTGGAAAAAGTCACTGAGAAGAAGCTGCAACATGGATCAACTCATTAATGTTTCCCCATCAGTGCAGACAGTTCCTGAAATGAAGAGATAACAAAGCAGATATTCAATTAGCAGGAAAAAGATAACTGCATTGGTCAGAACAGAAGGTGGCTTTATATCCTTTGTCCATTTAGATACATAAAAGCAAAACATTTCTATGTTGCTTTTCCAGGAATCCTTAAAAAAAAGATACTCTTTTTAACCCTCAGATTTTAAAAGCTGTAAAGATTTTCAAATGGCAGTCTTCAGTTTAAGGATATTACTGACCTATGAAAGCACAGATCCAATCAGTCCTTCAGAGGAATAATGCTATATATAAAACAACCAGTGAAATGCTCAAGAGAGTAATGGGGGGTGGAGTCTGAAGCCAATTAGTGGCCTGCTAGGACCTCAAAGAATATTATCTTAAACAGCTTTAATAAGTATATCAGAGAAACACAGGTTATGTCCTAACAGCCAGGAACCACACTGAGACAAGGAATAGGTCTCTAGTGTTTTATTACTGCTACATAACAGAGAATCCTAACAAACTGAAGAAGCGTGGGAAAAACCCAGACATATAAACCCCAAAGACTAAGGCGGGCCCGATCTGTGTCTCTTTGAATGGCCACCTAATTCCTCAGTACTACGCATGCGCTTTACAGCCTGGATGGGAGCCCCCTGCTCGCCATCCTCACTCATGACATCACCCTCCCCTCCAGATTTACATTTCATTTCAGCCCCCTCCCTTCCAGAGTTCCTTCCTCCCTCCAGAGTCTCATGAGAGTCCATCTCCCCCTCCAAGCTCCCATGGGAACTGGGCAACGATGGAAAGTCTTCAAAGGAAAACTCCTCCAAGGACAAATCAGTGCTGCTCTCCAGGTCTGATAACGCGTCTGGCCCAGGTGGCTGCTCCTGGAAAATAGCTAGATAATTAGAAGAGTTGCCCCCCCTCCCCCCTGGGAAATGCACGCCTGAGGTGGAGGGCTGCGGGGCCCCCCCTCTTCTGTAACTGGAGTCAAGGCTTCAGGCGGGGGTGGAAGGTGCAAACTTACGAATTCCTCTGCCTGCTCATCCAAATGAGGAATCTCTGGTAGAGTGCGAGGCTTGGGTTTGTGAGGGAAAAGCTGATGGAATCGATGAACCAGTGCTGGAGCATGTACATCTCTGGCATTCTCCCACGTGCGCTCTTCCTCAGGGTACCCTTTCCAGTGTATTAAATATTGGATGCCCCTTCCCCTCCTCCTAGAGTCCAGAATTTCCTCAACTTCGTATTCCCCCTCCCCCTCCACAATTACTGGAGGTGGGGGGGCAGTTGCGATCGCAAGGCACTTGGGGGAGGGTCTTTGGCTAGCAATGATCTGTGAAACACTGGATGGACTTTCATGGATGCTGGCAGCTGTAAGCGATAAGCCACTGGATTTATATGCTGTACCACAGTGAAAGGGCCTACAAACTTAGAGTCCAATTTCTTGGAGGGCCTGGTAGAGTTCAAAAACTTGGTAGAGAGCCACACTTTGTCTCCTACCACAATCGCTGGCCCCTCCTGTCTGTGAGCATCTGCAGCTCTCTTGTAAGCACTCTTTGCCCTGTTCAGCTGCTCCTTTAACAACTCCTGTGTGGCTTGTTGCTCTTTAAGAAAATCAGCTGTGGCTGGAACAGCTCCCTGCTGGGAGGAGGTGGGCAACACCCGAGGGTTAACCCCGTAGAGTGCCTGGAAAGGGAACATCTTGGTCGAGGATTGCACAGAGTTGTTATAAGTAAATTCTGCCATGGGTAGCAGGGCTGGCCAATTGTCTTGCTGATAAGTGGTGTAACACCTGAGATACTGCTGTAACCATTGGTTAATTTTCTTGGCTTGCCCGTTACTAGCAGGATGATGCGATGATGATAGGTGGATCTGGACCCCTAATGACTGGAAAAGGGCCCTCCAGAACCTGGAAGTGAACTGTGGGCCTCTGTCACTCACCAAGTGATTCACCATGCCTCTATACCTAAAAACATGGTCCATGGACAACTGTGTTGTGGCTTGTGCAGATGGGAGGCCCTTGCAAGGAATAAAATGTGCCATTTTTGTGAAAAGGTCCACCACCACTAGTATGGACGTCAGCCCCTGGACCGGGGGTAAATTAGTGATGAAATCCATGGAGATTGTATCCCAAGGCCTACTGGGGGTGGGTAGGGGTTGCAAGAGTCCTGTGGGCTTCCCTGGGAGAGGCTTGGCTCATCTGCAGGTGTGACAAGAAGCAACGTAACCCTTTATGTCTGCGGTCATCTTATGCCACCAGTAGTCTCTCAGAGCTCTATGGAGAGTTTTGAAAAACTCCGTGGCCTGCCGTTTGGTGGTCATGGCAAAGTCTCAGTACTTCTTCCCTCAATGAAGGGGAAATATATAATCGCCCACTATGCCAGAGGATTCCTGCCTCCACATTGAATGGGGGGGCAGTGTCTTGCGGGCCCCGCTGGAGGTCATCCATCCTGGCCCTGGCATATGGGTTCTATTGCTGCTGAGCTCTGACTCTTGTAAATAGGTCCTCTGCTTGTCTGCCTGCTGCTAAAATCTCTGTTTGGTTCCCCCTCATAGACTGATCAAAGTTGTGAGGTTGTAATATAGTAGCCTGTACCTCCTGGTGAGTGGCGGGGGTTGCCTGAAAGGATTGAGACAGGGCGTCTGCCAAGCAGTTTTGCGCCCTGGGCACATAAGAAATAACAAAATTGCAATGGGAGAAAAACTGGCTCCATCTGATCTGGCGTGGGGTGAGGGATCTGGTGTTTTGTAGAAGCTGTAAATTCTTGTGATCAGTGCAAACTTTCACAGGAAAGGTTGCACCTTCCAGCCAGTGCCTCCACTCTTGGGATGCTGCTTTAATTGCCAACAACTCCTTGTTAAAAACATCATAGTTTCTCTCTGCTGGTGAGAGCATGCGTGAAAAAAAGGCATACGGAAGCAATGTATTCTCGGTTTTGTTTGTATATTGCAATAATACCGCCCCAATGGCAATATCGGAAGCATCTGAATGCATGATGAATTGCTTCCTGGGATCAGGGTGTCTTAACAGCGGCTGGGATGCAAAGTGTTGCTTAAATTCTTGGAAGGCTGCTTGCTCTCTCTCCCCCCAAATGAATTTTGATCCTTTCTTCAAAATCTGTGTGAGGGGTCTAGCCCTGTCACTAAAGTTTTTTATGAACCGCCTGTAGAACTTGCAAAATCCTAGATATCTTTGTACTTCTTTAACATTTCGGGGAGGTGGCCAAGAGAGAATTGCCTGGACCTTAGAAGGATCCATGGATATGCTTTCTGTTGATACTTTATAGCCCAGGAAATGTAATTCAGTTAAATCAAAGGCACACTTCTCTAACTTGGCGAATAGCTTGTTCTCTCTCAGTCTTTGTAAGACATTACGTACATGGGTTACATGAGTTGTAGCATCCTCAGAGAAAATTAATATGTCATCTAGATAAATGACCAGATACTTATCTAGTAAATCAGAGAAAATTTGATTCATAAATCTGGAAAATATGGCTCCTGCATTAGACAAGCCAAAGGGCAAAACAGGGTACTCAAATTTACCAAACCTGGTGTTGAAGGCAGTTAGATATTCGTGCCCCTCTTTCATCCGGATCAGATTGTACGCATTCCTGAGATCCAACCTGGTAAAAATGCATGCTTTCTGTAAGCGATCCAGCAAATCAGAGATTAAAGGCAGTGGATAAGTTTCTTTTTTTGTTTGTTTATTTAAAAAAACTGAAGTTGTGGACCACTCTCATGGGTGTCTCCTGGGTTGCAGGTGCCAACGGGTCAGGCTTCTTTGGTACAAAGAAGGTAGGAGCAGACGCTGGGGAAGTAGATGGTCGGATTAACCCCTTTTGGAGATTAGAATCCAAGTAATCCTTTAAGGTGCCTAGTTCCTTGGGAGACATGGGATATTGTTTCCTTGCTGGAATCCTGGCTCCTGGTATCAACTCAATGGTGCAATCACAGTCCCTATGGGGGGGGGGAGGTAGTGCTGTGGCCTCTTGTTCGCTGAAAACGTCTGCGAAATCTGCATACTTGGCTGGCAGCTGGACCCCCCCTGCTTCCATGACTGCATTGGTTGCTGGAGAGTGGAGAGCGGCTTGAATTTGGTGGTGCTGGCATTCCTTAGCTGGGAAGGAGATTGCTCCCATAGTCCAGTTTAGCAATGGGTTGTGGATCCTCAGCCAAGGCGTGCCTAGGATTACAGGCACATTAAGCGATGCAGTAACATAAAGCTGGATCCACTCAGTGTGGTCTCCCATTGTCAGTTGCACCGGTTCTGTGAACCTTCTAATCGGCCCTGCCTTGAGGGGCTGGCCGTCAATGGTCTCCACTTCTATGGGACATGGCAATTCTATGGTCGGGATGTTGAAGTCTTGTACGGTTTGCACATCAATAAAATTGGTTGAAGTTCCGGAATCCACGAGGGCCTCTAGCTTGACCTGGTGCTCTGGGTTGACGTGCATTATTACTGATAAGTAGTAAAAGGATTGCCTGGAATCCTCGGAATGAGCTCTCCTTAATTGATTGATGGTGTCCCTGCTGAACTCTGTGGAGGGAGACCGATGGAGTTTCCCTGGTTGGAAGCAGAGGCAGAGATGGCTCTTCTTTCAGCTGCTTGCCCTGGGGGTCTTACTGAAGTTGCTTGGCTTCTCACTGGGCAACCTCTCACCATGTGCCCCTGGGCTCCGCAGTAAAAACAGAGGGCTCTCTCTCTCCTTCTCTGCCTCTCAGCCTCGGAAATAAGCCCCCTGCTCGCCCCGATCTGCATCGGCTCCTCTGGTCCTGAGTGAGTGGATGCCACAGAGAGAGCTGGAAATCCTGGAAGTGCTCTGAGGGCCCTGTTTCTCCCTGGCTGCATCTGTCTGAGCTCTTCTATCCTGGCATCTATGACCACAGACAACTGATATAAGGCTTCTAGGTTAGCTGGTGTTCCCTGGTGCACTAATTCATTCTTAATTTCTTCATCCAGCCCCTGTTTGAATTGGTCTTTTAATGCACTCTCATTCCAGTCCAGATCTCCTGCTAACAACTTGAAATCAGCAATGTAGATTCCCACCCTCTTGTTACCTTGCTTAAGCTTCCGAATTTCCCGGCTGGCAGTGACCTCTCTGATCAGGTCGTCAAAGTGTGCTCGGAAACCTGCCAAAAAGTTCTGGTAGTCGTTGAGAAGCGGGTCGTTGGTCTCCACCATGGTAATAGCCCATTTGGCTGCTGGTCCCTTTAGCAGACTGAGGATGAAGGTTACTCTAGTTCTGTCTGTGGGGAACTCTGCCGGTCTGCTGTTGAAAAACATAGTGCACTGTGTGAGAAAGGTTCTCGACTGTCCTGCTTCTCCTCCAAACCTCTCTGGTAGACTGCCCTGGGATCTCAAGACTACTGGAGGAGCTGCTGCTGCTGCTGCTGCTGGCGCCAGTTGTGGGTTAATTGGAGCTGGTTGTTGTAACTGCTGTAGCATGGCAGCTTGTAATGTGTTGACCTGTAGATCTACCTGTTGTTGGTGTTGTTGCAGGGCTGCTGCCAATTGTTGGATGGCGAGCCAAATTTCTTGGTTTTCTGAAGACATTTTCAAATGTCTCCCCTTTAAATTCTTTGTTCCTCCCTCTTTCGACGGGAGTAGGAGTTTGTTAGGATTGATGTCCTAACAGCCAGGAACCATGCTGAGACAAGGAATAGGTCTCTAGTGTTTTACTACTGCTACATAACAGAGAATCCTAACAAACTGAAGAAGCGTGGGAAAAACCCAGACATATAAACCCCAAAGACTAAGGCGGGCCCGATCTGTATCTCTTTGAATGGCCACCTAATTCCTCAGTGCTACACATGCGCTTTACAGCCTGGATGGGAGCCCCTTGCTCGCCATCCTTACTCATGACATCACCCTCCCCTCCAGATTTACATTCCATTTCAGCCCCCTCCCTTCCAGAGTTCCTTCCTCCCTCCAGAGTCTCATGAGAGGTTATTGATCTTACACACTCAGTCCTCCCAAGCATAAAGAATCACATGCTTAGACATAGTAAGTTCAAAGTAAAGTAAAATGAGTCTTACTGACTTTATTCTTGGTTCTGTTACATCCATCTCTGTGGAAAAATGAAGTTCCTTGTTTCTTCTGTTCTTTAACTATACTTAGTGATCTCTTAGCCCTATAGCTGCTAAGAGCTGTGTGCAGAAAGGTGAATTCCAGGCCCACCACATGGCACCCAGAGATGGAGCAGCACACATGCTTCACTCCCAGTGGAGAAGGAGGAAGAGAGAGAGAGGAAGTAGGAGTGGCAACACACAGCTTCCTCAATAGCATGGAGAGTTTGCATCCTAGAGCAACCATCCATATGCTAATGAGGCATGCTGGATTTGCCAGGACTTCCAACAGAGCCAACATAGCAGCCCAGCAACACATGTTTTTCTATGCTCCTGCCCTTTTAATTTAATTATATTTTTAAATAGTTTATTTTAGCTATTTTTTTTCTTCAGATAGTTTTAGTTAAAATAAGTACATTAGGTTACCATAGATTTTAAATTAGATTTTTACTATTAGACTATCTTAATATATTCACAAATTTTTACAGCAAGACGATTGTGGAGTAAAAGGTGCAAGTAAAAGCGTCTGAGTTGATTTGAACAACATGGGAAAAAGATAGAAACAACATGGAATCAGTCCAGACTCTCTCTCTTCTTCAGTGTCTGCTAAACAACCAAAGACAGAAGAACTTTTTACACGAAAGAAAACTGTAAGTAAAGCAAATCTTCTTCCTGCTTCCAACAAATTTGCAGCCCTTGAATCACCTGAATGGGAATTTCAAACAGAACTGGAAAAACAACAGTTGTGAGAGCTCTCCCTAGCTGTCAGGGAAGAGCTAAAGGAAAATTTGGACTCCCTTTCGGTCTCTCGCTGTATGTCTCCAGTACAACTTGCTAGCCCACCTAGTAACTTCAAGGGAAATAAAAAGAAAAAAAAGTTTAAAAATAAGATACAAAATCAGAATTTGGAGAGGCTCCCATAGGAAAATACAGCGGAGTTTATGGCAAAGCAATGTCTTCTTACAGCTCAGACTGCTATCTCACTATTTGAGCAGCTGTCAGCTATAAAATATGACTTAGGTCTGCTGGAAAAAGACTTTGAGGCTTTTGTTCAGAAATATGCAGCTGGACCTGCCACCTCCATTAAAACTAATGCTGAAGCTCCAGCAAAGCAAGACATTCCTGGCATGTGCTCTGACAAAGGGCAAGTCATTAAAGTAAAACAAACTGGCAAAAGTGTGCAATGACCAAATGACTGTACTAATAAATCCCTAGTCTCTGATAAGGTAAAGGTAAGAGGTGGTCTTATACAGACTGATGCCTCTCTGGATACAAAAGAGGAAATTCCCTGCAAGCAAAACCGTTTACTTCAGACAACCTTACTACAGGTTGCTCTCTGTATCTCCCTGAATAGTCTCAGTACTAGAGACCTAGATCGAGATATTGCTCCTGGAAGTTCTAAAACCATCCTGCTGGAAGCTACCCTCCAAACTCGGGCGGTGTCCCAACAGGCAACACTAGATGAACCTCCATCTCTGGCTCCCTTCCAGAAGAAAGACTCGGTATCTGCAGCTAATTCACTGATAGCACCCTTGGACACTGAATGACTCTATCCTACAGAAGGGGCATCTCTATCCTCTCCTGGAATGTTGCAGGCTGGAAAGCAAAGAGGTCAGGTGTTTCGTTTCTGGAACATATTTCTTCTTTCAGTATTCTTTTGTTTCAAGAAACATGGGCTACAGAGGATCTATCAATACTTGGGTATATTCCCTTTACTTTGAATGCAATTCCCGGTACAAAAAAGAGTAGACCATCAGGTGGCCCAAGTTCTATGGTTTCTGTTATACTCAGTGTCCCAGTATTTATGCTGGAGTCTTGCTCAAATGTGGCTCTGGCCCTCCTACTTATGATTTAAATTTTATTCTGTATTACTTGTTAAAGTATATTTTTCCCCAGTTCGTAGGCATAAGGAAATAAATAATTTGTGGGATCAGTTTGATACCTACACAAATTTGTTATCATGTCAGTACCCAGACTCTATTATAATAATGGCTGGTGATTTTAACACACATATTGGCCATCTGACACCCCTCTGCAAACTTATTTTAAGTTGCCAATGCCCTCTAAAACTGATGTGGGCTATTTATCAGCCAGACAATCTAAAGACCAAAAATTGCAGGATTTTGTTTGGCTCAATTTGTGGATACTTTAGATCTAGTTGTACTTAATGGTGCTGTCAGGGGTGACTTAAAAGGGGAGTTTACATAATGATGCCCAAATGAGGCCAGTGTGGTTGATTGTATTATGATTTCCCAGAACTTTGTGTGCCATATAGCTTACTTTTATATTGGGACTCGCCCTGATAGTGACCACTTTCCACTAATTTGTCTTTCTGTTTCTAAAACAAATCTTGAAACATTAGAAGTTGCCCACTGCCCCATTGACCTTACAATGAAGGGGCAAGTACAAAATAAGATCTGGCTAAAACTACATCTGGAATTTTGACCTCAGAGCCCCTGCTTCAAATACATAACCAAAGTTGCACATCTGATTCATACGAACAAGTAATATCATTGTATCAATCAATGATTGTTAATCTTCAAGCCCTCCTGATGAGATTTACAACAGCTAATTGTGTTTATGCACATAAAAGATCTAAATCTTGGTATGATAATGACTGCATTAAAGCTAAAAAGGCTGTCATGGCCAGGTGCTATTCTGACATGGCGCCAGTGGAAAATTATTGTTAAACGACCCATAAACAGCAACAACCAGTCGACGTGCAGACAGAGAGGAGCGGATGGCGATTCAGCACCTTGGACCAACAGTGCGCCGGAGAGGGAACTCGGGAGAGGTGTGAGATGAAAGGTGCCACCAGATGAAAGGAACTTTTGGGGAGGAGGGGAAACAAATGTATTTATGCTGACAATTAGAAACTGTGATCATTTCGATCTTTAGTTTGCTTTGGATCACTGCTCAATAAAATCCTTGTATCTATTCCATATCAGTCAGAAGTGCTGATTTAGCAAGGGGATCAGGGCCATGGCAAAGGCTTTCTTAAATGCAATAAATTCCTTTTGCCAGGAAAATTCTTTAAATGCTTCAAAATTACTTAAGGTATCTATCTATCTATCAATCTATCTATCTATCTATCTATCTATCTATCTATCATCTATCTATTTATCTATCTATCTTGAAGATAAAGAAATGGCAGGCTATAAGAGAGAATTGGAGTAATTTAATTTTAGCAGGAAAGCTCAAGAATTCCACTTGGTTCTGGCATTTAATAAATCAGTCTCTTACAGATAGACATTTTGGCCCTATTACACAAATATCTGCAGATAAATGGGAGGATCATTTTAATAACATCTTTAAAATGGAATCTGCTGTAATCTCAGATGTGATTCCCTCTTGTAATGACCTCCTGGATTGGCCACCAGTATCCATAGCTGAGATTAAAGATCTTATTGTCCAATTAAAACCAGATAAAGCATCTGGAGGTGATTTTACCCCCCCCCCAGAATTGTTGTTGTTTATTCGTTTAGTCGCTTCTGACTCTTCGTGACTTCATGGACCAGCCCACGCCAGAGCTTCCTGTCGGTCGTCAACACCCCCAGCTCCCCCAGGGACGAGTCCGTCACCTCTAGAATATCATCCATCCATCTTGCCCTTGGTCGGCCCCTCTTCCTTTTGCCCTCCACTCTCCCTAGCATCAGCATCTTCTCCAGGGTGTCCTGTCTTCTCATTATGTGGCCAAAGTATTTCAGTTTGGCCTTTAATATCATTCCCTCAAGTGAGCAGTCTGGCTTTATTTCCTGGAGGATGGACTGGTTTGATCTTCTTGCAGTCCAAGGCACTCTCAGAATTTTCCTCCAACACCACAGTTCAAAAGCATCGATCTTCCTTCGCTCAGCCTTCCTTATGGTCCAGCTCTCGCAGCCATATGTTACTACAGGGAACACCATTGCTTTAACTATGCGGGCCTTTGTTGTCAGTGTGATGTCTCTGCTCTTAACTATTTGATCGAGATTTGTCATTGCTCTTCTTCCAAGGATTAAGCGTCTTCTGATTTCCTGACTGCAGTCAGCATCTGCAGTAATCTTTGCACCTAGGAATACAAAGTCTTTCACTGCTTCTACATTTTCTCCCTCTATTTGCCAGTTATCAATCAAGCTGGTTGCCATAATCTTGGTTTTTTTGAGGTTTAGCTGCAAGCCAGCTTTTGCACTTTCTTCTTTCACCTTCATCATAAGGCTCCTCAGTTCCTCTTCACTTTCAGCCATCAAAGTGGTATCATCTGCATATCTGAGATTGTTAATGTTTCTTCCAGAGATTTTAACTCCAGCCTTGGATTCCTCAAGGCCAGCTTGTCGCATGATGTGTTCTGCATACAAGTTGAATAGGTAGGGTGAGAGTATACAGCCCTGCCGTACTCCTTTCCCAATCTTAAACCAGTCTGTTGTTCCGTGGTCTGTTCTTACTGTTGCTACTTGGTCATTATACAGATTCTTCAGGAGGCAGACAAGATGACTTGGTATCCCCATACCACTAAGAACTTGCCACGATTTGTTATGGTCCACACAGTCAAAGGCTTTAGAATAGTCAATAAAACAGAAATAGATGTTTTTCTGAAACTCCCTGGCTTTTTCCATTATCCAGCGGATATTGGCAATTTGGTCTCTAGTTCCTCTGCCTTTTCTAAACCCAGCTTGTACGTCTGGCAATTCTCGCTCCATGAACTGCTGAAGTCTACCTTGCAGGATCTTGAGCATTACCTTACTGGCATGTGAAATGAGTTCCACTGTTCGATAGTTTGAACATTCTTTAGTGTTTCCCTTTTTTGGTATGGGGATATAAGTTGATTTTTTCCAGTCTTATGGCCATTCTTGTGTTTTCCAAATTTGCTGGCATATAGCATTCATTACCTTGACAGCATCATCTTGCAAGATTTTGAACAGTTCAACTGGGATGCCGTCGTCTCCTGTTGCCTTGTTATTAGCAATGCTTCTTAAGGCCCACTCAACCTCACTCTTCAGGATGTCTGGCTCTAGCTCACCGACCACACTGTCAAAGCTATCCCCGATATTGTTATCCTTCCTATACAGGTTTTCTGTATATTCTTGCCACCTTTTCTTGATCTCTTCTTCTTCTGTTAGGTCCTTGCCATCTTTGTTTTTGATCATACCCATTTTTGCCTGGAATTTACCTCCGATGTTTCTAATTTTCTGGAAGAGGTCTCTTGTCCTTCCTATTCTATTGTCTTCTTCCACTTCTGCGCATTGCTTGTTTAAAAATAATTCCTTATCTCTTCTGGCTAACCTCTGGAATTTTGCATTTAATTGGGCATATCTCCCCCTATCACTGTTGCCTTTTGCTTTCCTTCTTTCTTGGGCTACTTCTAGTGTCTCAGCAGACAGCCATTTTGCTTTCTTGGTTTTCTCTTTCTTTGGGATGTATTTTGTTGCCGCCTCCTGAACAATGCTGCCAACTTCTGTCCAGAGTTCTTCCGGGACCCTATCTACTAAGTCCAGTCCCTTAAATCGATTCCTCACCTCCACTGCATATTCCTTAGGAATATTCGTGAGGTCATATCTAGCTGATCTGTGGGTCTTCCCTAATGTCTTGAGTCTGATCCTAAATTGTGCAAGAAGAAGTTCGTGATCTGAACTACAGTCAGCTCCAGGCCTTGTTTTTACCGACTGTACAGATGTCTGCCACCTTTGGCTGCAAAGGATGTAATCAATCTGATTTCGGTGTTGTCCATCTGGTGAAGTCCATGTATAAAGCCGTCTCTTAGGTTGTTGGAAGAGAGTGTTTGTTATGCAGAGTGAATTGTCTTGGCAAAATTCTATCAGCCTGTGTCCTGCTTCGTTTTGTTCTCCCAGGCCATGCTTACCTGTAATTCCAGGTGTCATTTGACTGCCCACCTTAGCATTCCAGTCTCCTGTGATGAAAATAACATCTCTTTTAGGCGTGTTGTCCAGTAGGTGCTGCAGATCCTCATAGAACTGCTCTACTTCAGCTTCTTCAGCATTTGTGGTTGGGGCGTATATTTGGATCACTGTGATGTTAGATGGCTTGCCCTGAATTCGAATTGAGATCATTCTATCATTTTTTGGGTTGTATCCAAGCACTGCTTTAGCCACTTTACTATTAATTATGAAGGCTACTCCATTTCTTCTGTGGTCCTCTTGTCCGCAGTAGTAGATCTGGTGGTCATTTGATGTGAAGTGGCCCATTCCAGTCCATTTCAGTTCACTGACGCCCAGAATGTCTATCTTTAATCTTGACATCTCACCAATAACCACATCCAATTTGCCCTGGCTCATAGATCTTACATTCCAAGTTCCGATGGTGTGTTGATCCTTAGAACATCGGATTCGCCGTTCACCACCAGCACCGTCAGCCGCTAGCCGTCCTTTCGGCTTTGAGCTAGCTGCGTCATCACGTCTGGGGCTAGTTGAGCTCATCCTCTGTTCCTCCCCAGTAGCATTTTGACCATCTTCCGACCTGGGGGTCTCATCTTCCGATGGTATACTGACATATCTCTGGTTGTACTGATCCATTTAGTTTTCACGGCAAGAATACTGAGGTGGGTTGCCATTACCTTCCCCAGGGATCGCATTTAGTCTGACCTCTCTGTCATGACCTTCCCGTCTTGGGTGGCCCTTCACGGTTTAGCTCATGGCATCATTGAGGTGCTCAAGCTCCAGCACCACGACAAGGTAACGATCCTTTGCTGAAGCCCCCAGAATTAACAAGGGAAAATAAGGACTGGTGGGCCCCAGTTTTGGTCACCTTATTTACACACATTAATAATACAGGACAAGTTCCATCTGACTGGAATCAGTCCATTGTTGTACCGATATACAATAAATAATCTTTATGACAGATTTTTATGTTCAAAGTTAGTGGATTGGGTACAAAATGAAAATATTATTGCTGAGGAACAGGCTGGATTTAGAGAGGAATGGTCAATGCTAGATCATTGTTTGGTCCTTCACCATTTGGCAGAAAGATGTTCTACCCACCCCCCTATGGTTCCCAATTTGCAACCTTTGTTGATTTTAAGTCAGCTTTTGATCTAATACCAAGGGAGAGATTGTGGGATAGTCTGATAGTATCTGCTAGCTCTTATTCAATTGCTTTATTCAGACACCTCCCTGAAAATTAGATGCACCCCCTGGGGACATTTATCTAAAGCAGTCCCAACTTATAGAGGTGTAAGACAAGGTTGCATATTAGCTCCATTACTTTTCAATTTGTATCTAAATCCAATAATTCAAGCACTTGCTGTTTCAGCCCATCCTCCACCTATTTTGGCTGATTGTGCAATTCCAGCACTGCAGTACACTGATGATGTAGTCATTATGTCTACTTCACAAGTGGGAATGATTAAAGCACTTAGGGCACTAGCTTTATTCTGCACAGATCAAAAACTTTCAATAAATTATCAGAAAACTAAAGCCCTAGTTTTTGCCTGACACCACCATAAGATTCATAAATGGCAAGTAAATGGGACTACAGGTGCACACCTATCAATACCTTGGAGTGCAGTTCCATGCTTCCTTATCCTGGAATGCTCATTTTCTATGTTGCACAGACACAGTTATTGTAAGATTCTACCATTCAAAAGGAGCTCATTATATTCCTGCAGCTTGCAAGGTCTTTCAGGCTAAGGTGATCCCTCAGCTTCTCTATGGCTCTCAAATCTGCTCCCTTGCTAAGCTCAATTCTATTGAAACCATCCAGAATAAGTTTATTAGAGCCATATTGATGGTACCAAAAAGTATCAAAAATGCCATCCTATGGGTGAAACAGGTATAGTTTCACTGGATGCCAAAGCATGGTTCCTTCTTCTTACCTTCTGGCTAAAGTTAATTCGGTTGCCTATAGGTTTAGCCCCATTAATATTTAGATATCATTTTAAGTCATCTTGGCTAAAAAAAGCCTTAGGCAAAATTAAATGGCTGGGCTTCTCTATGGAAAGTCTGTGCATTAGGATTTGATAATGCTAGAACCGCCTTGAAAAAATGAATCTGGGATATACTGTAGATCTCCAAACAAATTTAAGTAAGGTGCTACACTCTGATATCTGTCATTTTCTTCCAGAAGGGTTCATCCCAGCTTCTTCTTTATCATCCATCACAATTTTGAAATTTTGTAAAGCTTTCACTTTAGCCAGGCTGGACACACTGTCTTCAACAGTCCTATTAGGATGTTTTAAGGGTACTCCTATGCACCTTCAACTATGTCCATGTGGTGATGGCTCAGTAGAAACCCTAAGCCATATATTGTTATATTGCTCCCAATATAAGGACTCTAAACAGATCCTTATATATCCATTATTGAAGAAATTTCCAGGCAGGGAGAGTGACTTCTATCTAATGCTACTTCTTTTGGACAAGGACCCAAAAATATCCTCCCAGGTTGCCCAGTTTTGTGCTAGCATCTGCACAATACGCCGCACCATCACTTAGATTTTGAATTTCTTAACATAGTATTTTATTTCAATTCATTTTAGAATTTTCATTCTTAATTAATTTTGGATTGTAGTATAGTAATTGCTTTTGTTTATACACACACACACACACACACACACATATATTAATGTAAGATTGTTATTATTGTATAGTTTTATTGTGTCTGGCCTTAGGACTGTAATAAACATGTTGCTGTTACTCTTTTTAACCCTCAGGTTTTAAAGGCTGTAAAGAATTTCAAATAGCAGTCCTCAGTCTAAGGATATTACTGCCCTATGAAAGCACAGAACCAATCAGCCCTTCAGAGGAATAATGCTATATATAAAACAATCAGTGAAATGCTCAGGAGAATGACATAATTTTAATAAATTCAAGCTGATTGCAAATTTGCATCAAGTAGCCACTCTGGCTTTGCACTCCTATTGTATTGTTGGATTGATCTTGCACTCTTAATTTCATACTCCTCATCTTCCCTGTAAAGAGTGACAGTTGCCTAGAAGATCAGATCACACAACCACAGACCTCTTTCAGTCTGGCATATCACATGTTGAAATACAATGCTTCTTAAAAAGTGGGGTTGGGGAGAAAAGAGGAAGGGTCATCCAGCCTTCTTTCTCACCTTAGATCCAGTTTTCATAATCAAAAAATGTTCCAATTACCATTTAGTTGTCAGTACATATTTTCCAGTGGCTGAGAAAGCAATGATCCCCTTTTGTGGATTTTGAGCTCTTTAGCTCCTGTTGCTAGTCCCAGCTCCTGCCAACCTAGCAGTTCGAAAACATGCAAATGTGAGTAGATTAATAGGTACCGCTTCGGCAGGCAGGTAATGGCGTTCCGTGTAGTCATGCCGGCCACATGACCACGGAAGTGTCTACGGACAAATGCCGGCTCCTCGGCTTTGAAACGGAGATGAGCACCGCCCCCTAGAGTCGGACATGACTGGACTTAATGTCAAGGGAAACCCTTGTATTAAAAGCCTACCCCAGCAAACAGCCCAAGGTAGGAAAAATGCCAGTGTTAATTGACCTTGTCTACATCAGTAGAGTTTTTATTTTTGTAGTGCAATCCTACACACTTGATCTCCCCATCCAGATGTATTCCAGATGTGCTAACCTTCCACCTCCATTTACCATCCTACCAGATCTGTGGAGGGGTGGGTGGGAACTCTTGCCACTAATGAAGGGCCAATGATATTATTTACATTAGCCATGGAAAGAATTGAATTTATAAGCTTAATAGAAAGGATTTAGATGGATCCTGGGAAATTTCTGACTCCACATTGGCCTGACTCTAAGAAATAACACCAAGCCAGCTCTGTTTACTTCATAGAAAGATAAAGCTAAGCAGGGAGCAACCTAATGAGTACTTGGATGGGAGAACATCAGGGCTGAAGGCTAAACAGGGAAGTTGAGGGGAAAAAGTGCCAGAAGAAGGCAACCATTTCCATATTGATAGTAACATATGGCTGCAAGAGCTGGACCATAAGGAAGGCTGAGAGAAGGAAGATTGATGCTTTGGAACTGTGGTGTTGGAGGAAAGTTCTGAGAATGCCTTGGACTGCAAGATCAAACCAGTCCATCCTCCAGGAAATAAAGCCAGACTGCTCACTTGAGGGAATGATATTAAAGGCAAAACGGAAATACTTTGGCCACATAATGAGAAGACAGGACACCCTGGAGAAGGTGCTGATGCTAGGGAGAGTGGAAGGCAAAAGGAAGAGGGGCCGACCAAAGGCAAGATGGATGGATGATATTCTAGAGGTGACAGACTCATCCCTGGGGGAGCTGGGGGTGTTGACGACCGACAGGAAGCTCTGGCATGGGCTGGTCCATGAAGTCACGAAGAGTCGGAAGTGACTGAATGAATAAACAACAAAACCAAGAGAACTGCCTGGTCATAGACAGGTAGTCACTAGGAGATGAGTCAAACTCTGGGTAATCTTTACCTTTTTTAATAGGACAGGAAGGAACACAGAAAGAGCAAAAGTTTTCTTGACAAAGAAGTCTTGTAATTATCAGGTTGCTAGAAGCAAGCAAGCTGAGTGCTCCTAATAACAAATTAGGAAATATCCAAAAGTTTGGGTCATCTGGGAACCAGCAAAGACACCTCTATGTGAAGGTGTCTTTGCTCTTCTTTCTGCAAAGTCAATCTGCCTTTTATTCCTCTTACTGTTTTTACAATAACAGCCTGAGTCACTGATGGATAGAAAGAATGCATCAACTGATTGGCTAATGCTCTCCCTTGAGCATTTTTTACCAATAAGCTTCTTATGCAGTGAACCTTGGTAAGTAGGGAGCATTGGAGTTGCTTCAAAGAAGCTTCCCTTCAAATTGCTGAGCCTGGGTCTTAACCTCAGCCAACTGATCAGAATTTGTTGAAAAGGAGAAAAGTGTTTTGATTTTTTGTGGTAGGCAAGACTCGTGAAACAGGCTGCCTGGACAGGAACAAAGTGACAGAAAGAGGCTTATTTGACAGGTGATGTTCCACATCTTTCTCTTCTGTTGTGCAAAGAGGTGATTTGCACAATAGGTTGCTGTATAGCTAGAGTCCGGATGAGACTGATTTCATGGTCACAAATGGCAAATGGATGTTCCAGAGGAAGGATGACAGAGGAAGCCTATGTCTTGAGTGCTTGCCTTAACATACACTCCCCCCAACACACACCTGCAAATGGAAAAGAAGTCAAGAGCAGTATGTCCCCATAATTGATCATAGCGAGGCATACTGTTCGCATGCACTTTATATTCAAGGGCTGATAGATTTCTAACTTTCTAAATTTGGCTGTATTTTGTTTCATCTAATATCCATAGAATTCCTCCCTCCCACCCACCCTCCCTTCCTTCCTTCCTTCCTTCCTTCCTTCCTTCCTTCCTTCCTTCCTTCCTTCCTTCCTTCCTTCCTTCCTCTTTTCTCCCTAACCCCACTTTTTAAACTCTGTCTTTCTCTCTATCACTCACACACACACACACACACAAACACATACACAAACACACACACAGATACAATCTCATTTGGACCATGCTTTATTACATGCTTTTGGCTGACTGCCAACTCCCAGCTTGCAGCTATTTCACATGGTGCATCTTGAGCTGTATTTGGAGTCCCATCTCTGTGGGTTATTTTTGTCCCATGGAGCCAGGAACTGGAACATAATTGTTCTAACACACACTGCTCACTGGCAGGATTAATTGCTAATGCACATGCTTGAGTTGTCACGCTCCTGGTGGTCCGTGTCATTTTCTAAAACACAGATGTCCTATTGTTACTGTGATGCTGAAGCCACTATAGATATTTCTTAATTCCATCACTGTTCCTTGGAGTTGAGTAGCTGTGAAGGCTACTTCAAGAAGCGGCAAGATTGGGTTGTGGGTGGGTGGGATATGCAAAAGAATCCCAGAATATTGTGGGGATTGTAGTGATAGAAGATTTTACATATATAGAACTTAAATATGAATGTATTTCATTTTCATATATTTTATAAGTAGTATTCATAGGTTAGAAACATTTGCACTTGTATTATGGCCCTGAAATCATGTTGTATTTCCTAGAAGAATTTTGTTGACTTTCTTACTTTTCCTTTCTAGCAGGCCTTGATAGATAGCTGTGTCCATAAGATAAGGTGGACATTCCAAGGATAGCTTCTCCAGGGGAAAGGCATTGTTTAATAATGGTCACAGTGTCCTAGCAAGGATGGAAGGAAGTCCCTTACATGGAATGATGTTAAGAGAGAGGGAAGGAAGGAAATTCCTAGTATGGAGTTAGGTTAAGGTAGAGTATGAGTAATTGAATAAGAGGTGGTATTCTAAAGGAGGAATTGAACGTATATAATGTGCTGCAAGGAGGGGGTCCTGTGCAGCCACCCACCCAACAGCTTGCTGCCATTGCTTCTGCTCTTGGGAGAAGAATAAAGAACTTAATTTCATGCAACTGCCTGTGTCTTTGGTCCCGGCTCAGAAACGAACCTGATAAGGAAATATTAAAAAATTCTAACAGTAGGATGGACCAAGACAGAGCAACATTAGGTTGAGAGGGGACATGATAGCTGTCATGAGTAAGGACAGCTGTTTCTGTTTTATTGACTATTCTAAAGCCTTTGACTGTGTGGACCATAACAAATTGTGGCAAGTTCTTAGCGGTATGGGGATACCAAGTCATCTTGTCTGCCTCCTGAAGAATCTGTATAACGACCAAGTAGCAACAGTAAGAACAGACCACGGAACAACGGACTGGTTTAAGATTGGGAAAGGAGTACGGCAGGGCTGTATACTCTCACCCTACCTATCCAACTTGTACGCAGAACACATCATGCAACATGCTGGGCTTGAGGAATCCAAGGTTGGAGTTAAAATCGCTGGAAGAAACATTAACAATCTCAGATATGCAGATGATACCACTTTGATGGCTGAAAGCAAAGAGGAACTGAGGAGCCTTATGATGAAGGTGAAAGAAGAAAGTGCAAAAGCTGGTTTGCAGCTAAACTTCAAAAAAACCAAGATTATGGCAACCAGCTTGATTGATAACTGGCAAATAGAGGGAGAAAATGTAGAAGCAGTGAAAGACTGTATTCCTAGGTGCAAAGATTACTGCAGATGCTGACTGCAGTCAGGAAATCAGAAGACGCTTAATCCTTGGGAGAAGAGCAATGACAAATCTTGATAAAATAGTTAAGAGCAGAGACATCACACTGACAACAAAGGCCCACATAGTTAAAGCAATGGTGTTCCCTGTAGTAACATATGGCTGCGAGAGCTGGACCATAAGGAAGGCTGAGCGAAGGAAGATCGATGCTTTGGAACTGTGGTGTTGGAGGAAAATCCTGAGAGTGCCTTGGACTGCAAGAAGATCAAACCAGTCCATTCTCCAGGAAATAAAGCCAGACTGCTCACTTGAGGGGATGATATTAAAGGCAAAACTGAAATACTTTGGCCACATAATGAGAAGACAGGACATCCTGGAGAAGATGCTGATGGTAGGGAGAGTGGAAGGCAAAAGGAAGAGGGGCCGACCAAGGGCAAGGTGGATGGATAATATTCTAGAGGTGACGGACTCGTCCCTGGGGGAGCTGGGGGTGTTGACAACTGACAGGAGGCTCTGGCGTGGGCTGTTCCATGGAGTCATGAAGAGTCGGAAGCGACTAAATGAATAAACAAAAGAAAAACATTTTTTAATAATAACAATGCCACTGATTCCATAACAGGCTGATTTCCACCCCCACCCCTGTCTCAAAGAAACAAACAAACCAACCCTAAGGTTTTGACAGCAACAATCAGTAACTTTTAATGTTAGCACTTGTGTGACATATACTGACCCTCCCCCCCCCCAAAAAAAAGCCCTTTTCCACCCTCCCTTCTATAAGCCCTGATTTCTTTTATGGTCTTGAGAATAAAAGCCTTCTAGATCAACCCTCTATGGGCCAATTTACACCTGATCTTTTCTACATTGGTTCTGGAGCCTTTGGTAATGAATGGGATGCCCTGCAGCCTTGTCTTTCTAACATCGATTATCTCTTTCTTTCCTGTTGTGATGTTTATGACATCCTCTCCCTTCCCCTGCTAGGGTTTCCTGCTGGTTTCACAGCAGCTTTTCAGTCCTTGGCATCTCACAAATGCTTTGAAGTGTGCAGACACAACCTACGGGTAGATTGCGTCTACCTATCTCACAAGATCTGGCATGTTACAGTCCTGTGCATTAAAGAGGACCATCTGGAGGGCCCCAGGAAGAGAGACTTTTCTGTTATGGAACATCATATCCCTGGAGATTAAATTGGCCCTGCTGCTGGCATTCATAAGGCCCTGAGGATGTGGCTCGGTACCTGGGCACAGAGGTCAGAATCTCAGTTGGCGCCCATGAAAGGGTTGTATTGAATCTCAGCTGCCGCTTGTGTCAATGTCTTGTATTTCTTTTGTGGTTTCTACTTCTTTTAATTGTTGTTAGCCACCCAGAGTTACTTGCTGGAGATGGGGGCAGCTATATCAATAGAAATAAATAAACTCATATTGATATACTGTACATACATGCAAATAAAGGATCAAGACCCTGCCCATTGGCTTCAACACTGTCCTACCCTCAGTTTTAGCAGACTGCAGAGAGAATCTGTGCATCGCACTAAGCTCTCTGTGTGATAATTAATCCAGGACATCGGTGATTCTCAATCAGAATGTGCAAATACCTGCTTAGGTTCCAAGGTTAGTGTTTGGCTGAGATATCAAGGTTCTATTAGGCCATCGGACAGGCTCAGAAATAATATGCAATAGCCAAAAGACTTCCATATTTTTGCCAAGAAAATAACATGACAGAAGCCCATTTAGGTAACAACACTTGATTGACCTTGGCTGGTCAGAATAACCCATCCAGAAGGGTTCTGCTGGTGTTTCTAGAATCAGAAGATTCTCCAGGGGATCAGGCAGGAGCAGACACAGGTGGCAGAGATCAGAAATCAGTGCAAAATGTTGTGCAGTGAAATTTTGCTACTTACAGCGATTTATTATTATTTTTTAGATATTTAAAAAATGCTGAGCATCATCATCATCAATACAGC
This sequence comes from Candoia aspera, assembly GCF_035149785.1. Taxonomy (NCBI): domain Eukaryota; kingdom Metazoa; phylum Chordata; class Lepidosauria; order Squamata; family Candoiidae; genus Candoia; species Candoia aspera. The sequence continues at coordinate 6,386,521 of NC_086157.1, forward strand.
ATTTACCAGCTCTGGAAATGGACAGCAACAGGCATACAATGGAAATGATTGGAAAACCACAGTTATGGGCTTTAAAAAGGTAGGGTCAGCATGCAGGGATTCTCTCCAGTCTCTTTACCAGCATAGGCCATATCAAAGTCCTAACAGCCATTTACCACCAAGAAAGCTGTCCTCAATTACTCTTATTTTATTTATATATGTATGTATGTATGTATGTATGTATGTATGTATGTATGTATGTATGTATGTCTTTCTTTTGCTGGCTTTTTTGCAGTGCTGAATTTGGCCCTGTTCTGTTCAGTTTTCAGAGACTCATCCTTCCGATGGGCACAGAGAGAGAGAGAGAATCCTGATTCTCTTAAATGATTTCTTTCCAACATTCTGTTGGATTGGAAAGAATTAAAAAGGATTTAAGCATTCATCTCAGTGCTAGTGTTTTAATGGAATAATATAGAAATGCTGATTAGCTGTCATCATGCTGGGCCCAATTTTCTTCTGCTGAACTTGGAGGGAATATTGAGACTTAAAGGATTGCAATGGACTCCTCCATCATCAGCAGCTTTCTAGAAAGCCTTCACTAATGTCAGCATCACTCCAAAGTTGGGGAAAAAGCTGTCAGAAATACTTGTAAGAAGGAAAGCTAGTCTTCTGATGCATATATCTTCAGCATTCTGCTCTTCCCATAATATCTTTCTTTTCTGATAACCACATTACTGAACAGTTCCTGATTTCATGATATGGAGGGCCTTGTCTAGGGGGATTTGAATAATTTGTCAGTGGATTAAAATGACATTTTCCTGACTGGCTGCCCTGCTGATGGATCAGAAATCAGCTTCTTGTTTTAAATAATGAGGTTTAGATTGTAGTGGTACAATCTTAACCTCATTACTTAGCACAATGAGACATCCCCTTATAAAACTTGGAGCATTTTAAATCTTGACTTTAAAAAAAAAATGAAGTGTGTGAACAGACATCAGGAAAAGGCTGCAAAAGGACCAAAGTGATATTGTACATGGACTAGGTTTAAGACTGTGATAAGATATGTCATGCTTATTTTTTAGTACAGAATAAGTAAGGATGTTTTTAGAAGGATGGATGACAAAATAACATCCATTGGCTGAAAGTCCAGTCTAGTGGGAATAGTAGACCAGGTAGATAAGCATGGCTACAGATTCTGTTCCTTTGCCTTCAAACACAGTACAGGTTCATGGTGTTTCTACACAACTCAGCAGGAAACATCTATCTTTTTACTGCTAATTGTGCATTTAGAGTAACAATATCCTTAATGGATCACCACCATTCCTACCACTTCCTGGTAAACCAGCCATCAGAGTTCAAAGCTGGAATTGGTCACAAAACATAAACAAACAGTTGATAGAAGCAGCATAATTTGGTCTGTGCAGTAGCTAAAACAGAAGTCTGTCTCTCTTTGCATCTTACGTAGGCAGAAACGTCTCTAAGTAGTGAGGATCTTGTGGATCAGAACTATATCAGGCAAGGTCACAATTCTGCTAATTCTACATGTCGTCAGAAATTTATATTTCTATCACTGATTTTTTTGTGATAAAAAGCAAACAAGCTACAGAGAATTTGCCACCTTTCAACAATCAGGTAAGCTAAAAACCATTCTCAAATAGCCAGTGTTGGACCAGCAGCAATATTTATATGAAAAAACATATTGAAATCAGCTCCCGTCTCCCCCCACCTTGACTAAAAATATTCTATAAGGTACTTAGGTATACCATCCCTGGGCTAAATTAGCAGTTACTTTATTTTGTCCATTCCTACCCAGGAATGAATGAATGAATGAATGAATGAGTGTGTGTGTATATATAGTCTATATAGTCTCTCTCTCTCTCTCTCTATGTGTGTGTGTGTGTGTGTGTGTGTATATATATACACACATACATATATACATACATACATATAGTCTGTATAGTGTGTATAGTATGTGTGTGTGTGTGTATGCATATATATATGGATCTCATTGAACATAACAAGGCTAGAAAGCTTAATGGCCCCAGGACAGTTGTACCAATGTCTTCTAGTCCATAATCAAAATGTTTATACTTTGTATTTTCTTGCTACAAGTTAAATCAAATTATTAGAAGCCTTGGGTATAGTGATTTGTACACAATAGGATAATCAAGGTCAGTAGAAACTTGTTAAAAACATGTTTGCATAATTAGCAATGCTTTAGACTCAAGCTATGCAAATTTTCATAACCCTGATATAAAATATTAAGCAGGATCCCCAGGATCCCTTCTCTTTTTATTGTGGTAATGGTCAAAACCCATTGTAATGTGTGAAATATTTGGAAATATATAAAATTTAGCATCATGTAATTGCTATGGTTTTGAGGCCAAAAATGTGAAAGTCTATGCAGATGTGAATATTATTGATTTGCTTTGATTTATATAGCTTAATTTACAGGAAGTAAATCTAGTTTCATAAAGTCATAAATAATTGCACAGTAATGCATTATTTTTATGGAACTTTATCCCCACTGGTTCCAAGATTCAGGTTCAAGGCTATTGGCTTTGAGATAAATCTCAGTAGAATGTACAGCTGAATGAAATGCACAGCTTATTCACCTCTGTGGTATTTTTGGTGTTTCAAAATGTACTGTTTCGTATTTCTGAAATGCCATAACTGAAAATACTTGTCAAGCACATCTGGAATTCAGTAGAAGTGAATGGGATCATAGTGTGGAACAAATTATGGACAGCTATGCAAAATTGATAAAAGTGATAAAAACTGGCATCTCTTCATACAGATTCAAGCTGTGAAGTGATTAGTTCCTTCTAACCAAGTGGATTTTATGGAATATTGGGAAGCAGAGGGATAGTTAAAGGATTCCTATGATATGGAAAGGGAGATGCATTCTCCCTAAAGTATTGCTATCGTCAGAAGGGATGTAAGTACCATCCGTGTTTCTCTACATTTGTACATAAGTTTCCTTGGAATCTTTCTGAGTCAAAATGCAAAATAAGAAATGGAGACATAAATAAAGACTGAGGATAATTCAGGGAGGAATGTATCCCTGCTGTATCCTCTTTCCCTATGACATGGCCCAGTTCAGTGACTGCTAATGATAGTAATTCAGGGAGTTTGTCCTAGCCAAATTGAGGCTATAGGCCACACCTTATCACACCTCTTTGGAAATGCTTTCCAGTTCCAACAGAAACAGTCCTAGGAGAGAGGGAAATGTGTTTCTCTCCTGGCACTAAGGCAGATGGGAATCATAATCTCTTCTCAGATGCAGGATAATTTTATTTTTTCCCCTTATATGTTTTTGATGTGTACTCTGCTCCTTTGCCCATAGGGCTCCTGAGGCGGCTAGACATATATATATATATTTTCAAAAACCATGGGATCCAGCAATGCTTACTGCTGATTCATATATTCTGAAAAAGCATTTTGCCACGAGATGGATCTAAAGGCAATTTGGCTGCCTGGGGACTGCTGAGATTCATAGGTAAACTGCTTTTTGCTCTTTGGAAGTACAGAAGGGATTCTATGTTGAATGTTAAATAGATAATTATAGTTCTAGCTACCTACCTACCCTGTCCGGGGATGGTTACTACATCAAGGAAACAACAGGCTAAGGACACTTATTTCTATGCCAGCCGCTCATCATTTTCAGTCCCTGAGCAGCTGAAAGATGATCTGCTTATCTTTATATCTGCCAACTTGCTATGTTGAGAACAAGGAGAAAATGGATCACTGCTTTGCCCCACAGCAAAACAAGTGGAAGAGAATGGAGTTGAACAGCATAGTGTCACGTTTTGTGGACCAACTCATTCTATGCTAAAGAGAAGTGGGAAGCTGCCAAAACACTTGTCAAATTTACTTATGTTCGTTTTGTCTGTGGTAGGAACTGCAAAGCTGTCTATTAAGCATTTCTCTTAGCAGTACCTAAAGATCAGGAGTTGCAGGAGGTGAGGCATGAAAAGGAGGGAGGGAAGGAGGGAGGGAGGGAAGGAAGGAAGGAAGGAAGGAAGGAAGGAAGATAGTAGTTCAACAGTGGTTTCAACTACACTGCAGATGTCAGAAACAAATGGCTCAGCTCAGCTCCCCAACTGTCAAACCCTCTCCAACAGGGCAGGTTCAAGGAAATAACTTCAATAAGAAGCTTGAATGCAAGAATTAGGGGAAAGGTCAGAATCTGGGAACCTGCATCAGTAACCTCCAACTTTCTTTTTTATTAGTGAGCTCAGTAAGGTGTTGGGAAACTTGAAAGACCAGGTTAGGGACAGATCATCATGGGGAAAATCTATCAAGTGGACACTAAGAATCAACAGCAACTTAATAGGACATAATCAATCAGGTGGAATCCCTTTGAAAGTTTTGAATCTTTTCTTCTAAGGCTTCCTGGAGGTCAGACTGAGTTGCCTTTTATGAGGTCAACTACTAACCAACTCTTCTCTCATCTGTCAAGTCTCTATGGCTAGATGTCCTCCTGTTTCTTTCCCACTCTTCTCCAATCCGTCACACCAACACTGCTGCCACTGTGGGGCTATAAAGTTCCAGAACCTTTTCAAACTAGTGCAGATTTATAACATGGGAATGACCTCAGAAAAAGCAAGAGTCAAGGCAGGGAAGTAGTTGAACACTGCATCAGTAAAACTGGAGACTGAGTCCATGGAGATAAAAGATCATTAATAAGACATGGATTCCTTGAATGGTCTTCTCTGTACACTGATAGGTAACTGTTCATCAGTACTTTGTACTCTCTTGACAGACTGGGAAAAGACTGTGCCTTGGTGTCCTCCCTAAGGTATCTCCTATCACTAGACTCTGTGTGTGAGCCAAATGCAAGTTAGAGCAAGGAATAAAAGATACAGAATTATAATCCCCATATGTGTTTAGTAATACAACATGTACTCCAAGGTACTTGGCCTGACTTGGGTTGATTTTAACAATTGTATACCATTTTATATTATTTATAAGATTGCCTCAATAGTGATGATCTACTTTATTTTCCTGTTCTAAACTTTTGCCTTCAGATCGTGTAGATGCTGGAGTTTTGTTTAATAATAGATGCAATCCATATGGTGGAAGCAACCCCTACTGTCAGGGGATTACTGAATGCCTACAGTATTTTGTCATAAAACAGTTTGCTGATCAACCATTATAAAGAAATCCTTCTTTGCATCTTCTTTGAGAAGACTGATAATTTTGTTATCAAACAGATGGCCCAATAGTTGAACATTGCTATGCCTTCTTATATCCGCTATGATTGATAGGAACATTGGACAGTGCCTTATACCAAGTCAGTCCAATGTCCATGTAACTCAGTAATTATGTATTGACTAGGAACAAGGCAAAGTTTTCAGGAGTTCAGCTAAGAGGTTCTCTCAAGCTAGCTGGGATAACAAGGAATTGAAACTGAAAAATTAGCACTGAAGTATATATTAGCTTGCTTGTAACAGTGCACATAGCATTCCTTTCTCCATTTTTCTCCATAATGCCTGCCCCCCAGCATTGGCAAAGCCTATCCTGTATTAAAATGAAGCCTCCTGCTTTTGATCAGCCATGCAGAATATGGACAGCTATCAATAGAGTGTGCACTAATCATGGCAGGTGTGCAGACTCCCTATATAAATGGGGCAAGATACCATCTCCAGGGCATGACTGCAAACTGTTAAACACATAACACAAGAATGTAAGTCTAGAGCCTACGAGGGGAATTTTGCTGATTTCCTGATGGCAACTGATGCTGCAAAAGACTATATTAGTAATCTTAATGTTCGTTTTTAGTTATAATTGCCCTATGACCAATCTATATTTTCTATATACTTTTTTATATTCCTATTTTTTAATATAGTACATTTGTAATATGTATGATGTGCTGCCATACGATAAATAAATAAATAAATAAATAAATAATCCATAATACACCTAAGGTAGGTTGGGCTGAAACAGAGTGATTTGCCCTAAGTTACCCTGTAAATTTCCATGGCTGAGGATGGACTGTAATATGAGTTTTTCCATTGCTAAATTTGTTTATTTGGCGACATGCATGCCATCTCAGGTCACCAGAGAAACTCTGGGTATTAGGGTGAATAGAAATATTAGGAAAAACAAACAAACACTGATATATACCACGCATAATGGATGTGATAATCAACTCACACACACTCATTACAATCAAAATACATTGTTAGAGAGTAGATCACTTCACTTCCATCCTCTGTGGAAGGATCCCCAAATTACATATCAGTTATACCCAGAGAAAGGCAACCCCACGAAACTCAAGATGGTAGTTTCATGATGACCAGGGGTTAATTTAAACCAAAGCCACTTCATTACTCCCCATCCAGGCCCTTACAGTCTTCAGACACTGGGAGAGGACCTTCATGGCATTGCTTCCCCAACCAGAGATGACGATGTAAGGCTAGATAACATCCACACTTGACCCCATGCCAATCTTTAGATTACATGCTAAAGTAGTAAAGGGGAACATGAAGTAAAAGAATGTTTCTGTTTGAATTTCACTTATCTGAAATATCTGCTATATTTGTATCAGCAGATACAGCCCACATTTCTTTGGTTATGTGTAATTTGCCTAATATGCTGTCTAGAAAATGTATGTATTTTAGCACTCATTCTGCACATGCTCTAAACAGGAAGACTTTGACTTTCCCGAACTATATTTTTCTTTGTTAGTAAAAACAAAAGTTCTGCCTTCCTTTACAGGCAACCTATGAGGATTAATTAAGGTTTATAAAGCCTTGTCATTTTCTTCAATAGAAACCATCTATAATATGTAGCTTTATAAGGCTGCATTGTTATTGCTAAACCCGATGAATCTTGGGCCTCTGGAAATCACACAAAAACACCTGTTCTTGGGAGATTTTTAAACTGATATCTTGAGCTAAGTTGCTTGGATAAGTAATAGATAAGCATCTGCACTTACTGGATGCTTATCTGAATTGAAAGCCCAGGCAAGCAGAGGTGGGAGTCTTCCTGATAATCACCGAAAGAGGCATAGGAGGCAAGATGTAAACACATAAACAAAAATAAAGCTCTCAGTGCTATTTCCACAAAACAGAGAAGCATCTGAGCAGAGATATTCTAAGGACTGATTCATGTATTTTCAGTGCCATTTTCAAAATTGAGAAAATTGCTTAAGCCTGCACAGAGGGAAAGTCTCATGAGAGAGTGAGATGGAAACAGCATTGCAATCCAGTTTCTTCTAAGAGTCTTCAGCTGGCTTTGACAGTTCTACGGTATATATAATTTCTGGGGTTCTGAAACAAACAGCACTTGAGACTCCATACATTTTTTTCAATCTCTCTTTTATTTGTCTTATCAAAAGCATGTAGAGTTTATAAAGCTGGGCCTCTCCTATGTGTTATTTAAGAAGAGCTGTTTCTCAGTCTAACTCATGTGTTAAAGTTTTAGAAGCTAACAATAGCTCCAGTAGTTACCAACAGAGGGTAAATATCCTTGTCACCCATATATATTATTAACTTTCTGTGCTTTTTATGTTATTGTAAGCCACTCAGACTGTAGCAGCATATACGTCAAAATAATAAACAAACAAATAGGTGAGACTGTTGGGTTGGGTTGTGTGTGTGTGTGTGTCTATGTGTGTGTGAAGTCAAAACCGATCGAGATAATTTCTTTTCATCAGCTAATTGTCAAAAATCAACCTGGATACCAAGTAAGGCTGCCTGTGATTGGGTCATAGCGGAGACTCATAAGCTTCACCACAATTTGAGTCCTCAAATCTGCATTACCATATGCAGGAGCCTGAGAAGGTTGAATATGAAGAACTTTCTTTATATCTTTCAAACATACAGGGGTCCACTTCTTTGTCTAGGGCTGTCACGTTTCCCTTAATATTCCATAGGACCATGATAAATTAAAAAAAAAACTGTATTGAGGACCATACACACTCTCCCCAGAGTATAACATCTTTAGCATCAAAGGAGAAGTCAATAGCTAAAGACACTCACCTCCTTTTTTCCTGTAGGATTTGGAAAACCACTCTCCTGGGAACAGCTGTCTTCAGTGTCTGGCGTGTCCTGAACTACTTCTGCTGTTAGTTAGTAGAATTTCAAAGAAATAGAAAAGGTTTGCCTCCACTGGATGGATGGATGGATGGATGGATGGATTCACTGGAACAGCTACAGATCTGATTATTTATTTTCCTGCCCATCAATGTAACAAAATTCTTCACAGAGCAGATGTGATACTTTAGCAGACCAAACAAGTTGAATGACACCTTCAGAGTCCAAGAGCATAACTACACTGCTAGGTTGGTCTGGTCTGGTCTACCTTGTGAGGCTGTCAGGATGGAATGAATGAATGAATGAATGAATGAATGAATAAACAAACAAATAAATGATTTTTAAATCAATAAAGGTGGCAGAGCATGCACATGCATTTGTCTTCCAAGAGTGATAACACATTGTTCCATAGTCAGCATAGCCTTCCTGAAATCTGCTTGGTCATCAGCTAGAAATTTCTTCTGCTCTAGACAATCCAGAAAGTTTATTAAACAGGAAGCATCCATATAGTATGCTGGGGAGATTAACTGGATGATGATTAGAAGGGTCTGCGTTGTTGTCTTTCTTAGAAAGTAGAACAGTAATGGAGTGATTCCAGTCTTTAGGAATTTGGAATGTACAGTATTGTTAATATGTATGAAGAGGGAGGCCAGAGAGGGAGCCTACCAATTAACATGACTTTTCATCAGTTCTTAGGAAATCAGATCACTGCTGGGGGCTTTCCCAATTTAATTGATTGACTGGTTGACTGATTGATTGATTAATTAATCAATTTCCACATAAGAGACTGATGGCAGGGAGGACAAGTGTTTAAGGATGTGGGTTGAGTCAAAAGGCTGGTAGGGGAGGACCTGTACAGCTTCCTGTAGAACTCTTCCCACCTCTCAGAAATCTTAACTTTTGGCCAGGCCTTCTATTATTTGTGGATGTCACGAGTACTGATGGCGAGCAGGAGGGGCCCTCTATCCAGGCTGTAAAGCGCATGCGTAGTACTGAGGAATTAAGCAGCCATTCAAAGAGACACAGATCAGACCCGCCTTGACTTTTGGGGTTTATCTGTCTGGGTTTTCCCACACTTCTTCAGTTTGGTAGGATTTTCTGTCTACTGTAGCAGTAATAAACACTAGAGACCTATTCCTTGTCTCAGCGTGGTTCCTGGCTCTTAGGACAGTGGAGCTCATAATTATCTTCCAAAGAAATGTGGCATTTCTGTCCCTTGTGGCTTGAAAAGGCCTCTCTCATTTCATTTGTATAGTATTTCCTTCTTTCCTTAATTGGGTTTTCATAACTTTTTTTGAGAGCTAATAACAGATTCCTAATGATGGCATGGTTGCTAGATCCATAATAATTGGAACTGCCACTGAATCTTCCCTGGCTTGCCTGCAGTCCTGCTCAACCAGAGTCTCCACCTAAGATGGGAAAATTGGTTCATAGTTCAGTTTGCTGATAGGCTGATAATGACAGCTGAAGGCCATACAGCAACACTGGCTGTGTTGTATAGGACTAAGGCCTCTGAAGATGTTGAATCCAGTATTGGTTAAAACTAAACTGTTATTCTTAACCTGGCTAGGATCACACACACACACACACACACACAAACACACACAGACATACACCAATTATCCTAAAAGTCCTTGAAATGATAAAGTTTTTAAATAAGTTTTTTTGAAAATTGCTTTAGAAAAATGTTCCATGATTAAGTGTTGGCCAATTAGCAGCAGAGGATCAGCCTTATATACAATATAAAAATAAAGTAACAGGTGTTAGAATAAGACGAGGGGTAAAAAGTGGCATTCTTGTAGATTCTGCACCTAAAACCTATTTTTTTTAACTTTTTCATAAATGGTAAGCAGTTAGAAGTAAATAATGAGGTGACCAAATTTACCAATGACCACATTATTCAAAAGTGTGCAATAAAAATAAATGGCAGTACACTGTGAAAAATGTCTCTAAGCTAAATAAACAAACTGGTAGATGCACTTCTTTGTATTAAAATGGAAAGTGATGCACACTGGACCTTCCTATCCTAAAACAAAACAAAACAAAAACAAAGTCTTATGGGGCCTGAGTTGGTGATGCGACTTGGACTCATGATGTATAACTCAGTCAAATGAAAATAAATAAATAAATCTAATATTAGGAACACTGGCAAAAAGGATTTGAAACTAAAACTATTGATTATCTGAGAACATTATGCAAATCTATTGAGTACCTCATTGAAAATACTGTGTTTATTTCTGCTTATAAATCTTTTTATTTATTCTCAAAAAATAAAATTATAACCATGAGAACGTTCTGGGATGGGACAATCAAAACTATCATTGGACAAGAAATGCCTCCCCTACAGAAAAAGAAGACACAGTTTGGGTGCTGATTAATTTAGGAGAAAAAGGTGAAAGGCATATATATGCTCCCTTGTTTATCCATTAGGCATAAAACTGCCACCAGGGAAAGCAGAATCACGCCTACCAGTCCTGTTCCCAATTCCAATGCACCTGCACATCTTCTCCTGTCCCCATTTACAGTATTTAAAAATAAGATTTTTTATTACTCAGTTACACTTATCTATATGCATGAAATGGCTGCGTAAATTTTAAATACATGTTTTTGTCATCCTCTGAATATATAAAACTATGTTTTAGTTTTATAATAATGGTGCTGTTAGTTCGTAATGATATTTCATCCAGCTGAATGAGAAGAAAGAGCAGCAACCTTGGAAACCTAAATTACTATTAACTGACTGTTTGTCCTGGAACAAAGAACCTTGTTATTTCTAAGAGAAAAGACCTGCTTTATCAGTGACCGTCAGTTTGAGAATGTCTTTGTCTTCACTGTGAATGTTCTCCAAGGACCAAATGAAGGTCAAGTTATTAAAATGTGATAATAAATTATAATATTTGTGTTAGTTAATTAAGCCCATCATTATCAAAAATCCTTTATGTGTTGGCTCTCTGTTCCTGTCCTTTTCCATATCTGATAGGACAGATCAGCGCTAGTGACCTAGATAGGAACACATCAATCCATATTTGGCCATTGAGAAGGAATGCTCAACAGCATCTTGTTAAGAACAGGACATTGTCCTCAGCATAAGGATCAAATGGAACTCCTGAAAACTCATGTACATCTTGCACATTCGTACATTTTGGTTCTTCTCATTGCTCCTGCTGAAAAGTCTTATTCTTGCCACATACATAGACACAACATGACTGATTCCAGAGCTACATATGGGCAGTTTATTTTACAATACTGCCCAACCAGGTGGCAACATCTATCCAAACCTAACTGCTCTCAAAATGCTAATTAAGACCTTCTTAGCATTTGCATGTGAGGCCAGCAGACAAGACTAGAAGTCACAACATCCCAGAAACAGCCAATGGCAAGCCACTTCTATACTGTTGGTAAGAACATCAGACAGACATATCCATGAAGTCACCAGGAGTTAGGCTTGACTTAAAAGAGGCTTGACTGAATTTACAATAACGGAATTGAATTCTGCTGAGCTGATTTCATATTTAATATGTCGTTGTCCTCTCATCATTCTGTGACTACTGGCTTATTCAACAGTTTTATTACGCTGTACCCTTGTTCTTCTCAAATCACAATACTTCCCAATATTTTTTTAATAACTTGTCCTCTGTCTCTCCTTCTAGTCCAGTCATAGTCGGTGGCTGCCTCCATGGCATTTTATTTCATTTCGCATTTGTTTCTTCCTTTTCTGGTACTTATTTTCCTATTTTTCATATTTCTAGGCATTCCTCATCTCAGAAACACAGGTTTCAATTTATTTTCCCATGAAATGATGTTGACTTTGCACAATTGTGCATATGCCCTCTGTATATTACCACTGCTTGCCAAATGGTGTGTCAGTCTGCCACAGCACACAGAATGAAAAATGAAATATAGATGTATACGTTGGGAGGGCATTGTAAAGTGCACACAATAGAAACAGAAGTGGAGCAAGACAAATGAACCACTTTAAGAATGAGATCTACAGAAGGTAGCATCGCCTAACGAATCTTGGCTGATCTTGAGAAAGTTTAACGTTTTAAGGGTATTCCTATGCACCTTTGGTTATGTCCATGTGGTGACGGCTCAATAGAAACCCTAAACCAGATGTTGTTATATTGTTCCCTATATAAGGACTCTAGATAGATCCTTATATATCCATTATTGAAGAAACTTCCAGGGAGGGAGAGTGATTTCTATCTAATGCTACTTCTTTCAGACAAGAACCCAAACATATCCTCCCAGGTTGCCCAGTTTTGTGCTAGCATCTGCACATTATGCTGCACCATCACTTAGATTTAGAAATTCTTAACATAGTATTTTATTTCAATTCATTTTAGTATTTTCATTCTTAATTAATTTCGGATCGTAGTATACTAATTGCTTTTGTTTATTTATTTATATGTATGTATGTATGTATGTATGTATTAATGTAAGACTGTTGCTATTGAATAGTTTTATTGTCTGGCCTTAGGGCTATAATAAACATGATGATGATGAGAAAGTTTACAATGGATGGATGTGGTTGGTTCTTCAGTGGGAAAACTAATCCCAGGCTAAACTAGGAATTGGAAAAACCATGTGTTATAAAGCAATGACAAACCGCAAGAAAACAATGTGGATCAGACATTAACTGTGGCTTGAAGTAGGTGTTACCTTCCAACAGCTGCCAAGCTATCCATCTACCCACTTGGAGGTATTGAACACTTCAGTAGGGCAGACCTCTAAGTAGATCTCAAATCATTCAAAGGCATCACAGCAAATCCTGGACAAAGGTGTGTGCCATTCCCCGGCCATGGTGGGCCTGCACTGACCACAGAAACTAGTTAGGATTGTCTCATTCCACAGAAACCATCTCATGTTTACAGTCATTATCAGATTCCCTCTGTTAAGCACCCCCAGTGCCAAGAAGATTAGATTGGCAGATATTCAATCTTTTGGTAGCAGCATCTGATTGTGGAATCAGAGGAATGTTTTATTTTAGATGGTCTTTTTATTTTAGAACACCCTCTTCTGTTGGATTTTCAACCATGTATTATGCTTACTGCTGCTCTTCCATTCCACTGCCAAAACTGGTTTGCTCCAGTATTCTTCATTTCTCTTGAATTTATTAGAAGCTTTCACAAGTTACAATTTCTAGTAGTTGGAGGTTGTAGTTCAAAATCAAGCAAGTAAATGAGAAAATTCTGGTTTTTTAATGGGACTTTAACAAACAGATCTGACCATGATATATACTTCCAATGGTTACAGAGGAATTATCCAGGACATTTCCTACTGAAAACAATATAATGAAATTGACTGGTATTCAGAATAAGAGATCCATACATTAGTCTATACTTCATCCATTTCAGCACCACATGTATTGTGTTATAAATGTGTTCTACTTAATTTCTGCATCATTTTGCAGTTAGGAAAAAAAAAGTATATAAATTGGCTTTCTCTAATGTACAGATTTAGTGCAATTTTCTGTGCAATTACATCTCTCTCAGCCTTTCTCTCATTCCATTATATTTTAAAATATGTATTTCTAACACACATAACTTTGAACACAGCACTTACACATTTTTAAGTAAAAATTACATCACAGTGCTAATCACAACATTGAAAAGTGTGCAGATACTGAAGGAGAACTGTTTCAATTTCAGAATTAGCCTATAAAGTGTGAATTAGGTCAGTTCACTTAAAATATGTACTATTAAAAAAAAAAAAAACTGTTGTATGTTCCCTAATTTAGGGATAGAATACCTGAATTACTTAAAAAGTTTGGCATTACTTTTCCAGAGTCTAAAATACTATGGAGTATGTTTAAAATATGTTCTAGCCAAAAGTATGTATCAGAATCTTTCTCATTCATAGAGTTGGTCAACTTTTGTTTTCTAAGCACAATATGAAAATTGTATTGTATTCCTTAATACATTGCAGTAAAAAGAAAATAGCAAGGAATGTGTTAAGCGACAGAAGTATACCTTCCAGAATGGAAATAAGCTTATAGTATGCCTATTCAGATATCCCAGAATGCAGATAGAAAAAAGAGGTCTATACGGTATGCTTTCAGACTCCCATGTCCCATGGAGTGTAATCAAGAACTTTGGAGATGATTTGGTAAGTTTCAAAAATTGGACAATATCTGCACAGGAAATAGTAGAGAGTGTAATTTAGGGGCCAAACATGTTTCCTGCTGTCAGTGTCTGTCAGCACACACACACGCACACACACATGCACACCGCACACAAATATGGTTACTATCTGCATTCAAAGATGAGCTCTGTTTTAGGAGTTCTTAATTGTAACAAGTGCACAACAAAGGCATTGTTTCATAATTACCAGTGTGAGAGATAATAGGCAACAAAATGTCCTCATTGCTACAGTGTGATGCAAATTACATCAGGAGCACCAAGAGAATAATCCCTTGCTCACAGAAGCATGTGTAGCTATGTCTAGAATTAAGTACCTGGAAAGATTAACCAACAGAGACTCCTTCTCCTTCTCCTTCTCCTTCTCCTTCTCCTTCTCCTTCTCCTTCTCCTTCTCCTCTGCAGAAATGACCTCATGATTCATTTCTGCTGTGTGAAAGTCAAGCAATAGACTCTAAAGTGCCATAAGCCAAATTTTATAAAAAGCAGGATAACTTAGTCTTGTCAAGTTAGGAATGTTACAAATGGCCCCAAATAGACAAGCAAATTGCACAATTAGCCAAGACCTGCTCTGGTAATTGGTGTTACAAAATATGTCTGATCTGACACATCCTCGCTTATGGAATTGAGCAATGGCTCCTTGGGAACATATCCACCTGGATTTTGCAAGACCATTTTTTTGGCATGGATTTTCTTGTTGAGACAGATGGCTATTCCAATTTGCCAGGGCTATTTGGCATGGTCATACAAGCTCAGGCAGGCTGCCTGGCCAAGGAGTAATGGAGCAATGGCTTCCAAAATTTTCTGACACAAAATGGCATCATGTACTCGACATCTGCACCATATTGTCCAGGCACAAATGGATTGGCAGAACAAGGCCATGAATTAGCCAGAATCCATCTCTTTGAAACTTTCAGTTGGAGGGATAGGAATGCTATGCATTGGTTGACCGACATCCCCCTGTGCAGTGTATTTCTGAGACTGACCTCAGATTTTGACTGAATGTATTGGATGGGAGTGGGGTGGGGGATATTTCCGATTAACACTTTGATTGTTGCTTTGCCTCACCTGCTCATAGAGGTTACTAGTCTTTCACAGGGTTTTGAACTGAGCAATACAATCACACCTTGGTGGGTTTGAATGCCCCAACTCCATTTTTGTTTAAATGGATTATATGGATGACCCTGATTTGATGTTATTTTTGTATCCTCCCATTGGTCAGCTGGAGGGAGCACTGATTATTTCACATGCTACATCCTCAGTAGCTGTCTCAGCAAAGACAATTATGGGTCACCTTTAAATTGTTTCTGTGAATTTAGAGAGTAAAAACAGGAGTAGCTTTCTTTTACTTCTATTTGCCAGCACTCCTGGAACTTAAACTCGATTTTTTTTTTAAAAAAAAAGAAAGATTTCTAGCTACAGTCTCTTCTTTTGCCTTGAGAATATATTCCTTTCAAATACCTCTCAGTCAGCAAGTTCTTGGCAATTCCAATTGCAGGTAGAAGTTTTTAAAGAACAGGGAAGTTTGCTTTGCTAATTGACTGAATGGAAAAAGTAGAGGGCAATTTCAATTCTCCTTTCTTTCTGTGCAGCTTTCTTCAGCCTTAGTCCCTCTTGCAAATGGCTTTTCTCCCTCTGTCTTTCATACCCAGCTTTTTTTAAAAAAAGAGTGATTCAGAGAAAAAAGAAAAGAGGCTGTTTGTGAGAGGGAGCTGCTGTAGAAAAGAGTGATAAAGCTGGAATGAATCTCTTGTTACCAGCCTGTTTCTAAAGAGCATATTAGATACTGAGTTAAGAACATGGCAAATTCACTTACTGGTGAAGCAGGGAAAGTTCAGGCAAGCTAGTAGTTTTGTGGCCAAAATGGAGGAAGAGGTTGACATCCAGAAAAGGATTTCTTAAGCCAGTTTCATTTCCAGCAAGGAGCAAAAGCCACTGTAGGCTGCGGGGTAGAAAAGCCCATAAGCCCATAGATGAGCTGCTGGGGGGTTGTTTGATCACTGATTCCAATGCTCAGTGGAAGGATCCTAATTAAAGCATTTCCAACAGGTATCTGTCCAGCCTCTGCTTGAACACAACCACCTCCCCCTTGACAGTTCACTTTGTAGCTGAGCAGGTCTTACTGTTTACTAATTCTTTAATGCCAAACTGGAATCGATTTCATTTAGGGCCATTATTCCATACCCTGCACTCTAGGAAAATAGGGGACTGGTCTTAACTTTCTTCTATGTAACATTTCCCAGGAACCTGAAAAGAGCTATCGCATTGCCCTTTGGTTGTCTTTTCTCAAGGCTCTCTCCATTTCTCCTCATAATGCTTAGTTACAAGTACCCTTATCTTGCATCTCTTCAGGGTCCTTTGAAACTTTTGTAAAAGATGAGGCTAGAACAGGGCATGAAATGGCATCTAACCAATGGAGCATTTTATTTCAGATACTTAGTTCTTATAATATGGAAACTGTACTTCTATGCATCTCCTATCAACCTTTTTGGTATATTTTTCTCTTCTTTCTTTTTTCCTCTCCTCTTTTCAAAATACTTTTTTTAAAAACAAAGCAACATTGGTACTTCCCTGAGTGCAGCTGTTTGTGATCTTAGTTGCAATGTCACACTGCTGAGTCACATTCAGGTGGTGAACAACTACTGTTCCAAAATCATCTTTTGCACCAATCATTACCAACCCAAGTATGCTCCAAACTATGGTACACTAGAATTCTTTTTCATAAAAGAACAAAGGATAAACCCCCTTTAACCCTGCTTCTATTCTGTTATTTTCTTCCCACCACACTAGACCTTTGTTAATACAGAGAAAATGAATGAGGATCAAATTGGAGAAATGGGCTGACAGCAAATGGAAGACTGAGAACCAGGTTGGATGGAGTTGATGGCAGAGGGCCTGGTTACTTGAGGACCACCTGTCTCCCACAGTATCTGCCCAGTTGGTTCAGTCTGGCCCGGTTGGTGTGCTCTGGGTTCCATTGATTAAACAATGCCATCTGCCAGGTCTACGGGAGAGCTTCTTCTCTGTAGCAGCACCTGCCCTCTGGAACGGGGCTTCCCCCAAGATTCGAACAGCCCCCACTGTACTGATGTTTCAAAGGGCTCTAAAGACCCGCCTTTTCATCCAAACCTTTGGCAAGGATGACTGATGCGACTTTCCTGCCTTTTCTTGGTATCCATCTGGGTTTGTTTTCTCTGCCACCTTTGTTTCTTTGTTTTGTGTTGTGTTTTTGTATTGTTCTATGTTTTTAAATGCTTTTAATAACTTGTAAACTGTACAGAGTTGCTGGTAGTTGGGTGGTACATAAATTTAATTAAATAATAATAATAACAACAACAACAAGTGAGATCTTTGAAAAGAGTAGTTTAATGAACAAAAAGCTGTTCATGAATTGATATATAGGCATGGTAGAAGAATGGATGGTTTGTAAGGATAAAAAGGTATGAAATAATATTATAAATATAGTCAGCTATGAAATTGGAAATAGCACATAAAATGATCCATTCTTAATATTTTCTTAGTGTAAAAATGACTTAAGAATCTCAAGTCTATAGTATGATGCTCTGCTTTCAGGAAGCCTACTCAATCCTCATCTTTTTAAGTTTTGCATTAAGATTTCCTGGATTAGTTGTATGGATCTTTCCAGTCAATTAGGGATCATGTACTTCATAATAACATGTCATGGTGTTACTCTGTCAGTAAGAATTTGCATCAGGGACATTTGGTATTCCTTGTAACATCAAACAATGCCCACTCACTGAGGTTCAGCCAGAAAGATAAACTCTCAAAACTGATTTTATAGTAATCTGTTACTCCATGGATTGTTCTTGCCTGAGGAAGGCTCCAGGTTCAGTCCTTGGTGTAGCTAATTTGAAAATGGATCTGAAATGCAGAGTATGCTATGAAGTTATGTTTTGTGATGGTAGTCAATTTAGACGTAGATCTACCTCTTATGACAATCCAGCATTAGTTGGTTAAAGGGCTGTTCCACTATGCACATGCTGTGAGTAATGAATCCTCTTATGTGATTACCCACAAAACACATTTGTGAAACTGAGCTTTTCCTGAAATGTACCCCCACTTATGCATTACTGAATTGCCAAACCTCAAAAGGTTTGTGAGGGACTGAATAACAGGGGCATACAATTATAGGCTTGAGACAGTGAACTTTAGACAACAGCTGATTAGGAAGAGACCATTCCAAGCTCATAAAAAACAAGAACAGTATGGAAAAGGGCTATGACAAAAAAATCACCTATTTCCAGTCTGTAAAAGTTGGAATCAAAAGGAAGGGAGAAAGGGAAAGAGGAGCTATTTATAGATATGGCCACTTAATAATAGCAGTAGGGTTTCAGGGAAATTAAATGAATATTGTGGATAATGTCAGAAGACCAGAAAAGTAATTGACAGACTTATTTATTTAAGGGTCTTTTCATTCTATTCCATGCCTATGCAACTTATTTTCTGGAAATTTTGTAGATACTACCGGACATATTCTAGTGCCAATGTTTCAAAAAACACATTGGGGTTAAATATCTATATATGTAGTTGCTAGTTTCCTATAGATTATTCCAGCTTTATATTCTCCCCCTGCCCCACTCGTAACGTGGGTCTTAATTAAGATAAACTAAGTACAGATGTTGGAAACAAACAATAACACTGGTGGAAGGAGAGTGAGAAGCAGAAGCAGAAGCAGAAGAAACAAATATGTAAGCAATTTTCCCCAAACCTGCTACACTCTGGAGTAATGTGTCCAATTCTGGTTCTCTTACCTTAAGGTAAAATTTAACAGTTATTGAAAAGAAAATCCAGCAAAAGTATCACAGATGATGAATGGTCCTTGGGAATCAGGCATGATGACGAGCTACAAAGTTAGGAAACATTAAGCAAAGACAGAATGATACTTCCCATTTTATTTATGGGATTAACATTTTGGTGGTTGTCAAGACAAATGGGAACCTATTAAGTGAGATTCCGTCACTTAATCTCAGTTCCGCTAATGCTTGCAAGAAGCGTCTCATACGGCATTTGTAACCAATCTGCAAGCCTCAGTGGAACTTGCCATGGACGGAAGAGGAATGACCTACCCTATGTCCTGGAGAAGTTGCACAAAATGGTGGCATCTTCTTGCAGCCAACATTAGCCCAGGGTTCCTGGCTTGCCACTGTACATAGAAGGAGGGAGGGGAAAAAAATGGAAGTGGGAAAGTTGTTTCATCAGAAATGCCTGCTGCATTCCTGTAATCCAGGCCTTCTTGAAACTGTATTATACTATAGGTTCTACACCTCCTTTTGCTTGCTGCTATCAGTAACAACTCAACTCAAACTTCCCTTGAGCTCATTGCAGAGTCTGCTGTGTATAAATTTTCCCCACTCTGGAGCTTCCAGAACCACTGAGATACAAGCCGGGCTGAGAGATTTGGGAATTAATAGTTCTAGTATATCTGAAAGGCATCAAGTTGGGAGAGATTGTTTCCATTGGCTTGCCTTTCCTGTACAAATTAACTGAGAATCTTCATGCAATAAATACCAGGTTCCTTTCTGGAATATATATAGTTTTAAGATGCGGGGTGGGGAGAAAGAGGACTCTAGATAGTGAAAACAAAAGCCTTTCCCTCACAGGAAGGGCTAACAACAGGGAAGATGCTGTTCTTCAGCTACAAGGTATACAGGTTGTCTTTGCTTAACAACCATTCATTTAGTGACAGTTTGGACTTACAACGGTGCTGATAAAACCAACTTACAACTGGTCCTCACACATATGACCATCACAGCGTCCCCAGAGTCACAAGATTGTGATTTGGGCACTTGGCAACTGCTTTGCATTTATGACTGTCGCAGTGTCCCGTGGTCCCATGATCACCTTCCCGGCCAGCTTCTGGAAAGCAAAATCAATGGGAAACTGGGTGATTTGCTTAATGATCAGGTGGTTCACTTAACACCTGCAGTGATTCACTTAACAACTGCTGCAAAAATAGTCATAAAATCAGGTCAGATTCACTTAATGACTGCTTCACTTAGCAACCAAAATGCTGGTCCCAGTTGTGGCCCTTAAGCTAAGACTACCTGTAGTGGGCCAATGTGGTCTCATGGTTGAAGTTAGACTAGGACTAGGTAGAATCATTTTGGGCCAGCCACTCTCCTCTTCACTTTCCAGAGTTTATATAAGGGAAATGGGAAGAAAGAACACAACCTTAAAACCCTGCAGGAAAGGCAGGGTATAAATCTAATGCATACATAAAAATAAACAAAGGAGTGGAATTAACTCATAGGAGACATTTGAGGATCAAGAACCCTTGTTAGTTTGGAATTTACTGCATCAACCAAACATTTCACTGCCAGCAACTCATAGCTAAAAAATAAATGAGCTGTTCTTAATATGCTACCTCAGACTTCCAAAATTTCTCACAACTCACGTGTGTGAACCTGGGCAAAACTATAGGAAGGCTAGTTTTTCAGGATGAACTCAGGGACCTACTTTATATCAACTTGGACTTGATATGGAGCCTATCTGTAACTCAACTTTGTCAATTCTGTGGCCAGCAGCAGCTTTTCTTTTTGCATCGTCTTCTGCCTTAGCCTGCCTTTGTTCATCTAGATGGACTGGCTCAGCCTCTTGACTGAGCTAACTGGCTCATACAAGACTTCTGCAGACTGGGGGTGAGGCAGAAAAGACCCAGTCATCACCAGATCTCTTTATGAAACATGGGGAAAATATTTGATTATAAATAGAAAAAAATACAATTCTACTTTCCTGGGTATATTTAAGTCTCTGGGCAGTGATGTGCTCACAAATACCTTCCTTGGCATGTATTGGGTACATTGTTCCATCTCACTGTACTATACACACACACAACACAAAGTCAGTTCTCATTATTCATGGTAGTTATGTTCTATAAAGTCACCGCGGACACTAAATTAGTGAATACTGAACCATTGTTCCTAGGGGAAATACAGAACACTGGTTTATAGTATGAGAGCTGGAACAAGAAGGCAAAGCATCACCTTGTTTGACCTCAGGTGAGAACATGCGTGTCAGGTAGTCATATTTTTGCTGGTCTGCCTAGGTCTGCGAATCCCCTGAAAATGCATTGATTTTGAGGTTACAAATAAATTTTAGCAAGCAGGCAAATTTGCAAACACAGAATCGGTGAATAATGAGGATTGACTGTATATATTAAATGCTGAATGCCTATTGCCCAAATGCTTTGTTTGAAAGAATATTCATTTGCCCAGAAAGGGAGAGGAAGGGAAGTGGTGGTGGTGGTGGTGCTGGTGGTGAAGACAAAGAGCACTGGGGGAACTGCAGAGGAGGGTAGCAGAACCCAAAGATTGCCTACCTCTGGCTTCAACCAGGAAACAAGCATACTAAATGCTAGGAACAGGGTTAGATACACTCTCAGAAGCCAACACAAAAAGAGAAAAGGAAAAGCATGGGTCATTTGCCTTCCCAAAATGGGTTCCAAAGGAACATCAAAATGGGTGCAAGTTGGCAGAGCCTTAACATGTCTGTTTTCCCTGCCCCATATTTTGCTGAAAGCCTTGCAGAGATCATGTTGCTTTGTAAGCACCAGTTGTCTGCTCCTATAATCCATTAT
This sequence comes from Candoia aspera, assembly GCF_035149785.1. NCBI lineage: Eukaryota > Metazoa > Chordata > Lepidosauria > Squamata > Candoiidae > Candoia > Candoia aspera. The sequence goes on from NC_086157.1 coordinate 6,408,279, forward strand.
GGAAAACAGATGCAGAGATGGTTAAGAGAGGGGTTCTGCCCTTTGATCTCCTTTCCTTGTCTCAAAGAGTTCTTGTGCACTCCTCCATGTAACATGCCACCTATTGATGTTCTGATGTTCTCAGAGTTTGCATCACTTCCTTCCTCTTTCAGTTCATTGGTTTCTATCCCTTAGTTTAGGTATTTCCCTGACTTGTTCTCTTGCCATAATGGAGAAGAGAACACTACTGGTCCTTAGCTGTAGATAGCTTTCAGTAAGGCTTTCTTACCATTGTGGTGTTTTGTAAAATAAAACTTACCTTTATTTATTTATTTCTCATGCAAGAACCAGTCATAGGAATACCTTTTTTTTTTTAGAAAGTTCTATTCCCAATTTGTTGTTAATCAACAAAATTGTGCTGCCAGCAATCAGCAGTTTGCCAACAAAAAAATCAACAGCTGCACAATCTTGTGGAATTTTGTGGAAGCAGGGGGGGAAATAAAGTGGCTGGAAGTAGTCAACAGCCAAGATTTGCCAACTGCATTCTCTGTAGTCTTTAACAGCTTGGGCGGTAGACAAGACCACATGACAGTGATAACTGGCCATATGAACTCCCATTTCTAAAAGCTTCCATTGAAACAAAGTCCCTTCCATTCCCAGGAGCACTCTTCCCATGCGGAACTTTCTCTTCACATAAGGGCATTTTTTAAATTTTGCCTAGTTCAAATATCTGAGCTGTTCTTTATTCTGCATTAACATGTAATGCTCAGGCGCCTTACTCCTGATTTTTTTATTTTTTTTTAAGTTCCAACAAAATTCTTGCTTGCTCCCTTAGAACTACTTATCCAACCTGTCCTTGTATTTTGCACAGAATTCAGTCTGGCTCCTCCAGACACAGTTTAATTTTCTGGTTTATCAGATCAATTTGTCTCAGAGAACAGTACCAGGTGAAAGAGCAGGTCATCAATTCCTCCTGAGTACAGGACTGGATAGCACTGAAATTGCTTTACATTAGAACTTGTTGTTTGTAGGAATGGGAGGGAACAAGAACGGAAAGTGATCTATTATGTTCAGGGTTGATCTGTAGTGAGCAAATTCACTCCAAATGCAAGTTAACAAGAAGGGTATAAAAAGCAAAACTTAGAAGCATTTCTCCTTACCAACCTGCAAGCACTGTCGTTGTGGAATTACAGTGATTCTCCACAAACACACAACTCTCACCTAAGGGAACATATATAATATGTATTATGTGCATTAAGATCATGATTTTTATACATCTGTTTTCCAAATTATTTTATATATTAGGAAATAGTTCCAAAGTAAAACCAACTTAGAGAGGGATATCCATGACTAGCTGAAGCCAAGTTCTCACTGAGGCAGTAAATATATGCTTACCCTGCTTCAGTCATTATGTGAAGAATCAAATAATTAAATCCACTTCTGTACAAAGTGCAGTAGATAGTCACCTTCACACATTTCAGCACATCAGAATCATAGTGTCAGGGAACAAGCTACAGATCTATAGAACCCATCTCGTTGTTTAAAGCCAGTCCAACTGTTCATCACCAGAATTTTTGTCTTATTCCCAAAAGGAATAATTTTTATTACTGGGAATAGAAAACACACAAATGATGAAAAGTGGCATGAAGGCCACAGGTCCACTGTGAATAACTTGAAACCCTCATTTGATTATCTCCATAAGTTTCTGTTTCCTAACTCCAGAGGAAAAAGTAGAGCCATTCATCCTTTTAAGATCTGCAAAAAAAAAAAAAAAAAGGTTGGCATACAACTGAAACTGAGAACGCTTGCTGATGAGGGCTGCCCTCCATTTCTGATCTTGTCTTTGCAGTGGTGGGTCCTTTGTGCTGATGGAGCAGAGGAAAACACAAATGAACAAGAGCAAAACTGGAGATGGGGATAGGATTAAGCTCCCCTTCCTTCCTTTCCAGCCTTATCTCTCCAGTCCAATCTTTAAGCAGCAAAAATGTGATACCAGAAAGACATTGGAGGAACATTTCAACTTTTCTGGTCCTTAACCATCCATTCAGTACATAACCTGCAGTTGATCCTTCATTCCTTCTTTACTGAGAAGCAAGCATGTATAATCTCGATGCACATGACAGAGAGGTTTAATGCACTGCATCCGTTTTGAAATTCCCATCCTTCTGGGGATTAAAAAAGAAAAGAAAAGAAAAGAAAAGAAAAGAAAAGAAAAGAAAAGAAAAAGATGGAAAAATATCACTCATTGCTTCACACTTATTTCAGAGAACAAAAGAGAGGTTCAGGTGTGTATATATTTGCTGTAACAGAACGCAGATTCCATCAGAAAGACTTGATATTCTTAGATGTTCCTGCCTCATAACTTACATCCTCCCTTACATCCATAATTCTTTAAAAACTTCAGTCCTGAGCTTGAAGTTGGACAATGTATCTTGATTTATCACACTACATGAGTTAATAAATTGGATGTCTTTACTAACACCCAACTGTTTTCTTAATTACCCTTGTTCATAAGACAATGATCAATGTTTGTACTTTATGCAATTTCCTTTCTCTCTGATCTTACACAATTTCCCATTTTCAGCAACAGTGAGTGTGTGTAAGAAGGCTGTGGTCTCTAAAATGTTATATGACAATAATAGTAGCGAGTCCTTAAGATGCCGTAAGACATTCTAAATAGTCTGAAAAGTAAGCAGGGAATTACCATAAGATCTGGCTTCGTTCTGCCTTTAAACAACAACAACAACAAAAACATTTTTTTTAAGGCTTCCTCACTGCATCACGTTTTCCTGTCAAGCCCACTCATGCGTCCCAGGTCACACATGGGAACCAGTTGTGGATAATATGGAAGGAACTATTATTTTGGCTCCTTCACTTGACCTGGAAAAAAACAAACAAACAAAAAACTGAGGCCGTAATACACAGAAATACGTTCCTAAAAGTGCTTATTCATTACATTTTGTCCTCCATTTCCTCTTACCTTTTCTGCCTGAGGCCTCATCAGGAGGCAGCACCGAGCTCAGGAGTCAAGGGCTTCTCTATCTGAGGGCTTCTTCTGTCCTTCAAGCCTAAATTTTCTTACTAGTGGCACATTCAATCTCATACTATTTTGGCCTTTAGTATGCATGAATTTATATGCATGTATAAATAAAATATCCCTGTATTTTCCGCTATAATTGATTTGTGGAAATAAGAAACAGGGTTTTTAAAATTGTTTTTGTTACATCTTTGTAGGAAGAAAAAGTTGAATCACCTAGTACCATGACTAGGCTTGTTGTAGGCTCTGCAAAAAATCTTCTAGGAACTTGTTGCTAGGCAGAACCAAAAGCACTGCAAAGTGGATTGAAGTTTAGACCAGATAGAAAAGATCATCTTTGTCTCTTGAACATGGTTGAGTTTTCATTCCTGTTACTCACACACCGTTTCTTAAGCTTCATCTGTCATGTTCTAGAGATGGCTTCTCTGTCAGGAAGCCATGAATCATCTTTGCTCTGGATGCAAACTGATTGTCCTTCAGGGTGAACACCCTGAGAGTGTGATGCATAGCCCCCCAAATGACTCAGACAGAAAAGTAATTCATACTAGAATGTTCTCAAAATTTATCTACAGGAATATCTGTGGTGAATTTAGGTTTTGTCCAGCAACAGCTTTTGAAGCTCTGAGAGATGTAAAAGGAGATGGTGAAGAGGTGAGTGAAATTTGAGACCACACTTTTAACTTGGGCTAGAATACTGAATGTATCCAGACATGGTATTGCTAAGCCACATTTTCACCTGAAGGAGAATGATGAGAGCATATGAAATATTTGGAAATACTAGGTATTTTAATGCTATATGCACAGTCCTTCTGTAGTGGATTTCAGCACTGCTGCGAATTCTCAGGAAGGAGGGAGCAAGTTCCAAGGAGATAAGAGGACTCACAGTCTGGATAGCGTTGGTGGGAAAGTGAAGAAGTTCAGGGTGGCCCAGCCCTGGAGTCTCCCTGGTTATTTCCCTGTAGGTTAGTTAGGGTAGCTTTAGTCTGGCAGAATTCTGTCTGTATGGTGAGAGCAATAAAGAACTGGAGTTTGAATGCACTGACTCGTCATTGTTCTTGGGTTGGGCCTGACCTCTTCAATGTTTATCTGATATTGGAAACAAATACACACACATGTACAGATCCCTTTGAGTTAAGATTGCTTCTGGCAACTGCCTGGACAAATCCCTGCAGTTTTCTTGGCAAGGTTTTTCGGAAGTGGTTTGCCACTGCCTCCTTCCTAGAGCTGAGATAAGGTGATTGTCGCAAGGTCACCCAGCCAGCTTTGTGCCTAAGGCAGGACTAGAACTCACAGTCTCCCAGTTTCTAGCCTGGTGCCTTTCACTACTACACCAAGCTGGCTCTCTTTATACAGCAGAGATATGCAATGTTCATCTTCTAGTTGGCAGTACCAGGCGTGATACGACATGGCTGCACTCCAAAATTGGCTGAGGCTAGGGTGAGATTAGGGGTTATTTTGGGGAGTAACATTGGAGTGTTAAGGGTATGCTGCTCACTCATTTTGTTCCTACTCATCCCTCAACTTCCCAGATGCAAAAGTGGCACACTAATTGGTATTTGAGACCTTCTGTCTCTTATTATTGAATTAACACTGAGCTTCAAGACTAAGAGGACTTGACAGAATTCCCATCTATGGATTATCCCATCCCCCTTTAAAGGCATTCAGTTAGTAGCTGTCCTGACAAGCAGGAACCACGCCAAGACGAGGAATAAGTCTCTAGTGTTTTATTACTGCTACAGTAGACAGAAAATCCTACCAAACCAAAGAAGCGTGGGAAAAACCCAGACAGATAAACCCCAAAAGTCAAGGCGGGCCTGTTCTGTGTCTCTTTGAATGACAGCTCAAATTCTCTCTACTACGCATGCATTTCCCCCCCTGGATAGGGGCCCTCTCCTGCTCACCATCAGTGCTCATGGCAACACTCTCCCCTCCAGATTCACATTCCATTTCAGCCCCCTCCTCTCCAGAGTTCCCTCCTCCCTCCAAAGTCTCATGAGAGTCAATCTCCCCCTCCAAGCTCCCATGGGAACTGGGCAACAATGGAAATTCTTCAAAGGAAAACTCCTCCAAGGACGAATCACTGCTGCTCTCCAGTTCTGATAACGCTTATGGCCCAGGTGGCTGCTGCTGGAAAATAGCTAGATAATTAGAAGATTCTTCCCCCCTCCCCCTTGGGAAATGCAAGCCCAAGGTAGAGGGCTGCGGCTCCCCCTCCTCCTCTCGCTCTGGCCTCAGAGCCTCTGGTGGGGGTGGAGGTTGCCAACTTATGAACTCCTCTGCTTGGGATTCCTCTGCTTGCTCAGCCAAGTGAGCAAGGGTGAGCAAGGGCCAAGTGAGCTCGGGTGAGCAAGGGCCAAGTGAGCAAGGGCCAAGTGAGCTCGGCCAAGTGAGCAAGGCAACTCTCAAGGGTGCCTCCTGAGCTGCCGGTGCCAATGAGTCAGGCTTCTTTGGTATGAAGAACATAGGAGCAGATGCTGGGGAAGTAGAAGGTCAGATGAAACCCTTTTGGAGATTAGTATCCAAGTAATCTTTCAAGGTGGCTAGTTCCTTGGGTGACATGGGATATTGTTTCCTTGCTGAAATCTTGGCTCCTGGTATCAACTCAATAGTGCAATCGCAGTCCCTATGGGGGGTTGGGTAGTGCAGTGGCCTCTTGTTCGCTGAAAACATCTACAAAATCTGCATACTTGGCTGGCAACTGCACCCCCCCCCCCCTGCTTCGATGACTGCGTTGGTTGCTGGAGAGAGAAGGGCGGCTTGAATCTTGTGGTGCCAGCATTCCTTAGCTGCAAAGGAGACTGCTCCCATAGCCCAGTCCAACAATGGGTTGTGGAGCTTTAGCCAAGGTGTGCCCAGGATCATAGGCACATTAAGCGATGCAGTAACATAAAGCTGGATCCACTCAGTGTGGTCTCCTGTTGTTAGTTGCAAAGGTTCGGTGAATCTTCGAATCGGCCCTGCCTTGAGGGGCTGGCCATCAATGGTCTCAACTTCTATGGGATGTGGTAATTCCATGGTCAGGATGTTCAGGTCTTGTACTGTCTGTACATCAATAAAATTGGTGGAAGCTCCGGAATGCACTAGAGCCTCTAACTTTACCTGGTGCTCTGGGTTTACGTGCATTATGACTGGTAAGTAGAAAAAGGATTCCCTGGAATCCTCGGAATGAGCCCTTCTTAATTGATTGATGGTCTCCCTGCTGAGCTCTGTGGAGGGAGACCGATGGAGTTTCCCTGATTGGAAGTAGAGGCAGAGGTGGCTCTTGGTTCTGCTGCTTGCCTGGGGGTCTTATGGAATTTGCTTGGTTTCTCGCTGGGCAAACTCTCACCATTTGCCCCGGGGCTCCGCAGTAGAAACAGAGGGCCTCTCTCTCCTTCTCTGTCTCTCAGCCTTGGAAGTAATTCTCCTGCTCACCCTGATCTGCATTGGCTCCTCTGGTCCTGAGTAGAGAGATGCTGTGGAGGGAGTTGGAAATCCTGGAAGTGCTCTGAGGGCCCTGCCTCTCCCCGGCTGCATCTGTCTGAGCTCTTCTAGCCTGGCATCTATGACCACAGACAGCTGATATAAACCTTCTAAAGTAGCTGGTGTTCCCTGGCACACCAATTCATTTTTTTTTTATCTCCTCATCCAGCCCCTGTTTGAATTGATCTTTCAAAGCTCTCTTATTCCAGGCCAGATCTCCTGCTAACAGCTTGAAATCAGCAATGTAAATTCCCACCCTCTTGGTGCCTTGCTTGAGCTTCCGAATTTCCTGGCTGGCAGTGACCTCTCTGATCGGGTAGTCAAAGTGTGATTGGAACCCTGCCAGAAAATTCTGGTCGTTATCAAGAATTGGGTCATTGTTCTCTACCATGGGAATAGCCCATTTGGCTGCTGGACCCTTTAGCAGACTTAAAATAAAAGTGACTCTGGTTCAGTCTGTTGGGAACTCTGCCAGTCTGCTGTCGAAAAACATTGTGCACTGTGTAAGAAAAGTTCTCAACTGTCCTGCTTCTCCTCCAAACTTCTCTGGTAAACTGCCCTGGGATCTCAGGACTACTGGTGGAGCTGCTGCTGCTGGCACCGGTTGTGGGATGATCGGAGCTGGTTGTTGTAACTGCTGTAGCATAGCCACTTGTAATGTGTTGACCTGGAGATCTACTTGTTGCTGATGTTGTTGCAAGGCTGCTGCCAGTTGCTGAATGGCTTGTCAAAGTTCCTGGTTTTCCGAAGACATTTCCCCCCCATTTTTTCTTCTTTTCTTTCCTCCCTCTTTCAATGGGAGTAGGAGTTTGGTAGGATTGATGTCCTGACAAGCTGGAACCATGCTGAGATGAGGAATAAGTCTCTAGTGTTTTATTACTGCTATTGTAGACAGAAAATCCTACCAAACTGAAGAAGCGTGAGAAAACCCATACAGACAAACCCCAAAAGTCAAGGCGGGCCTGTTCTGTGTGTCTCTGAATGACAGCTCAAATTCTCTTTACTATGCATGCATTTTTCCCCATGGATAGGGGCCCCCTCCTGCTCACCATCAGTGCTCATGACAGTAGCCATTACTAAGCATTCTGGTCATGAATTCCATAAGTTTATAATGTGCTATTTGAAAGGTACTGCAAGGAAGCTTTACATATTAAGAGAAGAGAAATGGCAAATAGCAAAGGGTATTCTAATTCAGCTGCATCAGGGAGGCTTCCCCTAATAGAGACAGCTCTTAATTTTTTTTTTTTTTTTTTTATGAATGTTGAATGTATCCATTTCATATATTTTGTAGAAACACCGCTATGAAGAGAGTCACTGTGTTTAACTTTTCCTAAAAACTTACCGGAATGCAGCATGAAGGCAGCATGCAAAAACGATGTGCACATGATTGAAGACTCAGTTGAAAGTGAGCTACTAGCAAAAAAGACAAAACCGGAGAATTAGCTGATTTCCATCAAGTTGAAACAGAGTCCCTACAATTACATCCCAAAAGGAGTTGATGCAAGCTCTAATGGCAATGCCAGGATTTATCTCTTTTTATTGTAGTTGGACATGGTTCCATTTTCCCTTCTTGCCACAAGCCCAAGTGGATGATTGATAGCTAATCAAGCCTGCTTCATGCAGTATATCTTAATGGCAATATGCTTAAATGGCAATTTCTTTCCCCTGGACAGTATATGAAGAGATGGCTATAAATCAGGTATATAACTTCAAGCAGATACCTTCATTGATTTCCAAGACCACATAGCTCAGGGTTTATTCTTCAGAAATAAACAACTCTGTAAGATGAATTTAAATTGTGAATTTTTTCAAACGGCATTTGAAAGACACATATGTGTATCTGTGTGTATCTCTCTATGTGCATACCCAGAGAGATAATATTTTCCACACTCAAACTTAATTTCCTGGATAATTTTTGCCATCTAAACTTTTCTATTTAATATAGCCTTAGATCAAGACAATTACTTTTTAAAAAGATTTGCATATATTTAAATGAATTAGACAGAGTATGCATATTAAGAATAGCCGTGGGAGATGTGGAAAGTATCACTAGTAAATGGTTCTGAATATGATTAATAATCTACTTAGGTTTTAATTGCAAGCTAATGAAAAACAGTAAATTAATAAAAATATGTAATTAACTATTGAACTAGGGATTAAAAAAAAGATAAAAGAAATTTGCAGATCACAGATTCTGGTTTTCTGGTTTTCCAGAAGAGTCATGTTTCCCTAAATGGCTCTTGGAGCATCGTTTCATATGGTTATCAAAATTAAAGAATCAAGATGAGGGAAGTGAAAACTGTTCCTTCTTGGAGAGATCCGGTTCCAGCATATTCTGTTCATTTCCCAAACCATCCAGGTTTCTCCCTGATAGGCCAATCTGAGCCAATAGAGCAAATAGTCTGGGCATTTTCAGAAGTTGATTGTCCGCAGTAGGTACGGTTTTGTGGTGTTCTAAAGTATGTTCTGGCCTAGAACACATCCAGAAGAACATAAACCACCACCTTTTCCACTTGCAGAATTACATGAGGGATCCCCTAGAATGCTTGGCTGTATTGCATTGCACATCTGTTTTATGAATATGACAAGCAGGTCCATGCAAAGAAGCCAAATGTGACATCAGGAGACATTTGGAAGCAATATAGAAGTAACTGGAGAACTGGCATCTCTTATACCCTCAAGTTGTACTGTGCCCAGGCCAGCAATTAGGGTCTCTGTCACCTGGGACAAACATGGATTCCATGCCCAATCCCCCCCCCCCTCAGTGCTCATTTTGGCGCCTCCCCAGCGTGGTGCCCAGGGCACATGCCCTGTTTGCCTCCCCCACCCTAGTTGTGGTCCTGACTGTACCCTGTGCATTCTACCCTGCACTGAGGGTAGACTGTAAAATAGAAAATGTAGCTCTTTTAGCTAGCTACTAATGCAGGGGAGATAATTAATGAGTGATTGGGTAGCTGCAATTCAGCATCCCAGTGAGTGGAAATCATCCACTGATGCAGGCACATCACTGGAAGAAGCATGATTTTTTTTCCCAGCTGCTTTTTTTTTTTTAATTTTGGAAGGTTATGGGAGAATAAAAGCAGGAGGTATCTGAAAAAATAGCCCAAAATTTTACCATTAAAATTGAACTAGTTTGGTGCTGAAATTCAGTGCCACCATCTGGGATTGTGGGGGTCAAAAATGTTGTGCTGGGAAACCATGTGCCATCTGTGGGCTGTCCATCCTTATGCTAACGAGCTCACAAGGAAACATACATAACTAAAGGGGCTAAATGCAGAAATAATGAGAGAGAGAGAGAGAGAAAGAGAGAGAGAGAGAGAGAAAGAGAGAATTTATTCTAATGACACTATGATGTAATTTAAGATATGTTAAAGCAGAGTAGGAGGAAGGTGAAGTGACAGTTAAAAAGTCTTTGTGGGGCTAGAATAAAGCCCTTGCTTACAGAAATATGGTCAAAACAATTACTCTGTAAGAGTCATTTTATTCTTTTCAAGCCATTGTCAGATATTGTAGTATGGTAAATGAAAAAGGGTTATGGTAGATGTACAAATGTAGACTAAAATATTATTCATACTAGGACACTGGCATCAAAGGATTGGATGTGATGTTCTTGTTCCCATTTACTGTCAATTTACAAACTTACCTGTTCTCCCATGAAGATATTTTTTCATGGTATGCCCAAACCCAGATAAAGTTATCTATATGCATATCACTTGCAGGATCAGGAACTATAGCTATAAGTAGAAAACAAATTGAAGTGTGCATAAGAATGTATATTCCTTATAAGAATGCTCAATATCCCTAATGTGGTGTGCATCTGAATGTGCATTTTCATCTACAGATTGAGGTGCAAATGGTTTTCAGTTGCGTATGAAATGCACAGCCACGAAAGAGATTCAGAAGGATTAGATGTCATGGAAAATGCCTGTTCTCTTGATGTAAAAAACAATATGCAATGAATCCTATTTTGCAGAAAAGAATATAAATGTGCTGGGTGGTGATTATTTAGGACATTGCCAAAATGCATACATGCAAGATGCTCATGTTGATCTAAATCTACTTTCAAGGACAATTAGAGTTGGATCCAACTGAGTCTCTGGTCACAAACCACAACAGTATGAAAGCTTTCCTACAATGCCACAATTGTTAGGTGTAGCATTTTGTATTACCTGTATATTATATCCTCTGTTCAAATTTACGGTTATTTTTCTGATAAATATTATTTTTCATACACATTTTGAATCAAATAAGCATTTCACATATCAGAATATCCTCACAAGCATCCTGTCATACCTTTTCTGATCTTGTGTACTGTAAATATTCCCAGTTTAGTTGTCTGAAGCTGTTGACTGAAGTGGGAAGGCTTGGAAGGCCATGCAAATCACATTCAGATGATTGCCAAGAAAGCATACCCATGCAGTGATCAGAGGCTGAGATGAACTTGAGCTAGCCAATCCTTTCCGCCCACCCCCCTCTTAGAGCTGAAATACATATTCAATTTTTATGGATATTTGTATGGGACCTGCATCGTTGGCTTTTTAAAGACTGGCAAAAATCCCTTAGCAACCTAAATAAACCATTCCTCATTGGTTCACCCATTCTTCATTTACTAGGGAATTATTAGTATCCTCTTAATTATGTCATGTCATGCTGTACTGTCAATGTGATTCTAAGATATACTGTCTAAAACTCTTTTTCAGCTGAACTTCTGCCCTTTCTCCATTCCTTTTCTTCTATCAGCACTGCATAGCAGACCTCCATTCTGTAAAATAATGGCCTTTCCTTTTACAAACTACTACTGCATGCCTCACCAAATGCCAGTCGTAGCCTGAAGGAAAACAGAGCATGTGCTTTTATGTATATTGCCCAAAGCCTTTTGCTTAGGGCCCAGCTATCAAAGATGCCTACAGAAGAACCTGGAAACATAGAGGCTTAAATCCAACTCAAAGGGGTGGAACTTAAAACCTGGCAAGGAGAGAGGAGGTGGGGGTGGGAAGGGATATGCCATTAAGCTTCCCACATTTGTTTGGGAAACCAGCAACCACCCCAATTCCTGAAATGCACTGTTCCACCAGTTCAGGACACTTCTATATAAAAGTATACATAGGTTCACAGTCAGCTGTGGGTCTATCTATTCATTCACAAACATTCAACATGTTCAATAGCTGTGTTGATTTATTTCTGGCTTAGCAATGACTGTTCAAAATTGTAGCAGAAGTGAAGTTTCTTCTTGAATCACCTCTACTGATCTTGAAATATAGCACTTTCCCACAGCAAGGACTCTTAGTTCATCCTGCTTCTTAGCTCTTATTTCACAGGATCTTTTAAGTGCCACATAGAATAGTGGCTTGGGGGCTTAGCAGCTACCCCTCACGGCAATTGTTCAATGAGTTTTTTTTTTTTTTTAATCACAGTGAAAATAAAATGTAATGCAAACCAGCATACTGTGCTGACATATGAGGTTTTAAAGTCTGATTTTCTGAAAAGGATCCTCTCCCTCTCCACATTCACAACCTCCCAATTAAAATTAGAGACTTACCATTTTAAACTGGTCTGAGATAGATAGATAGATAGATAGATAGATAGATAGATAGATGATAGAAAGATAAGATAGAAAGATAGAAAAAAAATACAAAAATAGTTAAAGTGTATTGCATTGGTTATATATGAACTTTTCTTTTTTTAAAAAAAAATCTAGATTTCCTTTTATGGTTGCATTTGGCAATATTTTCACTTTTCAGACATTGACTATTTTTTTATGGAACAGGAAGCCATTTCACAATTCCATTCCCCTGGTCTTTTTTGTTTGCATGGTCAAGAGGCATTGATGATGATTTAAAGTTATGTAAATGTTCTCTTTAGTGGCAAACCAAGATATTTTAATTGGCACAACAATCAATTCATATGCTCATGTTTGTTCAGAAAATGTATGATTTGTACAGTATTGATTTATATCAGCAATTCTAAACAGGATGGTGATTATGTGGTAGTTTAAATCAAACTCTTTAAATCATCTTGATTAAATCAATCTACCATGTTAATTGTTCTCCCTATAACTTTACAATATCCAAATAACTCAGCACTGATAACACCTACAGTATACTATAACCTGGGCTGAGGGACCACCATTGTCTACAGTGAACTTACAGCAAGTTTGATGCTTTCCTAGAAGATTCCTGCCAGCAAAAGTGGAGTGTGAGAGCAGGTGAGGGAAGAAAGAACACAAAACTCAGAAACAACACAACAATGATACCATTAGGACTAAATTTCAGGATCAAAGTGAAAGCTTCTCCAGAGCTTTCTTTTTCCAGTGAGGGATTGGCACCAATGGTGATTAAATTGCGACAGTTTCAGACTCAACTTTTGCTCAAGATAGGGAAGAACTTTGGAACTTTTTTGCTGTTTAAGGTATTAGACTTGGCTGTGATGTCTGGCACGCCTCCTCCCTTCCACTCCACAGCTCATCCTGGGATTCAACCTGAAAATGAGGGGGAATTTCCTGACAGTGAGAACTATTCAGCAGTGGAACAGCTTGCTTCCCGGAGTTGTGGGTGCTCCATCACTGGAGGTTTTCAAGAAACGATTGGACAACCATTTTTCTGAGATGGTATGAGGATTCCTGCCTTGAGCAGGGGGTTGGACTAGAAATCCTTCAAGGTCCCTTCCAACCCTATGACTCTATGACTCTATGTTGGGCTACTATGATCTCTGCTAGTCAGCAGTTTTCTTCTTCTTTTTAAAATAATATTTTGATTGAGAGAATAATGGCCCATTAGGTCAATGAACTATCCTAAGCCATAGAAGCACATGCTCACTCAGCCCTTACATCTCCCTGTAGGCACCAGGTATTGCAGAACTAATCTTCCCATTCCTTTTTATTCTTTTGAAAATGTATTTAAGTTGCAATGTAGGAACATTGGTGTTTTGTTTGTTTGAAGGTGAATTCTTGCTACAAAGTTTTCATGGACCTATAGAGGAGAAAGAACAAAATAACAACTGATTCCCTATTGCTTTGATTACTGTATAATTGGAATGATAATGATACCATAATGGGAGGGAGGGAAGGGAAGGAGGAAGGGAGGGAGGGGTCTGCATTATTTTTAAAGGAAATATGTGGGAAGAGGAAGTGAAGAAGTCCATTGTGCAAACATCTGGGAAAGCAAAGCAAAGGCCATAGTCCAGAATAAACAGCCTGTTGCCAACCCACTGCAATCCAGACTTCTGAAATTGGCTTAAAATGTTCTCCATGAAGTAAGCTCAGTTAATGAAATAGGATTTCTTTCCAGACAGGTGCATATACTTACCCAAGAACATGTTTTCTTGAAACCAATGGCATGTGTGAAGCTTGCTTCTGACTAGAAATGCATAAGATTGTCCAAGACCTGATTGATCATCTACACAGTTCTCCTTTTCCTGTTAAAAAAAAAAAAAATACAATCTAAATGCTTCCAAAGACAGCACCACTTCATTATTGCAACTGAAGTTGTTTGTAAACATTTAGAGTTCCTAAGCATAACGTATTCTGTAACAATGTGTTGATTGAACAGCAGAAGACAATGAGTTTTGATTAGATTGCAATCTCTTATTAATAAACAGAGATTTGTACTCATTTGTATATTGCAGCTTGAGAAAGGGAAAATCCACTCCCTCCTTTCATTCTTCTTTCTTCGGACTGACTCCAAACTGCAAATATCTATACCCTTCTTCCTCCTGCTCTGTGCAAAGCAGTGACTATGTTAAGGCATTTAATAGTAGGGCAGGACAGAGTTTCAAAGAGATCCTTCTAGCTGATGAAGCTGTAACTGAAGTGTCCCTTCAAACCTGCACCACAAGAAGAAGGGCTACATCCCTCTGAAGCACCATATTTGAGTGACTGCTATGCCTCAATCCTTACACAATCAGAGGCAGTTTCCAAAAATGTCCTCTCCTTCTACCAAAGTCCATTTTAAACCTGAGGAATCCAGCATGATGTGCCTTCTTCAGATTTAATTGCTCCACCAACACTGTCTCTACAGAGTCCCATGACATGTGGAAGGATGCCAATTCTTGACCACTGTAAGGATTGCCTATTCTAAAACACCATCAGACTCATAAACAGGATCATAAAGATATCTGATTTATTGAAGAATAGTATGCAGGATCACAAAGAAAGCTTAGAATGGAAAAAGCACATCAAATGCAAACTAGAAAACCCTCAGTACAAACGAAATCCCTCCCCCCGTAGAATCTTCCCAGGCTCACAATCCCAGGTGCTCCTAATGGCTTCTGATGGTTCGCAGGAAAAGACCTTGAGCAGAGCACATAACCCAAACACATTCCATTGAAATGAACATAGATACAGAGCTTGGCACAAGGTTTCACAGCAGCTCCCTCCCAACAGAAATGCGCGTCAGCACCATGGCATGTGAAACATTACGATGTACAATGCACATTGAAACAGTGAACATGACAACCACTGCCTTAGCTAATTCCTTGTCCTTGAGGGTGAGAGACACACTTTGGATTTTGGAGGAATCTCAGTTCTGGAAGCAAGGTTGGGGTGATGGTACAAATCTGTAGGATTTCTTTTCCCTGCTAGGTTGGGCTGTACACTTCCAGGTGACCTCTAAATGGCAGCAAAGGGACAGAGACCACTTTAACTCTTTGCTGCTTTCTCGTGGTCATCCAAGATTTAAGTTCTGCTACTCTTCCTTTTCACTTTTCCCTCCCTTAAAATATCAAGAAATCATGCCACCAATTTTCAGTTGCAAGAACAATGCTTGGGTGCTCCATAGCATCTTTACCTTTGTCTTAAAAGTAACAGAAGTAAGGTACCAAAAAGAGCAATGGTCTGGATCCTTGCTTAGTCAAGCTTAGAGATGGATGCAGTTGAAAAAGCAGGCCAAACTTTTTCGAACATAAGGAAGCCTCCAATTTAGACATTTTCTGGATTCTTTTTTGCTTAAATGTGTTAATGTTGGCCACTCATGTAAAGAGGCTGCATAAGCTGGGAAAAAGTTGCAGTTGCTTTAAAGAGTTGCAGACAGTATGTGGCCATAGGTCATTAAGAGGACAGTCAAGTGTGTCATTCTTGAAGCCTTTAAGCCAATGGGTTTCTCCTAGGTTTTGGAAGTATTGCCTCCTCCATGTTCTGAGGGGTATCATACATTTTCACTTATCTCACCTCTGAAAGAAAAAAAAAGTGAACTTCTGGTCTAACTTGATCCAGATGTTTCAAAAGAATATAGTAAGAGGTCCCTCTAAGCAGTAATGTACCCAAACTGGACAGTGGAAATGGCTGGAGTGATCTCCATTGTGCAGAATTTGATCACTGACATTGTAATCATGGAAAATCCCAAAAGGTAGCTGTTGAAAGCTGAATTGTGGCCTTGAAAGAGAACATTCTGGTATTTAGTTCTCTGTAGAGCTATTCATAGAACAGTGGAAGAAACTTTCCCCATATAACTGCTTAGAATTTAGCACGTTCCACCCAACCTAGTGCAGAATTCCATGTTCTTTTCTAACCAACCTGACCAGACAGGGATGCATGCCAACAATACAAAGGGAACTATGGGGAATGGATGGACTCTATGTACTTCCATAAATTGTCTTGGACACTTTGCATGTATTTTTGTAAACTCTTACTGAGTCGAAGTTGAACTGCTGCTCAGCTATAGATAATCCATGAACAGGACTACAGAAATTCTGCATGCTTCCTTTCCTTGTCACCTCCAACCTTCCCCACCCACATTGGTTTAAATTGTGTAATTTTGCTACTCTTTATGAGGCAACAAGAGAAAGTAAATGTTGTCTATAACATCTGTTGCTCCTGCTGTCCAAAATTAAGCTAACTCACTTTAATCATTTCATAAAAGCAATTGCGCTACCTTTCCAGGTAGAATACTGACATTTAAAATAATATTTTGATTTGCTGTTGCAGTAGATTCGAACACACACACACACACAGAGTACATACGAATCAAATTATATTTGTGAATGAAGCACATGGAGTGGCAGATGTAGTTGTGTCTGCTTTTACTCCCACTTGACCTACAAGAAGTAAAAATAGATGAGCTTCTAGGTGATGTATCTGTCATGGTATGCCCACACTGCAAAGTGGGCAGAAGCATGCTTTTATACACAGTCATTTTTGTTTCTAAATAAATATATAGTGCAATGGATTTGTTGATAGGTATTAACTAATATTTGCTTTAAAGGTCTCAGCCAACAGAACAACATTGTCTCCATACACCCAGGTTCTGAGAGAACACATCTCTATCAGTACCTAAACTTGTGCTGCTCAGTCTTAGTGATTTCCAGGTGTGTGACTTCAACTCCCAGAATTCCCCAGCCAGCATAGCCACTGTTGAGAATTCTGGGAGTTGGAGTCAACACATCTGGAACTTGCCCAGGCTGAGAAATGCTGACCTAAGTCGTTTCTTATATGCTGATCCATAACTGCACCAAACAACAAAGGAGAAATCATCCATCCTTGTCTTACTTCCTCAGTGTGAGCTGTTTCATTTAGCACTTCCAGAAGATAAAGGGCTTTTGCTTTTATTTTTGGTGTTCATGCTGCCTTTTCTTGCTGGGAAATCCTCGAAAGGTCCAGCAGCCAGATGTGTAGACTATTTAGCCATGACAAGTCACGTTGCCTGGAGTGCACCATGAGGAGGCTAGTCTACGTTGCACATTGCTAGTCTACGTTGCTTTTGTTAACGTACCACCTCCACACCTTAGAAGACAACTAGCCTTAAAAAGGGAGTGGCAGAAATGCAAGGCAAACCAACTACTACCTATACACAAGTATTGCCAAGATCAAATATTTAGACTTAAATCTCAGAACCTGCCATGGAAACTTGGACAGTACTTAGTCAGAGAAGACTTTGACATTGAGACAGCATGATGCCAGGAGTGGGCAACTTCTAATCCAGTTCTGTTTAACTTAGTGTCTGATCCAGCACAACGCCCCTATGGCTTTGGTCTCCCAAGGAAAAACTGAACTGCGCTTAACCGGATTCTAACTAATCATGGCAGGTGCCGATATTGGAAACATAAATGGGGGCTGGTCGATAATTCTAGCTGTGACCGTGGGAACGTCCCTCAAACTTTACATTGAGTCACGATGGAATGCCCCCTCAGAAGGTTCCCTGGCTCCCTGCAAGAACTATATCATCTTGAGGACACTGCTGTCCAATGGCTAAATGATCTAGATATTCGGCCATAGTCTTAGCCACTTTAGTAACTGCTCATACATAACTTAATTCTATTTATAATTTTACTCAGTATTGAATTTTTTAAAATAATCTACTGTCCCAATGTTTTATATTTTATACACATTTTATATATTCTGTGAACTTTTATGCAATAGCTGCATTCTACGCCATACAAAATAAATAGATAGATAGATAGATAGATAGATAGATAGATAGATAGATAGATAGATAGATAGAAGGGCTTTTGTTCCAAGTTGTGGATATAGCCTGATTCACATTAATAAGAAGTATTAGTACTTTACATTAAACAGTTGTCCTAAGATTTCCTAGTTGAGACCACAGCATTGTGACCACTGCTGTTTGCTTGTCATATTTTCTACTACAATGATATCTCATCAGTTCAAAGTAGTGTACATTCCAGAACTCAATTCTGTTACATCAGATTTTTTTTTATTGTGTTTTGGCTGTCTTTTTGTCTCAACAGCTGTTTTTTTGCAAAAAGACAGCTTTTCCATTTAGAAGCATCCTGGAGAAGTAATTAACACAAATATAAAGCAAAATGAGGAACAATATTTGTATCTGTTGATTGATTCTCTGCAATAAAAAATGATTGGGAGGGGGAAAAAACAGATTTCTGGTTAAAAAAACCCCCACAAGGGCCACTTTTAAATAAAAGGAAATATCTATATCTATATCTATCTATCTATACTATGTATGTGTGTGTATTATACACAGAGAGAAATATTATATACAGTATATTATACAGAGAGAGAATATATCTGTATCTGTATCTATATCTGTGTCTAATCTCTCTCTCCCTCTCTGAAAATTGTTGGCTCAAGTTGTGTTTTAAGCAATTGTTACCATTATTGCAATGGCATACTACTATGAAAAATGCTATAGTCAAATTGGAATGTGCTTCTGTTTAGGCCAGTCATTCTCTCTCGAAGCCCAGCCTACCTCGCTGGCATGTTATGGGGAAAATAGGAGGAGAGGGCATTATGTTTGCTGCCTTAAATTGCACAAAATACAGGCAGGATATAAACAAACAAACAAACAAACAAATACAGTTCTCATAACCTTGATGTCTGGTTTTATACTGTAGGGAAATTGGTTATCATTTTATAAGGTATGTTCCTCTACTTCTTGTCACTTCATTGTTCCTCACCTTGTTTTCATTTTATGCTGCTGGAAAGCTTTTATATCACACCAGATCTTGCAGATTCACATCCATGCATGCATGCAATTATCATAGCCCAGATAGCAGCAGCAGCAACAAGTGGAGAAGCATCATCATATCAATCAGGTTTTCTCTTTGTCTTCTGAAAAGTCAGTGAAGCAGGATGGCCTATGGAATGTCAGCACAAGGAATATTTCCTTTCTGCCAGCACATAAAGAAAACAGTTTATCTCCTAGGCTAGGAGTAGGCAGAAGGTAGTGCTGGATCAAGTGCTAGCCTACAGGTGATTTTCAGGAGATTGCTAAGAACTTCTGAATTTCAATTTCAAATTTTCTGCAGATACATCAGTGACCAGGGCTGGTAGAATTTATACGTCTCTGCCCATGCACATCAAAAAGTGTTCATCTTGACTTTCCATTTATCTTCTGGCAGACATTCTATCTAAGGAAAAAGAAATCTAGACAGAGCTTGCTGAGTAAAATGACTAAGGTTTATTCCATTCTGGAACAACATCTTTCACAGTGAAATTCTCTGGCATCCGAACCACCAGATAGTTTACACTGCACCTAGGAGCGAGATGGGTTACTGCTGAATCAATACAGGACAGGACACATGCTATGAATAAAGAAGATCCAAGAATCAGTGAGTCCGTGGAATCTCCAGGTTGAACTGCTGAAGACACCTGATTAAAACAAAAGACACCCACAGCCATCACTATGGACAATCTTATGCTAAATATATATGTGGTTTCACAAGATATAAGAAATTCCCCATGTTTCTATTTGAGTTCAGAGCTTTGGAATCAGAGGGCAGAAAATCCAGGGCACAGCATCTTTTATAAGTAATGAGGGCCTTTCTAGCTTTACAGCAGCCCTTGTGGGATTAAAGCTACCAGCCTTGGAAAATTTCAAATCCCCATATTGGCCCCCTTAGCTGAAAACAACACATTGCATGTCCTTGAACTAATAAAGTCTCTGAAATGGGTCAGCTTCTGTGACATTGCTTCCCCCTCCTCCTCTTTGTGACATAGCTTTAATTGTGCAGGATGGACAGCCAATGGGTATAGTTTAGAAAGCAGAATCAGTATGCCTTTGAGGATCTGCACTCTTGTCTCTGATGCAGAAACCGTTTCTTAAAGCAGAGAAGTTTGAATCCAGGTCCAGCCATGTTTCTCTGTGCTTTGATGATTAACTGCATGTTTACAGTTTGTCAAAATCCCCGAAGACACTTTATTCTAGCTCTAAGGTTTTGAAGTAGATCTGAACTCCAAGACCACTCTCTTTCATTCATACGGGAAATCCTGAATGAGTTAACTGTCAACATATTCCGCTTTTTTCCCCTTAAAGTGCCATTCTCAAAGTAATTACTTTGAGCAGAAACGAACAGCAGGATTTTGGTATGTTATAGAGGCATAGCCCCTATTGTAACACAAAAGCTGGGCCCGAGTCTGAGAGTTGATTTCCCTAAAGAATCTCCCAAACACGGTCTTTTCCAGCTCTTACGGAATTTGTTCTTGCTGAAAAACCCTTCCAGCACCAGAGAGGCTTGATGGGAAAAGTACTCTCCTATCTGGGGCTTCCTCCTAAAAAAAACCCCCTCATAGTGAAGATTTTGACAGTATACTTAATGTTGCTGCCAAGAAATCTAGACTGATGTGAACATGAGGTCACCAATGGTCCAGCTGATCTGGAGGAGAACTTATCTTTCTCCCAGCAAGTTGATTGATCTTGTCAGGGCTCAGAAGCCAAACATGGGTGGGCCTGGTTCATTACTAGATGGATGATTCAGAGAATTTCAGCTATTGGCTAGACTGGGAAGAGAAACTAGAAATTGGTGGTTACCATTTCTGTATTGCTTCTAAGAAAACCACATACAACATGTCTGTGGAAGCACCAGGAGCTAAGGTGAACTTAAAAGAGAGGATGTTTTACTATAACATCTGTAACTGAGCTCAGTTTTACAAAAGAAATGCAAGCTACTTGGACAAGGCATAGAATGACTTGGTTCTGGCAAAGAAAATGTTGTCTTAACATTTGGGATATATTTATGAAGTCTATCCATCACCTCAGGCTGAAAAGGGCCAGGTTAATCTCAGACAATAGCTTCCACGTTTGTAGAATGTGGAAGATTTTTATTTTTATTTTTTAAACCAAGCCATTAAAACAATAGAAACATTAATTCTTAGCTTCTTTTAGCTTGTCATATGCATCAGAGGTGCTTGCAAAAGATTTTCCCCCTTTTTATTAAAAAAATAAATAAAAATGATAATGGAAGCAGAGACATTCTGCCTCATTTTTCATGGCTTCAATACCCTCACGCAGTTCTTTTCACCACCTTGACTACCTCAGATACCAAAAGCGATTGCAGTAAAATTTCTAAAGCATGGCTTGGCAATTCTCTGGTCTCCAAAGCAGGATCAAAGAATGAAAGTGAACTTGAGGGGCAGGGGGAGGGTTAGTGTTATTATTATTGTTTTGTATCTGCTCAAAGGAATGACCTTTTGATGGTTGGCGTTCAGCTACCATTGTGATGAGGGCCATAGAAATGCCCATAAATAGATAGATAGATAGATAGATAGATAGATGATAAATAAATGGGAATAAATAAATCAGAGGTCTGTGAGAAAGCAAGCCTTTGCCATTTTTTCCCCCTTCTCTCTTTTCTCACTTGAAAATGTTGTGTTTTCAGCTGAGAGATGAACTATATACCTTTGAAGAGCAAACGAACAACAGTAACTGAGAGCTGATTCTCACACCCACAGAATTTTCTATTGTTCCAAACAATGCAACATTTTAAAGAAAAAAAATAGCTGCTGTTTTTGGTCTGCTGTGGGAATTGGCTACTTATTTACAGTATTTTTATCTGCTCACAGCTAAAGTGGATATATAATTAAATCCGTGGAATGACTGATATGAAAGATTGTCTGCTTGTTAAAATCAACCTATGGGAGCTGAAGAGAGTCTCCCCACAACACATACACACACACACATGCACATTCACAGGCACACACACAAAGGTTTTTGCAAGAGGAGATTGAAGACTTCTGTTCCTATAGTTGAGGGTTCCCAGTTCTAGGCCACCCTTTTAGTCTTCCAGAATGCCATAAAGAGTTGGCTTTTCCCCTAGATGCTGAGATAGGGAAGGGTAGAGCCCAGGGATTGCATAGATTGCTGGACTGGAGATGATAGCTTTTTGTGGTTTCCTTGTTTTGCTGTTTGTGGTTTTATTCTTGTTGTGAGCTGCCCAGAGTTGTGTTTCACAAGCTGGCTGGCCATATACTGTAAATCTTTTCAATAAATAAAACAGGGGAGGGGAGGGGAGGGGAGGGGAGGGGAGGGGAGGGGAGGGGAGGGGGAAGGAAGGAAGGAAGGAAGGAAGGAAGGAAGGAAGGAAGGAAGGAAGGAAGGAAGGAAGGAAGGAAGGAAGGAAGGAACTCTCTGGTCAACCACATGATGCCAACGAAGTAATACAGAAAACTTTCTGCTGCCATCTGGTGCTCATCCAAATCTGCAGCCCAGATCTGGCAGTTATAATGTAGGCTATGTTTATATGATACACTTATCCTGGTTTTTGAATTTGGGTTTTTTTTTTGGTGCTGGTAGGGAGAGATTCACACAATGCAACTGACTGTATGAATTGAAAGAAAAATGTACCCAGTGTGCCAAGGCATTAAGGAAACCACATGATTAAGATTAACCAACGTTAAGTCATTCAATGCCAGGTTTTTAACAGACCTGCTTAAGTGTGTAATAACCAGCTTTACTCTGATTTTAACTAAACCATGATGGAGCCAGGAAAAAGGCAGTGATAGTAACAACACTTGGCTCTCAAAATCAAATTGCATGGACCTGGAGCTAGTTCTGGACCTGTGTAAAGGTTTGGTCTAGTGGTAAAGGCACCAGGCTAGAAACCAGGAGCCCATTAGTCCTTGCCCCCCTGAGGCATGAAAGCCGGCTGGGTGACCTTGGGCCAGTCCCTCCCTCTCAGCCCAAGAACCAATCAGGCGTGGTAGAAGAGTTCTAGTCCCGCCTTAGGCATGAAAGCTGGCTGGGTGACCTTGGGCCAGTCCCTCTCTCAGCCCAACTCACCTCACAAGGTTGTTGTTGTGGGGAAAATAGGAGGAGGAAGGAGCATTAGGTATGTTCCCTGCCTTGAATTACTTATAAAAATAATAAAGGCAGGATGGAAAATAAATAAATAAAAAAAAATATGGAAGTTTCCTGAACAAAATTAGGTCCTGGGGAGAAATGTGTGCTTCCTGAATCGATGCAGGAACATGCAAACATATACCAATATTAGAGTTTTGGGGAATCCATGATGCAATTGGCATCTAAGAAAAGTATGAAAATGCCCATGTTAGGGGAAAATGTTCTCCTGGCCTTGCTCCAGGCACCCTGCTGCTGGTGCTGAACATTTCTTTACGTGGACCACTCCCTCCCTTGTTTTTGGCCATGCTGGCTGAAGCTGACAGGAGTTGAATCAGAAACCATTTGGAGACACCAAGTTGACAATCCCTGCCCCAACCCACTTGTCATTTATTACTTCATTCAGACTAGGCTCATCCATTTCATTCAGCTTCTTTTCCCCCACTGAAATAACTGCTTCTTGTATCACCATCACTGCCTTTGTGGAGACAAAAAAGTGTGATACTGGATACAATAGGAGTTGGCCTTGGATGTGCACAACATATGCCATTTTACATTCTTCACTAAATAGGGATGAAGCATGCTAAACTACAACAGTGATAGCAACAGATCCATGGTCTGAAAAATAATGTCAAGGATACCTACATATCTCTCCTGTTAGATTTCCGAGCGATAGAAATACAACTGGGGTTGGCAAACAATGGCTCTTGAAGTTCTCATCCATTCTGCTTCTCACTGTGCTTAATTGTATTCTCCATTAAACCTCTGCCTTATTACCATAATATGCCAAAATGCTAAGTAGAAAATCCACAGTAGTAACTTGGGCTGATGTTTGACTCTCATTATTAAATACTATTAGCAGCGTGTTCTTCAAAGATGTTCATGAATCCTATACCTGTCCTCTGACAAATTAGGCATGTGGATTGCACGGTTGGCCATTTCTCCCAGATGATTAGTTTCAGAGTTTGACATTTCTGTTTGTTTTAAGGCCATTACTTTCCATTATAGGAGGAGATATAGAAAGCATTGTCCTCCAATTAATAGCAGCATTGTGCAGAATGCAGCTCGTCAACCAAGCAGAGAACTCTTAAAGGTGAAAATGAAAGGCAGGGAGGTGGAAGAAGATGACAAAATAGTTTTGCCCTTTGGTGATAATTTATGGAACATAAAAGTAATCTAAAAACACATTTTTTCTTCTGAGGCCCAGAAATCAAAAATTGTCACAGTGTTTTGTTTGTTGGGATCTCCAGAGAACTCACTTAGTGATATTCCATGGAATTTTAATTTTACTTGTAGCTTTCCCACCTAAGCTGATTATTGATTTTAGATAAACTCACTTTTGGGACATCTTTTATTTCTCTCTTCACTCCATCATCTTCACTTAAAAAAATACAATAAGCTTCCTTTCGGCCCTTCGGATCCCTCTTCAGAGTCAGAGGCACAGAATTAAGACAAACATTTTTGAATCAGAATCACAGGCTGGTTCAGCCCCAATAGCAATAAGGCAGAAGTTCCAGCCAACAGTTTTCTTTTTTAAAAGTATTTATAAACGGTTCTGGCTGTAAAAAAATCTTACCCAAATTTCATGCTATAGTGATTTCCGGGAAGAAAATATATTCCTACTGGTAAAATAGATTGTATGATGCTGATTGAATATTACAGAGGGTTGCAATGTTACTGTTTAGGAATAGGATTGTCCTGCTCAGCACAAAACTGACCATGGAATTCTCTGAGTGTTTGCCTTATCAATAAGCCACGTTATTAACTTTAGATGTCTTGATGATGGGCAGCCCTTATTGCAATTCATGGAGTATTAGGCTTTCACATGCTATCAGATGCTGCATACATTTGTTTTATGGGCTTGTCTTGTTCAGCAGTACCTGTTCTGAAAATTGTTCCTAGGATGACTCTGCATATCAGCCAATTTACTGGTAAATATTATTAGTAATTCCTGAATTGATTTCCAAGTGGCTGCATGCTATTTTCATTATAGCAAGGGTTCACAAGGGAAAGCATGGTTCCCCATCCTGGTCTAGGATAGCCAAGATAGTGCAATGGTTAAAATATTAGGCTGGGGCTCGGCTTTCCCCAATGAAAGTATTCCCTTCACCATGGAATTCCCTGGGTGACTTTGGGGCAGTTACTCTTTCTTTCCAAAGTACTTTTGGAGGATGTTGGTAATTATCTGGCTGGATTACTCTAATGCTTTTTATTACCCTTTGGAAATAACCCAGAAGCTACAACTGGTCCAGAGACTACTGGTGGGTCAATCCATCATTGTAGAAAAACAGGCTTCCTCAAGTCCCTTGACTGGTTACCAGTAGTCTTCTGGGTCCAGTTCAAAGTGCTGGTAATGAAGATAAATGCATAGAACTGGGTTACATCAGGCAGTGCCTTACCAGAATTAAATATACTGAGAACATCTAGAAGACCCTCATTTTGTGTATGTTGCTGAATCCACTTTATACTGTTTTAATCATTTTGATGTTATAGATTCTTTCCAGCTGTTTGTTAATATTTGACCATTCAAGAGATCAAAAGGAATGGTGGGAAGGAAAACAACATAAATGTGTTTTAAAATATTTACTGTATTTTTTTCCACTTCTGCATACCACCATGATTTTAATAAGTGTGAACATTTCTGGTAGACTGGTTCCATCTGAAATCCAGTACCTGAATGAGTTAATGTATTGTATCAGGTGGTGAAAAGACGTTTTAGCATGGTGAGCACATTGTGAACCACGCCAGAATCCTAGACCACTTTCTGCATAATTTGGTAGCATCAATGGCTAATATGGAGGCAATTCTGCTTGTGCAGACATCCTCTGCAGACAACTTCCTCTATAGGTTCTTAGTCCACAACTAAGTCCTTAACCAAAAGGAAAGAACAGGGTCCAGTTCATCACTACTAACAATAGCTCTTCAAGGTCTATATGTGAAATATATGGCATTAGGAGGACCAACTAATTTTAGACAATAAGGTAATATCCTCTCTTGAGAACTCCACAGCAGTTCAAAACATGCTAGTTTGGCACATAGTCTGCCGCTTCCCCACTTTTGGAATCTATTTGGTAATTACTTCTGCATGTTAACATTTGTTAGCATCTCTAGCATTGCTTTTTAAGCTTAATCAGGATGAGTTCAGCTTAACCAAGATGTGGCTGTTTCTTGCACACCAAAGCCCTCTAATAGAATTACATGGAAATACTTCACTTGCTATGATCACTTGCTATGATCACTTTTCAGAGATCCAATTAATACATATCAAGATTTGTCCTAATGTGAGTACAAATTAGTAATATAAGACAAATACACTTTTTTTTTCATTTATGCAGACATTATTTTACAACTTACCCTTTTCTCTGTGTTTTCTTTGAATTTGTTTCTTTTTGTCCGAATCTCAACTGGAAACTTTTCTTTGCTTCCTTATGTTGTTGCCGTGTTGTTTCCTTATTTTGGAAAGATATCCAAATATCCAGATATCAAGAGGAAACACTATATTTTTCTTTTATCCCTATCCTGTTAGATGATACCATGCTAAATTGTTTTTTTTTTTTAAATCCATTAAATCCGATTCTCAAAGACTGCCTGGATAAGTCCCTGCAGTTTTCTTGGCAAGGTTTTTCAGAAGTGGTTTGCCATTGCCTCCTTCCCAGGGCTGAGAGGGCATGACTGGCCCAAGGTCACTCAGCTGGCTTTGTGCCTAAGGCGGGACTAGAACTCACAGTCTCCCAGTTTCTAGCCTGGTTCCTTAACCACTACCCCAAACTGGCTCTCATGCTAAGGTGACAGACCTGTTCAGATAATGAAGCTGGCCAAAAATGGTACCTTTAATTTAACTTGTGAGTCCATGGTTACTACAGTCCTCCAGGCTTTTCTCCTGCTACTTACACCTTCTCTCTCTCTCTCTCTCTCTTTTAAATGCCTTCTGCAAAACTGAATAAATCCTACCATTGCTAATATTTGAAGGCAGGGCCATAACAAAGCAAACAAAAAACTGCTGGTAAAAAAAATCTCCATATCAGAGGCAATGTTTAATTGTAAAGTTGTCAGTATGTTTTTGTTCCTGGAGAAAATCTATTTATGAGGTCCAAGGGTATCCACAGAGAGGGGGTCAAAAACGTCAAGATGGCAGCCACAGCCAGTTGAAAGCCCACTCTTTTTTTACTTGTGTACGTATGTAGAAGGAGGGGGGGCTTTGATTGCATGGCTTCCTTTTTTGACCCCTCTGCAGACACTCCTGATGTGGTTGCTAGGAGTCATCTCTTTTTTTAAAATTATTTTTATTGCTTTTTAAAATAATAACAGAAAAAGAAAACAAAAAAAGAAACAATGCACAAAAATACATACATACATTTACTTTTTCTGTTATATTTTTCTTACTCTTTAAAGCACCTGTTATGAATTTCTTGGTTTTTTTTCCTTTTTGCTAAGAGTCATTCCTGTCCTGATGACACATTAGCAATCAATCAATGTTTGTGTGCATGAATATGAGACATGATTCATGTGCTTACTCCCTTCCCCATGCAGTGTGAAGTGCATACTCTAGGAACAGACAGGACATTTGGTCTGCTGATCATGTAGCTCCAATCAGAGTTATTCAAATAAAAGCCTCATTTCAAATAATTATGGCATGGACGGGAAGGGACTTCAAGATGCTTCATCAATAACTCTCCACTCATCACAGTTAAAGTAACATTGTCTTTTGTTAGGATAAATTGATTGGCAGTAAAGTACAGATGACAGCAGAGAGCTGATGGACTATCATGGTGGTTGACTAAAGATAGACAACAGAGAAGAAGAAATAGGCAGTAGATTGCAAATGGTGGGAGATGGGCTACCATGACAAAAAAGAGGCAATAGGCATTTCAAATACCAATATTTGGTACACTAGCCCCACAGTAGATCATAAGTGGCTGGTTCCTGCATTAAGCAAGAGGCGTCACAATCACAGGAGGTGATCAGTTATTACAATGGGCTTCCAAATGATGCATCTTCATGTATTGTGATGGAACCTGCAGACTACAGGTTGTTCTCTCAATGCTACCAAAACACTTTGGAGAAAGTACAGGAAAAAATGCAGCCTTTGCCTATTTTTTCTTTTTTTGTGGTAATTGCAAGAGCTTTTCGAAATGTGGGATTTCTTGCTAATATA
Organism: Candoia aspera; assembly: GCF_035149785.1. Lineage (NCBI taxonomy): Eukaryota > Metazoa > Chordata > Lepidosauria > Squamata > Candoiidae > Candoia > Candoia aspera. The sequence goes on from NC_086157.1 coordinate 6,436,432, forward strand.
CTGTCTCACTCCCCCACCTCCATAAAAATACAACACTTATATTGTCTCTGAACTATGTTCAATTTTTTATACTGTTGTTTAATGAAGCTTAATAAATTTTCTCCCTCTTTTTTTTCCCCCAAGTTTTTCAAGCTTTTTTGGCCTCTTTTGGCAGCCTGGTTTAATTAGCTGATATTCCCCTTTTTCTTTCTAATCCCATCGACAATTCAGAGGCACGTAAAACCACAAAGCAGGATAACAAGCAATAAATGGAATAATTAATTCAATGTGCTGAAACTAATTTTAGTTTATATTTCTCAAAGATTCTCAGTAGGGAGTGAGAACCTGGGCTTTTTCATTTCTGATGGGACTCTATGGTGGACAAGAATGGACAACATTATTCAAGGTTGGAACTAGCAAAAATATAAATTGGAGATGAAGAAGGAAGGAAGGAAGGAAGGAAGGAAGGAAGGGAGGGAGGGAGGGAGGGAGGGAGGGAGGGAGGGAGGGAGGGAGGAAGAAAGGGAGGGAGGGAGGGAGGGAGGGAGGAAGGAAGGAAGGAAGGAAGGAAGGAAGGGAGGGAGGGAGGGAGGGAGGAAGAAAGGGAGGGAGGGAGGAAGAAAGGGAGGGAGGGAGGGAGGGAGGGAGGAATAGGGGAATGGGGAGTGGGGAAATAAAAGCCTGTAATTAAAAATAATAATAATTAGAAGAGAAAAAGTTCAAAAAGTTTTGGAATTTCAGCTTGCAAAACCTGGTAATGGGAGCCTATGTGCTTTCTAGCCATCTATTCTATAACATGGAAAGAGGTTGTCTGTATGCCAGCTGGACAGTCTGCCAGACAAAGCTGCCTTCAACAGCTCTCTATTCCAAAAAGTGAAGCAATTGTTCCACTTTATCTAAGGTAATTTTGATGCATTCTGATATAATACCAAGGAGTTTTAGAGCCAGCAAGTGTGGGGGACTTGGAATGTGGGTATCCACAACACACAGGAGCAGAAACATCACTGGATAAGAAAGAGAAAGATTGCTAGAACACTGAGTCACAGTGGTTCTCCTAGCATCGTTGTGACAAATAAACTCATTTTAATTTGGCTTTTTTTGTTTATTGTTGCAGAAAAATCTTAGTATGGCAGCTACACTTCTTATGACCTTCTCGTTTAGAGATTGAATTTGGCTTTCAATTCTGAGATCCTCTGTAGCGAGTTATTCACCTGGTCCAACCCTGGTTTGCTTCTTGGTTATTCATTTAGTCACTTCCAACTCTTCGTGACTTCATGGATCAGCCCACGCCAGAGCTTCCTGACAGTCATTGCCACCCCCAGACCCCCTAAGGTCGGATCCGTCACCTCTAGAATGTCATCCATCCATCTTGCCCTTGGTTGGCCCCTCTTCCTTTTGCCTTCCACTGTCCCTAGCATCAGCATCTTCTCCAGGGTGTCCTGTCTTCTCATTATGTGGCCAAAGTATTTCAGTTATGATTCAAGTATTCAGAATGATTTTAATATCATTCCCTCAAGTGAGAAGTCTGGCTTTATTTCCTGGAGTATGGACTGGTTTGATCTTCTGGCAGTCCAAGGCACTCTCAGAATTTTCCTCCAACACCACAGTCCCAAAGCATCTATCTTCCTTCTCTCAGCCTTCCTTATGGTCCAGCTCTCTCAGCCATATGTTTCTACTGGGAATACTATTGCTTTAACTATGTGGACCTTTGTTGT